>NC_140343.1:22135803-23335803 GCF_963514085.1 Chelon labrosus | reverse complement strand
TTTCTTAATTAGATCATGTGGAAAAATGAGACAAAATCTCTGATTAAATCTTGTTTGAAAAGGCAGAAAAGAGTCAACAGAAGGCTTTTCACTTGTAACAGCCTCTGATTATGGAGCCTTTCCATCCACAATAAAAAGACTAAATAACTATGCAATATTTATAGCCTGGCCTATATTATAGTAAACCAATCAATGGGGAAAAAATAAAAGAAGATTTATGTTCTTCCTGAAGCAGCCGCCATCTTGAAAAGTTTTTAAAATTGCCTAAGTCACATTGTCTTCTGACTTGATGTAGGAGAGATGATGTTCATTCATTCATTCATTCATTCATTCATCTTCTGTAACCGCTTGTTCCTGTGAAGGGTCGCGGGGTCTGCTGGAGCCTATCCCAGCTGTCGAAGAGATGATGTACGCAAAAAAATATATTCTGTCCAAAAATGACCTTGTTGGCCATTATTTTTGGAGGGCGACGATGTTAAAAATGTGTATAGCACTATAAAACTTCATATAGACAACAAAACAACATACAAACTAATTCTATGCTCTATGAACAAGCTGCAAAGTTTGTCAGATGAAAATTGTCACACACTAAACCAAAACCTAACCTTAATTTTTGCCATTATGGTGACATTTCTTCGATGAAATTATCTGGACTTTTGTTAATGCTTTATAAAAAATATTTTGATGGTTAATTTCCACCTGGAAAACATAGCCTAAGTCTGTGAGAAACAGACAAAATGTAACGAACAACAACAACAAGGCCAAAAGAAGCGACCTTGGTTCTGTGGACACAACAGCCAGAGTGAGAGTCTGAAGAAAAAATAAATAAATAAATTTTTACTTTTGTCTAATTAAAACTTACCTTTCTCTCTGGGTACTCCAGCTTCCTCCCACTGTCCAAAGACATGCTCATTAGGTTCACTGGTGATTCTAAATTGGCTGTAGGTGTGAATGTGAGTGTGAATGGTTGTCTGTCTCTCTGTGTTAGCCCTGTGATAGACTGGAGACCTGTCCAAGGTGTGCCCCACGTCTCGCCCGATGACAGCTGAGACCCTTCACAGGTTACAGAAGAAGATAAAACTTACATTACACTTAAGAGCCTGTGCCACAGCTCTTATATCCTAATCACAGACTGGAACTTCTTAAATGTGGGATCATGTTGATAAAAGCTAAAGGTTTCATCTTTTTTTGTACTTAAGTGTAAAGTAAATGGTTTGATTTAAAAGAACCTCGTCTGAGTTGTCGTTCTGAGGACATTTCATTTGAAGACACGGTTCAAAGGTTCTGCTGTTTTGATATGTGCTCCAAAATTTCTTAAATCTTAACAGAGAAGGAACACTCATTAAGGTGTCTAGCACTGATGAACAAATACATCAAAACAACATCAATTTAATTAATTATAGCTTTTTTTCTAATGTTCAATGTAAAGCATGTATAGAGAACATTATTGTGGGATGAAAATGATGGACGACTGTCAATTTCTCAGCGAGACGATATATATTTGTGTATGGCTCATTGCCACAGTGTCTTAATTTTTCTTCATATATGTTATAGATTTAGTTATTTTGTGTTAGAGGGTTTCAAGGAAAACAGCTCTGCAAATGAAGACAGGAATAACTTGTTGCCATTAATGAAATATATCCTTCTGACTTCTGACCTCTGCACGTCGCACGACGACAGCGAGTAGCTCACTGGTCAAAGTACATCGACCTAGCATCCTGAGAGCATAGTTGCTTCAGCTGCTGGGTCTCTGCTGCGGTAAAAACAAGCGGGTTTGTAAGACAAAACTACAAAACATGTGTAGGTCACAACTTCCAAAAGCTGATGGAGGCTCTACAAGTCTAGTTTGTCCACAATTAGAACTAATTCATTAATATAAATATTAATATTAATATTATTTATCATCTGCCTTATAAAAGTGGCAAAAAAAAAACAAGCATTATGTCAGGTCCAGTCACTCTTACAGTAAGATACAGTCACACTTGTGTGTGTGCGTGTGTGTGGGTGGGTGTGTGCTTCTGCTGTCATCCTGTCACTTAGAGAAAGCAGTGGGATTAAGAACTGATCTTTACATTCGCATTAAAAAAACAACCCTGCGTGATGCCAGCTTGTATGTGATTAAAATGTTGTGTATTTCGCCGTAGTTGCTGGTAGATATTTGGTGGTCACTGGGTATGTCCACATATCCAAATACTCTAATGTGAAAAACGGAGTACAGCACGTGAAAGTTGATGGCTTTTTTTGACACATTTGGACAAGCAAACTGGGAATGGACAAAGGCAAATATGTTGAAGAAGGCTCATTATTATCACAGACTGGCTTGTCCTCTGATTTGCTACACAACACTAGGATTCTGAATCTCCTCCAGAGAGCCCTATTATAGATATTATGCCTCTTAATTTGTAGACTATTAAGCCTTCGTACACTCGGAACTCATGTTTTAAACATTCATAAAACAAGAATACCTTCCGATGGTTACTGAGTACTGGAACGGGCTGTTTCTAGGTTTATTAGAAAAGAGTCAGATTTTGACAGTGCTGGTAAAATGGTTGGATAGCTACACTGATGGCGTCTAATTGTTTTGGTCTAGGAGGAAGTTCGACTATTTTTTTTCCCAAATACAAACCGAGGAAATGAAAAAAAAATAAAATCAATAAGTTAGTCTCATTATTTCTAAGGGCCTGGATGGACCATGTAAAGTCCATATGAAGGCAATAATGGAAGCAGATAGCTTCCATCGCAGTGGACTCATTTGCAACCTGTTTGGCAAGTAAGAAGTGTACTGACAAATGTAGGTTTCACAACAATTGTACACACAGTGCACCTAAAGAAATGTATTTCATTTGGAGGTTTAAAGACTCATAAGGTATATGGCCTTTGAACAATTTATTAACCTCGTCACAACACTTGGACTGTACCAGAAAAAGAGATGACAGAAGAACAGACAGAAGAACAGAGTTTCCAAGCACAGTTATGCAATCAGAAAAGCAACTCTGAATAACGTGACATGCGAGCAGTCCAGACAGCATTATGGTATTGACTGAAACTGTCATCGCAGAGAGAAAAATGTCTATGTTCGTTAAACGTAGTGCAGAACTGATTAAGATTTAAATGATGAAATTGTTGTTTAGCATGTGATTCTGTATGTGTTCCTTCATAGATGTTATGTCTTCAGTATTAATCTACTATGTAGAAAAGAATCAAAATAAGGGAAGAAAATTGAATGAGGAGGTGTGTCCTAACTTTTGAATGGTACTGTAGGCGTCTGATGGTGTCAGCCATCTATGGCCAACGCAGTAAATAAAAGTGTACTTAGCTTTTCCCCAAAAATATGTCTTGAATGAACCTGTACTAATAGTTTTGTTGTATAGGGGACAGAAAAAGTTATTTTTTTTCATTGTGGTGTTATTCAAGTGTAGCATCTTTATGTGCCTTTCAAAGAGGATCAAAAGGCAAAAATGTTCCTGAGAGAGAAAACTCTGTCACTCTATAGTTTCTGAAATTTCTCAACCTTTTACAACGCCATATTTAGACATGTGTCAGAAGATAATTATTAACAGTCCAAGAGCAAGCTGAATTTTGTCCTTATGTTAAATATAAGGTCCTTATATGTAGACGTTAATAATATCACTTGCATTCAGCAGATGTCTTTGAAATGGTCCTATTCCTATTTTTCGTCGGCAGTACTATTGAAGCTCTTATCCTCATAAAGCTCATTCTAAACGTTGTGGCATTGTTCCAAGCAGCAGCAGCAGCATAGGAAGCGTTAATACGTTAACCCTGACAGCTAATTTTGGGGGAAGAAATGAAATGAAAAGAAATTATTATAATAACAGTTATTAGCAACATAGTGACAACTGAAAAAAGAGCGAATGTGAGCTTTGAGATACCTTTTGAAATCCAATAAGTCTTCTTGCCCTTATCACCAGGCCAGAGTGAAATTGGAAAAACTAACCTTTTTATTTCCATCACACCAAGACTGTAATTAATGTACAAGACTGTTATTTAGATTAGAGAGAACATCCACGAGTCAGCAGACATTCATGTTATTGAACATGCTCTTCATTGACTGTTACAGGGCACTGGGCTGGAATGGTTGACATGTTTACTATGACTACATTACAGCTTTTCTTTATAAAAACTGGCGGCCTAACCAATAATTTCTTGTTTCAGTTTAATGTCTGGACTTGCAGCTCTGGATGCCAAGTGTTCCAGTCGGCTCGGCCTGATCACTGTGTCCTACTACCTGTGGACCACCTTTGTGGCTGTGGTAGTGGGGATCATTATGGTCTCCATCATCCACCCTGGAGGCGCAGCCCAGAAGGAGGACTCCGAGGACAGCAACAAGGCCATTATGAGTTCAGCCGACGCTCTGCTGGACCTGATACGGTGAGATCAGAACACACCGTACCTTTGAGTATCTAAGAGGACTTGTTAATCTCACGATTTAATCAAAAGCCGAACGTTATTCATTTGATGGCAATTAATTGCACAAATGGAGGGCATGCTGTTTAAGTGTCTTCAGGGAAATCGATCAACATCAGGGGTCCCTGCTTGTATGTGTTGCTGTGATTTGTTCACAACAGGTAGAGAACAATAAGCAGAGAACAAACGGGGCTGCAGTGAGTCATGGTGCTCTGAAAAAAAAAAAATGCAGGAAATACACACAATATTTAATATGTAGAACGGATGTGAATAAACAGGGGAGGGCATATCCTGTGCCTGTCAATCACTGCGGCAAATGTGATGTGATGGGACTGTACTTTAACAACTGTACAATAACAAGTGTAGGCAATTAATTCACCTTAAGTCACCTCTGAAAGAAGTAGTGCATATGGAACTTTTCAAACATGTTGGCCTTTCAAGGTCTCTGACCCTGCAGTTTCAAATCACAGAGTGACACAGAAATCTCCAGTGATTTAGTTTTTGCCCACAGATAGGAAGCGATAAGATAGACGTTTTTGTCCCTGAAGGAAACTTGGCATGGACGCGTGCAGCAGCTGCTGTTAAAATACAAATAACATAGTGAATGCTGTGTACATAGTACAGTGCACACACACTGGTTTGCCTCGGGCTGTTTAGCCCGAAGAAATCAGTCCTCTCGATGTAGGACATGGGTGTGATCAGCCTGTCTGAGGATTGCGTCATTAAAGAGAGAATGGGACGCGGAGTACTGATTGACTTCGTTGTGCTCTGTGTTAACTAGGAAATCATGGCTTTCAGCTGTACACTTCATAAATCAGTCTATTCTGCTTTGTTATTTTATGTTTATTGTGAGGTGGTATATATAAGCATGCCTGGGAAAACAGTTAGATGTGAATGTGTATTGACCTCTCTGACAAAGGTGGGTATATATGCATGAGACAGTGGCAACTTTATGAAGCTCCTTCAGCCAGAGACTGCTGCACCCACAGTGCGAGAAGGAGCGCTTCCGGAGGTGCTTTGTCCTTTCAGCGGTCAGACTCTTTATCATCAGCATGTCTTAGCACTGCCGCTGAGTTTCTTTCCTGAACATGTGAAGGACATAATACATCTGTTTATACCTGCTCATCACTGTGTTACTTCACCCTGTGTAATTCTCTTTTTGTCCTTGTAAGTACAGTCTCCACACTAATGTCATTTTGGTGCAATACTTGTTTTTTGAAAGCAATTCCTCCTATTGGACCCTGTTTTTATTCATGATATCCATGAATGTCATTATGTATATTCAGCCTCCTACCACTTCAACCTTCCCAGTGGAACAGCAGGTGTGTGGTGGCTTTACCACACACCAAACAATGTCTTACTTACACAGTATAGTTTTTTGTTCTTTCTCTGTCATAAAAATGATTTAAATACTCTCCTAACATCCAAAATAACAAGTATCATTGTCTGTGAGCTTTTGTTGAGCTTTTACTAGTCAATATTATACTATACATTATGCAGTGACAATAAAAAGTATCTAAGCCATTTGGATATTTTCCACTTTTGTTGCTTTTACAACACCAAAAAAAGATAAATGGTCATGGTCATCATAATTTGTAATTATTAACAAAAAGAAACTACTTCTGTCAAACTGAAAACATTTTTTTTTTTTTACAAAATACTGTCAATGAATTAAATTGAATTAATTATTCAGTGTTAAAGAAGTGACTGCTTAAGTGCTTCACCCACTTTAAAGTGACCTATTTCAACAGAGGTCCAGCCAGTTGGAGGATTAGTAGTTACAATCAGTGACATGGTGATCAGCTGAGTGCAGTGAATGTTTCTCAAGCGGCTGTGGTACGAAGTCGCCTGAATGTGGAAGGTTCAGTCGCTGTTTTTTCAATCAGTGTTCCTGGTTACAATGGCGCAATGAAGACAAAAGACACTTCAAACAACTCAAAAGTATGAGTCAGGGGGTGGATGTCAAACAAAGTCAAATCCATCATTGAGAAATGGAAGGAACATGGCGCATGTGTTAATCTGTGTGGATGAGACAAAATGTCCAAAGAGGAGACTAAAGCTTGGTTTATAGTTGCACGTCACTTTTATGCCATAGGTACAGCATAGCTCTGGACACTGCGCCGTAGTCTACAGCTTCATGGATTATTTGTTGGAAAGGTCGGACAAAACAGTAAAGCAGCTGGTTTATGAGGTGATTAATAAACGACTGGTGTAAATTAACTATTAGTTTTTGTTTCATTTGCCTTATTTTATTATCTTATACCAGATATACATTTTGTATGTATTACTATATAACATTCTACTACATTTAGATTTACATTGTTTGGATTTGTCACAAATCCTGAGACAGGATTAAAACATTGGTTGTCTTAAGCTATTCAGTTCCCGTACTCTGGGATGACTTCATCATTGACTAAAAAACATCTAATCTTCTTTAATATGAGATGTTATTCAGTTTCTCGTACGCAGTATCAGTAAACAAGACTATTAACGGTCATATTTTGTCCCTGTAAGTGTTTGGTTATCTAATCAAAGCAGGGTATTAAAGTCTGTTGGTGGAATAGTGAGGTGAGTTGGAGTTCAAGCCATTATTCAGAAAGCACAGAGCTGTGTAGGCAGACTTAAAACAGCAGAAGTTCACTTGTGAATTTGGCTTTTTGATACGATAATGCCAAAGCACTGTAAGTGGCTTGTTTCTTTTTTATTCAGTGGAAGGGAAGTGTCCTCACTTCATCTGAATCCAAATTTTGTAACTGTAACATCTGGAATATGTGAAACCAGAGAAAGAAGACAAAACTACTTTGAGGTGAAATGGTTCTAATATGTCAGATTTAACTTTTATAGCTTCCCTGAATGTTTATTAATGTGTAGTAGCACTTAATAGTGTTGTTGATGTGGCTTTTTAAACAGAAAACTCATCTCAGGGTAGTTAGGCAGGCTGATCAGTCCAGGACCAGGCGTTTTGTTCCCAAATGGCGTTTTTGTAATATCACACTTTCAAGTACAGTATAACAGTTTTCCAGTTTTCTTTGTTTTTATGTGCATCAACAGTTATGTGTGATTGTTTTGCTTTAATTTAACCTTTGCTAACCTTTGTCTGATGTTTGTGGACCATCTAAAACCAGAGATATAATTTAATTTAATTTAAGATTTAATTTGACAAAAATATTTGTCCATGCGTAAAAGTAGGATGGGATGGGCAGTTGTTGCATTTCTTTTGATATATTTGTTATTTTACAAAATGGGAAGACGTCAGCAGAGAGGTCTGATGTGGATCGGAGGGGTGGCACCAAAGATCTGGCAGGGCCAGTCAGATTATGGATCTGATTGGCTGTAAGACTATCTACTTGTATGCTTAGGTATTTTTTGTATTGGTTGAACCGTGCCTCATCATGAAATCCCAATGGCATGTAGGACTGAGGCTTCTTTTAGAGGTCAGTGTGTGTGTTTAAAGTTTCAGAACATTACGAATGCGGCCTCTCTCCAAACAGCAAACTGTCGGCCAAAAGTGGGGCAGTGGATGGAAATCTGCGTGGGATAGAAGTTTAGCAGTGAAAGAAATTTGGATAAAGCAGAGGTGAAGTGTTAGATTCCCCGAAAATAAAACAGTCCAGTTGGTTCTTCCAGTTTCCGTATTGCACAACTCCCGGGACTGCAGCCAAGCAAACCGGGTGATTCGGTTTGTTTATGAAGTGTAAATGTCACAGCAGCGTGCGAAACTGCAGAGCATGGCTTTTAACCGCGGAGCAACGATATGATAGTCTCGTTTTTTTGTCTTCATGTTCATTGCTTTTGTGTAAAAGTGAATAATTATTACCTGCGTTATGTTTGAAAAGCTTGAAATTAAAATCACTTAAATGTTATCTTTGTTATCTTTCTTGCAGCAACATGTTCCCATCAAATCTGGTCCAGGCCACATTTCAACAAGTAAGATATCCAATCACAAATAGCACTTTCAAGCAAAGATTTTGTGTTTCATGAACTGTTTTTAGTTACTTTTCCTTCCATTTCCTGGCAACAGTATCGAACAAGCAGTGAGTACATTGTGAAGGCCAAGCCAACGGTGAGTCAGGCCCAGTCAGAGTCCACCACGCGGCGAACGCTCATCTATGGCATCCAGGACGATAACGGGACTGACATCCAGAATTTTGCTCTGGACCTGACGCCACCTCCCGATGTGCTTGTACGCACCCGTGAAGGTACAAGCGATGGAATGAACGTCCTTGGGATCGTTATTTTTTCAGCCACCATGGGTAAGAACATGCATTGAACCTCTTTGAATTCTGTTGATTACCCTTTGGCCTAAAATGTGGAAACTATTCATTTAATTTCAACACTTTGATTTGTTATTTAAACGACTGACCTGTATGTTTTCACAGGTATTATGTTGGGAAGGATGGGGCCTAATGGCAGCGCCTTGGTGAATTTCTGCCAGAGCCTGAATGAGGCTGTCCTCAGAATTGTTGCCATTGTTATATGGTAATCATTCCTTTAAAAATGCTCTGTTCATTCAAGGATGCTTATAGCTGAACGTACCCTTCACAAATAATAAAGGATAGACAGCATGTGCAGCAGGGGTTCAAGAGCTCATTGCCACAAAAATTTAAGATTTTATGAAAACTACACATATACAGTATACAGCATAAAAAGGGTCGCACCCCTCTATCTCTGACTATAAAAAAATAAAAAATAAAAATGTTAACGTATAAACATTGGCCAAGAAACAGTTGTCTAACTAAAATTTGAAAAAAAAAAAGAGCACAAGCTGCACAAGCCAGCAGCACAGAGTCCTTCTTATACTGAACATTAGCAACATATATTTTATCGCTCAATGTTAGCATTCTATTTAATTATTACATTTTCCACAAGTAAGATTACCTGCTGTGCAACTGTGCAATTTAATTGTACAGAGGCCTTGGTATTCTAGATAAGGGCAACTTCTGAGAGTCGGAAAATCCTGCCATTAATCTAAAAAATGCACATATCTGATTGTGCCGACACGTTATCTAGATGTGAATCTAATTTAATCTAACCCTACCTGCACCGAGCTGAGAACGAAACTTTCTTATTGGAATACAATTTTCGCTGTCCTTACATGTACAGTATCTGATTTGTTTTTTACTCACACCTCGGCTGACTTCTAGCTCTGATTGTCTCCCTCCTGCTAGGTACTTTCCGTTTGGCATTGTCTTCCTGGTGGCCGGCAAGATCCTGGAGATGAGCGACCCCTCGGACATGGGGAAGAAGCTGGGTTTCTATGCCGTCACTGTGGTGTTCGGTCTGGTGTTGCACGGCTTGTTCATCCTGCCTGCTATGTATTTCTTCATCACCAAAAAGAGCCCCATCGTTTACATACGGGGAATCCTGCAGGCACTTCTCATTGCCCTTGCAACCTCCTCAAGGTAAAGTAAAGAGTCAACACACCATATTTAGACAATAAATGTGTTTGTGCTATGTTTATTCTGAAGAGCAGTAAGTGATCATTATTTTCCTCATTTGTGATTTAAAACAGAACATCCCTCAGTCCTAATTCCACATATATTTTTTTCATTTCCTTTTACTGGAACATTACCATGCAAAGCCTCAAAGGGATGTTGGAGGATCAGAAAACATCTGGTGTGCACGGGGAGAGATAGGAATGTAAAAAGAGCAGTCCACAGATCTATCTAGAAAGACACCTTGTGTGAACGACAGAGTAGATGTGCCACTGTGATAGTAAAAGCACTAAGGCTATCTACCATTTATCACCTGTTCCACTGGAATTTGTGTGTCAGCTCTATGTGTGCACGCATATGCTGGAAGAGGATTATGGAACGTAACGTAAAGAGAGCTAACTCTGAATTTATGTTGCCTTTGTCAGTCTTTCTGCTGCTACATTAGCAGAGTTTACTGTGGTTGGTTTGCGAGTGGTTTTATTTTTAGAATGAATGAAAACAAGTGGCTGTCTGGGAGGTAGGAAAATGACAACCGCATTAGCCTTCATTGGAAAATACAAGTCAGCGATGTAGACGATGTAAATGATTTGATATAAACGAATTAAAACACAAAAGAAAACTGACATTTACTTTTCCATTTTTTCCATGTGAAATCAATTCTTGATCTTGAAGCCATATGGAAAATACAGGCGGGGATGTAACTGGTAATCTTTCGATTCTTTTGAGGCCAGATTGAGTACCTGCTGCAGTGAACAGCCCTCCTCGCACCAGCATGTGTTTTGCTTGGCTCCCATCAAGAAAAAGCATCTGCTCAAAGCTGAATGTCTTGTAAAACATAATTACCCATTTCCCCAATTACTATCCGGTCTCTTTCACTAAAATGAATCATAAATTCCAGTTGTTCACACGCATTCGGGATGCAACAGTGTTTTCATCCGATGCTCCGACCTTCTCTGTCTTCCTCAGCTCTGCCACGTTGCCTATAACCTTCAAGTGCCTCTTAGAGAACAACCACATTGACCGACGCATCATCCGTTTCGTGCTCCCAGTGGGCGCCACCATCAACATGGACGGCACCGCGCTCTATGAGGCTGTGGCGGCAATTTTCATCGCCCAAGTAAATAACTATGAGCTGGACTTTGGCCAGATCATCACCATCAGGTCAGTGGAGCGGATGCTGTATGCTCAATGTGCTTATTGACATGGTAAAGATAGCACTGGGTGAGCCCAAACAAAAATAAACTGCTGGCCATGAAATGTATTGGGGTGATCACTACATTACATTATCCATAACATTGAGGGTATAGTTAAAAACTGAAATAGGAAAAAAACAACAGACACTGCACACTCTAGGTTACATGCTCCCTGGTGTAAGGGTTTAGTATGTCTTAAACAAATTAGCTTGTGCTGGATGTCCAAGCACAAATTAAGACAAACATGCTTATTCCACTGCACTTAATGGTAGGTGGAAAGATCATAGCACAAGCTGTTGTTTGAAGAATGAATAAAGAAAGCTTGAGGCTGAAGTTAAAACTTTGTCTTCCTCCAAATTGATTGCTCTTTTTTGAAATCTGGCCTTGGACACAGCCGACATATGTGGGAGTGGTCTCCATAAACTGTTCAGTGACTCAACAAACAGTTTAGTCAAAGAGCGCTGATAGATTGTGATCCTCTTTGTGGCAACAGCTAAGACGTAGATCTAGTCTAAATGGATCAAGATGGCAGAGCAGGTATTTTTATTACTGAACTATTACGAGTTTGTGCGGCGTCTCCTCTCCTGTTTCCATCTGCAAGGAAGAACAAAAAACGTGTCAGTGTTTCAGCGCAAAAGAACTCAAATCAGCTCCAACAGAATACATTTTTTGTGAAGATTAATGAGGCGTATTGTGTTTCTGACAATTAAAAAAAAAATAATAAAAAAATGAAAAAATAAGCTTTTAATTAAAATGCCTCATTTGAAAAACACATAATGCAACACTTTAACACTTTCTGTGTCGCCTGGTTGTGGGAACACACAAAGACACAAAATACGTTATTTTTTATTTATTTATTTATTATTTTTGATTGACTTGAATATTGCTGCAGACGCACACATGCTTTTATTTAGAGCAATTGTCAACCTCCTTTGCATTCATTTTTTACATCTAATGCCGTAAAGTAACTGTAGATTGAAACTATCCGCTTATCTCTCTGAAAAGAGCCATGTGGCCTCAATAAACCACCACATCCCAGTCATTTCACTGCCACACCTCTGACCCCAGCCTGCTGTGGTGAGTGGTGGGATCATCCCGTGCTCGAGCAGATCCGCAGCAGATATCAGATGGGCCCGACATGCGGTTTTGCTCAATCCACATGAATTAAAAATTCACTGAGACAGTTGCCATGGAGACCTTGTCAGTTCCTGCTATGCTGAATAAGCAGTCGCTGGACTCATGAGGCCAGGACAAATCAATAAGATACTTCACTCATTTAATTTAATTTCATATAAATTGCGTGCAAACAGCATAATTTGATCAGTGACTGATGCGAGAGCAAATCGACACGACACGCAGAGAAATCAGGGCAGCCCAGAACTGGCTGACTATGAGAATAACAATACTAAATTAAATTATGATTGAGACTAGTTAAGGATCTTTAACTGTCTGCAAACCATTATTCTGATGGCAGGAGAGACATGAAACAGCTTATCATGTACATTAGTTTGTGTAACATTGCTAGTTTGGTGACCTGGAAATGAATCTGGTCCGCACTCAATTTGGATTTCTCAATTTTTCCCAACCCAAGACCGTGTTTTATCAGACCAGCATGCAAGGGTGGATTTTCCTCCGATACACATGGGTGGTTGGGATGTGTCTGCACCATTCATTATAGTGCAGATAGGAGAACAAAGGAGTAAGGCTATTATGTTCATCTTAGCTGCCTTTAGTTATCCCCTGAACCAACTTATCTAGCAGCTGCAAGAGGTTTCCACGTTTTCAGGCTTTTCGCTTCACACAAGTCAAGTTAAATACAGTATTTTCCTTGTATTGTGCAGTTAATATTTGCATTAAAACATGCTTAAACTGAATCAAAGATAAGTCAGTAAAGCACAGTGAAATGATGATGATACGACATTAATCACAAAATAGATACCTCATGTTATTATCAATTCATTAATACTAGTCTTCATAATTCATCATGGACTGGCGACCTGTCCAGGGTGTACCCCTGCCTCTCGCCCGATGACAGCTGGGATAGGCTCCAGCAGACCCCCGTGACCCTTAACAGGACTAAACGGGTATAGAAAATGAATGAATGAATGAATGAATAATTCATCATGACTCACCCACTGCTGCCTATTTTTCATTCAGCATTATTTTCTACAAGTGCTATATCTATGCTCACGTACACATATTCCACACCACTATCTGCCACAGGGTGATTTATTTATTTATTTGTTTTTTACTTTCTTTTTTCTTTTTCTTTTTTCTTTTTGCTGGAGACATCCAAAGTCAGAAGTTCTGTTTGTCTGAGCAATAGATTGTCTGTAAGAGTAAGCTGGAACCAAATACACGAATGGAAAAGTGATGACATATACTTTTTTTGTGTGTGTGTGTGGGGGGGGGTGTGTGTGTGTGTGTGGGGGGGGGGGGGTAAAAAAATCAAGTTCTTGTAACAAATGATATTATTCATATGTTTATGTTTATTAATTGACACCAGATTTCTGTCTCTAACAATGCTCCCCCCCTCCACCCCCGTAATCTCCCCCAGCATCACAGCCACTGCCGCTAGCATCGGTGCAGCAGGGATACCACAGGCCGGACTGGTCACCATGGTGATAGTGCTAACCTCCGTGGGGCTGCCGACTGATGACATCACCCTCATCATTGCGGTGGACTGGGCATTGTGAGTAGCATGTGTTTTCACTTCCATGATTTGGAAAAAGACCCAAACTAATCATACCGGAGCAGAAACTCATCTTCATCTTCAATCTCTGGGCTTCATTTGCCCAAAATTAAAAATACGCCCCCGGTTTTCATCCTCTACAGAGACAGGTTCCGCACCATGGTCAACGTAATGGGGGATGCTCTGGCAACGGGCATCATGGCGCACATCTGTCGGAAAGATTTCATGAAAGAGGGAGATGGGGTGAGTTTTAATTTAATCCTGACAGAGTCAACAATAAAATGTGCTATGAAACTGGCATGGTTGTGATTATCGTGGTGATGTTCCTTAGTTCTACCTCCTGAAGCATAAAACCACGTGTCAGAGCCCTTGCTGAAGACAACAAATAATAGACATTAAAGAAAGGAGGATGTGTGTAGTTACTGTACTTTTAAGCTATACACTGACACGAAAACATTTTAATCAAACATAAAAAGTTGGGGTATCTGTCAAATCCTGCATCTTTGGCCCCCAGGTGCCGCTGATCTGTGAGACCAAGACGTCAGTGAGTAACCCACCTCTGATGAACTGCCACAACAACAACGGCAATTACCAGCCTCCTTCCTCAGGGGTCAAACCAAAGGTCATCCCTGCGGACGTGGCGCGACTGATGCAGCTGGAGGAGGGCGTTCGACCACTTTCGGAAAGGAAGAAGCCTCCGATTCCTCCGAGGCACCTGAAGAAGAGCAAAGAGCACTGTGCGATTGACATGAACGGCCTTGAGACCAATGTATAGCCTCCGCGTGGTGTTTGATGGTGTGTAGTTGTGTTAATTGGAGCGGAGGACGTCTGTGCAGGATCGAGGATGGCGAAGGCGAGCTTATCTTTATCTCCTGGCTCATCACAGTCAGAGCATTGCAGTGTCAAGACGACCTGAAGGTTGCGGAAGGTGTTTGAATGAAAAGCTGATTAGCAGCAGTAACATGAGACTCAAGGATACTAATTGGACAGTGGAATTCATGGGACCTACGCATGTCCTCACACCAATATTCCAAGACTGACCAGAGGTGTGAGTACATGTATTATTAATGAATTTTTATTTGATATCAACATTTTTTATGATTTAAGTTTTTTGTCAGTGTACATCAAGTGTTTAATATATTTTATACTATCGTATACAAGCAAGCAGCCAGTTGTTTGTGTTATATTAGAGACAAGACTGAATAACAAGTGTCTGATTTGAGCTGAGTGACCAGGACGCAAAGTGAAATGCCCTATCTGTTTAATTTTGCCTTAACAAAGCTGGTGGTGTTAGGCTGGCAGTGATTACCAACAGTACTCAGACAGAGTGCGAAGTAAATTTTCATCTAACTTCATTTGCACATAATGGATTGCTTCTGTTTGTTTAGCGCTAGCTAGCTGACACTCCGCTTTGACTTGCTTAACAAGACATCTCAGACTTGGATTTCACATCATTTTTAATTTGACTTTCTGCTGAAGCCTAAAAGAAGCTTTGAATGGGAATGAAGACTGGATTTTGCTCTGTAGTCGTTCAGGTTCGTTTTTCGCCAAACATTGTTTTCAAAGATTTTGACTAAAAAACATCGACACCGACTGCACGGACGTTGTTTTAATCCAGTACCGGATGAAGCAGATTCGTAAAATTGTCAGATAACTTTGCTTTAAACATCATCACCCAGTTTGTGTCACGCCCAGAAAATATGCTATTAATTGAATGGTGTGTTTCCATTGACTTCCATTAAGCAATTACACCATCTCCGAACACACCTTTACAGTTTTGCCGCTACAAAAGGGAATGTGTCATAGCTGTTGATCGTCAGGAGGGACTGTTATATAGCACATGAGTATTGTAATAGACTTGAACAAATCTCAACCTTTAAAAGTGAATTTTTGGATTTCTATAAAGATTTGTCACTCTTGTCGCATAAAGGCTGAAAATAAACTGACAAATACAGATGGATTTTTCATTTGACTTGCCATATTGTCAACTGACAGATGTCCGTGCACCTCTCAACATACATATATTTATGCAACGGAAATCACATTGTATTCTGAAGTGGGGTTTCTTTCAACAGTATCTGGCTTGGTTTGTGGTCGACACACAGTAAAATGCACAATAGCTGCATACTGGAGACATATTAGAAATTAGCTGTGACAATGCACTATATTGGAGAACCTGATGTTAGGAAATACACAGCCTTTTCACATAATTGATTGCTTTATTTGTTCAACGACTGTATACTGTATGTGACAATACAATACTGGTATACGTGAAAGTGATACTGTATTCATAGCAATATAATGAATGCAACAGAGTACTTTCAATGTCATATGAAAATATAGGCTTTCTCTTAGACTGAAGAAGCAGCAGCATAAATCAAAGCTTCAGCTATGTGACACTGCTTTTAAAGGCACGTGGCAAAAAAAAAAAAAAATAGAAAAATAACAAAACAAACATATATCCACAGCGTAGGTAAATCACTGCTTTCTAAGAGTATTACTGTCGTTAAAACAACTGGCTGCGTGTGGACTTTTCAGCAGCTTGGTGGTGAAATCGTAAAATCGATCAAATCAGTCAAAATGCCGTTGACAGGTAAAAGACAATTACAATTAACCAGTAGTTTTACTTAATGATTCATCAAGTAAACTGCTGAACATTTCCTGGCAAAAGTTACTTATCCTTACAGCATCAGTTTGCTGATTAAGTTCTGATGATGATACATGTTCTGACCACTGGGGGCAGTAAACATGTTCAGAGCGGATACTCTGACTGAAACACAGCAGAGCAAGAACAAACTACCATTTTGAAACACGGATAACAAAGTTGTGAGATAACAAAATTCATCATACCACGTTGATTTTTATTTCAAAAAGAACTACAGAGGACAGCTTCAACCCAACACGGTAATACTAAAGTCATGATCAGACAGTTCTACGTTCCATCCCCTCCTGTTTAGGCGTAATTTTTTGTGAAGCGCATGTTTGTGTGTTGAGTGTTATTCAGTAAACACGAACGAAGCAATGCTAGACTGGACATGCAAATGTTGTATAAGGAAGGAAACACATCTGTTAGACCTCAAGGATGTGCTGTAGTTACTAAAATGGATTTGTAAACTTTTCTTCACAACAAAATTTTGATGCCATCACTTTTTTAAAGATTGTCACTTTTCAAATGTGAGGATTTTACTTTCTTTACTATTTTTTCTTTCATGAGATTTTTTGGATTGTTTTGGATTGGTTCTGCTAAAATACTCAATTTGAAAAGTGACTACAGGCTTGTGATAGGGTGCAAAAAAAAAAAAAAAAGAAAAAAAAATACTGCGGTCCTGCAATTACTGTGGCTTTGTTTGTTTAAGTGGAGTCAGACTGCTTATCTTGTCATCCTCCGTGTTAAAAACAAAACATGTTTCACAGTATTTCTAGTAAAATTGCTGTTCTAAGCAAGGGAGACAAAACAGCAATATGCATACAAAATGACAGAGAAAAGATCTGGCTTACTCTTTCCCTCTGCTTACACTTTTGGTATCGTTTCACATACATTTACATGGGAAATTTCACATTGGCTTTCGTGACTGATCGCTTACAATAAGGTACAAAACAACTGAAACAAATATCAAAGGTCAGATATAGAAATTTGCAGTACTAACCAGCCCAACAAATGGAAACTAATGCAACCTCATCCGGTATCCGGCACCAGAAATATATGGTTTCTTTCTTACATATGTCCTTGGCGCAGCAAAGTCCAATGTCAGTTTTAAGTGAGTTTGTTTCATGTTTCTTGTTCCTCGTCCATTGCCTTATCGTCGTCCTCCTCGACTCTTTTAAAGGTGATGTCTGTGCTTCCTGTGCCAATGTCTAGCACTTGCAAGTTGGACAGGTGCGCAAAAGAGCTGTCATCCCATGATTCCACAGAGAGGCGGTTAAACCTTAAAAAATAGAAAAAAAAAGAAAAATGAAAAATGACAGGGTTAAAACAATAATCTAATTAGAAAAGTAAATGTCAGTACGGTCCAACACATCTGCATCTACTACAAGCAATTGCACACACTCTCATGCTTTGCTTTGATCAAGTGTATGGGTGTTAAGTGATTTTTCATCAAAGCACGCCCAAAAACACTTTGAATCGATGGTATCTACTCGCATCAATGAAATAAAAATGCTTACAAATGTTGTCCATTACCTTAAACAACTAGGATTCATATGCAATTAGTACACACACACACTCAAATTCCCCTTCCAAGCATTCCAGCGGTTCTAAATTGGCTCAGGCCAAAGGCTCCCAGCTGCAGGGGGATTTTGGTGAAAATAAAAAGTTAACAAAAAAGTAATGTGGCTGCTGCTGAGATGGAAAAAAACATTATGAGCACAACAGAAGAGGTTAAGGTCACCTGTAAACATGCGACAGTGGCCAGGTTGAGGTCTGACTGAAAAGCCAAACAGAACAAAAGCCTTGAAAGTGCATTTCCAAAACCTCTTGCCTTTTGTCTGACCGCTGCTTTCAGCCACAGGGCTTGTGAGTATAAGCCTGCACTATGTGGAGTGCACAAAAGTGGAAAATTTGCAGAATGCGCACAAGGTAGAGGAGATGGAGAGATTAGATTCCACACCGCAGTACTCTGCAGAATGAAACTAAATGTTGCTGATTAGTAACAGACCAAAGGTTTTTTAACCTTTGGTCTGTTACTAATCTATTTTGAAAAATAAAAGTTTAAAAGTTTGAACATCTGCAAAAACATATTTATATTAGCGGTCTGTTTTGAAACAAAACCATGGAAAACCAACTAGAAGACAGAGCTCCAGTCAAAGGTTTTGGCACACCCACTCAAATGGGTGCATTTAGATGTTGTTCTTTATTCTTGCTCTATTCTACCATGTAAACAATACTGAATACATCAAATCTATGAGGAAACAAAGGTGCATTATGTAGCGAATAACAAGTGTAAACAAAGGAAAAAAGTTTGAAAGTGTAGTAACCTTCACTCTTCATCATCTCAGCCACTTTCATTTTTATGGCACACAACTCATCTAAAGATGGAACTAATTTATCTTATCTACTGAATTCCGTAGATAAGTCAGCACGAATGCCAGATAACACGCGTTATGAGCCATCTCCAGCGGTGTAAGGCGGACCATATACTTGTGTAACAAGTCATTGTAGAAGGAGCCTTTGCATCTTACAACATTTCTCTAAGTGCTCCCATTTATGGGCCAGGACCACAGCTGTTTTTTTGCCTGCAACTGGAAGGTGGAAGGTTGCACTGTATCACTGCAACATGGCAGGGGATTGAGATGAACACCGCTCTGATAAAGAGAAAGTGTTTCTGTGACCCTAACAATAGACTTTTGTCTGTTTCGAGAACTGTGCAGCATATACAACACATCACCCTGCTAGCCAAAGTGTGCTGCTACCATCATGCTGACGGGTCTTACAACATATCTATCTGTCAGCAGCAGAGCAAAGTGATTTTAACACTTTCAGGACCGTGGACAGCTCCAAAGAGTTAAAAGGCTTTTTTGACCTTCACAACTTGTGACTGACATACTCACACACACCACAACCCACCCTAAAACCAAATCTTAACCTATTCAACCCTCACACAATGTTGGTATTCCATGAATGATTGCCCCCCACAACAAAACCACAAGCATGCGTACACGAACACACACAGCCCGACGGGGAAGCGTCCACGAACTCCGTTAAGTGTGATGTAACCCTCCTAAGAGAAAACCCCAGACAGCAGAACACAGGGAGGTGCTCCTTTACACCAAGTCTGACTGAAGTGAGGGAGACGACCACATGATATGACTTGTGCACATCATGTTCAGCGTCCGCGTCACATAAAGTGCCGTCACCACTGGAGCAGCACGTATGACAGCAGAGAGTTTAGCGCCTCCAGCCTAATAGCTCTTTGTTGTCCAAGTGCACAGCCAGATAAATAACTGACTGAGACCAGCGTTGCACGAGTGCCACTGCACGAAGAATCCATAACGATGAGGAAATTATGCCCATCCTGCGTGTTAGCTGGAAAATGCTACAACTGGAGAGAATTTTCTGTGCTAGGTGATGATTGGTACATGAAAATACACAATGGATGTGAACTAATCGCCTGGACGCATGAAGTCCAGCACATACCCGATGCTCAGCATGTGAAAAGGCCCGCGTAATAATGAACTTTATGAAAACTAAATGTTTTTACTGGAACCAGAAAACAGAGTGAAGAATGTCCACCACGCCGGTAAACGGGGATAGAAGCCCAACTTGGAGCATCTCTTTGTGTGGCATTTTTAAACTCAGTCCATGCATTTATGAATATGCAACAAATTTAGCCACACTTAGACGTTCAGACACACACTCAGGCCACATTCTCATTTCTGTTGACATGGTTACCAGCCGTTGCAATTCCCACCACAGGATGCGGAAGATAGAAAAGGTTGGCGCTGAGCACACAGCTGAAAATGGTCAACAATGCACATCTGAGGTGAACATTTCCCACTGCTCTCGAATGGAAATGTGGCACCTACGGCACTGTGTGAATGTGATTGCACAGCTTCTGTTGGTGAGAATTGTGCGTCTGAGAGAGTGGCTTCTTCAGTTGTCTCCGGTGACATGGTAAATTACCTTTTGTTTTAGCTTTGTTCAAGATATTCTCTGATATTTGCAGAAATCCATCCATTATGAGTCTCCCTAAAATAAATCTGAGCCAACCCTTCCTCTGTTGAATGTAGCTGATGAGTGAAGTGTTCACACTAATCAAGTCATTCTCCTGGTTGAAATGATTTCTGCATTCCTTACCGGAGAAATATGCCTTTTATGTTTGGAGTGCCTTCAAATGCTGAAGCAGGAACACTGGAGATGCGGTTACTTTGCAGGTAAAGGTACTCCAGAGACTCCGGCAGGTCGGAGGGGATGTGTGACAGCTGGTTGCCGGACAGATCAAGTGTCTAAAATTGCAAGATGAATAATGAACAATGAACATACTGGGATATTTCCAATGGTATACACCAATCAGGCATAACATTATGACCTAATATTGTGTAGGTCTTGCTTATGCCTCCAAAACATTTGTGACTCATCAGAGAATGGACATGGGCCTTCTGAGGGTGTCCTGTGGTGTCTGGCAACAGAGTGTTGTTAGTGGGAGCCTTTGGGTCCTATGGGTTGAGGTCGTCTGTGGATCAGGCTTGTTACTAACTTGTTACTCACTACGTTTTTTTTTTTTGTTTGTTTTGTTTTATGTGTGTGTCTGTGTCAGGCTGCATCCTGCTGGGGATGGCTGATACCATCAAAGAGTGTCATTGCTATCAGTGGGGGTGTCTGGTCTGGTCTAGGTGGGTGGTACATGTCTGAGTAAAATCCACACCAATGCCAGGTCCAAAAGTTTCCCACCAGAACATTGAATTGTCATAATATGGTTAATGTTATTTATTTCTCCTGTCAGGGGTTTTAATGTTGTGGCTGATCGGTGTATGCAACCATCAAGAACTGAGGCATTTCCTGCTGGTGCTGTCGATCAGATGTGACATTAAATCATACAAACGTATTACATTATAAATTGGTGTTAATCTTATGTTCACATAAACATGAAGGAAAACATTTATTTTAATATCATATATTAGCAACATCTACATCTAAATCTACATCTGCCTAAAGACCCCATAATTTAACCAGCAAGCTAGTACTAGGTTTGTCCTTTCAATGGCTCATATCTAAAACATGCTGGCTTGTACTGCTTGAACCTCAAGGAAGAACCTAATACCAAACCTCACATGGTTCTTAAATAGTCAAGATTTTTGTGCAGTGAATAAAACATGTTGCTAAGGTAATCTGCTCTGTGTCTCTTGCAGCTACTCACTGTGAGTGCACTAAGCTCCATCCAGGCCCCTTGGTAGACTGAGTTCAATTTCAGTTGGTTCTCACTCAGGACTAGTTTTTGTAGCTTCTCCATGCCTGTTAGGGCACCATCTGGTATGGAGTTGAGCTGGTTGTTCTTGATTTCGAGCTCTCGAAGACTGCGAGGAAGTCCCAGGGGCATCGTTAGAAGGCTGTTCCCTGACAAGTCCAGGATTTCCAGTAGGCGCAACTTCCTGAAGGCTTCACGGTGTATCTTGGGGCTGGTCAGTTTGTTGTAGCTGAGGTTGAGCTCCGTGAGGGTGTAAAGCAATGACAGATCATTGCGGCCAATTTCAGAAATCGAGTTGTGGAGTAGCATTAGGGTCTTGGCTCGCCGAGGCAAGCCCCTAGGAACACGCTCCAGTAGGTTGTTGTACATGTGGAGAGTATGGAGCTTCTTCAAGCCCTAGTGAAAATGCAAATTTAGGATTCAGAAGAAGCGATCCACTGTTGCACTGAAACTACCAGCCAGATGAGCACATGATCTCTTCCAATCTATCCCATCTACATGACCAAAATCAAATTTCACACAAGTTTGTTTTCCTCCAACAAAATCCCGAAATAAAGTGGAAAAAAAAAAGCGTACCTGGAAAGCAGCCTGGTGAATAGAACGTGAGCGAAGCTTGTTATTGTGGAGTAGCAGGTACTCAAGGTTTCGGACAGGTGTAAGGGCATCTCCAGGGATACTGCGGATGGAGTTCTTCTCCAAGTGTAGCAGCACTAGATTGCGAGGCAGACCCTTAGGAACGACGCTCAGGTTGTTGTTTGACAAGTCCAGACACGCAAGGCTGCTCAGATGGCTACAAGGAGACAAGAGGATGCCGATATCTGATCAGTTCTCTGATCCTGTACCGTGTGCTTTCTCAGCACGAGAGCGATTGAAATTAACTCATAAGAACACACAATCAAAGGTCTACCTGAAAGTCTCATTGTCCATGCCCTCATTGCTGAGAAGATTGTTCTGGAGATACAACTCTCTGAGGTTGTGCAAGTTGTCAAAGGCCCCTGCTGGGATTTTCTCCAACTTGTTGCTCTGTAGTAACAGGAACAATCCTTATGATTGTCACAGTTAGCATAGTCATGAATGAAAGACATATATGTATGCCATTCACATAATATTTACATGCAAACGTAAGCAAAAAGGTGGGCCAGTGTGTTATTGTTATTGGAATATCTGCCCTCCAAATATAATATGGTGCTAGACCTTCAGATGGAGGCGGGAAAGACTGGAGGGCAGGTTCTTGGGGACAGTGCGCAGGAAGTTGCTGGACATGGTGAGGATCTCCAGGTTCTCAGAAGCGTTAAACATGTGATCAGGAAGCCCCACATCAGTCAGCTTGTTGTTATGAAGATACACAGACCTGGGAATAAAGACCACAGGATACGTGTTAATGAACATAACTCCAGGAACAAGGGTACATTTGCACCAACACACACAGTCATACCTCAGTTTCGGTTTGTAGCCAAATGTGTATGGATAAATCCTTGTAAGCTGATTAGCAGCAAAATCGGCACTAACCAAAGATGGGGGTAGGGCCCTTGGTGCAAAGGTGAGCTTCAAACACACAAAAACAGAAGCATGACACGACATTGATCAGTGAAATTGAATTATTTAAAATTAAAAAATGACCACATTGAAATAAGAACGCCACCTATTAAATGCATGATCCCCAAAGCGTGAATCTTGATAAATTTTATCTTTTTATCTAGCGATTCTGGAGATGGCGATTCAGGGTGAATCGTAACTTTAGTGACCACTTTACGTCTATTTATTGCCATCAAATGACGATACCTGCAAAACTAATTTTAATCCTTTCTGCCTCTGTTGTACCTTTGTATTTAACGCTAATTAGCAATACCCTGGATGCCAGTTCGACTTCCAATGCCCACAACAATTCTTGTGGTGGACAGTTGGTCTGGAACCCCTCCATTGGGAATTGATTATGGTCTGTCAAAGAGCTGCCAGGTCAAATTAAATCAAATCTGGTGGGATTTATGTGGTGATGTGCAGAAGAGTAACAGCAACATAGTCATACTTGTCATCTGAGCACTGTGGAGTTGAATTTCATTACAACAAAATGGCCCAGATTGGTTGTAAGACTATTCAATTTACATGTGGAGGTACTTCTTTCTCTGGATCTGTTGATACATAATAATGTAATGAAATCCAAGTAGCATCTCAAAAGTAAAAATTGAGTCTGGCTACAAAAGACTAGTTAAATACAGAGGTACTAAATGAGAATCACGCTAAATTAAGCCACATGCTATTATAATGCATCTTGGGGTTGTTTCATGCCATGTTGTCAGCCAGTGAAGGCCCGACTGCTTTTACCCAGTCTGTCCTCTCCAAGCAATGCTGCCGCAGCAGAATTGTAGTATGACAAGCTAGCTACCCCTTCATAAAAGCAGGGTTTTCCTCATTTTACCCCTTCACCCCTGCCCGAACTAGCACTGCACTGCACGTGATATAGAGTATAGAAATCGGAGAAGCATTGCTGAGATTATTTGTTTATCTGGAGCGCTCTCCTTTATAACATGCTTTATGGATTAAATCATCACGGGTGTCTTTGTAGGCTTAGTGAGCACTTTAAAATCCTTTATTCCTCCTGTATGCTGTGTGCTTGCCTGTTCCTCTCTGGGAAGGCACAAACAAATCTGTCCATCCTTTCCCTGTGTCCAAAAGGGTCAGTAACATTTTAGCTCCGACCAGCTGGCACAGCCATACTGGAAGTGATTAAAAGCATAAGCTCGCACAGACTGCATGAGAGGAGACTGCCACCTCTCTCTGCCAACTGGAATGATGTGTCTTTATCAGAATGGAATAGAAGAGAAAACAATAGTATATAGAGCTAAAGTTTGAGAAACCCCAAAAACAAATTTGGGAGGGCTGCATGTGAGCAGAGTTGTGATGAGCAGCGAGTCAGACATTTAAAAGTTTGGTGTGTGACTCACCTTGTTATTTGCCAAGTAAAGATAAGCCAGCTGTTCGAGCATCTCGAAGCCTTCGTCTTCGAGGCCTGTGAACAAATATACTGAACCGTAAGTCATTATAAACACTGTTATCTACCTCTCATAAAACATAAGAAACAAAATCTGTTTCATTGAGGCTCAGCAACAAAATAAAAATTCTTCCCAAAAGAAAGCATGATGCAGAGGGACTTTGAACATTAGAGGAAAATGCTAAAAGCGATTATCCACTGATTATCAAGCACACCAACACTTCTTTCATAAAGGTGTAAATTGTGTCGCTTTGAAGCGGATCCTCATTTGAAACTCACTGTTTCAGTCTGCAGCTCTGTGTTTTCTTAAAGTCAGTGACACAGACTATTGAGGTACTCTCTGTTCAGCTTCCAGATCCACTGTTATGAATTAGTTGTAAAACCTATTCTTCTGGGGGGGTACAGTGGTTTAAAGTGTCAGCCTGTTAAGGACAATGTCACCGGAACCTACATAGCATGTGTGATAAAAAGAGGTTTTAGCTGTAGAATCA
Organism: Chelon labrosus; assembly: GCF_963514085.1. NCBI lineage: Eukaryota > Metazoa > Chordata > Actinopteri > Mugiliformes > Mugilidae > Chelon > Chelon labrosus. Next base: position 23,310,677 of record NC_140343.1, on the reverse strand, counting down.
AGACAATCCCTTGTGGATCCCTGAATTTAAAAAATCCTAGGAAAAGTTGGGAAAATGTAAATAGATGATATTTTGTAGTTGGGTCGCCATTCTCAGAAATTATTTCCCAAGAAGGCGCAGTGGTGTTATATCGTTCTAATAAGAACAATGTTTAATTCACAATGATTTGTTTTAATGCAGTCAAAGCTGCATAGTAACGGAAACATAAGCTGAATGACAATGACTAACTGATATAGAGTAAGACCACAAGGAACATCGGAGGATGTTCTGGAATGATATGTGTTTTGCCATTTGCTGATTATTTTGGATTCAGTTGTTAATGGCTGTGCAAATCCACAACTGGGCAGAGGCCCACTGCATGCATCTGCAATGGTCTGCTCTTTTATTGTTAATCATGTATGATCATCTTATTGTTAAAAGGTCTCTGGGGACATATGTCATAGGCAAACAGTTTGTAGTAAATGGTGTCAAAGAATAACAACCACAATTCCACCAAAGTGACAAATGGCAGCTATTAAGTTTCCATGCTGTTTTATGAGCTGCAGCTGACCACAAAGTTTTGCTAGATAGCTTCGCTCCTTTCCCAGCTGAATATACATGTTCAGGTCAAAAAACTAAGGTGCTGGCAGACACGTGTTTGTTCACATTCATGTTCAGGTGGTTGCGAGATAAGGTAATATGGCCCTAGTTCAAAGTCTGGCAGTCCTTGTTGCGTAGCAGCTTCTGTCTCGCTCACCTGGATCATCTGCTCTGCCTGTCGTTGGCAGGGCAGCCAGTTTTACTGATCTATGCAAGATTTGATCGGTTATATACAGTAGTTGGAAATGATGAAGAAGTAGACGGCACCATCATGAAAACAAAACAAAAGAAAGAAATGACGTTTCTTTTGCTTTGTGTTTGAGAGTTTTTTCTCATAGAAGAAGACAGATCAGTAGAGGCACAATCTTGAAATTTCACTTTTAAGCAAAACAATATTATTTTGCTAAACACTGGCCACTGTAGCCACAAAGACAATTAATGCAAATGCGATACTGTGTGAATGAATGAGTGAAAGTTGTGCTAGTTTAAATAGTTTATATACCTGGTTATATTTATACAGCCTGAAGAAAAACTTGACATAGATCATGGTGATGTATGGCTTATTATTAAATTGTTGTGTAAATTAACATTGTCGTTCTAATATGTTTTATCCAATTAACAATTCAGAATGTGTTGCCCGATAAACCACTTCTTTTTTTAACGTGAAACACGGCACCAGACCTAGAAAGGCTGTAGCAGCAAAGCTTCTAAGGATGTTCAACTGAATTCAGTTTTATTGCTTATGAAGTTAACTTTTCACTTCTAAGCTGTTGTTAAAAGCTGCACAGTCCATTTGTAACATCAAGCTTTTCCAACTTTGTACCACTTAATCTACAGCAACACAACACTTTTCAAACATTTCCTTCAAATAAAAAATGTGTTCTGATGTCCTTGTCAATTGCCATCCAATTTTTGGAAGTGACTGTTGACTGAGCTGTGTGTGCTCAACTCACGGTGAGCACACGCACACACGCGCAGTAGAACAGTTACTGTCAATTAACGGTGAAGGGCCTGAATTTGTACAGAACAGGTCGACCAACGACTGAGTCGGGCAAACTTAGAAAACAATCTTGTAAGCATTATTGTCTGGTCCCTCTTGGAACACCTGGTTCCCGCTTGGTGTTTACATTGTGTGACAGTGTTTACCATCCGTGGTGAGCCAGTTATTCTGAAGGTTGAGAGTGTCGAGCTGATACAGATGGGAAAGATGCTCCACCGTTATCTCCTCTATCATGTTGTTCTGGCATCGTGGGACAAAACACAGGCAGTAAATACAATGATATGATTATGCACCTTATTTCTGAGCAGAATTGCACAATGTAAATATGTTTTAGCGTTTCTGTGTGCATGAAAGACCTGCAGAGAGAGCTGGCGGGTTTTATTGGACAGATTGGAGGGGAACACTACGAGGTCCACTCCCGCGCAGTCCACTACCCCCTCTGCTGTACAGCTGCACTCTGACGGACATTCGAACAGCTCGGGTTTCTTCACCACTGTTGTGATGTCGGCCTCCTCTATTGGCTCTTCTTCCTCCTCTTTCCCTGGCTTGTAAGGGGCTTGGCAACGCACCAACACCAAGGCCAAGAGCAGCACACTCAGGGCCTGCAGCATGGAATGCTTGGGAAAGGACATGTCCACTGAACTCTCCTGTTGGACAAGCACATGGACAGGGAGGTTAAAAACATCAGGTCACAGGGTATTTTGTTCCTTACAAAGGTGTCTGCTACGCTGATGTCAAACAGTCCTAGAAGACTTTCTTAATTCAGTGTATGCAATTATTATGTTGGTAGAATGAGATGCAAATAAAGATTATGGTGAGGGTGGAATCATGTTGTCGCAGCAGCTCTCATTTGCTAAGGGGTGAAGGCTATTTCTTTCTACGTGCAAAATTGAAGTATGCTTGCAGTGATGCTGAATTCAGTCATCAACAGTGAGAAACAGTTGGACTTTTTAAACATTAGCCTAGACCTTAGCTTACTCCTGCCTGAAAGACAATCAAGTGCAGCTCAACTAGTCTTTTAAAAACATTGCTAAAAGGTCATCCAACATACTGGACTAAAGTAAGTATCGACTGCTTGAGCTGTAGCAGAAAAGGTTAAGCTACAGAAAAACGAATATGTGCCAGCAACTGGGTGCCCCTGCAGGTACAGGAGTGCTTTGTGGTGAAGGCTAATGTTGCTAGCAATCATATACAGTATGTGATCATATACAGTGTGTATTGTTAGTGATCATATACGGTATGCCTTTTAAATAAAAACATTTAAAATCAGTGTTTAGTTGAAAAATAATGACAATAATAGTTGATTACACGGGAAGTTGTGTCGTTGAACTGCAGGTCGCTAATGCTAAGCTATCAAAAGCATGGATTTGTGAGTTAAAGCAAACAAACGTCTTCATCTTCGGCGATAGTATGAACTGCAAACTTTGCATCTGAGATGCCAGGTGCCATTTCTAACTGGTGTACAGACAAAAACAGTGACATCACGTCTAATAATACATCGGTTTGCATTGTTACAGGCACCAGGCCAATAACAACAGTCAGCCAGCTCTGTGCGTGAAACAGTCCTCACCACCTGCTAGAGCCAATTTGAATAAAGAACATGAGCACCGCAGACTGTTTGCTTTCCAAGTGTTTCCCATGCAAGCTTTCGCAAAAATCAATCATTTGACAAAAGCCAAAAGTTCAGGGAATAGTTCAGCAATTTAAACTGACACATGGATGGCTTTTGTAATTCTCTGACAAGCCCAAGGTCAGTGCTGTATGTAAGGTTGGTGTTCTGAGGAAGCCAGGAAAAAGCCATCTAATCATTTCCACCAGTTTTGTCAGAAATACAACGCAAACGTCTAAAAGCTCATCCATCAAAGAAGCCCTTTCTGCTTGATGCACGACAACTACCCAAGAGATCGAGGTACGTAAGAGCACTCAGAACATCCACATCCACATCACAGTGCAGCATGCATACACTCACTCACAGAAAATGCACTTATTGTGCCATGCCAACCTTATAAAGGAATAAAAACAATGCAGTATACAGCAGTGAAAGAATATAAAGTCATTAAGTCACAACAATACTCATTTTAAGTTACATTTTAGACGCTGGAAGTGAAAACATCCTTTATAAGCAGAGATGCTACCCATTCAATTGTTTTTGTTATTTCTCAGTCGAGCAGCGTTTACTGCCGTGTTAAACGGTCTGGATTGCCTGAAATATCCATTCCAGAATTATCATGCCTGGATGAGTGATGCTGGCACTTAAATCTCAGCCTGCCCCATTTAACATAGCAGCCACCAGTAAAACATGAAGCAGTAAAGTCTGCAAAAGCAACATTCTGGTCTACTCCTGTACTTTACCCCGTCTGAGCAACGTTAGCTGAAACGCACTCAAGTCTGACGTCCAGTCCAAATACAGGCTGTCCCATAGCAGGCAAAGGAGTCACAAAGCCACACCAGATACCCTCCAGATGTGAGAGAGAAGTGGGAGTGAGAGAATTAAAGTTAAGAGAGGCAGGCGAGAGTGAAAGGAAGGGAGTGAGTAGGAGAGGCATCTCTGACCTGACTGAGAGCCAAAAACACAAATTCTTTCCTTTTTTCTCATATTTTCTTCCCCAAGTATTGCGCTTTTGCTTTTTCAGAAAAGAATGTGTTTACAGTTATAATGTAATACCTTATGTTGTAATAACCTTTGGTAAGTTCCCATATGATTCATCAGAGATTTTGATCACACTGGGAGAACTGGGATAAGAAACACTTGGATTCACAGGTTAGATCTCTTTAAACATATAGGAGTAAGAGTAGTGGATATTTCCGGTGCTGAATAGCTATGCAAATTCAATCTGTGACTTTTTTATTATTAGCAATGTGTTCTGGCATAAGTTTAATCTGAGAAGTAGAAAGACGGGGTCGTCTAGCAATAAATTAAGCGTGGAAGAGCAGCTTGCCAAAAAAGGGGCGACAGGATATGATTTAATGTCCCACATGTTTCTGTATTGGGCCTTTTTTTCCAACGAGCCCACCTCCCTTTAGGGACATGTGAGTGAACATCTGCTACCAGTACTGTGCATTAGTATTTGCAGAATAGTGTTAATGCCATTGTACCATCATCACAGACATATACTTGCTTTATGTTGTTTGCCTGTCACACCTTGCTTCACAGCTTCTGTTTCTGATGAATGTGGGAAAATGAGTTTAATTTCTCATCTTTTTTAGATTTTAATTTTAGACACCACATCACCAGCTTCAGTTCCACAAAGACTGAAAACCTGTTGATCTTTTCACCAGTTTTCCAGCAGATGTGTAGTGAAGTTAGTGAATTGATTTGATCAAGTTGGGTTGATGCCAGACATCCGCCAGAAAGCTAACTGTGTGGCAAAGTTTAGCCAAAGCTAAACGTACCTAGCCTACCGACTGTTCCCCAGCTTCTTCTTCTTCTTCTTAGGCCTTTGAATTCCTTTCAGAACATAGGCCATTGATGAATCACCTCCACCCATGCCTGTCATGGGACATCTTCGGCAGCTGTTGCTACGTCAGACCCTCCTTCTTGAACTCTAACTCTGTGCTTCTTCTTCAGGTGTTCCTGGGACAACCTCTCCCCCGTTTGCCCTGTGGGTTCCATGTCAGTGCCTGTTTGGTTATTGCTGTGTTGTTCTTCTCAGTGATTGACCAATCCAGATCCACTTTCTCCTTTTCATCTGTACTTCTGTTGGTTCCTGGTTGGTGTGTTCCCACAGAGTGATGTTGTTGATTGTGTCTGGCCAGAAGATCCCAAGGATGCGTCTTAGGCAGTGGTTCATGAATATCTGCAGCTTTCTTATGATGGTAGTGGTGTTCTTTCATGTTTCGCATCATTTCGGATTTGACATTGGAGTTGAAGATTTTGAGCTTGGTCTTGAGAGAGAGGTTTTTTGTTTTCTAGATCTTGGTTAGGATGATAAATGTTGCTTTTCCAGTTCTTGCCTTTACGACTTCCTCTGGCCCTCCGTCCACAACTATCACACTTCCCAGGTATGTAAATATGTTGACCTCTTCGAGAGAGTGGCCCTTGAGTATTATAGAATTCATTCTTTTGTTGTTAGTCTGCATCTTTTTGATTTTTGGCCCACTTATTTTGAGTCCAAGCTCAGCTGCGGTTGTTTCCAGCCGTGTTGTCTTGTCCTGCATCTGTTGGTGTGTATGAGAGCAGTGCAATGTCATCTGCAAAGTCGAGATCGTCAAGGTGTTCTGTCAGACTCCACTGGATGCCATTCTTTTTATTGCTGTTTGTTTGTTTCATGATCCAGTCGATACATAGGAGGAAGAGGAGCGGAGAGAGGAGGCAGCCCTGTCTCACACCAGTGAGACTTCGATCTTGTCATGTGCAGATCTGTGGTGGACCACTTGACATTGCATACCCTGGTATGTGTTCTTGATGATATTAATATATTTCGGAGGGATACCTTGGTGATCATGAGCTTCCATAGCAACACGTGGTCTATGCTGTCAAATGCCTTTTCAAAGTCAATGAACTCTATGACTGCGTCCATCTTTTCTGCTGTTCTTCTTTGGTGGTCAGGAGTTGCCCCTGCTTGTTGCAGATCAGCATGTTTGTCTGCCTAAACTTGTCTGCTAGTTTCTTTGTGATCAGGCAGAGATCCTTAAGGTTGTTCTTGGAGGCTGCGACCTTCGCTTGCTGTGCCAAGTCGTCGATGTAGTTTCTTTTGTCGTGTTTAGCACTTTTTTTCACCTCTTTGTTTGCAACCTCATAATCTCTATGGGCTGCCACCCTCCTCTCTTCTATTCTTTTCAGTGTGTTTCTGTTGACGACCACGGCTTGTGGTTTGTTTTCTTCCTCCCCAACACCTCTGAACATGACTCCTTCCACATGTTTTTCATGCATTTCCAACACTCCTCCATTGGTGTTTTGTGCTCTTCTTTCAGGGCTTGGAACTTGTTCTGTGGTTTGATTAAGTTCAGTTGTTCCTATGTCTTGGAAGAGCAGGATGTTGAATTTGACTGTGTTGTCACATGGGTTGTTGCAGCATTTCCCCTTCAGTTGTATTTTAGCTGTCAGTAGGTGATGGTCTGACCCAGTGTCTGCACCCCTCTTCACTCGTACATCCAGGAGAGAGCGTCGGAACTTCCTGTTTATGCATATGTAGTCGATCTGGTTTCAGACGTCACCAAATATATCTCCATTCTCATTCATTCTGGTCTGGAGTATCTGTTGCAGTTGATTGTAGAAGTAGTGATGATTCTGGAGTTGATTTTCTCCCAACTGGTGAGGGACCTCTGTGCTTCTTTGGTGAGCATAAATGCTACTCCTTCCGTGTGTGGTGCCTTATTATCCAGGTGTCCAGAGTATAATATGGACTCACTGCTTTCCAGTCTGACTTCTCCTGTCTGGTTTCACACAGACCGAGGACTGAGATCTTGTACTTCTTGATCTCTTCAGCAATGACTGACGTTTTCCCTGCTTGGTACATGGTCCTGATGTCAGTACGTTGCCTAGAAGACAGAAGATTCCGTCGCACCCTCTCCCTATGGTTTTCAGTATGCGCATTTGTCACAAGGGGAAAGAGGGGGAGATGAGAAGTGGATGATGATGAATGAAGAAAAGGTTATTATTATTGAAGGGAAAGGGGGGAAGCACAGGTACTGGTGATTTATCGGGGGAGAGCACGCTGACAGCGACCAGAGGAGAGAGAGGACGGCAAACCAACGAGAGCCGGTGTACTAAAAACAAAAGGTTTATTAAAAGAACTTAAAACAGTAAAACTTTAAAAGGTTTTAAAACCAAAAGTTAAAAAGATACAAATAAACATTAAAAAGTGTCCGTTACTAAAATAAAATAAAAAGAGTCCATCATGGCCGCCAAACCAGGGACGAGGCGGCTCAGAGGGGAGATGATCGGAGGCCTTCCACCGCTCCAGGTGCCGCAGGCGCCTCTTCTTCTCTCTTGGCAGTGGGCTGCCCGGCTGACACCTGGAAGATAAAACAACATGGCCAGTACGGGTGTCCACACATCGCACGGGTACCGGTGCCGCCGCACAACCACACACGAGAGCGTTACTGACGGCCCATAGGGCGAAACTTACCCGCCAGGCAGGGCGCACTGCCCTGCCGCTGCGAGAACTTCATGTAGTAACGCTCCGCGGTCTCTTCATCCGTGCGGCCGGCACACCCGCTGCTGGGACACCCGCTGCCTTCGCCCGTTCTCGGCTCGATCACGGCCTCCTCTTCGTTCTCCTCCCCTCACGCCGCCACGACGTCCCTCTGGCGTTCTTCTCACATGGTGACTCTGTGTCCTCTTTCAGTCCCCAGTCAGTCAGTCCATCCATCCATCCATCCATCACGTTCTCCTTCTGTTCCTACATGTTATCGCCAGACCTCTCGCGTCTTTCTCCCATCGTGCCTTTCGTCTTTTCCGGTCGTACCTTTCTTTATATCCCTCCGCCACTCTCCCCCGCTGCCGATTGGTTCAGTGGTAAGGGGAGAGGGCGGAGCCTCCCAGGTGCACAGCGGTGTGTTCACAGGCAGAAGTAAGTAAAAAACCACACGCATGCATTAAAAACATAATAAAATGGTTAAACCAACACAAGTAAAAGCATGCAATGTTAAAATTCAGTAAAACAAACAATTCAAATCATGCTAAAACCCACACTTCTGCCCCGTGACACATTCATAGTCTTTTTGGTATCTCTGACTAAAGAGTCTTCTTCTCCTAGGCTTCTGGGTTTTTAGCTCTTCATCAGTGTCTCTGTAATCATTTTCATCCACGTCATGGGGGATTGGCCCATGCATTTCACCAGAGCCTTGTTGGTCTATATTACCTGATCCACCTCTCACGTAGGGATGGGTTTTGAGAGGCAGCTGTTGTCAGTAAATCATCTTCATGAAACTTATTAGTAGAGCAGCATTAACCACCATCTCAGCTTCTGGGCTATAGAGGAATTTATGCAGTTTAATATGTTTAAATATATTTATTGATTATATTAATTTCAAAATAAGAGTTCATGGAAAGTCACTGAGCATACTAAGATTAATTAGCTACCTTAGTTATGATTGATGAAATAATATGCATACAGTGAAGCCATGAATTGTGTTCATGACTTCATTGTCTTAGTATAAGTAATCCTGCTTAGTCCCTGTTGTAAAGAGTAGTGGAATGTACCAATGGGTATTTTTTCATAAAGGTAAGCAGCCAATTGTGAACAGTTGAAGGGAAAAGACTGCATAACGTTTTATGTGTCCCACATTTTCTTCTTCATTCTCTGGAAATTCTTCCAGTGACTTCCTAGAAAGCACCCTGGGTTAAACAGTTAACATTTGGGACAATACAGGGAATGACATTTGGTACTCATTAAATTATCTTTATCCAGTTTAAATGTTATTTAAAATATAAATATGAGCAAATTTTATTGAAACGTGTATTACAGAGTATGCATTGCATCTAGTGCATCTGGACTTAATATTTAAATTTTTTTCTAGAGTATAAATCTACTTCTTAAAGCTATTTGTCCTGGAACTGCAGCCACCGACTGCAAACAAGAATGAAGACAGTGATTAATGCTATGACTGAGGTGGAAAATACGGGGTCTATGGCAGTCTGATGTGGTTTTTGGAGTCTCACTTCCTGATCACATGAGTTGCTGAAAAAAAGAGACAGCGCTGGGTCTGTAGCCTCGATTCAGCCAACTGAAATTGGAGAAAACACACTCTGGTCCGTGCTCTCGCTATTAGTCATCACATTATTTGGCAGGCTGATATCCTCTCAGCGGGGCTCAGGTCACGGCTACGCTTTCTCAAGAACTTTCCAGAGGAACACACTCAAGACAACTTTCTACAAACAGTGACCTTTCCAACACAATCATTTTACCACGCTTTTCATCAGGTTGCAGGTTTTCAAGGACACCACACAGAGCAGGAGGGATCATGTTAAATGGTAAATGTTTTTGTAATTATAAATCGCTTGTATATAGTACGTATTGGGGCTCAAAACATTTACAGTCTCAATGGCATACATTTGTTCACAAGGTGTGATGTCCATGAACCGGGTATCAAACCTGCTCTACCTACTGAGCCACAGGTAGCCCAATCAAGCGTATCATGTGTGCTATAATCTTTGTGTCTCAAATTTTTTAAAGCGAAAAATAATAAATATCTTCACTTTCGCTGCTTTCTTTGTTGAATCACAGTCAAACAGCCTTAGTGTGGTAATATTTTGTTCATCAGACGGAGCTGGAATACCGCCTGCTCTTTTTGCATACAGCAGAGGGCTTATCTGCATTTGTACAAACTAATCCCTCTCATCTTTTGCTTCTCAAAACTTTCTTCCACTGAGCACATTTCTTTAAATGGCAGAGCTCATTTAAGTGTTCCACAATAACAAAGATTCGAGTCCCACCCACAGTGTGTTTGTAATGTAAAAAGTGTCCAGTAAAGCTTCTCAGCTGCGGCTGCTCTGAGTCATCCCCTGTCCCCCCTCTAGTCCCCCAAGTGTGACATTTATTATCTTACGTGCATTATTTCAAATATATTGTATTCTTTGTTGCATAAATGCAGAGATTATTTATTTATTCGTGGGTTTTGCGGCATCGAACTGCCCGACTCACACAGCGCATCTTGCAGCAGATAATTACGTACCAGGAAAGTAATGGTCTGTATACAAGCTGAATCACTCCTGTGTTCCATAACTCATACAATGCAGCAGCAGAACATTTTATTCAGGTCAGGATCACAGTGACACCAGAGCAAGCAATGAGCAAGCCTTAATGCAAAAGCATTTTAAGATATGAAAGAGCTACTTGATACTCCAATGATTTAGATTTTCACTGCCACAGAGATGGAGATGGATATTTTTAACAAGAAAGGTCAAATTTGACATTTTAGTTGTTTAGTTCCAGTCTCCCACTGGAAAAACAGTGGAATGCACACAGAGAAGCCACATTTTCTACTTGGTATCTCTGTAAACTTCTCTCAGCAGCAACTTTGCTAGCCTGAAAGTTTAGACCATCTTCCAAAAGTTGGTCTGGGGTCACTCGGTTGGGAACTGATTCTGCTCCAGCAAAGATCTGCAGGGCCAATCAAATCGTTTGGGCAGAGCTTTATGCAGAAAGCTTAAGAAAGAATAAGAGTCACCTGAGCACTATGAAGCTGAATTTGTTTACACAAAAGTGGCTCTGATTGGTTGTAAGACTATCCATATGCATGCAGAGTTTTTGTTATTATTATAGTTGAAAAGCAAAAGTTGGAACATGCCCCGTAATGAAATGGTGTGTTGCTAAATTATGCAACGTTTTGTACTTTTTTCTTCTGTCATACCACTGATGCCTCACTTCAGGGTACAGCAACTTCAAATCAGATTTTTGTTTCTAATTTTTCATACATTTGTGCTCTTCAGGTGCAAGCCAAAATAACCCCAATGACATCAACATTGCCACACTTGAAGTACACCCACAGAGGACCGAACTGGAAAATGTTTTTACAGGCTTAGCTGATCTCTCTGTCACAGTTTGACTGAACCTCATCTGTAAAACTGATGAAGTGCATCTTCGCATGCCAATTTTGGAGAGATAAGAAACCAATTTCAATTGTAAATTATCGTCCCCTCTTTAACACGCTACTCACACGAAGATGGGATTATTAAAGAAAGGTTCGATGCAAGTAGTCCCATACTCCTCATTAACGTTGAACGTTCCATTGCAAAATAAAAAGAGGCATTACCCTGATGAAACCTCATACTCTAAAAGCAGTCATTACTGACCAATGGAATAACCCCAGTGTGACTGCGGAGTTAAGAGCCAGAAAACTACAAGAGCTGAGCCACAGCTGCGGTGGAATCTGGGTCAGAGCTAGTTAACAGATCTGTCTTTGAGCCGTGCTCCTAACAGTACAAAGCAAAATCTACAGCGTGGCAGTCTGGAACCCTGTCGCAGCAGTGTTGGAAAACTGAATGGTGCTCCAAAAAGGGGAGCATAAACAGGACCTGCCAGCTCGACAGTGAGATCAAAGTACTGTCACATGTGATCAGAGGGCCGTTACTTTCAGAGGGTCACTCTGCGCAGGAGGAGACTTTTATGTTTGCCTTTTTTTGTTTCTCACTGCATAAACACTGGAGGCAGTATTTCCATTTTAACATCCACAAACTAAACATTAAAAAGATAAAAAGAACAGCGTGTTATATCTTATTTTATGTGCTATTTCAGAGATAAACTGTTCCAGGTTTTTTATGTCTTCGAAATGATCGGAAACATGAGGCAGGCAACATTTAAAAAACAAAAAGACAAAAAACACACACCGTTTCGTCTCTGTGGGTTCCAGAGAGAGAAGTTGGTTTCAGCCTGAAGCCACTAAGTTTAAGCAACTGTACTTAAAATGAATATGGAGGTCCTGGATTAATGAATGAGAGCCCAGAGAGCCGAGAAACACTGGGCAGATTAGACCCATGTGCTGAGTCGAGGCACAGGCGCAGAAAGCAGCACTTGATGATGACAAGATAGCAGCTGAGTGCAGTGCAGGGAGCGCAGTCACATTTTGCACCAAAAATGTAGTGAAACAAAAATATACACAGATCAGCCGCAAAAAAAAAAAAAAAAAAAACACTGACAGGAGAAGTAAATAACGTTGACCATCTTGTGACATCAATGTTCTGCTGGGAAACTTTTGGACCTGGCATTAGTGTGGATGTTACTTAGACATGTACCACCCACGGAGACCAGACCAGACACCCCCACCCCATAGCAATGACACTCCTTGATGGAAGCAGCCATCCCCAGCAGGATGCAGCCCAAAAAACATGAAAAACAGCACAGTGTTGACTCCAAATTCACTAGATCCCAAACTGATCAAGTATCTGTGGGATGCACTGTAACAAGCCTGGTCCACAGAGGCCCCTCCCCTCAACCCATAGGACCCAAAGGCCCCCACTAACAACATTCTCTGATCAGTGTTGTGTTTTGTAGGCACAAGGGAGAGCTACACAATATTAGGAAGGTGGTCATAATGTTATGTCTGATCAGTGTATATATTTGTTTTGAGGTATTTTTAGAAACTCCTGAATGATTATAGAAATATTCTAGGAACACTATAGTCAGCAGTGTCTCTCCATTCTTATTCTGCCTCGAGTACAAAGCAAATGCATAAGAACACCTGCAAGAGGGGCAGGGAAGAAGGTAGGGGGTTAACCGCAAAATCACATGGCGACCCTAGTAAATATTAATCCTGTGTGAATAGCGCTTTAGTCACACTATATTGTCACTTTTCGTCTTGCCCAGCCTGAATCCATGATATTTGCTACCTGTGCAACTTATGTGTTTATCCACTACTAGACACAAAGTCGCTTTCACAGGAAGTCCAGCAGCAGAACATCCCTCCCACAGCAATGACATTGATGCATGTTGTATCCAGGGGATACAACATGCAATGTTGTATCCCCTGGAGACGTTAATGCTTTCAAGAGTGAAAAGATCTAAGGAAGAGATGTGTGGTGCCACAGTAAACATCACATTGGTACAATGTTATACGACCACTCTTGTTCCTGAGAATGCAGCATGGGACTATGCAGCAGAAGGTAATATATTAGCTCATCCAGTTGCCATGGTGGCAGGTTTATGAATGTTGCAGAACACGATATTTTGCAAGTAGTCCGGAGTTTTAGTTCATCTTGTCATGAATTTTTGGTGTAAATTATATAAACGTCCTCCTTTTAAAAATATTTCCTCCAGCACCTCCCAACGTTCTTGGAACTCCCCCGCTGAAAGAGGCAAAAAAACAAACAAAAAAAACAGACACAAGCCAACAGTATCCAGCAAAGATAACCTTATTTAATAGAATTCTTTAAGGGATTCATACAGTAAAGATAGAGCAGCATTCAAAAACCTTTCTACCTTGCTGGCTAAAAAAAATCTTATCATGAGACTTGGAGGCACTTTGACTGTTGTGTCCATGATTGTGTAAAAATGACATCAATCTGCTCTTACCTCAAAACAGTTCCAGATATAGTACACTCACAGATTTTATTAGCATGAAAGGTTATTCAAAAACTTGACACAAACTAAATTAGTATCACAAAGCAGAGGGCCTGTCTTTATTCTAGCACACTGATAGTCTCATCAACAGAGGGCCTGCAGGCAGGGACTTAATGAAAGAATGAATTATGTGTCCATCTATTTTATTCCCCAGGTATAACGGCAGAGCTGCTGACTAATCCCCTGGCTGGTTAGTGAGGTCACTGGAAGGAAAAGTTGCTCAGTCTGCTAGTAAATTATTTTTACAGACGTTTAGTTTTTTTCTGAAACCAGTCTTGTTGTTTAGTTCTTCGTGATTTTACTCTATTCAGTGTTCTGAGGTGTAGTTAGTTGAGTGAGATTCCCCGTCCCGTCTACAGCTTGGCTTTGCCCGGTTGCAGCTGCAGGCTTTGAAGCTTCATGGCCAGTCCCATGTTCCCTGTGATCTTCAGCTTGCCCTGGAAAAATGCCTGAAAGAGTAAAGGGGAGGGAAGTCATCCAGAGAGTTTTATAATATGAAACACGGTTCATTCTTAGCTGGTTTAGAGAACTAACATGCTGCTGGTTTTAAGAGTCACCATGAGAGATTAACTCAACCAAGGGAAAAGTGGGGCACCGGCAACAACGGCTTATGAAATGCCAGGAAACTGCATGTCACAGTTGTCAGTGAGGGGAGAAATGAATGCTGGTAGCTGATCCTTTTTTCCTTTTAACTAAATATTGTCTAGATTTCTAAATGAGAGGAATGACAAAGCAGGAAAAAGCAGCAACCTGACACAAACACGGGACAATGGCAGCTGTCTGTGAAGGTTCTCAGTCATCCAGGTCATGGTATTTCCAAAAACAAACAACAACACTGAAATAAGGGCAACTGGACTTAATCAGAAACTAAGCAACACCCATCAGAAATCCAAACCCCAGCAATCTTTTAAAACTGCTTCTTGGATTTGTGGTAAAATATGTTCAGGAAACAATGGCAGCTTTTCTGGCAGTTTCTAGCACAAGTAATCTGTGCACTATGGTGGAGGGATGTAATTGATACGTCCCTCTTTCAGTACAAAGGGCTGTGTGGCACGATTCAGTTCTTTTGCACGTGAATTTCTGCACAAAGCATTACAAATGTGAAGAAGCCGAGAAGTTAAGCGTGCAAGTTCTGCACCAAAGAGAAATGAATATCTGTTTAAGTGTTGTAAAAGGTCAAAAATACATCCAAACTTAAGGCTTGCTATTTCCTGCCGTTGCATCAATGTATCTAGGATGTATTTTGAGGGATTTCACCATAAAGTTCTGCTCATTAAACACCCTAGCAGTATTTCTAAGATACCATCCTTTAAAGAAACATAAAATTTAACTTCATGGTTCTCACATGACGCTTATGTCTACGTTACTCTTCTGTTCATCCTCACACGAAGGCTGCCCAAATGTTTTGACTTGCCTGGAAGACCTTTGATCATAATTCCCAACGGAGCGACTCCAGACCTACTTTTGTTGGCAGGGAGGTTCATTTAGTCACTTAGCCTCCAGACTACTGAGATGGTTCTCGTTTAAAAAAATGTCATACCCTTAGGTCTTCATTTTGTGTGTTGCCATATTTTGTGTCACCAACAGCTTGCAGTATTTGGTGATAACTGCGCATGGGGACTATTTTTCCCATCAGCTGGTAACGCTGCCATTTGTTCTTCTTGGCAAAAAGCCTCCGGATTAACATGGCTCAATAGTTTTGAGGTCAGGAGACTGTTTGTCAGTGTAGAAGCTTCATTTTTTCAGCTGTAGCCAAAGTCCAAAGTCCTTCCCATGAAGCACTTGGACTTTGGCTACAGCATGATGATTCTGGCAGGCATGGCATGAATCTTTATTAGGTTTAGTTGGCCGAGTCTTGGAATAAACAGAACCACTAATTGTCACCTCTCTTTTCAGAGTTTGAACACTACTTTTCATTTTCAAGCATTTTCAAATGTTGGGATTACCTTTTTGTATGTTCCTTTCTCCATTGCTCAGTACCCAGAAAGGACAGAGCTAAGGGACTCAAGGACTATTTGGACAAAACTAAAATCAAATAAGTCTTGACAGCCATTTAAACATCTGTGTGTCTGTGTGTACTGTATATCTTATCAATCTTATTCAAACATTCAAGGATATGTAAACTTCTGAACAGGATTTCTTGGGTTATTTTCCGTTATTATGGTTCTATGGTATTATGGTTATAACGGCACACATTCTTATGCGATAATGATAGGCGTTTTCAGAAGAAGGGTTTGATTGTGGATACACACTAGGGATATCCCAATTGGAGTCGATCCAGGCATTTTTTGAAATGACTCAGTCAGGCTTCAGCCAAGCCCGATGTTTTGTAGTCATTTGTTTTGGGTCTGCCGTAAACCAGAACCACTTCCCTGTCACGTCAAAGCCGGCTGGCGGCTGGTAGCGTCAAAGCTGCAAAAAATTGAAGAAGCAAAAGCATATCTGCTCTGTGGAAGGAATTTACGTTGGAAAATGATGTTTCGCAAGATGGCAGTAGGAGGTCGTCATATGATACTACATGATTCAACGCCTACAGAAAAATAAATAAATAAAAATTGAATACATGGAGTACTCTCAGGCAGAGGTTGCACCGAAACAAACAAACACAGAACATTTTGTTTTAACGAAAAGTTTTCTGGAGACAGGAAACTTTGCTTATTTAAGATCGGGTCGGGGCTCGGACTGGCCAGTAATTGGGGGACCAAAGCTTGATCTAATACACACCTAATACTAAGAAAGCCCAAAGAATAGGGAATTTTTCTGTTTCTAAAGACAGTCCAGCGTTTCATCTTGATGTCACTCAAACACCAACACAATGGCCTGTAAATGTTTTTAAACTAGTATCAGCGTTCAATGTCTGGGTCTCAGCAGACTTTTTGCTTTTCCATTTGAATCTGACGTCACAACTACCAAAGTAGAGACTAGCTTTTACAAAAAGACATTTTTAAAAGAGAGTTCCATTTTTTCAGGGACGATATAACTCCAGTATTTGGCTGCGTAGCTCAATGACAATCCACTGACAGAATTAATCGTATCTTCCAAGCATCTGTCAAAGCAACTACCCTCGTTTGATGTTTGTTTTCGGGAGTTCTCTGTTCTCAAAATGATTTTTAGCAGGTGAAATGCTGCTCAGCAGGGTTTAAATCGAACTTGGCCCGTCACAGCTGGCCAAGGCTTCATATGCTCAGGCAGTGTGTCTGGGGTCATTGTCTTGCTGTGTGATGAAGGGGCGGCCACTGAGAGTGGATGAAATGCTTTGCACAACACCAGATAAAATACGTGTCCACAGATGCCTTCTTCTGTTGTAGAATCAATACAGACAACTGAGCTGGTTGCAGAGGCAGCTACACAAGCCCAAGGCGTGAAATGACCTAATACATGTTTCACTGATTCGCTGGAATCATTTGGATCAAGGACTGTTTCCTGTTTTTCTCTACTTTTTTTGGTTTTCCATAACTTCAGAGTCACCGCTGGGTACATTTCTACACAGCAGAAAAACAAAACAATAAAAAAAATTTTTTTTTTTTTAGTGTCATAGAACAGCGGGAACCTGACATTTTCTCCAAACAGCTGATTTGATAGAAACAGGACGGATCAGCTCCAGTTGTAGTTTCTCTTAATACTCACAGTTTGTGGATTCATCTTGCCCGTCATCAAGGCCAACAAGTCTGTGTCCGACATGGAAATGGTGCAATCAGCTTTCTTAGCTGTGGGGCCGAAACACAGGTACCAAGCTTAATTCAAAGAAAGGAATATCGCTCCCCAGATACCGAAGACTAATGAGGCAAATATAGTTAGTGAAAGTCAAATTTATGCAGAGATAAAGGCCCTTGGTTGTTCTCACCTGTGTCGTTGTGAACACAGCCTTTCCCATTCTTTACGTCCACAAACCAAGTAGCTTCCTGTCCATTCGGGCCATCCTTTACTTTGAAGGCAAACACTCCTCCAATCTTTTTTACAAACTGCTCCCCTTCCTGCACAAAGAAATATTACACACAGTAAATCAAAAGTATTTGAATAAGTTTTCATGTATTTTGTGCAGTAACTCAAATTTCTCTTAAAGTTGACAGTGACAAGCGTTTATTTATTCATGCCGCCACACATGCACTGGTTTGGAGTGTCACCCTAAATCTACTGACAGCTGGGACTGAAACAGACACAGAAAAATCCACTTCTCTCTCAACAGTGAACTAATGAAATACAAAAGTGGGACAACAGATTCTCTCTGATAAGATAAACATAAGCTCCACGGGCAAAATTTTAAGTCTGTTTGTCTGATCAGTTTTCTGAGATATTACACTAAACCATGCCACTGAGTTGCCATGCTGCCCCCATGTTACCATTTGCTCATTGGTGAATCTGGTATGATTGGGTTCATACAAAGGTAACTGCTTAATCAGGAGTTTGGGGGAAACCAATTTATCTGATTGAGTCAACATGAGCTTAAAATTATGTGTGCGCATTGAAATGAGTGGAAACTTATCCAGATGTTCCCCTGTGAGGCCAAAACCCTGTGCAGCTAAGCAGTGTGTATGACTGGATGGACTGATATATAAAAGAAGATTATATGAAACAGTCGCAGAAAATACATCACACAAGAAAGTGACAATACAAAGGTATAGGTGTGTTAACAACGATCTCTCCTGCTGTGGGTCATGTAATCACCTCCTGAAGCTTCTTGTTGATTTCCTGGAACACTGCATGAGCCTTGAACCCCTCCAGTCCACCGCTAGCACTGGTGTCAATGGCTTGAATTCTGGACATGATGAAGGCAAATGCATGAGAATGAGAAAGTAAGGTTAGCAATTAAAGAAAGTGTTGAAAGACAGCAAGTACAAAACAATCACTGATGAAATTATTCTTGTGTATCTCTAGCCACAAGGCCTGATGAGATACACAAAGTCAACTCAATCATCACTACCACAAATAGGTTAAGTGCCTTCACAAAGTGGCCACCAGGTTTGGCATATTCACTGCATCATCACAGTCATTTCTCACTAATCCAAGGGTCTTTCAAAGTAAGGAACACTACTAATGTCCATATAGGCATGTCTCGCATTTTGGCAACACCCTCAGACAGTTATTTTTGGTAAACGAGACCAGGTGCGGCTATCAATTGTGGAAGTACAGACTCTGGAAGACAGTCATTCAGTAATTTGGAATGGCAGCATACTTGATGACGACTGCGAAATGCATTCTGTCAAACCTGGCCGTCCCATGTCCATGCAAGTTACCTTCGATTTCATCTTCAATAAAATGAGCGAGGCAAGAACACATCCGTGTATCTGGACCGACCATGCCTGGTCAGATATGTACTTTGAATATGAACAGTACTTGGGCTTTTCATAAGAACACAACTAGACAAGAACACATGTTGGAAATGCCCCAGGTCCCTGTGAAAATGAACAGGGAGGAAGTTGTACTCTCAGCGTTCACTGGGACAGAAAAAAATGTATAGATTCACTCGTCAAATCTGCAAAGTTTCAGGAGACCAACTTTCTTTTTTTGACTCAATCCATAGTGCCATGATTTGACCAGCATCCCATACAACCTGAGCACTTGAACAAAATGACCAGTTTTGTTTAAAACTGATGTTAAGGATACACGGAGCCAAGAAAAACTCTACTTCTGCTACTATACAGTGTAGTTAACGTTAACGTCTGTGTCAGTGCAACAACGAAATTATCTTGATGTTTCCCCATGGAAATTATGAAATTTACGCACAGGTTATGGGATTATCCTGCATGTTATCAACTTTCACTATTAAAATATCAGTAGCATTTTGTAGCTAATAATTAATATGTAGTTCTTGAGCTTCTGCATTGAATTGCTAGACAAACCTGTATAACCAGGAAATTGTTTGCACGGCTCTGTCAAATTCATTTCAGAGCAGCAAAGAAACTGTTGAGGACGGCGGAGACATTTCAGGAGTCACAGTTCGACAGCCCCTAGCTATGTGCTACTGAGGGGATTAGCACGCTAACCGGAGCTTGAAAAAAACCATTTGCCAACTTTATATTACAGTAGTTGATCAAGCCAGATGTCAAATGTACCTTGTACTTCGCTTGCTGCTAGCCAACAACACTTTCTTTCCCAGATCTCCAGACTCAATGTGTCAACCTCGAAACTGTCTCGTTACTAAAAGTCAGGCTGAGAATTTTCACCAGCAATGGTGTATGATTTAGTTTAACTAATTCAGGTTAACATAGTGACGAAACTACTCTGTTTATTCTAATCCAGCCATTATGCTTCTCTGAAAGCAGACATAGTTATGCTTCATTAATCCTGGATGAACTTAGCATGCGCTTACACTTGAAATAAAATGAGTAAAGGTGAAAGTGTGATCAGCGTTTATGTGTTTGGTTTGGTGTCGAGCACATGCCTGCGCTGTTCGTGTACAAACCCCCTCAGCATACACTGTTCTACTTTGGGCTACAGAGGTTTATACTGTTTCTATAATTTTATAATTGATTAATTAGATATTAACATTCAGGGCTGAGCTTAAATTAAAAAATAAAAAATAAGTTTTCTTTCTAACAAAAAACAGAGATTTCTAATATGTGAAGGAGATCCAAAACATGACAGATACTGATACAAATACCACAAATCTCTGGTTCTGATGACAGAAAGTAAAATTGTTTTTAAACTGAAATATTTCTTATGGAATTAATATCCAATCGAACTGAATCAGGACCTTGTGAATCGGAATCAAATTGATTCAGGAAATCAGGAGTGACACCCAGCCCTACTAACTATGAATGTGCCAAGACCACGAGCAATATTGGTGCTGGTGAAGTCTCCCAGACTGTGAGAGATAATAGTAAGACCCCTATGAAAAAATTGAAATAGAACCCATATTTTTACAAAGGGAGGTGTGCAATTATTATTTCATGTTCAAGGTCCCATTTTCATGTCAAAATTAAAGCAAAGTTTTAAAACTTTTGTTGGTCTTTATATTTTCATCAAGGGATCATATGGTGTTCTCTCAAAGATCATCCAGTTCTAGTTTAAAAACTTGATTACATGGACATTATCATTTGTTTGATAACGAGCCCTTTGTGTATGAAATGATTCCACGTCTGGGAATCAACCTGATCTGGATCCACCTGACTGTCAAGAAGGCTTCTTGCACTTTTTCCAAGTTGCCAGGTTGCAACCAAGCGGTCACTGACTCGTGTCAAATTGTCAACATATGAACCATGTCATGCACCTGTGGCCTAGATGAAGAGAAGCAGGACGTCCACGTTGTGTTGTTGAGGATGGCGGTGACATTTCAAAAGTCACATCACAGTTCAACAGCCCCAAGCTAAGTGCTATCGAGGGGGGATTACCACGCTAACCTTGCGCTAAACTTGCACAAACGCAAGCCGCTAGCGTTGTTTGACATTTAACCCATTTGTCAGCTAACTCTGTATAATCTTAACATTGACAAACAAAGCATTATTATTCGATTTATCGAAAACGTGCCGCAGGTATACCGTATACGATTTAGTATTCTTACCTCCGTGTCTGTATTTCAGGCATTTTTCTATGACGGTAGTTGATCAAGCCAGATGTCAAATGTTTCGCGGACCCACTGGTGTACCTTGTACTTCGTTTGCTGTTAGCTAACAACACTTCCTTGTTTCTTCCTATTTCCTGGATCCCCAGACTCGATGTGTCGATCCCAGATAGCTCCTCGTCACATACAGTCCACAGATAGCCTAGAGAGGAATAGCGAACGGCCTCACATTAGTGTCAACACATTGTGTCAACTTTTGAAAATAGTCTTCATTTGAATGTGCATTACAAAAGTAAATTGCAATTCTCAGTGTAAAATACTAGTGTAAATGAACTTGGTTGCTCCATGTTATAGCCCATTCACATCAATCATATTATCCAAGCAAAACATTTTATTCTACATATTATGCTGCTGAGTCGTGGATCTACATTTCCAGCCCGTTGTTTGTCCTTCTCTCCATCTTCATCTCCATTTCCCTATCTCCCCTCCTCCCCAATCGTCTTGTGAGTGTCTCTGGCCTGGAGCTGTGTGCTTCTGACCTGTGAAGCTCCTTACTGCTCATATGAGGTCCTGGTCTCATAACCTGCCCAGTCTCCATGGCCCGTAGTTATCCAGTCCAACCGGAATGCATCATTCTTCAACCAGCCTATGACACCTCTTATTATCGCAGCTAAGGCTCTGAGAATTCTTGAACACAAAAGAGGACCAAAGAGTGCTGACTGTAATGAGCCTTCCATCTCAGCCACCTGACCTCAACATGTCTGGACATTATGGAGGACTGAGAAACACAAACATTACATATAGGATAAATCTGAAACAAATCTGAAGTCACTGCAACATCCTCACATCTTCCAGGGATGACATGGGTCATCATGCAACCTGAATGCTTGTATTAAAAAAACAAAAGGAGGGTAGAGAGAAGCATCTTCTGAGTCTCTGAAATCCATGGTTATTTTCCAGCGATGCAACCTGTCACACAAATTGTTAAGCTGACATATATATATTGTATATATATTGTAATGAAAATATTTCAAAAATATCTATTACCTGCAGTAACTGAAGGTTTGCATGAAACCTTGTCTTCCATTCTATGTATTCTGCAGAAGCAGACCAAAGCACCTCCAAACAGGTTACATTTAACTGAAACATCATCATGTACTTAAAGTGAGATATGTACTGTGACACAGACGAAGATAAGCACAGATACAATGTGTACCTAACAATTTGTAGAATGTCATCCACTGCTACTTTCTACGGTTGTATAGTCACTTGGAGACACAAGTCTAAGATTACTAAGGTGGCTGCATAGACTAATGGATCGTTAACAGTCAAACAGCAACATTTGATGGCCATTAATGGAATAGAGAACATGGTTGGCTGTATAATGTAGGCTCTGGAATGGGGACAGGTCAGCACATTACACTGTATTAAATGTACACAAAACAAGTGGAAGAAAACATCTCATCAGTGTAATGGAAATGGTGAACTATCACTGCTTTTGTAGATCAGAGCAGAGCAGATCAGAGAGCCTGGGTGGGTGTGTGGGCTTCAGATAGTGGTGGAGGTGAGTCGTGGGAAGGCTCAAGGCTATGCGCCCCGCTGGCACTGGGTTGATCACTCCCTTGCTCACAATCCATGGGAAGACAGATCAGTGAGCTTTTTCTGTAGCTTTCTGTGGGGTTTAAGCTCAGAACCATAGATCTGTCTCCTAATCAGGACGTGGTATACACCACCACTGTTCTTCACTACATCAGGACCTGCTATGAAAATGCTACCACCAACAAACACATTCCTGTCTTCCCAAACAGGAAACCATGGATGATCAGAGGTCCAGACACTCCTGAAAGAGCGTAATACTCATTTTAAGTCAGGAAACAGGGATCAGTACAGCGCAGGTAGACACTGAATGGCTACAGGCCAGTGGCAGTGTTTTGAGAGACTGGTGCTAAAACATATAAAAACCACCCTCCCTCCTGATCTCGACCCACACCAGTATGCTTACAGAGCCAACACGTCCACAGATGATAAGATTGCCACAGCCCTCCACACAACCCTCACACACCTTGACCAGGAAGGGACATATGTGAGAATGCTTTTTATTGATTACAGTTCTGCTTTTAACACAATAGTTCCCAATATTTTAGTGTACAAACTCCACCACCTTGGTCTCAGTAGCCCCATGTGCATGTGGATTAAGGACTTTTTATCCAACCGTCAGACTCGGCTCACACCTCTCCTCCAGTCTCTCAGTACCTGGGCACCACAGGGCTGCGTTCTCAGCCCCCTCCTTTACTCCCTTTACGCATCGGAATGCACTACTACTCACCTTTCAAACACAACAATCAAATTTGCAGATGACACAACAGTGGTAGGTCTGAACACAAACAACAATGAATCTGCTTACAGGAATGAAATCTGCAGTCTGGCAAAAGATGGTGCATGGACAATAATCTAACACTAAACATAAAAAAACTAAAAACTAAAGAACTAAAACACACTCTACTAACCATTAACGGAGAAGATGTAGAGAGAGCCTAATCCTTCAAGTTTCTGGGGACCCACATTTCTGAAATGGAAACACCAGTGCTCTGGTTAAAAAAGCTCAACAGAGACTTTACATTCTCAGAGCCCTCAAGAAAACCAACCTGTGTACAGATCTGCAAAAGGCCTTCTACCACTGCACCATCGAAAGCATCCTCACTTACAGTAAGACTGCCTGGCACGTAGACATAGACAGGAAATGCCTCCAGAGGGTCTTCAAAACATTTCAAAAAATAATCGGCCTCCACCTCCTGACTCTGGACAACATCTTCACAACACGCTGTCTCCATTAGGACATGCACCCCTCAAATCACCTCTTCACTCTGTTGCCATCTGGAGCAATCACAGAACTGAACCAAATATCACAAAACTGAACCAATCTGCTCTGCCCTACTTCCTGCAAAATATGACCTTATAGGCAATATTCTAATTTATATTTTTGTACAAATATTTTTATTGTGTACATTATGTGCAATATGGGCACTTTGCAGAGTTCTTTGGTTTGATAGTTGTCTATGCACTCTTTTAACTTATTAACTGAACTGAACGTGATTGTAGATGGGGATTGAGTGTGTGTGTGTGTGTTAGTATCTTTTAGGTGTGGTACACGGAAATTTCATTGTACCATTTGGCACAATAACAATAAAGCTTTCTGATTCAGATTTCTGATAACTGTAGAACACAACGCTTAGAAGACACAGTCACAAACCAGGAAAACACTGCACTCTGCTGGACAGATGATCACATAATTGCAACTGAGTAACTGAGACAGTGTTCATGGTTACTATTAGCCACGAACAGAGGTGTAGCACCAAATTCTGGGCCCTGTACACTCTTAATGTCAGTGGGCCCCTATCCATGCCAGTGCATGAAAAGCGCAAGCAAAAAATAAAAAATAAAATGGGGGGCATTTATTTATAAATAAACAAGCATAAATAGGGTTTTAAGCTAAAATCAGATCAGATTATATTCATGACTGGTTCTTTCATTCACCACCTGAATTGATTTTGGCCTACTTATGCCCAAACACCTATAAACAGCAGGATACATCTGGTTTGTGTACTAACATTTTGATCCTTGACACAGCGCCACAGGTTATGTCTGAAACTGGTCAATGCTGACAACCGTTAGCTGGCCCATAATCGTCTTTACTTGTAAGCAACCTGGTTGGCAGACTTTAGCATACAAACATCAGCAACGGCCTATCCCAGCTGTCATTGGGCGAGAGGCGGGGTACAATTTGGACAGGTCGCCAGTCCATCGCAGGACTGACACAGAGAGACAGACAACCATTCACACTCACATGCTGTTCAGATTCAGAAAACTTTATTTGTCCCAGGCGACAACT
Source organism: Chelon labrosus (assembly GCF_963514085.1). NCBI lineage: Eukaryota > Metazoa > Chordata > Actinopteri > Mugiliformes > Mugilidae > Chelon > Chelon labrosus. The sequence continues at coordinate 23,285,706 of NC_140343.1, read as the reverse complement.
TAAGGCACATGTGAGCAGCATGATGTGCAAAACAGGACACTTTTAAGGAAACAAAACAAAAACAAAAACAATACACAATAAATATAAATATAAAACTGTGCTTTAAATGTTTGAAACTTTCCAGACCGTCTATATAGCATGTGAACATGGCTGTATGAATAAAGTGCAGGTGAGAGTTACAGGGATTATATATGTACATGATATTGCAGAGGTGGTACGGACAACAAATAATAATAAACACCAATGACGTAAAATTCTTTCATTTCAGCCATGAATGATTAGTTGTGGTAACACATTTTTTTTTTACTTTACTGTCAATATAGGAACATATACTATACTATACTATACTATTAGAAGAAGAAGAAAAACTCGTAGATATCAATTCAGTTCAAAATGAAAACATTGACCCATTGACCTCAACACCCCCTCCCGAAAACCCGGGGGAGTCACGTGACTTGTTCCACCGGTTAAACTTCCTGCTGTCAGTTCTGTTCTTATTTTTGTTTTCTTCTATATCATTTACCGCATTGCACCAAGTTGTTGTCCATATGCATATTCATATTTTTTTTCTTTTCTGATCGCACCTTAGTGTCAAGCTCATTCGGAAACAAGCCGGTTAACCGAGGCTATTTTTCGGTTGCTAGCTAGTTAGCTAGCTATCGTATTGTATCTACGGTGACAGCTGCGGTGCGGATGTTCCTTGAGGCTTTGCTTTTGTCGATTGGATTCAGCTCTCCGGTGCGTTTCACGTCGATAGGGGCCCTTTTCTATATTCAGTTTGCCAACTAGCGCCCAAGCACCATGGCCGGTTTGCTTTCAGTGCAGTGTTTTGCCTCTCTGAGGGCACCTGGGAGTCTAATTCATGTGAGAAGTGCTGCGCTGGGGGTTCATACGCGACACTACAGCAGCAAAAAAGCCTCTTCGTCGGAGTATTTGCACCAAAGCGTGGTGCCGTCGATGCATTACCAGAAGAGCCTACCAAGGTAAGGAACTAAATGGGGTATTTTGCCTAGAACCCCTTTCACAAATAGCCCAATTAAAATGTTCTCTAATTCAACAAACCTTTGGTCTAGTCGAATGTGAATCTGGACTACGGTGAATATCTGAAGATGTTGCAAGGTGGTCTGAATGAAAGAAGGTGACCCACTAAGCGTTTAGATGAATGTAGGTAAAAGGGCACACCTGATGTAAGCTCGGTCACCACTAGGGGACCAAATGATGACTGACACAATTTACACCGATTAAAAACACTCACAGGAGAAGTGAATAACACTGACATCTTGTGACAGTACAATGTTCTGGACCTGGCATTCATGTGGGTGTTACTTAGACATTTACCACCCACCTAGACCAGACCAGGCACCCCCACCCCATAGCAATGACACTCCTTGATGACAGCAGCCATCCCCAGCAGGATGCAGCCTGACACAGGAACACGCACAAAAACGCTTTAGGAACAACTCAAAAAACATAAAGAACAGCACAAGGTGTTGACCTGGCCTCCAAACTCACTAGATCCCAAACTGATCAAGTATCTGTAGCATGCACTGGAACAAGCCTGATCCACAGAGGCCCCTTCCCCTTAGCCCATAGGACCCAAAGGCCCCCATTAACAACATCCTGTTGCCAGACACCACAGGACACCCTCAGAAGGCCCATGTCTATTATCTGATGAGTCGTAACTGTTCTGTAGGCACAAGGGAGACCTACACAATATTAGGAAAGTGGTCATAATGTTATGCCTGTACATGCCTGTTTTTTTTGTACTTAAGCTTTTTTGTGTTGTTCTTATGCTGTTTAGACTACCCATACCAAAACTGGAGGATACGATCAGGAGGTATTTAGCTGCCCAGAAGCCTCTGTTGAGTGATGACCAATTCAGGTAATTATTTTTACAAGAGATAAAAACACCTTATCATATCTGTATTTGATGCATGAAACTTAACCTGCAACAATCTTTATATTTCACCCTCAGAGCAACAGAGAAACATGCTCAGGATTTCCAGAATGGCGTGGGGAAGCAGCTGCATGAAGAGCTGGTCACTCAGGACAAAAACAACAAACACACAAGCTACATCTCAGGTGAATGTAGATCCTGGAACTGAGCATCTGAAATACTCATAGTGAATCTGGTTAAATGGCTTCTTTTCTTCCAGGGCCGTGGTTTGACATGTATCTCTCTGCACGCGACTCCGTGGTGCTCAACTCCAACCCCTTCATGTCCTTCAATCCCGACCCCAAGACAGAGTACAACGACCAGCTGTTGCGGGCGACCAATATGGTGTGTTCAGCGGTGCGCTTCGTGAAAACCCTGCGGGCTGGTCTACTGGAGCCAGAGGTTTTCCACCTGAACCCGGCCAAGAGCGACACAGACAGCTTCAAAAACTTGATCCGTTGGGTCCCATCCTCGTTGTCTTGGTACGGAGCCTACATGGTGAATGCGTACCCCCTGGACATGTCTCAGTACTTCCGTCTCTTTAACTCAACTCGGATTCCAAAGCGCGGCCGAGATGAGCTCTTCACTGATGAGAAAGGGCGACATCTGTTAGTGATGAGGAAAGGCAACATATATGTGTTTGACATTGTAGACAGGGATGGGAATTTGGTGAAGCCTGCAGAGATCCAGTCCCACTTTAAGTACATTTTGTCTGACTCGACTCCAGCACCTGAGTTCCCTCTGGGTGTCCTGACCAGTGAGAACAGAGACGTTTGGGCCGGACTCAGGGACAAGCTCATGGCAGCTGGAAATGCAGAGAATTTACGGGTCGTCGACAGCGCCCTTTTCTGCCTCTGCCTGGATGATGAGAGCATGCGGGACCATATTCATATCTCCCACAACATGCTGCATGGCGACGGCTGCAACCGGTGGTACGACAAGTCCTTCAGCATCATCCTGAGTAAAGACGGGCAGGCTGCTATTAATTTCGAGCACTCCTGGGGCGACGGAGTAGCTGTGCTCCGCTTCCAGAACGAGATCTTTAAGGACACAACAGAGCAGCCGTTGATACACCCGGGCTCTGCTCCTGCCACTGTGGATTCAGCCTCTGCTGTGCGCAGAATTCAGTTCAACCTGGACGGTGAACTGAAGAACGGGATCAAAAAAGCGAAGGAGAACTTTGACTCGGCTGTGTCAAAACTCACCATCGACGCCATGGAGTTCAAGAAAGGCGGGAAGGAACAGTTGAAGAAGAGCAAGCTGAGTCCAGATGCCATAGCCCAGCTGGCTTTTCAGATGGGCTTTCTGAGGCAGTACGGACAGACGGTAGCCACATACGAGTCCTGCAGCACCGCAGCGTTCAAGCATGGCCGCACAGAGACCATCCGTCCAGCCACGATACACACCAAACAGTGCTCGCATGCCTTTGTCTGCCAGCCAGGCAAACACAGTGTGGAGGAGTTGCGGGCCATGCTCAATGAATGCTCAAAGTATCACGGGCAGCTCACCAGGGAAGCCGCTATGGGTGAGACTATTGTACATATATAAATGTATATATGATGTTTGATAATTTGAGATGGCAGGAAATATTATCACACAGGGGAAAACTCAGATATCTGTGGGCACTTTTCTCAAATATTGTACATGATTTCTATTTCTCGGTATTGTACAGATAGATGACTTCCATAACTTTGTGTCACCACAGTAACAAACACAAGCCTGCTGTGTTTGTTACCACCATTTTCATTGCGTTTTATTTTCTTAATTTGCTCGTGGTACCTCAGATTTAGTCTTTAGCCTAATATATACAGGTACAGTATACATCTGATGTGTAAAATCTGTGTATCTTGGTAAAGAAGTAAAGAAATGAACAAATGTGGCGCCCTGTTTGCTAACCAGAGAAGAGAGGTTATCTGTGCAGCAGAGTCTGACTAGTGAGTGATTTTAAATATTTTTTTCAGTATAGAGCTCTTAAATTTCCCCAATCACTCATACATGCACCTTTTTACAATAATGAAATCTCAGAAATCTCAATCCATTGCTCATTATAGAATCCAAGCTAGTAAGTATTTATTATACTAGTTAGAATAGACCAACATAATGATTGTGATGTACTTGTTCTCTTCCCATAAATGATTGAAGAACAGATTTCACTAACTGCTCCTTTTAATCCTCTCACCAGGTCAAGGGTTTGACCGTCACCTGTTCGCCATGCGCTACCTGGCCAGCTCAAAAGGCCAAGCTCTGCACAGTCTGTACACAGATCCGGCTTACGCTGCCATCAATCACAACATTTTGTCCACCAGCACCCTCACCAGTCCCGCTGTCAATCTCGGTGGCTTCGCCCCCGTGGTGCCCGATGGTTTCGGCGTGGGCTACGGTGTCCACGACGACTGGATCGGCTGCAACGTGTCCAGCTATCCGTCTCGCAATGTCCACGAGTTCCTGCAGTGTGTCCATAAGTCTTTAGAGGACATTTTCAGCGTCATGGAAGGGAAGCCACTCAGCTAAGAGATTAAAATATACGTGATCACCAAAGACAAAGAAATGTACAACAGTTAATGAAAGCGTGGTTATAATTTACAGTTCCCGGTTATATTATTACATTTTTACATAATGAAGACAGATTAGTAAAATATTTCATACAGCACAGGGTGCTCTCAAGAATTACAAGCAGAATCCCTGTAATTAAATAGATCATCTTTTAGAAATTAAACTGTACGTTGCCTCATTGTTCGTGAATTCAACTCATTCATCCATTTACACCTATGAAGAGCAATTGTTGGATAACTAAGTCTGCAATGTAAGTTGTTGACTTCATATTTGATAATTATAACTACATTAAACTCAATAATGCTAGCTTTATACTTGAACTAATTTAGCCCACTGTCTTTCAGAGACATACCAGTTCATGCTGACAGCAGTGTACTGTGTAGCTTGATAGGATTACCTGTTGTAGGGTCACGTTGTGCAACTACAGCCAAGATTCTGAGTGCTGGTCGTCCTATTCATTCATTTGTATCACTTCTTTGCAGTAGATATCAGGAGAGATGCTGTGCCTTATCAAAATCATGTGAAGCTCAACAGCATTTACACATTACTCACTATATTTAAATTGTCATCATTGTTGATTACGGTTTGTGATCGATTGTATTTTGAAGTAAAATTTAATTTAATTAATTGCATTTTCTCCATTATTTGTTCTGTGTTGGAAGAGCATCTCCCCACTTAAAATCATCTTTATTTACAGAAGTGTAGTTTCTGTTTACTACTACTGATAAAGTATTGGTTAAGATATCAGCAAAAAAAACAACATTTTCTCCCCCTCTCTTTATTTAAAATAAAAAACAGTTCCACCAAAAGCAAATGTACAAATGCGGTAGTACAACAGAAACATCAGAAAAAGTAATTAAAACAAGCAAAGCAACATTTTAGATGGGCTTGATCTTGAAGTGTAGGCCGATCAGACTGAAGACGAGACATTTCAGATCTTGGACCAGGTAGTAGAACACACGAAGACCTTCAGGGTCCCTGAAACAATGCAATATGTTAAGTTAAGCTCTTCCTTTAGTTATAAACGATCAATGTCCAGGAGTTCCCAGCTCATGAATACATTACTTACTTTGACTGGTTGACGTCAATCAAGGAGCCGATTTTGGAAGTTGTGAAGGAAATGTGTTCATCCCCGATGACAATCTCCAGCTCCTGTAAAAAATTGAGACAAAAAAAGCTCTTGGAAATGTTTTGGTAGAAATGGATGACTGCAGAGTTGATCTAATGCAGCGCAGGTGTTGACACAGAAATTTAATGACCACTGCAAATAACATCCAGGTGTAAATCAAACACTGACAGATGGTGTGTTCTGTACACTGATCCAACGATGTCAGTAAACAGTAATTAAAATATGTGACCGCTGAAAACACTGTGGAGCTGACCATCAAAAATGGTGATATAAACAACACATAATGGCCATTCATATTTATATGACTTCTCTTGCAAATGAGTAACGAAAAAAAGGAATATGAGAAAATGGCCCAATCTTCCATGCAACAAACAGTAGCAACAGATACTTCTGTGTTTTATAATAATGGATATGCATTTCCAAAGACATTAACAAGAGAAAGCAAACAATGGTAGTGATTACGCAAACTGTTGCTGCTGCAAAGCTAACACACAACAAGAATGAGGGAGGGATACTCCCAACCTCAAAGCAGACCGTTCTATATTTATACAGAATTTTGTGTGTGGACTGTTAAATATCCAACTCTTTTGAGATTACCAGATTTATGCCAGTCAAGAATTCCTGATGTTTCCTAGAATCTGTCTTTTTCAAAACAGCAAACTCTAAATGTTTGGTAGTTTTATAAATAAAAAGAGACAAGCCCTGTGTCACTGACTAGGCTCCAGTTAGCGTCTGTTGTTGCTGTTAGCGCAACAGTTTACAGGCTTTTTCCATACTACACTGTGACTGAATGGCATGTTGTATGGACAAGACCAATACAAGGACTTGTGTGTTTTCAGGACAGTAGCTTAGAAAACAAATCCATATTTTAAAACACAGAAGTATCTGTTGCTACTGTTAGAAATTACAAAAATGGGAAGACAATGGAGAAGCAAACTAATCTGATTACAAACCTGTCTGCCAACTCTGTCAGGAGGCGGCCACAGTGCATCATCTTCCTTGGTGATTTCACTGTCATCAATGATCCTCTTCAGCTCCTCCATCACACTTTTGTGTACGTATGCCTGGATTGGTGAAACAAAAATCAGAAAAAGCAGATGTAACTTAGGAAATGTCTGAGCTTTGGCATATCTTTGTAATAAATACAATCACATGCCAGTTCATGGGTAAACTAGTGAAATACATAACAGCCCTGCACCAAATCCCTGTTCATGATTGTTCAGTTTATAACAAAACAACACCAAAACGGAGATAATTCTACTGGGTGATAACTTTGGAGGATATAGTTTGTGGTGCCATTAAACCGGATTGATTTAAACACTAAAATGTTTCTGTTATTTTGTGTAGCCCACTGACCAAAATAGGATTGTCAAAACAATAGAAACACGTGTTATATGCCGTATACAACACGTGTTTCTATTATTTTGACAATGGAATTCATCATTGGTGATCATCTTGGCATTACAAAAATAGATAAATAAACTTTGTATGTACTGTGAAGTTAACTGACTATGAATCTCTGTAGTAGTCTGGCCAGCGCCATTATCAAACCCCCTTTATATGAATGACCACAGAGTCACTTCCTAGTTTACAGTGTGGCTGCACTGTTAAAAAGTCATCCACAATAAAAACCGTATTTATTGTCGTTAATTACCTCTTTCCTGATCATGACATCATTCTTGTAGTTGCTGTTGTTTGCATATCTCAGTTTACCTGATGGGGGGAAAAAAACATTAAGTTTGTAGCGGAAAACAACGCTTGACACTTAACTAGATGGAAGAGTTCATTCAACCAGGCCGCATACCGTGTATACACAGCATATCCCTTAAACACTATGTAGTTTCTATTAAATACATGACGCCATACCAGTACAACCAAAAACAATAGCAAGGGTAATACAAATGAAACCAAATACAGAATTTGGCGCTAGAAACTCGCTTCGGGTCAGCTGCGGCCTAGGCATTGCCGGGTGGCTAGCGACGTTAGCTTACACGAAGGAGAGCTAACGTATCTGTGTTACCGCCAAACTAAACTCACCGTCAGGTCTGAATTCAAACTCAAGGAACTCGTGTCCAAACTTTCCCTTATGTCCAACATAGTATCTCAAATAGAAGTCACTCGTTGACATATTTACTCTCCAGAAAGTTCACGTTCTGGTGAAGTCTGGCGAGCAAGATTCAGCTAGCAAGAACAGCACGGAGCCTTGCTACAAGTCTACGCATGCGTAAAAGGTCACAAGGAGTGGAGGGTTTTCTTGGCCCGCGATTTGTCTTTCAGGTGTTTGACCCTGCAGAGTTCCTTCTGCAAAAGAACACGTATCATCACTATATTTATGTATTTAGTAAACTGTCAGTTGCCTTTGATGTTTTCATATCATGTATTGTGTGAGAGGGCTATCAAAAATAACCGTGATTTTATTGAAAAGTGTTGGTGTCAAAATTCTGATGATTTTGTGGATGTTCACTTTTGTCTTTCAAATTTTACATTTATTCTCTAAGTCATCCTTAACTATGGTTTCCCCTGGTCAAAGTTACTACTGTTATTTATCATATTCTTTCTTTAAATAAGTAGTTAATTGAGGGGGCTAAGGTTTTAGACCGATAAAAAGACCGAATTTATGCTCCGTATTGCGCTTATGCCTGAAAGACATCGCCCAGGGTTAAAATGCCGTTATCGTTAAGGTTCGTCGCGTCCTACTAACGTCATCCAAACCACCGTCGCACCAACGATCCGGTGTTCGACACACGTGTGGTTGTTGTAAACTTTCAGCAATGGCTGGCTCGTTTTCACAACAGCTCGAAGACTTGTTGAACCCTTTGCCTAAATTTGCGGATCCAGAGGATGACGGCGACGAGGCGACCAAAGCCAAAGTGACAGAAAGATTAGATGAGGACGACGAGGAGGATGGGGTCGGCCTCAGTGCTCTGCGGAAGCACAACACATCTCTGCTTTCCGACACAGACAGACGGTATGTGGGGAAGAGAGTGTCCCGTAAACAGCTGTTGATGGATATTGAAGGATCTGGTGATGATGATGATGATGATGAAGAGGAGGGGGAAGAGGAGGAGGAGGAGGCAGAAGAAGAGGGTAGCATAGAAGAAGATGAAGACGATTCTATGGAGGATGAAGATGATGAGGAGGAGGAGGAGGAAGACGAGTTAGTGGACAGTGAATCACTACTAAGTGCTAAAATGTCCTCTAAGATGAAGGATTCAGACATCACATTTCCTCAGGGAGTGGACTTCCACAAACTAACAGAGGGCATGGACGACCTGGGAGTCAGCGAAGATGATGATGATGGCAGCGATGAGGAGTCTGAAGGCAGCATTGAAGAGGGCGGCTCAGATGATGATGATGATGATGACGATGACGACGATGAGATGGAAGACGAGGATGAAGGAACTGTCCGCACATTTTCCCGCGATAAAGTGGACGAAGAGGTTGAGAAAGGCAAGGCTGTGAAGAACCAGCTGGCCCTGTGGGACCAACTGCTCGAGGGGCGAATCAAGATCCAGAAAGCTCTGGTGACTTCCAACCAGCTCCCACAGCCCCAGACTTTCCCAGAGTTCAAGAGGATGGGTGGAGCTGAGGTCACGGGGGCGCTGAAGAACACCCACAAAGCTTTGAAGGCTCTTCAGAGGTCCCTGCTGGAGCTGCACGACCATCTGCTGTTCCAGAATGTGGACACTAGGACCATCGCTGTGGGGAAGAAGGGAGATCAGAGTGAAGACGAGGAGATCGACAGTGATGAGGACAATGAGGGCCCGGTGCAGGAGTCTGGAGTGCCCAAACGAAAACTGGAGATGGCGGAGTATCCCGACTTCATGGCCAAGCGTTTTGCAGCTTTCCAGCCGTATAGCAGCGCCACGCTGCAGAAGTGGCACGACAAAACCAGGCTGACTATGGGCAAAAGCAACAAAGGTTTCAGTGCATTTGATAGGAATATTCTGACCCAGGTGGAGCAGGTGCTGATGGACAATGAGAGGCTGGTGCGGCGCACACAGACCCGACGGTCAGAGTACAGAGTACTAGGAAAAAAAGAGGCCTCTGCAGTCATGTCCGAGACCATCTCCACAGAGGGAGAGGTGGTGGACCAACCGCTGAAGGCCAACACACATCTGAAAGATCTGGATGAGGACATATTTGATGACGATGACTTCTACCACCAGCTACTGAGGGAGCTGATTGAGCGCAAGACGAGTGCAGCAGACCCCAATGATCAGGTGGCTATGGGCAGGCAGTGGTTGGCCATCCAGAAACTGCGTAGCAAGATCAAGAAGAAGGTTGACACCAAAGCCAGCAAGGGGCGCAAAGTCCGATTCCACATCCACAGTAAACTGGTCAATTTCATGGCTCCCATTGACCACAGCTCAATGAGCGATGAGGCACGTAGTGAACTGTATCGCAGCCTCTTTGGCCAGAACGCCTCAGCCAGGGAGTGATATTAAAAAAAAAGAAGCAACAGAGTGTAAAATAAGGTTCTCTCCTTACCTGGGAATGATGCCAAACAGCTGTATCAGAACAGACTGATCATGAACTCCATCAGCAGAAACTCTTGAGACCAGACGGGCCGCTGCGGTGCCCTGACTGGATGAAAATTAAATGGACTCGGAGGCTGCATAGAGTTCTTTATAAATGCAATTTATATTTGAGTATGTTTTTTTTTTTTTTGCTCAGTGACCAGTTTTTGAAAAAAAAAAATGGGATTTAAAAGTGGATTTGAAGTGAAATAATGTATTTGTCTGTCTTTCATTCAAGTAAAGTGATTTACATTCAAGGTCTTGGTGTTTTTTCTACATATGGTTTACCGTTTTAACACACAGTGGATTATATACTGTGTCCCAACATTTAAATTATACTAGTATCTTAAAATAACCAGATTATTTTTTTTCTATATATATATATGTTTGTGGAGACCTTTGTGTATGGCATTGTGGGAGATTAGTGTTCAACAGCATGTAAACAATAAGGCCAGATTAAATTACATTTATTTTGCCACCTTTCCAGTATGAACACACTACAAACTCACAGCCTGCTCAGTGTTAGTCCACCGTATGGATTTCAGACAAAGCTAGAGACCCTGTGACATAATCATGGCAGAGCCACAGCCACAACTGAGGTCATGAATTCAAAATTAGCACTTTGTACTCTCTGACCCATCAGAAAACAAACACTTCATTTTATAAGTTACCAGTTAAATCATGGGTTTTTATTTCCACATTTTTGAAAAGCACAGGGGTTGCCAATACTGATGGTTAGCTTGCAAGTTTGCTTTTCCTGTTGTGACGTGAAAATGGCCTATATAATGTTATGCATGACCATCTTTCTCCCAAATTCACAGAACATGAACTCAGTGGCCCGACTGCCTCTGTAAGTTTAAAGCCAATGAACCTTTGTCACATGGAGCAGCTCTAAGCCACATGTTGGGACATTCATTCAGTTCAGATTCAAAAGGAAACTCAAAAGAAACATGAAAATATGTCTTAACAAAGACGGAGTGGTTACAACCAGACATTAATATAGGCATTTCAAGTGGAAAATGAAAACCAAAAAATAGTACCTGAGAACTTTTATAATAAGAAAAGGGTATACAGGAAGAAAACCGCATCCAACAACATTTACAGAACACCTTCACACTGGGCATACAGGCCTTAAAGTCATTTCACAGCTCAGTGCATCTTTTTAAATGAAAATGTACAAATGTGTGCATCTGAGGAGTTCAAGTTTAAGGAAATCAAAGATACTTTGTGGTAATTCCATGATGTACTTGTTCTACGCAACATCTTATTAAATTAGTGACGGTAACATCCGCATCACATTCAAATTAAACTCCACAATTTATCCAGATAGACAAAAGATCTTTGGCGATGATGTTGTACATCAGATGGTTTGAGGTGGGAATCGGTTGTTTAGTTCGACTAATAAGTAATAATTTCCATTTACACAAGACAAAGCATGTACAACTTCGGGGCAACGGGACACTTGTCAAAATTCTCACGTTATTTCAGAAACTAGAGGCAGAAGTGAAAATGTGAAGTTGCATTGATAAAGGGAATCAGACCCTGCCATTAAACAGCATGTTGATACACTGCATTAATTGTATGGTGGAAGGCTGTCAAGTATCTGAAAATCAGTCACCGTATAACACTGTTTCTTTAGTTAGTATCTCCAGCTGTGCACTGTGTTGAGCAGCAGTTTGAAATGAAATTTTAACTGACACTAAAAAAGTGAGCCCCTTTGTATTCACCTTCAGCCTAATACAGTACACAAGAAAGAGGAAAAACTTAACTGAATACAACCGCTTTAAACCGGGTCCACAAAGATGTCTCCCGTCTATTTTGTTGATTTCCTCAGTCCAAGCAGAGTCATGCCTAAAGGAGCACTTTTTATTTCCTGGTAATTACTGCCGTCTTGTTAAAGTAGCAATGATAAAGGGCACATTCGGCGCGGTCCGGCGAACCTTCCTTCCCCTCCCAGCGGGGCGTTGCGCTCAGTGGGGCCGACTGCTGGACTCCATGCTGGGCTGCTTTTTCGTCATTCCGCATCCGCTGAACCAGCCGTTCAGCCGCTTGGTCAGACCGCCGTTCAGAATATCCTGGATGTGCTGAACGATGAGATTTATGGCAACTGCATTGAGAGACAAAGATATCGTGCGGTCAGGAATTGTACCAGTTTGTGTTTCTTGTGTGTTATGGTAACATTTCAGACACAGGTTGTATGAGTAAAACCTTCTTGAGCTCTGGAAAACCTTTAAAACTTACTTCCGTAGTAGTCCAGGTAGTGTTTTTTTTTTTAGAAAATATGGCACTAACTCTGCCACTCATATGTAATGATACACAAACCAAGGCTAGGACGGTGCAGTTATTCAGCTTCAAGATGTTAAAAGTACAACACAGTTGTATTTTATTTGCAGTTTGTTTTGAAGAAATCCTTTCTCAAACCAGACGGATGTTTTGTCTTGCCTTCCTTTCCTTCACTTTCGAGAGATCACAATTCCCAGCTTGGCGGCCAACAATAAACACAGCTGCGTCCTTCTGGATAACACTGTTGAGTCTGTAGTGTAGTGTGCTTGGTTCACCTCCCAGACTATATAGATTAAAAATTAAAATACTCACCCATGTTATCAACTCCTCTTGGTATTATCACGTCAGCGTATTTCTTCGTCTAAACAGCGCCAACGAAAACAGGAGAAAGGTTTGACCGTGAGTCGAAATTCAGGGGCACGGGCAAGCAAACTTGAAAACAGAAACATGCACTCACCGGCAGACAGAACTCCTCAAACGCAGGCTTCACAAAGGTGATGTACTGTGCAAGAACGCTTTCCAAGTCCCGACCACGTTCACTTATGTCCCGCAGCACTGGGGGGAAAGAAGACCAAGAGATCATGTTTTAAGGAATAACTAAATGTAAGATATACTGTATATTATAGTTTGTTTGGCAATTCTGTAGCTTTTGGATAGAGCCAATATAATATATACGACTATATGACTTTACAGACTTGTGTGGTATCAAGCATGAAACCCACTTCATGGGTTTAAAATCTGATTGGTTGGACTAGGCATGCTTGTACGTGTCACCTCTGCGCGACAGACGAGTGTCCGCATCGGTGTCCACAAACAGCTTCATTTGGAAAAGGTCTCGAATCTCCTGGGAATAGAACATCAGGATGCCCTCAAACAGCACCACATCAGCAGGGTACACCATCACAGTCTCTTCCTTCCTGCCATACAAAAATAAAAAAAAAATCACTTAAAAGCTGCCTATGTTACATTTGCTGACTCGTCTGTGAAGGTTCTCACTCATCCAGGTCATGGCAGAGCCAAAAAAATGAGCTGAAACAAGGGCAGCTTGTGACAATAATAGTAGCATATTAATAAATATTAATAGTAGCAATATTAATAAGTTTGCTAACGTTACTATGAGACAGCAGACAGGGTAAGGGCGTAGCAACAAAACCCAAGAATGTTTTAAACTAAGAAACGGAGTTGTTGCTGATGAACTAACATTTTCCTTTAAGCAAGGAAATGTGTCTTATCTTGTCTGGTCATTAGGCACAAAATATAATAGATTTAATAAAAAATAAATAAAAATAAAACAATGTTGACGTCCATATTATGTGCAGAGAAAACAATAATAATAAAAAAAGATCCTCTTACTGATTTTCAGATACCGATTAGCCCACTTCCCATGTTCTAAGCAGCCATTTGCTCCCATTAATTTCACTATCATATCAAAATCGATTAGCAGAAAAGGATGGTTAATTAATCAGAGTGGATATCACGTCTGCTCACTGCGCCATAATTATGCAGAGGCTGCTTCTACAGTATGCGAGCTAAAACCTGCAAATACACCTCTTTAATGCTGCATTTATACGGACATGATGAGACTCATTCACCTGGAATGGGAAACGAAGTCATAAACAGGAATGTGGACTGTTTTCCCCTCCTTAATGTCCCACAGGGTGGTGATTATGAGATCGCTGTCGAAAGCATCTACACAGAAAGAAAGAGCCGGTGAAAATCACTTCTTGGAACGGCTTCTGAATAAACAATGCTGAGGTCTGCAGCGGAGTTCGATCCTCGATTCCTCCGCTGCCAGATGATTCAGCAGTTGAGCCGGAGTGAAGAGGCGACATACCTGGGTGGTCGAAGTTAAACTGGCCCTTGAGTGCTTTGGCCTTCTGCTCCGGAGTGAGGACCCTGTAGAAGCTGTCCTGGCTGAGGATGGCCACTTGCCGCTGGTGGTGGTCGATCTCATTCTGTCCCAGCAGCTCCATGATCTTGCTGCACACCGACGACTGGCCACACAGGGAGAGATCAAAAACAGATCTCTCACCATATCTTTATGCAGATAAAACCAACTTTTATTCACACTTTCTACTTCCTGTCTTAATGTAAATTACCACAGTGTAGTGTATTATTATAAATCCTCCTGTCAAATAAACAATGCCCAATCGCGATCAAAGCTGGACATTCTTTATTTCACATCTGAACCCGGCAACCAGAAACACTCGCAGCCACATACACAAAACAAAGGACTGCAGTTAACTCCCCGTTCAGATATCGCGTCTGGGAGAACAGGTGCTCTGTGAGCAGTTACTCCTATGGGAGAATGGGGTCATATGGGGCCAGGAAGTGGAAGCCACAGACAACTGAATTCTGAACCACAGCCTTAGTTCTGCTGATTTATTCACCTATAACCCAGCCTGCTGCCACCTGCATCAGTAATGTCAAGGAATGTGTTATCAAAATGCCATTTTGCCACACATTTGGGAGTGGTATATGAAGACTTTGGTGTTGTCTTACAGCGATTGCTGCGAAAATCTACTCTGAAAAGCAACTGTACAAAAAATTACACATATATAAAACCAATTAATCTTTTTTCTGATCTTGAAAGGAAAGAATAACTATTAGGAACATCTGAAACGATGCAGAGGCTACGATGATAACGCTGATCTCCCACGGCACAGAGGACGTCACTGAGGTGCTAAGAGCCAAATAACGAAATAGGGTGTAATAAGAACGAAGCCGGGATACATCAGCGTCACAAAGAAGAATTGTGTGAGCATTCATCAGAAACAATAAACGGAGGAATAATACAAATGTAAAATTCCTCAGGCTGCCATCTGATATTTGTAACTAAATCTCACTTGCAGACAATAAAAGCATTCAGTTCTGCTCTCCTGTGCATTGCTGGGAAGCTTATCCAGCTACCTTGGTCTACAGCAGTACTTTATTTTATTTTATTTTTTTGTCTTGCCAGCAGACTCTGCACAGCTGAGGCTAATGAACTGAAATCTCACTCATCTTTTTACTCTCACCCTGCCTCTCTCTGTATTCAATCAAATGAAAAAACAAAAAACAAAAAACAAAAAAAACATGCAGCAGTAGTCTTGAAGTCTTTGTTTCACACATCCCACTGTTTTCGTGCAGGCTAAGGTGAAAAAAAGGCATTTTCTCTCAGGGTTTCCCGTTTAACATGCTGTATAGGCGGCCTACATTTCCTTCATTAATCATCAAGCAACCACATCAATCCTGTCCCAGTCAAGACTATGACACAAAGGCTAACCTGAGTTGGTTTTGTTGTTTGTTTCTTCAGGTAAAAAAAAAAAAAAAAGCCCTTCTCTGAATTTTCCTTACTAAAGTGATAGCCTCGATCTTCTGTATCGGATAACCCACACACGGTCCTATACACCAACACACATCTAATATCGGTATATGTTATCGGTCACCCCGAAATAATAGAATAAATACATGAATAAACGTCTAGGCGCGTTAGCATGGTGTTTTTGATCTAACCTTGCCGCTGGCAGTCCCTCCGGCCACACCGATGAGGAACGGCTGCCGATTATTGCTGTCATTTTCGGCTTGGTCACCTGGCTTTGTCTCGCTGTCGCCTGCCATGCTTCATCTGCAGCGCGATGCGGCCCTCTGTCTGTCTGTCACACCGGAGTTAAACGCGCTCCTCCCATTTGATGATGGTGTCGATGATGAGGATAGTGAGGGAGAGACGCTGTAGGGCAGTGGTCGGCAACTGCCGGCCCGCGGGCCAAAATTGGCCCGCTTCCAATAATATCTGGCCCGTCAGATGACATTGAAAATCTGATTTAAAAGAAAAAAAAGTTTTAAAATTATTTACTATCACAAAAACGACAATTCCATAGAGAATTCAGACCTTTTATTTAGATGAGATAAAAATAAAATAAAAGCGGAATTTTTTTGATTCCGGACGCACACCGGCTTGTGGTGGGAACGTGGGACACATGCGCTCCTGAAATTACAGAGCAAAAAAATAAATTAGCTACTATTTAAATAAAATAACGCAACAATGAATATGGCTAATAAAAACGGTAATGACAAGCTTAAAAGATTACTCACTTAATGGGTCAACTGGCATCTCCCTTCAGTCACGATCTTTTGGATGTCAGGAGATATGGATGTGACTTTAACCCGCAAGCAGTTATTCCAGATTTTTGTGCGTCAGGCAATCCCTCTCGTGCGTCTTAATGGCATTCATGGTAGAAAAGGTGACTTGTAGGTGGAGGGAAACATCGTCAGCACATAAAAGGCGAGTTTCTTGACCCATCTCAGCGTGTCATCCAAAAGTCATCCACGAATTGAAATCAATAAGCTCCAGCTGAAATACGGCCTCACGAACTGCGGTCAAGTGCGGTCGTTCACAGAAAGCAAATCAAGCCAGCCGCGTTCGGATTTTTCTTGCCCGTATATTTGTTTACTTACAAATATGTCGGGACAGGCCAAAATGCAAAATGCACACAAAAATTAATGAATAAATATAAGCTTTTTCATAAGGCAGCCATAGAGTGGAGCTAAAGCAGTAACACGAATAACAGTCTGTAGCAAATTGAAGTTATTTTAAACGAATGACTTTCTTTATTTTTGTAAAAGATATAGTAGTAGCCTATAGATGGGGGAAAACGTTTTGTTAAGGAGAAAAAAAAACAACATGTTTGTAACGAAGCACAGTTCGTTAGCCGTAAATATTGCACATGGGTAATTTGCACAACAATAACTTGAGTTTTTGAAATAACTGCACATTGCACTTTAGTCACGATAGCACTTTATTTGCTAGATTTGCACATTGCTTATTTACACATTTTGGTACAGATATGTAAATTACTTTGTTTATTGAATGTTTAAAGAGCTTTTAAGTAACCTTGTGGCCACGGGTGGTTGCGTGCCGTCGGGCGGGTGCGGGGGTGCACACTCGTCTCCGCCTGCAAGAGAGGGAAGTTAAGCTCTGACAAAATTGTGCACATATATATATATATTTATTGGAAATAGTAAACTTATCGTTTACTATTGCAGATGTAATTTTAAAGACTTGTGGTGCATATTGTTAAGTGGTAAAGGTGCAATCAGGTGAAATAGCGAAATAAGCGAGTTGCTTGTGTTAACACTTACCTGTCCAGTCCATGTCCTCTCCAGGGTGCGCGGCCAAAAGACTCCCCCGGGCGCACAGGCACGGTCATATACGTTCCGGGAGAGACCAAGCGGCAGGACAGGAAGTGGGGGATTTCTAATTTTGGTGTTTATTTCTGTATTTTGTATTTATATTTATATATGTGTATTTGGGTCAGAATGGCAGCAAATATTACTTATTGTAAATATTATGGATTATTGACAGAGGGAATATTTTGTCATTGGTAAGACAGCCAATTGATAATATTTTAACTTACCTCTGAATGGGTGAGTCCAATGATTAGAGCCGGAGACACAGTACATAAGGGGGCCATTTACAAGCTGTCTGGGTTGCAGGTCTGATCTCACAGGATATATACCATGCTTGTTTGTTGCTGCTATGTTGCGTTTGGGTTTAAATAAATGTAACGGAAACTGAGAAATCGGAGTCTGCTACTTTTCTCGGCATCATCCAGCCGCTCAAGGGTCAACCATTTCACAATGTTTCTGATTGATGTGATGTTTTGGCCCGCCATTCAGTTGCTCGGAAAAAAACTGGCCCCAGGCCAAACTTACTTGCCGACCCCTGCTGTAGGGCATGGAGTGGATGCTGTTAAATCATCAAGACTGTAACCCGCTGTCTTATGTTTAGTTGTTTTTGGGTTTTTTTTTTTTACTTTTTGTTTGAAAACTGCGATATTTGACTCTCTCAGCCTCTTAAATCAAGACCACTGACTGATGGCCTCATCGTGGCCGGATCAAACTCCTCAGGAACCACTAGGGCAAACATCTGTTGTTGCTGTTGTTGACCCTCACACAACTTTATCTCTCTATGATAGAAGCCAGCAGGCTAATGATGAAACGTTGAGATTGATCAATAAAACAAAGGGAGCTTGGACACATTTTAGACATGCGCACAAGAAAACCCAATATCAGTACCGAGCTTACCCTGCGTACTAAAGATCTTAATGTGAAGCTGGTGCCCTTTTTGTATGGAAAACCTGCCTGGACTCAAATTTTGCCCCACCTCCACAATCTTGCATGCATGATTGGGTGGCTAAATTCATGTGACTCAGAACTAGCTGAAATGTTAATGTGAAAGATCATAGAAGAAGAAATAATAGCCTACAACAGCTAGTTAATAATAATACATTTTATTTGTGGGCACCTTTCAGAGCACTCAAGGTCACCTTACAAAAAAAAAAAAAAAAAAACAGCAATGCATAAAACATCATGAGAAAACAATATACAATGCAATAAAATACAAGCAGATTTAAAAACTATATAGAAATGAGATGAAAGGGAAAGCAGTTTAAATGGAGTAAACTATGAAAAGTTACTTAAAACAAAATAATAATAATTAATGCGCACTGATTACTTTAATTAAAATATGTTGCACCGTCTACTCCATTGTTTTTGATACAAAAGTATGTCTCCTGGCCTGTAAATGCTGAGTTTTAAATAATTTTAAGCATTTAGTTAGATTATCAGTACATTTCTGATTTCTAATAATATAATATAGAAAATTCAAGCAAATTGAACAGAGCACAAAAATAAAAAATCCCCTTGTTTCTCTACTTAAAGGGGCTTTCACTGTAAATATCTTATGCTCCATTTTCCTGTCAGGCCGGTGAACCGGAAGTGCTTCTCACTTATGTGACCTCTTCAGTAGTGCTGACCTAGCTCTACGAAAGCTCGGGCTGGTGGAGTGTGCTCAGCCTTTAAGCAAAAATATATCTCCTCTTTGCGGTCGGATAAACGGGACACGACCAAAAACATGAGCACCATGTTCGCAGACACTATTCTGATCGTGTTCATCTCTGTTTGTACAGCGCTGTTAGCCGAAGGTGAGTGAAATCCATCTGACAGACCGACAGGCATTTTACTATCGCCCCAAAAACCCATTTGTACATTGATTTTTTACAAAGCTCTGGGTCACATAGTAGGGAAACGTAAACAACGTCGTTAATATCAATTAACCGCTTGTCGTGGAGTTGTCGTTTATTTAATATTGAGCTATTGAGATTAGCTTAGCCGATTAAGCTAACGACTGGCCGTTGTGTGTTCCGGTTAGATTTTCACAGTAAAAGTCTTGCAGGAAACTTGATGAAATGTAATGTAATGTACTGGACTTATAAATCGCTCCAATTTGAATCGCTTTGCATTAAGTAGAATAGAAATGGACCATTCAGACACAAAATGTAAACAAACAAACAGTGTGTACTTGGCATATTGTTCATAATTGGCCTCTAGCAAGTATTTGTGAGTCTCATTATTGTCATGGTCACAGCTGGACATTTACAACTAGGTGAGGTTTAATAACTGTACTAATAGTAGCATTATTTTTTACAAACTGATTTTCTCCTCAGGGATTACTTGGGTTTTAGTGTATCGCACTGAGAAGTACAAGAGGTTAAAGGCAGAAGTGGAAAAACAAAGCAAAAAACGTAAGTGGCTCATGACTTACAGTCATACTACTGTAATTATTGCACAATTATTGTACAGATTGTGTGAGACATTCACTATTGCTTTTCCAATGTTAGTTGAAAAGAAAAAGGAAACCATCACCGAATCTGCTGGACGTCAACAGAAGAAGAAGATCGGTAAGAATACAGAAAATAAACCGGTGGCCTCTGTCGTAACAATACGACCTTACAGTACTGTTTTTATGAATTGCCCTCTTTGTGGTAAGTGATCAACGGCGTGTCTGTTTGTTTTACAGAGAGGCAAGAAGAGAAACTGAAGAACAACAACAGAGACCTGTCTATGGTGAGAGACGGTTTGTTTTCAGAGAATATGCAGTGATTTAGCTTAATGACTGGGATTGTGGTTGGCCTGTCATCAGATCTGCCACATGGAGAGTGGTGATTATGTCAAATTCTAGTCAGATTTACTTTCTTAATCTTAAACTTGTTTGTTTGTAGGTGCGCATGAAGTCCATGTTCGCTATTGGCTTCTGCTTCACAGCTTTGATGGGCATGTTCAACTCAATGTAAGTTCTTCCACAGTAAAACACGTTTTACATTTTGTTAAATTATTGTCATCTTTCCAAGAGAACATACAAAAGAAACTTGAAAAAACGATTAAAATTAGTGTAAGTCTGTGTTCATGAGAGCAGGAATTTTGTCCTGTCTCTAGTAACTTCTCTGATCTATTACCCTTTAGAAGCTCTCATCATTTTCTAATATCTCCTTCATGTTTAGCTTTGATGGAAGGGTAGTGGCCAAACTGCCATTCGTACCGCTGTCTTACATCCAGGGATTGTCGCACCGCAACCTGCTGGGCGAGGATTACACTGACTGCTCCTTCATTTTCCTCTATATCCTCTGCACCATGTCCATCAGACAGGTAACTCGAGACTCACTGTGGGGGTTGATGTATTTTTACCATATGTCAATGCACAATTATGGATTGGAGGAACATTTTGAAGCATTACAGGTTGCAGGAAACTGAACTTACAAAGCTTGTATGCAAACTTTAATCTTAATTTTCAGCTGTGTAGGTCAAAAAGCAGCAGTCATAAGAGAAAAGTGGTGAAACAATTCCTTAAGGGAAATTCAGCCATTTCCCTAAACTTGCAGCATGTTAAAAGTGACATGCTAAAAGTTAGCATGTTAAAATTTTACAGCATGCTCACTGTTACTTATTATAAAGGGGGAACAAACCCCTCAGTTATCTCAGGGAAGTCAAAGAACAGTTGAGTTCATTTAGGTAAAAGTGTGCAGAGTCATCTGGTACCAGATTCAGGCCAAGTATTGTTTGCCCTCCTTGGCTTCCCTTTGATTATCCAGCGTGGCTTTCTTTTCTGTTGCGTAATGAGTATTGAAAGCCTCTCAGGACTTTGGCCACAGATTTCTGCTGTGTTGAAAATTTTTAGATCAAACGCTAAAGCTTGTATCACAGAAAGTTAAAACCGTTATTGATTCCACCACAGAAAAAAAAAGATTGTCAATCCCATAATCGGGGACTGACACAAATATCACAATATCACATTTATCTGAAGAAACTAAGACTGTCTCACCTTACTGTAGCATTCAGCATAAATCTCATGAATTCCTGTTGTCAAATGTGTGTAGTGTAAGTGTAAAACAGCTTCCCCCTTTTTAGCCTTTTTCATTTCCCAAGTTTTTGGATATGCGTGGCAACAAAACTGAGACATTACAGGCTTTTGTTAGGACAAAATATTTATTGTTGGTTTTAGGCTTTTTATGAAATTTACTGACGATAAGAAAAACACAGAAGCCTCTTTCATATTTTATCCAACAGAATAATGCCCCTGCCCTAATGTTTGGGTTGAATGTGACTTGACTCTTTCAGTATAAATCATCTGCCGTGTGTTTGTCCTCCAGAATATTCAGAAGATGCTCGGCCTTGCGCCCTCCAGAGCTGCAACGAAACAGGCTGGAGGCTTCCTGGGACCCCCTCCCCAAGCAGCTAAGTTTTCCTAATGAGCAGGACTCTTCATAAACTCCTTCAGCCTACGGACGTGGCGCCCCCATCAGCGTGCAGACAGATGTGCTCCTGCTGAAGCACTCGTCTTACCTATTGCAGCTACTTTCTGTGCATCTGTTGTTTATTTAAGGTTGTGTCAGTAAGAAATTAGAAGAAGAGAAGCTGTTTGTAATTCTGTTGATTGCCCAAGGTTACAAATGTCTCCCGCGTATTCAGTACAAGGAATGGAGTGTTTTGAGATTTTTAATTATTAATTGGTCACACTAACATCTGTTTCATTTTCAGTATTAATGTGTCCTTGTATCTTACATAATAATAAAGTTTTATTATTACATTTTAGCAGTGCTTTTCTTTTTTACACTTTAAATTCATTATTTGAGATACTTGTTCAATTCTTTCTCCTAATTTAGAAAGCAGTTTGTTGTAATGATACTTCTTGATATAAAGTCAGATGATGTGTTCTTTCCTACACTTTTGCAACTATTCTGGGTAAGGGCTTTCCTTAGGGACCCCTCTGACCTCTCTGATGGCTGAATTCAACCTTCCGGCAAACCAGATCTCCCCTCCCTGATCTTCTCAAAGCCCCCTTAAAGCAGGATGCTCCCACCACCATGCTTCCCTGTGGAGAACACTTAAGCCAAATGAAGACTAGTGTTCCCTGGACGAAATGCTTTTAGTTCCGGCCAAAATGTTAATTTTTTGTCTTGTCAGACTAGAGGAGCCTTTTCCGTTGGCATATTACAACCTTTGAAATGTTGTTTAAGTCTAGCTGCTCTACCATAAAGGACAGAGATTCAAATTTCAGTCAGGTTCTCCCATTTCTGCAGTATAGCTCTGTTTAAAGTGACCACATAGCTCCTGTTCACCACCCGACCAATGTGCACCTTGCACTATTTCACAAAAACTGAGTTCACTGTGTCTGCAGAGGCTTCAGTACATCCAAAACTCTGCAGCTAGGATCCTGATGAGAGTGCGGAAACATGAGCACATTACCCCCATTCTCCACTCACTCCACTGGCTTCCCGTCTCCACCAGGATTGAGTACAAAGTTTCCCTCCTCACTCACCAATGCATCCATGGACACGCACCCCCCTATCTCAAAGAAATCATCAATCCACAAAACACAACACGCTCCCTCCGCTCCACTCAATCAAACCTCCTCCACATACCCAGAACCAGACGGAGGACCATGGGAGATAGGGCCTTCTGTGCTGCTGCCCCACGTCTGTGGAATGCCCTCCCTGACACCTTGAGGGCACCACAATCCACTGACTGTTTTAAAAAAGGTCTTAAGACATTTCTTTTTAGCAAAGCTTTTGGTCCCCTTTAGATGTTTTTTCTTTTTTAAAACCTTTTCTTCTTCTTTTTAACCTGTAGCACTTTGAGATATTTGATGTAAAGTGCTTTATAAATAAAATTTATTATTATTATTATTACTAGAAACACTCAAAGCTTCCGAAATGGTTTTATTGCTTTATGCGGCCTGATCTTTGCCTCGCTGCCGTTTTATTGCAGAGTTTCTCACAGAATTCCTTGAATTTAATAGCTTAATGTTTATCCAGACCTAGACTGTGAACTGGGGGACCTTTACATACACATGCATTTGCCTTTCTAATCTGTCACACTCATTCAGTTTTCCATGGATCAATTAAAGTCAAGTTCTAAGCACATCAAAAACTTTATTAAAGCAAACGGGGTGCATATGACCACAGTTTGGAGTGCCACAGTTCCAAATGCTTCTGTAAGTTAGTTATTTTTTTCTTTTCGACAAATTGGCAAAGAATTATAAAAAAACAGTTTTCTCTTTGTCATTATGGGGGGGGGGGGGGGTCAAAATCCCGTTGTATCAGTTAAATACTACAAACACAACACAATTGAAGAGGTCTGAATACTTTCTGGAGAAAAGGTTAAGTGTCCCAGTAAGCCATGGAAGTGTCACTGAGCAGCTAAGAGAAATTCAGTTGTCGTTGGGCTCATCATTTATAGTCTCTTTGTCCTGAGTCGGACAGGCTTAGCTGTGGCATGTCATGATTTGATCTCTGCCTCGGACGATTATTCACCAGAACAGAAACGAGACGCACCCAGAGACCTTAAATGCATCACGGAGGGGGCGTTTCCTGGCTGTCAGTACAGGGGCGTGAAACGCTCTTAAGAGATTTAGCCGCCGTTTCGCATCCTGTCTGTTTGTACAAGCAGGAACGGTAAGGTCGTTCGTTTTAACCACTGACTGTATTTAACCTCTCTGTGCTTTTGTACCGTGGGTCGCGTAAAAATGGCGTCATGCGCAGGCTTTTCCTGGCGCTAATTTAGCCAAGTAGCTCTACTTTCCAATTTAGCTGAAGCTCAGAGCACGTTGTGCAATTCCTGGGTCATCCTGTTATTCTGTTTTCATTGCACAGTTAAAATTGTTGCAAAGTGACTTTAAGCACTAAAAGCTTTCCTGTGTTCTTGCAGCCGCTCTCTGTCTGAAAATGGCCCAATCTACTCTCGACATGATGCCCGGAGCCTCGACGGGGACCGTGGTAGTCACAGACCCTCTGAACTTCTGGGGTGGCAAACGGCTGAAACCCAGGCAGGAGAAAGGAGCAGAGCCCGTGTTTGAACCTGCGACTGGTGAGTCTTGTTCATTTCAACTCTGCTTCAGTTTGTAACGATGAACTTAATGGAGGAAATATACTGGTACCGTATAACGGTTCGCACTAAGACAACTCTTTGAGGCTAACGAGAAGAGCCGACTCCTCAAAAAATCTCTGCTGGCAGGGTGGGACTTCATTTTGATGGGCACATCATGTAGCCAATCACATGCGAGGTCAAACTAGCGTCATATCATTATATGAAAGATAAGCAGACGATCCAAAGACAGACCTCAAGTGTGGTGGTACAGGCTAGATACACACAGTACGAAAGAGAGACTGGAGAGCCAGATTTATAAGCAGGGAAAGTGGAAAAAATGAGCGAAAACTGGACATCCAAGCTGTGGCATCTGGTATTTCTGAATGCCAGCCTGCATCAAAGACTTTTATCTAAAGTGTCATAATGTAGACTTTGGCCTTAGTTTGATTAAAATATTAACTGTGTATTTTTTTTGTAACGAAACAAAATCCATAAAAATAAGTATTGTATGATAGCAGTGAATGAAAAAAATTGTTACCAACACACAAAGCATTCATAGTTGCTCAATTAGAATAAAATGTCTAATTGGGAGCCAAGCAAAAAGAGCCGAATCTTTGAAAAGAGCCGGACCTCCCTTAATACTAACTCATCAGTGCCTCTGGGTCACCAAGAGGACAAGCTGTTGTGCAACTGAAACCCACCCCTTTTTCTTCTCTTTAGTAGGGTGGGGAAACTTTGGAATTTAATACTGAGTGAATGGAATAGAATTATCTTAAATACTTGATGTGATTAAGTTATATTTAACCTAAATGTTGTCATTCTCAGCTGCGCTGTCTGCAACCTGTTGCTCTTCTCCTTTGTGCAGGCCGGGTCTTATGTCAGATGGTGCCCTGTGGTGCTGAGGAGGTGGAGGAGGCCATTCAGAGCGCTCACTCTGCCTACCTGAAATGGAGAGCGATGTCAGGGACGGAGAGGGGTCGGGTGATGCTGGAGGCCGCCCGCATTATCAGGGTGAGACAGTCGGGCTGTTGTGTCACAACCATCTGGAGGCCTGGAAACCTACCAAGTTGCTTTCAGTGTTACGCAACATAAGTTGGAGCTGAGCTTAGCATTCATGCAGTGAGACACTAGTTATTCATTAAAAGCATAAACTCATACCGCCCTTTCACTGCTGGCCTACATTTCCACTAAATGAACCATTTGTGTGCCGGTCTCCTTTGAGCTGTGTCATTGCATTATCTTGAAGCTAAATTACTGCAAAGTAGCAATTGAAATAGTTCGTTTTTGCTTTGTTCCCATAAAAAATAGGAACGAAGGGAGAAGATTGCAAAGCTGGAAGTGATCAACAATGGCAAAACCCTCACTGAAGCACTGGTGGATATTGATGTTTCCTGGCAGTGTATTGAGTACTATGCTGGCCTGGCTGGTACACTTTCAGGTGGGTGCACCAACAGTTTGGTGTTTTCCAAAAGTTCCAAATCTTAGCTTGGTTTTATTTTAACGTTGTATTTTTGTTGTCATCCACTGCAGGCCAGCACATCCAGCTTCCTGGTGGAACATTTGCTTACACCAGGAGGGAGCCTCTTGGTGTGTGTGTGGGGATTGGTGCATTTAACTACCCCTTCCAGATTGCAGTATGCAAGTCTGCCCCTGCTCTGGCATGTGGTGAGTTTTATAGTAGTGTGTATTACACCGTCGATTTGGCTGATTTCACATGTTGCTTCATTGCACCTGCTCCTGAATATCATCAGTCTGACTGCCAGTTGGCCTGTAATCAGGTTTGAGATACACTGCCTATAAAAAGTATGGACCTTCTTGGATGTGTCCCCCTTATTATTTCTTTTAAAAATGGAACCATGCTTGATATAATTTGGCTTTTATGACTAGAATCAACATTAAAATTCTCTTTTATGTCAAAGTGAGAAAGTGGTGCATGGCCGTGTTCACAAACTGAGTGACACTTCAAGAAGGAGACTAATGAGGAAGGTCACTAAAACACCAATGACTACACAGAAGGAATTAAAAGCTTAAGCAGCTGAGATGGGACATAATTTCTTCTAGAGTTTCCCCAAAGGCATGGGGGCATGCTTTGTGAGGTGTAAAGATAGAGTGTTAAAGGGTAAATCCTGGAGGATGATCTGACTCACTCTGCAAGAGAACTACAGCTTGGGACAACATTTATTTTCCAACAAGACAATGAACCAAAGCATACAGTCCAAAAGAGACCTCAGTCCAATAGAGAATTTGTGGCTGGACTTTCAAAGAACAAGGGGGTATAATAGCAGTGTCCAGATTTGCAAGCCTGATTGAGATTCACCCACACAGACTCAGTGTGATGTTACAGTGTGGTTGTTTTGTCAGGTAATGCCATGGTATTCAAGCCCTCTCCAATGACTCCTGTGACTGCTGTCCTCCTGGCTGAGATCTACAAAGAGGCAGGAGCACCTGATGGGGTCTTCTGTGTGGTCCAAGGCGGAGCAGAAACTGGCTCCTTGCTCTGCCAACACCCCATGGTTGCCAAAGTCTCCTTCACTGGCAGCGTTCCAACAGGCAAAAAGGTCCAGAAACCAGTACAGACCTATGGTTTTGTTTAAGTCAACAGAAGAGGCTTGTCATATTAACCTAGACCATCCTCCTGTCTTTACTCTCAGGTCATGGAAATGTCATCAAAGGGGGTGAAGCAGGTGACTCTGGAGCTTGGAGGAAAATCTCCACTCATTATCTTCAAAGACTGTGAGCTGGAGAACGCAGTGAAGGGAGCACTCATGGGAAACTTCCTGACACAGGGGCAGGTGAGACTCCCGGGTTCTATAATTATAGTTGGGTTTGACTATCTTGACCTGATCCAATTCAAACTCGATTTTGTTTCAGCTTTTATAGTTTAAAATGTGTGTCTGTAATTTGTAGGTTTGCTGTAATGCCACCAGAGTGTTTGTGCAAAGGGAGATCATGCCACAGTTCCTACAGGAGGTTGTCAAAAGGACCAAGGCCATCCCTGTCGGTGACCCCCTGCTTGATGGCACACGAATGGGTGCACTGATCAGCAAACCACAACTGGAGAAAGCGCTGGGCTATGTCAATCAGGCCAAGAAAGAGGTGTGTTGACAATCTTAGGTGGCCTGCTTAGAAGAATTGATTTTATCCAGTAGGGGTGAGCAGTTTAAGAATGAATCAGTATTAATAGCTCCTCATCCCCAGTAGCAAATCAGTTATATCACAGTGTATAGTTCAATTGTTTTTACTTTAGTTGGCACAATGTCTAATCCATTTTATACCCTTTGTTTATTCAGGGGGCCAAAGTGCTTTGTGGTGGAGAGCCTTTTGTCCCCAGTGATCCCAAATTGAAGGGAGGGTACTATATGTCACCCTGTGTACTTGGTAGTTCAGAAACACTCTGTATCCATATATATTACACTACCTGCGTGTTTTCTGTACCAGTATTCACCATATGTAACCCCACTCCTTTCTCTCAAAACAGATGACTGCAGAGACGACATGACTTGTGTAAAGGAGGAGATTTTTGGCCCCGTCATGTCCGTCCTGCCTTTCGACACAGAGGAGGAAGTGATCCGTAGGGCCAACGACACCACATATGGATTGGCCTCTGGAGTTTTTACCAGGTTTGCTGTATAAACATTTAGCAATGTGGAGCAACCGCTGATATGCTGAGCTAATGGTTTGCTCTTGAAGATAAAGAATTTGTTCTGACCTGTTGGCTGCAGTTCAGAGTTTCAACAATGCAGCTGATAAACTTGTCAGAGTTTAATTTATTGCACAGTTGTAGCATTAGCTGTACGATGAAGTCGCATGTAGACTTTTCTTTTTTGTGTTCTACCTTTCTATAAATTTGAAACCTGTTTCTTTCTTCTGTCCGTAGGGACATTTCTCGGGCCCATCGTGTTGTCGCACAGCTGGAGGCAGGGACCTGCTATATCAATAATTACAACATCAGTTCTATTGAAGTGCCATTTGGTGGATACAAGAATTCAGGTAGGGTGTGGTGAGGTTGTAGAGGTGAAAATGAATGCTTTTGTCACTGTGCGTGTCTGTGTGTATATATACAGAGTGTGTATGTGGATATGTGTATGTACACACACACACACACACACACATATATATATATATATATATATATATATATATATATATTATATAGAGCAATAAATGACTATTCTATTTGCTGAATTTACTTTTTTTTCTCTAATGTTCTTCACAGGCTTTGGCAGAGAGAACGGCCAGGTGACAATCGAGTACTACTCCCAGCTGAAGACCGTGGTGGTAGAAATGGGCGACGTGGACAGCCTCTTTTAAACGCTCCAGGTTTACAGTATTGTGCCAGGACTCCAAATGAAACTCCATTCACGGGTGTTCAATGCATTAGACATTGAATGTAGACCACCTACACTCTTCTCTACTCATTTACTTTGATAACATTCCCCAAGTATTCGTGCCAAACCTGAAGAACACATGACCTTATTTTAGTATTAATCAAGTAAATAAAACATAAATTGAGTGCGTAATGAAGAAGCACCAACAGCCTTCATTAGAAATCCTATGCAGTGTTTACTGTGTGCCTCACTGTAATGCTACTTGACTACAGTATTTTTCCTCAAAATAAAATGTTTTGGAGACTAAAGTTTTTTCTTGTTGTTTATTGCATCTGAATCAAAAGTAATGACAAGAACACATTAATACAATTTACTTTGGTAATAACTGATAAATAGATTAATGTTGGGAATGCACAATATTGATTTTTTGACCTTGTGCCTGCGAAGCAATTTTAGGTGTAAAGTTGTCTTGCTCAATGGTACACTGGTTTGGGTAAGGGGTGTATAATCATATAATCAATATGTGTCCTGAAAATAGTATTAACATGTGAATCTTCCTCATATACCTGATCTTAAAATTCATTTCAGAGTGGGTGCACATACGACGTGAGTAAAACATGTTCAACAATAATAATTCATTATATTTTCTGAATCATCAGCCCTGTTGTCGCACTGAAACAGCCTGCTGTCATGTTGCACAACTCAACTTCTGTTAATTACTAACGGTTACAAAGCTTTGGTATGTATTTCATTATTGATTGGCACAACATCTGATCCTTATGTAACATCATTGTATTCTAGCTTCCACTTGCTTATCTATTCCATTTTAGTTGTAGTAACAATTCTAGGTTTTCACCAGGAAACTCCCTGACCTCTCTTTTGGCTGCATTCAAGCCTTTGTCAGACCACTGACCCTGCCCCTGCCACTGAGGGATGATCAAGAGGACTGAAATTTGTAGGTCTGCTTTAATGCAACCAGAGTGTTTGTGCAAAGGGAGATCATGCCACAGTTCCTACAGGAGATTGTCAAAAGGACAAAGGCCATCCCTGTCGGTGGCAGACAGTGTGTTGTCTCCAGTGACCCCAAAATGAAAGGAGGGATATGTCACCCTGTGTACTTGGTAGGTCATAAACACTCAGCCATACCCATCTATCTGCATGTTCTCTGTACCAGTATCCACCATAGGTTATCCCCACTTCTTTCTCTCAAAACTGATAACTGCAGAGACGATATGACTTGTGACATTTTTGGCCCCGTCATGTCTGTCCTGCATTTCGACACAGAGGAAGCAATGATCCTCAGAGCTAACGACACCACATTTGGATTGGTGTCAGGAGTTTTTATCAGGTCAGCTGAGGCAACACACAGAGCATTCATTATTTAGCAATGTGGAGCAACCCCAGATACAGAGCGGATGGTTTGCTCTATTAAGATAAAGCGTTTGCTGAGTTCTGTTGGCTGTAGTTCAAGGTTTCCATAACCAGTGCCAATAAACATCTCCAAATTGAAATGATTGCGCAATTGTAGCTTCAGTTGTACGGTTAAGTTGCATACAGATGGTTAGTATTCTGAAGAAGTTTTTTAATTCTGAAATACTGCATGTCCTCTCCTTGCAGGGAAATTTCTCAGGCCCCTCGTGTCGCTGCGAACCTGGAGGCAGGGGCCTGCTATATCAATAACTACAACACCACTCCTTGTAGATGTGCTATTTGGAGAATACAAGATGTCAGACTGAATGAGCAGTGTTGTCAGTGTAGATGCAGAGTAGATAGCAAGTGAGCTATATTGTATTTGCTGAATGAGAGGAAAACCCCACAGTTGTGTCATGATCTCCGCAGACATTGGTAGAGAGAGTGGCCTGGTGAGTGCCACTCCCAGCGGTAGACTGTGTTGGTGGAAATGGTCAACGTGAACAGCCTCTTCTAAACTCTATCATCATACTTGATGATAGAGTTTCATTTATCAGTAGACTGTATAAATATTCTATTCATGTTTATTTTTCATTGATTTAATATATTTATACAATCTATGGTTTGAACAACAGGAGAGTGAGCAGTCAGAATCCTGCCTGACTGAATTGTTACCTTATTTCTCCAAACAAAATGTGTACCTGCTCTGCTAAAGCATCATAATGAGACTGTCAGATCTAGGTAGTTTGTCATTTTTCCCTGTATTTTGTTAGCCTTAATGAGATTATAAGATCTAAAGACATAAAGTGCGGTCGTTGCATTCGCCAAACCCATAATGTTTTCAAATGCTTTTACTTTGACAGCGATGAGCCGGAAGTGGTTCTGTGTTGTTTGAGTTTCATCCTCGTCGAGTTAGCCTGTAGTTCAACAATGCAGGTAATAATTTACAATATATGGAAAACGACAGAGCGATGCTTTGTTAATTGCACCGTTAATTGGTACATTTATTACTGTTTTATGCTACTTTTGTTTGCCTCTGTTTTTTGTTTATTTGCTGAACTCACAACGGCTAACGTTAGCTTTTTAAATTATGTGTCGCTTAGCAGTTTAGCTAGGACGTCTAGGCAACGGAGCTGTGGTTAATGTAAATCTCGCTCACAATGCTGTGTTTTGATGGTTCACTGTGGCAGTGGGTATTAAACATGTTTTAGGTTTATCAGAAAACCTTTTTTTTTTTTTTTTCTTTCAGCAACGAGAAGAGAAGCAGTTGGAAGCGTCGGTGGAGTCGCTAACCTCCCGTGTTGCTCACGTCAAAAACGCTCTCCACAGTTTTATTTATAAATTAGAAAACGAATACGAGCGTTTAACGTGGTAAGTTAAACTTTGTTTTAGTGGGTAATCGTTTGGTTCCTCTTCTTGGTGATCTTTGAGGAAATGGAGCATGGAAGCAAATAGATCATGCACCAATCAGGCATAACATAATGACCACTGACAGGAGAAGTGAATAACATTGAGCATCTTGTGACAATATAATGTTCTGCTGGGAAACTTCTGGACCTGGCATTCATGTGGATGTTACTTAGACCAGACCAGGCACCCCGACCCCATAGCATTGACACTCCTTGATGGCAGCAGCCATCCCCAGCAGGATGCAGCCTGACACAGACACACACACAAAAACAGTTTAGGAACAACTAAAAAAAAACATGAAGAACAGCACAAGGTGTTGACCTGGCCTCCAAATTCACTCTGGCCAGATTCTGAAATAAAGACTGAACACTAAAGAAGTGATATCTGAACAGCAGAGTGTTGAATCTGAAATCTAATAGGTCAAGGGTGACCTTTCTTAAAAAATATGAGATACAATAAGCTCTTTTATCAAAATGTAAATATTAAAACTAAAACATGTTCCTGGATGGGTGTTTTGTTCCCTCTAAGATGCTTCCATGTGTGTCATTTAGGCCGTCTGTTTTAGACAACTTCGCACTTCTGTCTGGCCAGCTGAATACTATCAATAAACTGCTGAAGAACGAGAAGACGCCGTCCTTTCGCAACCAGGTCATAATCCCGCTGCTTCTGTCTCCAGACAGGGATGAGGATTTAGCAGTGAGTATCGAAGCCTCCGACTGATGTGTCAGATTCCTTTTTTTTTTTTTTTTTTTTTTTTTTTTTTTTTTAAATCATCTCTTGAACCTGTGTCCATTTACCACCTCTCAGAAACTTACAGAGCAGCGCGTCCCAGTGTTCAGCCACGAGATCGTACCAGACTATTTGCGGACGAAGCCTGATCCGGAGGTGGAGGAGCAGGAGAAACAGCTGAGTACAGAGGCAGCGCGTATTGGCCCAGAGGTCGCACAGGTTAGTTTTTGGGTTGAGTGCATCAGTGCTGCCTTTTTTTCTATAAAAAAGCATTCTGCCGTGATTGTGAGTTTTTTTTTTTTTTTTTTTTGCATTGTTCAAGGCCACTCTCACATTTTTATTAACAGAAACAGATCCAGACGTTGAATAAGCTGTGTTCTAATCTGCTGGAGAAGCTCAACAACCCTCGTGAAGACAGAGAGGCAGAAAGTGCAGGTATGTCACACTTTTGCTGCACTGATATTTTTCATAAATTCATATGACAATAAAAATGTTGACTCTATATATATTTGTTTTTTTTTTTGTCCAGCGGCGCGACAGAACAAACCATCTTTCAACCCAGCTGACACCAACGCATTAGTTGGAGCTGTTGCATTTGGAAAGGGACTTTCCAAATGTAGGCCCTCAGGTCCTTTGGCTCCTGGACACCCAGGGCAGGGTCAGATGATGAGCGGAGGTCCAACCTTGCAGCAGGTCACCATTGGTGGTGGTTCAAACCAGCAAGCAGGTATGGGAGGACCTGTCGCTCAACAGCAGCAAGGACAGCCAGGTAGGCGACCTGGAGACCTGGGTTAGTATTTCACTCAGAGCACTGCACTACACAGTACTGGAACAAAGTAAACCACATCAGATGTATCTTTAGCGAGGTGTGAGAGAGAGCTTTGAGGGATAAGGACATACACCAATCAGCCACAGCATTAAAACATCCTGGCTAACATTGTGTAGGTCTCCCCTGTGCCTCCAAAAGTTCTGACTCACCAGAGAATGGACATGGGCACCAGGACGTTGTTAGTGGGGGCCTATGGGTTGAGGGGAGGGGCCTCTGTGGATCATCCCACAGATACTTGATCAGTTTGGGATCTAGTCAATTTGGAGGCCAGGTCAACACCTTGGTCTATTCTGGTCTAAGACTATGGGATAAACGTGCCTGGTCAGCATCAAAGTTTGGGTGGCTGGTGGGTGTCTTAAGTATCATTCATAAGAATGCTGGGACCAAAGGTTTCCTCCTCAAAACAATGCATTATAACAACATGATCAATGATATTCACTTCACCTGTCAGTAGTTTTGATATTGTGGCTCATCTGTGTGTGTGTGTGTGTGTGTATAATGAAGGCAATAACAATTTTTAATGTGTCGGTGTGAAATGTAGTTGCTAGGAAGGAGAGCAAGGCTTAAGGTGTTTTAATAATGAGTTATTGGAGAGCACATATAAATAATGGAGTTACAGAATATTAAATATTACGCTACCTGCACTGATCATTAATCACCCTGGGAAGTTCAGTACGCTTCACCTACAAACTGAATTTAATTCTTGTAACCAGTAGGAGACTTGAAACAACACTTTTCTTATGATATTTATGGATATCGATATGACAAGCTGATTTCCACAGTCTAGACCTATTGTCATGTGCTGTGAAATAACACGCATACATTTGTCTAAGCAAAATTCTTCAGAGGTAGATTGTTTCTTTTGTAACAGCTATGCACTCTCTTCAGTCGTTCAGCCAGCTTCATGAGGTAGTCACCTGGTGCTTTTGCAACGGTCTGGAAGGATTTCCCACTTACAAGCACTTGTCGAAGTGGAGAGTCGTTTTCATCACAGAGTTTGATGGTTTTTCGACTTGAAACTCGTGAAACTCCTTTTCAAATTTTCCAGATTGACTGTTCTTTGTGTCTTAAAGTAATGATGGACTGCAGGTGGCGACCTTGTGAAGTTGGTTAAAATGTTGCCAAAAGCGTGCAAAGTTGCCGTTAAGGCAAACAGTGGCTGCTTTGAGGAGTCGAATCATTACATTTCTGGTGAAAGGTTCTTGACCTCAGCTCTCACGAGTTTCTTAAATTAGATGAGTGTTTACGTTTCAATCATTGCAGTTGTTGGGAGTTCATACCTGTCAGCTCAGTCACATTCTTTATGTTAAGCAATTGAAAATTCAAAATTGTCAGGGTTAGGGTTAGGGAAGCGTCCCACACAAAGGGCAATAAAAAAAAAAAAAAACAAACATAGCCCAAAGCTCAGTAATGGACAAATTTAACTTTCTAATTTCAAACCAGTGTATTGACACTTTGAAGAGGCTTTGGGTACAGATAGATATGATTTTCTTTCATGAATAAAAAGTATCAGTATCAGCTGGTATACAGTCAATACTGCTATTCGGTTGTAAATTAAAATAACACCACTATAAACAATAAAGATGGTAGTAATTTGTCAAGTAATAGGTGATGGAGCGACTTTGACTTATGTTTGCTGCTGACACACACTCTGTTACATCAGATATCTGTTTATAATAATGTTAAATGTTTATGAAGTTGATCACTTTCCTTTTTTTTCCCCAGGTAAAATGCCAAGCAGCATCAAGACTAACATCAAATCTGCATCTGGCTCAATGCATCCGTACAACCGATGAGTTCCTTCCTTCTCTTTCCATCCTCTGTTTTCAGAGACATTTCAGAGACTCTTCTACCCATGCGCCAACATTAACAGCACAACCATGCCAACTCTGTATGGTGTTATTATCATGTGTGTGTAAGAAACTCTGCGTTGAACAACGTGCTCTGATGAACATGAAATTAATCTTGTACATAACTCAACTTTCATTTTTATTACCACACCTGAGCGTCACTGTTAAAGCCACTAGATGGCAGTATGCTGTCATTTATGAGCAGCTTTATATTTTTGAACTGTACTCATGACATTTCTTTAATAAAATGTGTTCAAAGATCCTTCCTGTTTGTGTATTGAATACAGTGTTTAAATTAATTACTCTTAAGTATCAACACTGAAGGTTTTCTTTGTGTGAATGAAAAAGTATTTATTCTTGACATGGCCGAGGCAGTCCCCATGAAATGACCATCCCAACATGTTTCATGCGCGCTATGATCTGCTTCTGCTCCCCTTTGTCCATTTTGCTGCTGTACCAAAGGTGAGAATAATGAGGGTGGACGTTGCTCCGTGTGGCCTGATAATGTCAAAGTGTTTAAGGGAGGAAATGAGGAAGAATCCGTGCTGACGTGTGAGGGGGGCCCTCTCTCTGTGCCGGCCCTCTGTCCACTCCAATCCCTGTCCCGCTGCACAGCACAGTGACCGTGCTGCTGTCACAGCATGCAGGCCCATGGCTGACCTACATACACCCTCTGTCCCCAAACAGGCAGACGTCTCGCTGTGTCAGCCGCCGTGGTCAGACGCACTGCTGAGACAGCTCAAAGCTGCACAAGGTCACACTTGTGTTCACAGATGATGAGGGCTAAATTATCAACAAAGACCCAATGAGCTACATCCTGCAAACCTCACAAAGCAGAATAGTTCAAGTGAGGTTCCAAACTACCCCCTGAAGTTGGGGTATAATGCAGCATTTGCATGGTTTCGACAAATAGTGTCGTATAGGACAGATTAGAGGTGACTAGTTTCTCTGTGTTTTTTCTTTTCTTTACTACTATGCAGACAGGTTAAGGTAATTTTTTTTTAAGGTCTCAAGTTGAAATGCAAATTAGATATCGGTGGACAACATAAATATACACCCATTGTATTTATTATTATTATTGTTCTCTTACCCATAAAAGTATGATCCTTTGTGAATGTTACCCTAAATTTATTTATTTTTTAAATTATTTTTTTTTTGTACTGGAGGAGTCCACTGATTCAATATCCAGGATTGAAGATATTTAAATAATTCAAATAAATGAATGTACAGCTCCTAAAATCAAGTTAAGGAGGCACTATCCTACTGTGCATTGCACACGTATTGTAGGTATTATTTGCTGAGAGGAGGAGAAAAAATACAATTTATGATTTGGAGTTGCAAAAACAATAAAGGTAAGACAAATCAGAGTTGGAATAGAACATTTTGTAATGTAATTAATAAAGCATGTTGATTTGTTATTTTTTTAAATGCACCAGAAAATCTATTAAGAAAAAAAAATTACATCAATTACAATTGAATGAACATGTGAAAAATTCAAATGGCTGCGTGCAGTTCTCTCTCTCACACATTACACCTACTTTTGTTCTGTTTATGTTCTGATCACTTGTAATAAAAAATATAAAAAATAATGTCCAGGGTAGACGAGGGGTGTTGATTTAAACTGAACTCCAGGCTGAACTCAGAACTGAACTCAGATCCTAGCTGTAGCTGAATGGCCTCGCTTGGTGAAGTAGCACTAATTGTTCCATGGTTTCATGTAGCTGTAAATGAACAGCTATTCTGTGCTGTTAAGTAGACTGTCCTGTTGTAATTTAATTTTTATTATTACGCAAAAGTGGAATACAATATTTTTGATTTTGCAGTGTTTATTTTACACGCCGGGTAATGAGCCTTCAAAGTACAGTCTATGTTTTTCTCAGCTTCAGTGCACCTGAAGTCACAGAGACCATGAGGGGTCAGCAGTGTTTCACTGTTGCAGCATACATGGTAAATGGTAGGTAGTAGACCTGCCATAGTGTGTGAACATGTGTGTACATTCTATCAAATTCCCCATGCGACTATGAATTTAAATTCATAAATCAGGATTTTGTTTGCGCGAGGAGTGATGCAAAGAGATTTTCTAATCACGTTCAGTGCTTTCAGACACTCTGGGCCTCGCTGTATGTAGAGGATTATAGGAAAACTCAATATGACAGCTGCCTCCTAAATTACAATATAGGCTACAGTATACAGTAGAAGCGTACACAGAGCAGGGGTAACTGGATAGTTTTTAACCAGACATAAATGCGTCCTGACAACACAATCAGCAAAGCTATCTTTTGAAAAGACAGGAATTTCTTCTAAAGCGACGCATTCCAGTGACCAGATGTGTCAAATGCCTTCATGTCCAGAAATGCAGGCAAAAACATTTAAGGAGACGAAAACATGGACATAAATTAGCTCACAGCAACAAGAGAGTGGACGTCAATGATCACGCCTCTGTTGTTGGATGCGAGTACAATAATTAATGCAACAGCCCTGTATCCAAATGTCCTTGATCATCAACGCAATATATTTTGTTTGTTTCATTTCTGATCCGTGTTTTGCAGAGATAACTTTCTCATTTCTTTAATAAAAGCTTCTCCTGGCACGGTTTTAAAGGTTTTTTTTAATTTTTTTTTTATTTTTTTTTTTTCCTGTAATTGAAGAACATGATAAGGTCCATATCTTGCTCATTATGGAAGCTTTAGGCAAATATAAAGAAACACTTTACAGCCTTAAACTCCCACACCCAAATAACACTCAAATGTACTGCAGAGTCTAATTCAAATGTTCCACGGTTGAAGTAACTTGAAAGGCTAGGATGACACACAAGGATCTGTGAAATCTTTTCCAAATGTCTTCTTTATGAAAGTTGGGATCAGAGGAATTCATTAAAGATCTGTGGGTGGCATAGGCAATACGAGCACTGAGGCCTTGCCAAACTGAACTGTTTCCAAATCTGAAATCTGCAGCACTGACTGGAACACACACCCACAGTCAGTAATTACTTGACCCTATTCCTGCAGAACCTTTTTCCTTGGAGTTAGTTTGTGATTCACATAAGATCTATTAGAAGAGAACAGGACTTGTTTCATCTTATTAATGCAGAAGTTTTCCTTGAGAAAGGCCTCTCCATTATGTTGCACCCTCGGACCTCTGACCTCAATCCTCTGCTTCAGTAGCCCTTCCCTCAGGCACATGTGAGCTGCCTTGGTGTATGTGTGTGTATCATGCCGGCAGGCGTTGCTATAACCGATGCACATTATGCGTTGTAAATAAGTCTAGCCTTTTAATGAGCCTTGTTATTGTCATTGATATAATGTGAACCCGGGTCCAGTTGAGAATGATTGATATGAAATTCCAGGGGTGAGGAGGCTCAGAAGCATGGATGCAAGATTTTTAGCTTCTAATTAAGTGCTCACAAATATTTGTGAAGTTTGAAATTGTAACTTTTTTTTTTTTTGCAGATTTAAAGGGTGAAAACCGTGAGTATTCAAAGTTGCCTATAAGTTATAAACACAGGATGCACACTAACGGGCTGCCTTGTGCAGAACCACGATGTCAAAATTGCCGGTAGACGGGCAAATAGAGGGGATAACACGAGATGACTGAAATAAAGACATATATACACGCTACACTAAACATGGTTTTTAGTGTTTAACAGTCAAAGTGTCTCTCCACTGGACTGTGCCACACCAATGTGGCACCAATGGAAAATGTGTGATTGACGACATGCTCGGTGTGAGAAGCTCAAAGGCTCTTATCAAAAGGATAACATAATGCTTTGTTGCAGGTGGCAACAAGTCGTTCAATTGTGAGTTCAAAGGGAATCTGACATCTCTCCATTTCAGTGCTCCCTGACTGATGAACAACTGAAAAGACAACAGATGGGTTGAAATTAGGCAGTATTTCAAACAATTTATGTGAACAACTAACGTCCACATTTGACCCTTTCCTAGCTAGCATTACCGTTTGCTTGCTACATGATACTGGACAGGCACAAAGTCATTCTGAAATATCAACACACATTTTGGACAAGCCTGAGGGTAAACTGCTCTGACTGTAACCATGCTTGCATTGTAACATTAGATGTTTTGCTGTCTTTACACCTAATCTCAGAAACGTTTTGGTACACACTGGAACACATACTTCTGTGTAATGTTCATCCAGGACTTCAACACCAAAATTGGTTGAAGCACTTAAGCAGTGAATATTTGTTTCATGAAGAGGCTGACAATGACATTCCTGCTAGATATTCCATACTCCTGTGTCAGCGATGCAGGCTGATCATGGAACCATACACCTTAGCCATTTTTCAAAATTTTTACAAGCGGCGTGGACAGATTTGTTATATGATAGCTTTATGCATGGGGATGCTGCTGCTAATATGAGCTGCTCCTCCCCTAGAGATCTGCCACTGGTACCTGTTCCTCCCTCTCATTGCTGCTACCTGGTGTAGTATTCGGACTCTCCATTGGGGTATAAAAAGGTTCGGACGCCGTGCTTCTCAGCCATTTTGTAGTTTATTGCAAATTTTTTTGCTTAAGGTGTAGGTTATTCAGTGTTGTGGACAGGGTCAAGGGAGGAGAGCTGACAACGGAGAACTGGTTGAGGAGGAATAAAATGCACAACTCAGGACGCAGATGGTGGACAGAAGGCAGGCAAAGACAAAGTAAAAAAATAATCACAAGGCACAAAAAAGGGCACTAGGAAAAGACTAGAACGTTTCTGACATGAAGTACAAAGACGAACTGGAAAAGTGGTAAGGAAACACGGAGATTAAATACAAGGGGAACAATGAGGCACAGGTACAATCAGGGACACCAACTACACGGAAGTGAAGACATCCGAAATGAGCGTTTAGGCTTAGTTTGGGAGTTCTCACAGCTTGTTCTCGACACATCAACCAGGCAGAACCTTTTTCTCGTGCGGTGTCCGGTTACTATTCTGTGATTGGTCAGAAGTTGGAGTGGGTGTGGTTAATGCGGAAAAGCGGGAAGGTTATCAGCAACTTTTCAGTTGAACAATGGACCGTTTTGAGGGCCAGCTAGCCGAGGCGTTGAGAAAATACGAAAACTTGTACAATACTTCTTTGAAGGAATACAAAGACCGCAAGACAGCAAACAATTCATGAAACGAGATAGCAACTTACAAAATAAAACAAGAAATGGCCGAAACGCCGAAATACAGTTAATTATGACCATTCTCTCATCTCCTGTTAGTCTTCTACTGCTTTAGGGTTGTTACTGTGTAGGTTATTTGAACATTTCCTTTCTGGACAGGCCCACGCTTATCTTCAAAATCATGCAAGCTTAAATTCAGTCGCATTGTCGATTTTTAAAAACTCCCTCTGAAAAAATAAATCTGGTCATTTATCATTCGTCAGTTTGGTTAAAGGAACGGACTTGAGTATTCTGACCTTCTCGCCATTCACAGGCTTTACTGGACCATGTTCATGGCTGCTGTGTAAATATAATCTACTATGATGTCTGGGATTCATCAGAGTCAGGTATGGGTGCATTAACTCTTCTATATGTCATAGAGACATGTCCTCATTGGTCGTCATGGAGCCTACTGACAGATTACCTTTTGTACACCATTTTGGCTCATCACAGTAGGATCCGTGCAAAAGTGTAGTAAAAATCTTGTCATCTTGTGCTGTCATGTGCAATCTCTGCAGTAGTGACCAGATAAAGAACTTTGATATCAAGTCTTACTTTTAAACGGAGCTTGTGATTACAACATGGTAAGTCATGTAGACAAAAAACTTGGCCATAAACGAGTGAGCATACCGCTGCTAGACGGGTGTCCTGAAGCCACAGAGGCTAACGGTTTAGCAAGTTAATTAGCAGGTAAATCAAAGGTAATGCAAAGGCACAATGAAAAGATAAGGCCATTTGGGATATTAGCATTTTCTTCAGGCGTATGTAATGAAATTAAGTAAAAGCCTCTATGCAACTTAATGCCAAACTTGGCAGCCACGTTAACGTGGGCCCCTTTCTACAGCATCAAATGACTGTAATTAAAAACAAAGTGATCAAAAAAGGAGAGGTTGAACAAACAATTCTTTTTCCATCTCAAGTGGATCCGAGGCAGCTGAAAAAAAGTGAATACAACACAGAAGGAGATATTTTCATTTCATTAATTACTTTATATTTCACCCACAAGGTGAAAATGAACTAAAGACTTAAAAGAAGTCCAGATTCGGCTCCTGATTGGATTTGTGTATTTTCTCTGTGTAACATGAACAACGATCCGCGTTGTCTCCTTAAAAACCTGCACAGTATTTGTCATGGTGTAGCATGTTATCCTGCCTACTGTGTTTGTTGGAGGAATTCAAAAGAACATACACTGAAAGGGATTTACACCTTTTCACCATGTAATGACTGAATTAGCCTGACAATGCCTTTTGGTTTGCAGGAGCACATGAATAAATTACACACGTCCAGCACTTCTTGCCTT
This sequence comes from Chelon labrosus, assembly GCF_963514085.1. Classification (NCBI taxonomy): domain Eukaryota; kingdom Metazoa; phylum Chordata; class Actinopteri; order Mugiliformes; family Mugilidae; genus Chelon; species Chelon labrosus. The sequence continues at coordinate 23,244,102 of NC_140343.1, read as the reverse complement.
TCAGTCCTCGAACAGTGGCTAAAAGAAGCCCTTTGATAGAAACAAGGAGGCGTCTCCATGTAATTACACTTGATCATGTTTGCATATGTCACTCCCACAGTCTCTGCCACGCTCTCTGATTTTGGATGCTCCTGGGAACCTCTTCCTAATCCACAAGTTAATGTTTCAGCCCGTTCCTCTTCTTTTTTTTTTTCCAGAGGAGGGATGAATTGAAGGAACAGAATCAGACATCCTGTCTGGTTTATCTGGAGGAGAGAGATAAGTGTGGATTCCGCCTCTTTCAGGGAACGCACATTAACCATGCCTCGGAGGGAGCGCTGGGCGTGGGGAAGGGTGGTGGTGGTGGTGGGGGGTAGAGGAGACGTCTGTCTGCCCGGAGCACACAGCTTTCACTCACTTCGAAAACTGTGAAAATGTCCCCTTCACACCCTCGGCAGCTCGGCTGAGCTCCGGCGCTGTGTTAGTGGTGATAAAATGCCTCCGTGCCACAGCATAGTAGGAAGTGAGACGTGCAATGTTATCCAGAGGTGTCGGACTGACAACTCTACAACGTGTTAACTTGTATCCTACAGTGGCTCCTGACCCTGACCCTGTTACAAAACTCTTGAGGAGAAACACACACAATGTCCTAAAACAGCACACGAAGCTTGACATGAAAAATGACAAAAGCGCAGTTTATGCAACAAAAGAAACTATTTATTTGGGATACGCATTGCCAGTACAAATTAAGAGACCATAAAACCTACACCGTTCAGCTATTTTTCTCCACAGAAAACAGGTTTTTGAATTGGAATTAAAAAGACAATGGTTTTTCCATTTGATACCTTTTTACATACGCAGAGATCTTAAAAGTTAAAACCTGTCAAGAAAAGAGGCTCCACGATTTCACTCTGAAATCCTTATAAAAAAGAAGTTAACATTCAAAACACTGCAGTACGTTATTTTTATTGAAGAACAAAAAGACATGCAACAAATAAAACATTTCATGTTTTACAAATTGTTCATTTTTCTTTTCATGTCTCTTTTCCTTTTATATTCAAAAACTAAAAAGCATCATTACATGAAGCTTCGATAATATTTGACAGGCAATGTGAAAAGTAGAGTTAAGCCTTTTTTTTTTTTCCGGAGGGGTGCAAAAACAATCCTTGTGTTGCCTTGCGTGGCCGCCGCTGTCAGTTCACTCCAATGACTTCCAAAGACTGAGGCAGGTTCTGTGTATCACTTCAATGGTGCTTGGCCCCTCGGCAGTAATACTGAGCAGGTGAGTCGAGGGAAACCTCACCTCACCTTTTTCAACACACTGAAACCTGTTTTGAAAAAATGGGTTTTTCAGGCTGTATTGTGAATATTTGGGGGGTCTTGGGACTGAATTTTGTTTTCTGCTGAGCTAAAAACAAAACCACAGGGTGATGTTAACACTAGCTTTTCACGTCGTCATCATGACGACAGTAGCCATCTCGGAGGCGGGCTTGTGTTGGTAGTGTGGGTCGAAATAATAAAAAAAAAGGATTTCACCCCATAATCCAACAGCTGTCCAAATTCAAAGATGCAAAAGAGTAAAGGTGCATATCTACATAATGTATATAGAGCATTCTTGGGCTAACTCATATATAATGGTAACAAAAAGAAACACTCAAAATAACACCAAATGAAAACAAAAACAAACAAACAAACAAAAAAGACTTATTCACAAAATGGAGACCATAAAAATATATCCAAAGATCATCTGAATTTGTGTGCCATCTGGGTATTCATTTTTATTTTGTAATTTATATAAACACTACTGTATTCTAACTGCATCTTTTGGCTTTGAATACAGAGCACTAGAGCATTGTGGGATGCTCACCGGATACTTGCAGATAATAAAAGCCTTCCAAAAGAGGAAAAAGAAAACCTTGATAAAGCTGATTCCAATGTAGAGGATAAAAAGTCTGTCTTTTTTTTTTTTTTTTTTGGTATCAAAGTATGTAAATGCTGATATCTCATGAGGACTATTGTGATCATGTATACGTTATAGACCATACTATACTGTACATACAATAAAAGTCACAAATTTTATTTCACATTTTGGATTGGTTTGTGTTGATGAATGTAGCGTCCCTTCAGAACAAAACTCTTGAATGCTGAAAATAAAAGCACATTTGTTCCATATTCAAATGTTCTCTCTGATAGTATCATAGAACAGGGGTTACAGATAAATAACTTTAAATTGAACTGAATTGAATGCATAAGGAATTACATTTGGGCCTAAATTCTGAGCACACAGTGGGACGTTTCGAGTACAGAAAATGATTCTTTATTTACACAAAAAGTGTATTTTGCAGAGCAATGCTCACCTTAAATAATAATTCATTCATTTTCATTTTCATTTATATAAACTGCTGTGTCCTAACTGCAACTTTTGGCTTTGAATTCAGAGTACTAGAGCATTATGGGATGCTGACTAGTACTTGCAGATAATAAAAGCCTTCCAAAGGAGGAAAAAGAAAATCTTGAGTAAAGCCGATTCCAATGTAGAGGAATGCAAAAAGCTACAGTATTCTGGGCTCAGTCAGAACTTTAAGAAAAATGTAATTCCTTACATGAAAAGAGAAGGTGAATTCTGAGGAAAAAAATACATGCAATGTGTTAAATCCCAACGTGATACCTTAAAATCAGAATTGAAGTTTATGTTTTGGATTTGGTTACCAGCAGTATTTGGCTACATTGATCTCACTGATACATAAACATACGTTATCTGACAGTGTACTGTGTTGTACGACCACTAGAGTTAAATCCTTTTCTCTTTTATAAATGTTCTCCTTTGACTTGATCAGTAGATCTTATTGTGCTTTGATACGTATTGACGTGCCATAATTACTGCTAATACCGTCATTAATTTCGAGGTCATTTTTTTTTCCTTTTAATTATTGTGGGTGAAGCCAAAACACGTGACAGAACTTCAACTCACTACTTTTAAATTTTGAATTGCTCTAGCCCGGAAGCCAGCCCAACTTCCTCCGCTCTTAAAATATGTGCGGAGGAAAGTTGGTCTGGAGTCACTCTGTTGGGAAGTGATCATGCTCCAGCAAAGATCTGCAGGGCCAACCAAATCTTTCAGGTGGGCTTTATGTGGTGGTGGACAGAAAAGACACATAGTCACACACGTCTCCTGAGCACCTTGGAGCTGAATTTGTTTACAACAAAATGTCTGATTGATTGTAGGATTATCCATTTGTGTCGAGAGGTATTTTTTTTACTCTGTACTGTTTGAAACACACCTCATAATTAAATCCTAAAGGAGTGTTACCAGACTCATATTCTGATAAGAATTCAATGTGGATACGCCAAGCTATAATTGCTCACTTAAAGATTATCTACACTGTTGTTCTGTATATGAGAAGAAAACATGACGACCCTGGCAAGAAAATATAAAAAACACTGTATAGGTCAGCATCTGTTGCAGGAGTTCTGGATATAAATGATATAAATTGAGGCAGAATACTTGGATATTACTTGACTAATATGACAGGACTAACATAATAATACCTCACAAAGCATGGCATGAAAAATGTAAGGACACGAGATAAAAACTTTATCAAAATTCACCTCCAGGGTTGAACTTTGGCACTATAGATAAACAAGAAAAATCAGAGTTCACTCTTAAAAACAGATGTGTCGTGACAGGGCGTTGTGTGGTGTACAGTAAAGTTGTAATAGTTATAAAAATTTGTTAAACCAAAGTGTTTTAAATGTTGTTTGCTCTGTTGTTATTTCGAATAGAGGTAGAGTGAATTCAATTTACACGACGTGGGGCAATATGCTGCTAACCGTGAGCCTACCGTGTGAATATATAATGTAAAGAAAATATACAAAGAGGCAACATGGACATCAAGTGGAAACTGTACAAACTGTGAGGTGTGGATATGAGTCCCCTACGTAGGCTGCGAACGGTGCTGCGGTGGTCCAGATAGGAAAAGTGAAATCTCTGCCTATTAAATGTGAACAAGTCATCCCCAGACCCCGACTGTGTCCCGTTGTGTCACATCCAGTCCCAAAAGGGGGTCAGGGTTTAAGTTTTGGGAGATATGACGGGGGGAGGGGGAGGCGCAGCGGAGGAAGAAGGTGGGAGTCAAGAGGACGGGCGGGGAGCGATGGGGGTGGAGGATCAGTTGGAGGTGTCGGAGTGAACGCTTCCCGGTCCTTCTGTGGGTGAAGTCACTGATGAGGGGGTCGGAGCATCCTGCCAGCCGCCGTTTGCCTGGGAGGGAAATATAAGAAAGAGACAGAAGTGGGGGTGAGTCTGTTGCTCCTGTATTCATTATTCGATGCAGCTGGAACACACTGAGGTACAATGAAAGGAAGTCCTGGGGGCTAAGCAGTATACGAACGCTGGGATACTTTGAAGTACACAGTCGTCACAAAGCCCTCAAGCCAAACTGCCTCTTAGATGGGAGGAAAAGCACACAGCTAAAATTATAGCTAATATTTTAGAAGTCTGCGCCCCATCACACACTGCACACTCAAATTTATGTAATTCATGTAATGAAGAAAATACACTGAGGAAAAAGGCAAGATTTCGTCTTGAAATAAACATCTGGCGCTGCTGTTTCAAATAATACGTACTGAATGAACGTATGAAAATTGTATGGAAACAAAACGAGCACAATTAATGTCGTGTGCACTAATTACGACGATGACAGCTGAAATTAACACACAATTAGAGCTCTGGAGTGGCCTTTCCGCTACCAGAGACAAGCATGTTAAAGAGCATGTAGGGTATTAAAATTAGATTTAAAAGCAGCTGAAAAACTACAAGTGGTCCTCAACACGCTTTCATTTCACAGCCTGTTATTTAAGGCAGCACACAGCCTTGTGTAATCAAAAGTGGAGGGGTCACATTGTCGAATGTCTAACTTCTGTGCCACTATCACGGTTATAATTATGGCTGTAATCATCCGAGGCATGCATTGTGTCTTATAACGCAGTCAGTCTTATTTATTTCAGAAGATGATGAGATGTCTTTCAGAGATGTCTGTAAAACTCCTTTCCTTGGTGTAACTGCATTTAATTATTAACAAATGTGCAATGCGGCTTCTCTGCTTTCTGTTCTTATAGCAGACTTATAAAATGTATTTGCGGCTAAAACAACAAGGAAAATAAATTAATAAAATGTATTATTTATGAAGTACAGTCTCTTTGGAGCTCCATTGTGAGTTGAATTCAGGACCCTAAAAGAGGCAACAAAAGTCACTAATGAAAAATAACTCTTTATAAGATTAACAGCATTGGAAAAAATATAATACTACTAGATGCAAAAATCTTATATTAAAAAAAAACTGCAGTGCACATATTGTTGTAAAAAAGCAAAAATATCTAACTTACTAGCCTTAGCTACATAAATCACAGGCCAAACGCCTGGCAGACAGATATCCTGCTCTTACATTATGCATTGCAGAGCTTCTTTACAGGGTATAAAAGTGAATAACACAGCATATTGTGCCAGTGTAAGATGTGGTAGAGCAAGCAGGCGTCCAAGGAGAACCGTATCTGTGAGGTCAAAGGACTGAGAAAGAACAGGGTCTGAATACGTTAGCGGCCTCTCAGGGTTAGCGCAGCTGGCTGTGGGATGCGCTCCGAGCCGCCAGGAAGCCTATTTGAATACACATACTTGTTTTTTTATACGGGAGACATTTCATCTGATTATCATATGGCCAGCGAGGCACGACGACGACAGCGGAGGAACCCAGCCGCGGCTGTGACCGTCCTCGTCCTCTCAGCGCGGCTCGCTGTCAGGGCCATTAGTGTGGCAGGAACATGATCTGAGCAATGCGCTTGGATTGCTGTCCCAAGTCCACACTCTGCTCTCCTTGTGTCTGTCTTATCGATTTTCCCCTTTACGACACGGCTTGTCGTTGTGAATTTCCCTACTGTTTGCCGCCAGCTAGCAGACCCCCCCAACCCCCACTTCTCTACCCGAACTCTTCCGCAAAATAAGACAAACACGATGGGAACACACCCCTATGGCATATGAGGAGATGTTTCCAGCAGTGTGAGGTTTTATTTTTAGCGGAACAGCGGTGTTGCCTCCTGGGAGGCATTAATGGGAGCTTCTGGCCTTGGGGCTGCTAATCACGGGTCAGGTGGTCAGAGGGATTTAAAGTCTAGAGCACGAGGTGTCACCTGTTTGTGTAGTTCTCTCACGGCTGACCATACGCGGCTGCAGGTGCTACGCCAGACCTGATCCAACATGACAGGCTCGCACGGCGGCTCTGCATGTGTGTGGCCGGCACCATGCCTGCGTATGCTGGGCAGCGCGCCGCCCGTGGCACGAGCGATACAGAGGCAATCAACTAGGTGACCATGGAGTGGAGACAAGTCCAACTAAGTGGCATTCCGAGCCCTATGGCTTTGAAATAATTGGTAGGGAGAGAAAGATGGAAAATAGAATGCTTACATTGATGCCCTGCGGACTGTACATCTGGTTGGCTGTGAGTCCTTCACTGTATCCGCCTGTCTGACTGATAACATGGCGAAGGGTATCCACCTGAAACGTTCAGAAACAGCAGACAAAGCAAGGTCAGAGTCAACACAAAAGAAGCACCGGAGAAAAGAGAGAGGGATGACAAGACACAACAAGAGCACACTACGCAGCAGTGTGCTCTTGTTGTGTGTCCTTGGAAGCAACAATGTCCAATCAAACAAGAAACCGAACAGAACTGAAAAGAAATGTTTGTTTTTCGCTAGCTGAAATAAAAACCATTCACACTGTGACAACTGCTCTACCAGACTGGGAGGATATCTGTGGATTTGATATAAACCTTTTTCATGACAAATTAATAGCACTGATGAAGGCTCTCTGAAGTCCAAAACTGCTCGTTGTTTTAAGTTAAGGAGAAAAGAAAACGATGCTACGGGGGTGTGCATGATTGGGTTAAAAAATGTTTATTGTGCTTTCATGCTAGCGAGGCTGGCAGTATGTAGCTTGCCAACAGGTTTTCAGTCTGAAAACGTAAATGTAAAGAGCAATTCACCTAGCAAGCCAACACATGCCAGTCAAAGCAGATAGCATTCACAGTATGTTGAACAAGAAAACCTTGCATTAGTCCCACCATCAATACCTTAGTCACATCGTACTCAGTAAAAAAAGGCCAAATGTGCTTGATTTTTTACAGCTATTCAGAAACAATGTATTATATGATTATTATTATTATGTCACCAGCTTATTATAATAATTAAAATTTGCTGATTTTACAGAATTAATGAATGACAAAACTTCCCTTGTTAGTAGTTTTACTGTTCTGTTCCAGTATTTTTGGCTAATTTATGTGTAAGAAGGTGACATTAGCCCAACTGTGATTAGCACCTGTCTACATCAAAAAGTCTGCCATTAAAAGGAATAGCCCTTGACCTGCCCCTCTGTTATCTATCTGTTCTGCTCGGGGCCCTACCTGCGACTGCACGTTGGCTCCCACCTGAGCCCCCTGGTACGAGTCCCCATTGAGAGACTGCACGCTCATGAACAAGTCCCCGGAGTTTGACATGTTAAAAGAGCCACCAGAACCTGAAAGGAGAGAGGGAGCAGTCGAATCACAGAGAGACAGAGAGCAAGCAGGGGAGGCAAGTGGCCCGTCCAGGCAGAAGCCTGGAGGGGCGGCGTGCAGAGGTTAGCTAGCAGCCAGACAGGCCCTGTTAGATCAGAGGTGCAGAGCCAAGAGGGAACTAATGGACATGTGAGGACAGAAAAGCCGTGTGTTGAGCATGGCAAGTCATTTGTGTATTAAGGAAAAGAAGAGTTGAAAATTGAAGAAGCTGCCCAGCTTTATGAGAAATGCACCTTATTGCTGTCTTATTTGATGTCAAATACAATGTTATCATTGGGTCAAGAAGTACGTAGGATGGATGGGCGGTTTATCTTAGCTTATCACTAGAAGGACATGGGAAATTGTCCTTTTATTAAAACAAACCATCCTAAATGAGGATGAATTAGATGACACCACAAAGACCATTTTAAAGTGACTGGAGTGGGCATTCCTATTTTTTCTTTTTGCTTTTAAAAACACCCACAGCTTTATCTTGCTCAAAGAAAGACAGCAAACGCAAACATTTCTCAAAAATACTGGATTGTGGCTTTTAAAGATAAGTCTGGCATCATTCAATACTTTTAAGAAATATATTTTGCCAATAACAACCATGTTTGTCCGTCTCAGCCGGGACATGAAGGGACATCAATGCTCGTGTGTGTATCGCATTTGCTAGTAATAGCTCAAAACTCTTATTTAGCTACTCTGTAATCACTCGTTATGAAGAAAATATTTATGGGCGCGAACTGTTTATGGGATAAATAAGCATCCACTACGACACTTGGCATATGAAACGGAAAACTTTTTACGAACACAACAGCTGTTGAAGTCATATACAATGCACCATTGTGGACGTAAGTAACCCTGACGCAACTTTGCCAAATGTTACTTGGAAGCTGCACGTCAATCTCACACAAGACTTTTTGAGAGAGTCCAGACGTTTTTATGTTCGAAATGAATCATGTGCAGTGGCTCCCCTGATCCATTTATATAGTTTCATTCCTCACTGAGAAGAAGTAATTTCCCAAAACAGCTGAGATAGTTCGGAAAATGCTTCTCAAACTAATTTATAACTTAGAGGACTATTTTCAACTGCAGACACATGCAGATTTGGGTTTCTACTTAGTATGAACAGCATAATGACAGTGCATGTGGGGTTGAATGCTACTACATCTGTGATCGTGGTAATGACGGAACATCTGTAACAGTCCCGCTCCAAGGCAAGGTCAGTAGGATCAATTCATTGTTGGTTTTTATCTTTTCAAGAAAAATATAGAATGTCACCAGACTTATCCTTTGAATGTCAGTACAGACCATGATGAATACAGAGTCAAAATAGAATATGATTAATTGAAACCAAGACAAAAGGACAATAAGGAGATAATGGAGACTTGGCATGGGGCTCAGGTTGGCTAATCTCTGACACAGCTTTGCTCTAGAGAGCTTGTTATGGGGAACCGTTTAACCTATTCAACATAATTATGGTGCATTACCAGGTGATAGGCAGGTTCTATGCACAAGAACTGCCTCTCGTTGAATGTCCTAATTCTTTCATCCCTTACAAATTACCAGCATCAGCACTGAAAAAGCCTCAAATTGCTTAGTTGGAGTAATGCACAGAGAGGAGGTACATGTCTAGTAGCTGAGCAGAGCCAGGGACTTCCTGTCTCACCTGCAGAGTTTGGAGTTGAGGGTGAATTTGCTTGGCTTCCATGTGAGGATGCATTAGCCGCATTCACGGCAGTTCTCGCAGCGTACATGTTGGCTTCTTCTTGGAACTTACCAATGTTTTTCTTGTATCTGATTCTTTTATTCCCAAACCAGTTGGAAACCTGAGCAGACAAACAAGAAAATAGTTTAATTCTCATGGGATATTACCACACAGAGCCTCTCTGAAAAAAAAAATAAAAAATCTTAGCAGTGTTTAGATTGCATGGCCTTAATGGCACGTGTAGCACTGCAGAGAGTCTCTGTCAGAGGTAGGGGCTACATAGACTGGTGCTGTGAATCTGCATTAGAGCCAGAATGGAATGATTGCCAATAACAGTCTCATTATGTCACCATGACTGCAGCTATCATCAGAACTCACGCAAGCACCAATCAGTCAACATCCGCTAACACCCATTATGGCTAATGGACTCCCAGATGAAGCCAGGAGGGTAATCCCAGCGCTAATGATAAACAACATTAAAATGAAAACCAAATCAATCCTGCAAAGTTTCCAATACACAGAGTAGGTAAACATTCTCCTTTATTGTGGCCAAGAAACGGAAACTCCACAAATCATTCAGCTACTGAGCAGCTTCGACAACCGGGCCCAGCTGCATCCTCAAATCATTTGGTATGAATTAATGAAACCAATTGAGAAAACAATCCATTCCCAAATGATGGATTCAAAACCCAAACTGCTGTTTACCTTGGCGTTGTCATTGCATTCCTTATAATCAATTCCCACAGGACTGAGACAACTTGAGCGCTAGAATGCAAAGATGGAAAAGCAAGGTGTCTGAATGTTTTTACTCTTCTTCCTTGCCAGCATCATTGGCAAAAAATAAAAAAATAAATAACACCTTGAGTAGCTTTATATATTTGTCACACTCATAGTAAATCATCACATGCCTTGACTGACTGGAGAGGTAATTTATTTATTTTTTTTAGAAGCTAGTGGATTTACTAATTACTCTCATTCAAAGCTGTAACCAGCTATGGATTAATTGATTAGTTGCTTTGTCAGTAACGGCAAAAATAATGACAATCAACAGTTATCAGTCTTCAAAATGATATCCTGATGTTTTTCAGTTCGTTGACTAGCCAAAAATAAAACCATACCTGATTCAGTTCATTCAGACTGTATTTATAAACTATTTTTAAAAATCATAGGTTATATGTATGATGGGATAAATAAAAACTATGTGTTACTTCAATAGAAACACTGTCACTGGTCAAAAATAGCCTTGCCTGGTTTGATTATCAAGATCATAAATGTCTAACATGGCATATTCATACTTTGAGCCCTGCGTTGTCTCAATGAAAGGTAGTGCTGAAAGATTAGAGGAGCTGTCTGTACTTATGACAGACAATCAGAAACCCCATTATTAGGTTACTTGCCAAGACGCTCACAGCAGCTTCAGATTAAAAGTCGTCTCCGTCTCACTGTTGTGTGTACAGTAGTGTTCCTACAGGTGGTGTGAAGTGGCAGTGATCTGCGGTGTACCTGGGCCACTGTGATGGCACACTTCTTTGCCAGCTCTTCTTTAGCCTCCTCACTGGGGTAGGGGTTACTGAGGTGCGAGTAGAAATACTCATTCAGGATCTCTGTCGCCTGCTTGTTGAAGTTTCGTCTTTTCCGTCTGAAACAACAAGGAGATCAGCAGCTGAAATGGGAGTCAAAGCAACACGGATCGCACGGGGGGAGTGAAGAAAAAAAACTCATAGGGGCTTTACCCTAGTCACCATGAAATCCAATTTTGATGTTTAAGAGCTTTTATGCCCAGCATTGAAAAACAAAAGTCTCAATAGAATTTAAGAGTAAATCTAATAAAAAATGCTGACAACAGGAGCTACATTAATATCATATGCAGCCATGGCATCTGATCTCAGACTTATCCGTTGTTCTTAGCCTTCGTTGCATTCATCCACGAATTTGGAGTAGCGGTCATCAGAAAGCCAGTCGCCTAAACCGTATCTTATGACAGCTCTTACAGCGTCTCTTAAGGTCTGCCTGGTCTTGCTTTGGATATATTGCACGTTGCTTTCTTTGAGAAGAGCTCTGCTGCGCCACAAAATTTCAATTTAGCTGCGGTTTCCATTTGAGACACTTTGTCAGGACTCAAGAGAACAGTTTGGCCCAGAACTGCTGTGCTACAGCTCCATTTATGAGCAACAGCAAAAAAAAAGCATCAGCGGTGGCCATAAAAGAACATGCTGGGTCATAATAATTACGTGAATATCAACTAGTAATTGTGGACAAAAAAGTATGTGTTCCAACATTTAAACAGGTTTCATAGTGTGCGCACACATCTCTAAATGTAGAGAAGTTCAAAACAGTCACTGGCAAGGAATCAAAACTTTACACAGTTTCAGTTACAGAAACTCACTGCATACTTGGCGAGTATTATTGGTTATCTTATATACTTATTCTAGGATTAGACCGTTGCTGATTTAAATATGAATTTTACCCACTTTAAAACATAATTTAGAAAAAAATGTACCGCTCTTTATTACAATCAATCAGCCTTTGGCCACTAGAGGGCAGCACAACACGCTACCCAAAAACTGAGACACAGAATTATCATCTGCAGACATAAAGTAACATTAGCATTCAGTTGAGATGGAGTTTATTGTCGCCTAATCTTGAATGGACTTGGTTATTCAGCTGCTAAATGCTCCACTGGGTCAGTGCTAGCTGCCACCTTTGTCTGTCTGCAGTGAGGTGCTGGGGAGGTAATGTACAGGATAATGGCTTGATCAGTGATTTTCTTTTAATCTAAACCAGCCATGAAAACAGATATGAGATCATGAGAATGAAGAGACTGAAACCAAGCAGCAAAATGAAGCTCTGTGAAACCAAAACAGAGCCCCATTTTCGCATGGAGGTTTACATACAGAGGAATCTTGCAATATCCGTCAACACAGCACCTTACACCAGCCAGATGTCATATGCTGATGCCCATGAGTGACTGACCCCTCCACCTTCTGCACCTATCAGGTCATGCCTGCATGTGCCTCATCTAAAGAGGGCTTTGCATAAGCTGGAGGGGAACCCTGTGAAATCTCTTTGCATGTATCCACCGTTGAGGAGATTTGTGCTAAAATCTCGGTCCCTCGATCCAAAAGCCTGCATGAGGATATGTAAATGTGCACAGCATGGGCTCCGGCAGCCACTAGATTAATCAGCGGAGCCGAGCATGGCAGCGCTTCTCAACCAGTGAAAGCTTTCCTCTTCCTCTCCCTTCCCCTCGCTGCTGCACCACCACAATCATTTGCAAGAGAATAGATAGGCAGCTTTGTGCGGGAGCGCATGCCTCATTTAAATGTTATGCCTCCAACTCAGACTTTGAGTGAGATTTATCCTTGGAGAAATGTATGCAAATCCGAGGCACGCATCAAAGAGAACAAGCGATTACATTAAAAAAAAGGAAACAGTTAGTGTTATGGAGCACGCAGAGAGCTCTTATTGGCCAGCGTTGCTGGGTATGCTGGTCCAAATGGCATCCTTAGACGCAAACCAGCCCAGCATGTGTGGTAAGTAGCAAAAACAGCATGTGCTACAGCATGTTTATAGCGTGAGAGACCTCCTACATCAGCCATTCAAATGGATATGAGGCTGAGAGGGAAAGCACATGATGAGGTGTTTGTAATGTTGCTAAATTGGGGGGTTATTTGCGGTACGGAGCATGGCATGTGCGCTTTGAACACAAACACGTACACAAGAACACACACCTGGCATCGAGGAAGCGGGAGCGCAGGATCATGACGGCCTCACAGGTGCTCTGTTTCAGCTGCATCTGGATGGAGCTGAACTTGCGGTGGATGATGCTCACCATGCGCTCGATCTCTTTGGGCGAAATTGGCCGCGTGCGCGACTGCTCTCGCAACAGGTTCATCACATGGGTGGTGAACTCGTTGCATGCCTGCAGGGAGGATACACGAGACAAACAAAAGCTGCAGATGAGACCTCAATTTGTCAGCGTGGCCATGTCAAATTCAGCGTACAGAGTACAGTATTTCAAATTCACAGATGGTGGAATTTTACAATCCGGCTCTTTGCTTAATGTAGTTCTGGGGCACGCTTCCCTCACAGGGCCAAGCGGGAATATGAGCACTGATACGTTTCATATTTAACAGAAACGGTGATGGCAGCATGTTGAAAGGATCCAGTGACAGCAGTTCCCCTCTCAGACACTCACTTTCACAGCATAGCCAGACGAACATGCCACGACATTTTATTCATCCGCCCCCCCACCCCATGTGACACCAGGCGTGAATCTACCACGATATTACACTCCGACTCTGTGCGTCTTACTGTCTCCCCTTCTTTATTTCTGCTCCTCCTGTCGATCTCTCTCTGGATTTGAATGTGTCAAGCTTTGTCTGCGTCTGTCTATCTGCGTGTTCATCTGTCTTGCTCACATTCATCTGAAAGGGATGCTATTGTCGTGGATGCATCGGTTATCAAGGCAATGAGAGGAAATCACCCCCCCTCCGTTCCAGCAGACTTTAAAAGCTGTACTTTGAATACACACAGAGACACACAACATGCTGCATATGACGGACTATTCTGGGCTAAGAAACATGATCTAAAGTGAATTCTTACTGACAGTGATGTATACTGAGGAAACAGTTTGTGTCTGCAAGGGTTGGACCTAGATCCAAGGCTGATCCAGTAAAAATCTGGATTACAAAGTGGAGGGACAGCAAAGAAAAAGTAGGAAGATGGACTAGCTATATGATCATTCTGTGGTATTTGTGGTAGTACTGTACAGTCCTGACACTAAGTGACTTTGAATGTGTTGTTCGTGTTTCAGAACAGTTTACTGCCCAAAAAAATAAAGAATAGCAGCAAAATGTCACAAAAGCGTCACACTTGTATCATAATAGGTGACTGCTAATATCCGAGAAACTAAACTTCTTCTGGAAATTGTGATGTTAAGTAAAGAGGACCATAAAGTTGCACTGAAGTCAATGGAGTTAGTATCAGTGAGTTAGTTAACTGACACACCAGACGTCTCAAGAAAATCTGTTTTCCAAATTATAAATATCTCAAAAGGTTTAAGCTGATTTAAAACGGAACATCTTTGGGCTTTGGACCATTACAAGTTTTGTGATATGTTAGATAAAATTATTTCATGTCATTTCAAGACATCACCATGGGCTTTTCTGCGTGCTATTATTTGATGTTGCTTGCTAGAAAAATGGGTTAATTAACTGGAAATATTATCAAAATATTAATCAGCAATGAAAGAAATAATTCAAATTTGGCAAAAAAATAAATTAAATGCTGCAATTTTGACCATGTTTATTTTTTGTAATGTAGTCCACTAACTAAGTGCAGCCTCGTGCTGTGATAAAGGCTGTTTTCTTCTCTTTAATTGTCATTAAAGTCTCAGTAAGTTTAGTCAAACATCAGTCAATAATGTTAAAGTTTCCTCTAGTGCGTTTAAGTGACTTTTAACAAGCTGAAGTTCTAAAATATAACTCTTGTGCATCTTGGCATGTTATCTATAACGTCCTTGTAACATTTTGAGGAAAAGTAACAGATAAGTAAAGTATTCAAAGTACAGCTTTTAAAGTCTGCTGGTAAATGTAAGTTCCAAACCAGTCACACACTCTTTTTGGGTGAGCACTGTAAATTCAGTTTAGATGTCTGCTCTTCTCACCTGTTCGTACTTCTCCAGCTCTGTGTGGTAGATCTGTCTGATCTGGGTCAGCTTGGCCCTGTAGTCAGAGTGCTCTGCTGAGTTATCCGCCCCGGCGCCTCCCGAGGCGGCCGCCGCAGCCGCCGCCGCCGCCGAGCCACCGCCCTTCTCTGGACCGGACACTCCCTCTGCCAGCAGCATGTTGTCCAGGCGCATGAGCTGGGGATCCGGAGGCTCCTCCTCCTGGGCGCCGCGGATGCTCAGCACTGCGATGACAGGAGAAGGTCAGAGGTCAGTCATAAAGGTCGCACCTGCGGTGGAGTGATGCACCGTAACAAGCTGTCAGCTGCACAGCCTGACCGCACTCCTGACACCACCGAGCTCAGCGTGAGCCGTGCAGTATGCTTTAGACACACGGGCAGAGGGAGGGTGAAATGTGGAGAAGAATCGAGCCTCAGTAATGGAGAATGATGAATACTTAAGAAAAACCTCAGAAACTAAAACGGATTGATTTGTTCCTTATTAAATAACTGTCTTTTTATCTTGGGGAAAGGAAATCTTAGTACAAGATCTGCTCCTGGACAGGGCTTGTGCTGCTGTCTTCTCATAGATACTGTGTTATATGTAGGAATTCCAGGAATTTCATTTTCCACAACTCCTTCCACAAATGCTCAGAGAAATTAATGTGATTTGGACCGCAGGTTTGAAGGTGATAAGTGGGTAGAAGGTCTTTAAATTAAATCTGATACTAGGTTCATTTTGGGAACATATGGTGGCAGACCGAGCCTCTCTGGCTTTGACCAAAAATGCGTATCCGTTCACCCTCCATCGCACTGGGCTTGGTAATCATCCCCTGTCCACTCGTTCCACTTCAAAAAAAAAAAAAAAACACCCTCCGCTAGGTTGCTCTGCCCTTCTCGACTTCAGCAGCCAGACAGCTGATTGTTGTAAATTCGGAATCCAATTGTCCACCCACCCAACTAACTGTCTGCCTGATTCAATAAGAGCTGAAAACAATTAGTATTAAAGAGAGCTCCATATTAGAAGACGTCACCTTGAGCTTTAGGATTTTCCCCGTGTTATAAAGAGATCAGTCGAGAAAATAATTAGCAGATGAACTGAAGCGACCTTCATACTAAACAAGTTTCTCCCTTATCCCTAAGTATTCAGTTTAATCGTTATTGTTAGCGCCATGACTTGTATTTCTTCATAGCTGCCAGAGTTGCAGTCGTCTTTGTTACATGTTTCTGTGATTCTCATGCATGTGTTTGTTAATTTGAAAAGGCATGTTTTACTGGCTTGGATAGAGACAAAGATGATGATAGATTTAAGTTGGACTCATTGCATGCTTAGCGACAGAATGTGATCTAATGGAACAATAAATGCTGCCCACTACTATGGTCCGTATCAACAATAACCTAAACAGGTGCAGTTGCCTTCCACTAGAGGTCTCCCTTGCCATTCTCTAGGACATTCACGTCCCACCTTCCATTTTCTGAAGTGAAAACACTCCAAGGCTCAGACTCTCCCTCCTCTGTCTGAGAACCATCCATTTCAATATAAAAGCCCTTCTTCTGCGTGCAGCGTGGTGCTTCCAGGATCCAAATTGATCCCACAGTGGACATCGAAAGCGCATCGATGGCAGCTGGTGGTATTGTTCCTTGGCCTGGGTTGCAATGCTAACACAAGCTCTGACTCTGTGACTTTGCGCCCCTGTGAGTGTCGATAGCCATTTAAAACGGCGCCGCTTGTCATTTGCCTCGTTGTCACTGAATGAGAAGGGACAGGCAGGGAGCACTTCATTAATTCAGAGACAATAGGAGTGCTTGGTGCATTAACCCCAGACTGCTGTCCGGGTTGGTAGGCCTGGGCAGGGGGTCAGAGGGATGAGAATGAGGCCTGCTGTACTAGCAGGGGACGAGGAGGGGGCTCCCTCATTCACCCCCCACCTCTGCCTCTAAGTGGACTGGAAATGCAAATATGGCAACTGTTGGCGAGTGGAAGAGGTCAGGGGTTCAGGCCACAGGCTCGGCGGGAGGTAGATTGAGTGTGGGAGGAGAGTTGGAGGAGGAGGAGGACAGAGGAGAGGGGGTCTCTTGGGATGGCAGGACTGTACAAACATCCTGTCTCGTTACCCAGACTCCTTCATCACTCTGGTAAGGTATGGATGAGCGCAGAGGGGAAAAATCTCGGATGGCTTCACACCCGCCTTGCTTCCACGCCGCCACGATTGCAGCCACGTTGTGACCCGATCAGACCTGCTCCATCAGAAACTCTAAACCCGCCTGTCTGCTTTAGTTAACGTACATCAACATCGCCCCCCGCCGCAGCCCCCCCTCTCCCCGGCTTCTGAGCGCTCACCAGTACGGAGAAGCACTTTTTTTTTCTACAGTTACCACCTCATAAATACCAGACTAAAGTGGGTGTTAAAATGAGAGCACACCACAATATCCCATTGAGGGAAATGAGCTGCACTTTCTGGAAGTAATTTTCTGAAGGAAAACAACTCATAGCACAACATACTTAAAAGAAGTAGAAAGAAGACTGACAACTTTGACAAAGTGCACAATAAGAAATTACAGTTATAACATGTAAGACCCCTTCCAGCTATATTAAAATACTCTGACTTCCATAGAGAGAGCTCTGTTACCTGGTTATGGCTCCTACTTCACAGAAAAATACAGAATCTGTGAATATACGAGTGTTTTTTTTTTCCCCAAAGTTTTAATTACAAGGTGTAAAAACGATGCGTCTCCAACTTGATGTGCAATGCAAGCTTCAGATTTTTCTACCTCACTCTTGATTAAGATACCTAACAGACCAGGGTTGATTTCCAAACTATGATGTGACAAATACCACCTTCAGTTTTAAACTCCTTGATTTCGGATTCGGTTGAGCTCAGAGAAGCTAAAGCCTCTAGTATCATTAGCATCTGTGTAGATGGACGGAGTTGGTTTGCTGGGGTTAGGGGGAAAAAGTCACAAAATCCAGAGTAAACATCCAATGAACACCAGCGTGGAAATCTACAAGAGGAAGCTCCTCTCAGATGTTTCTTGCAAAAATTCAAGGCCGGATTTTTTTTCCCCGACTCATAAAACGTCTAGACTGTCAAATGAAAAGGGAACATAAAAAAAAAAAAAATCCCAGTGTCCACAAAAACGATCCGATTCACGTCTGCCAAGTTCCAGCTTAACATTCATGAAGTGTTTATTTTACTTGGCTTGAAGCTCCTCCAACATCAGTCTTATAAGAGCGCCTGCTGTAGAGAAGGTCATTCCTTCGGAGATCACTTGGAAAGGAAAGAGAAAAAGAAAAAAAAAATAGCGGGCTGACTTAAAAAAAAAAAAAAAAAAGGTCACGGACGAATGGAAAGTAAACGGCTACGTTCAGGAACCCTTTAGCTGTTCGAAGCATTATGCTCAAAAATAAGTAGGTAAACGTGTCTTAAACTGACAATTAACACAAACTCCGACATGATCCCCAGGCCTCGCTTGTTGACACGTGTATACCCCCGCTAATCAGCCGCGTATCACATCCTCTCCTCGTATGCAGCCCAGATCCCAGCTCCATTCTTGCTGCTGATCCAGCTGTCTTGGAGAGCATCTGTCAGGAGGGACCCAGGAAGGAACAATGCATTACGCCATGTTGGCTGTGTACTGTCATCCCTCATTGACAGCACATTGTCACACTTACACAGTGTCCTCTGAGCTGGGAACAAGCTAGGTAGCTGCCTGCCTATAATATCAGCTCTTCCTGCCGCCTCTTATCACGCAATCTGACGGGAACTCGCTCTGAGTGGGGTTAATGTGGATTTCCGCGAGCGGGATGCGACGGCATTCATTTTCAATTTAAGGGACTAATCAGTGTGATCCCTGTAACGACGACAGACCTGATGGTTACAGTCTCTTGTGTTGTGATGGGTAGTTTCCCTTACACCGGAGAAAGCCGCAGACCTGTGGTGTTCAGAAGTGATGGAAGCAAATGATGATTTATTTAGTCTACCCTGAAATCTAAAGCACGTAATTAAAACCATGGAGGGATTATCTCAAACAAATAAAATTAATAAAGAAAAGGAAGGGATAATGTGCCTCCATAAAATTGGCTTTGCTGTGGGTCATAATTACACGACTCAGTGAGGGCCACTTTATTGGCAAATGGCAGCCTAATTGATTCATCCTAATGCTCAAGCCTTGGGTCTGCTGGGCACTCCCTGTCCAATAGTGCTGGTGAACTTACTTACCCACCCGCAGACAAACACTGAAGGTTCTCCCAGGGACAAACAATTATCCGTGTGTGTGTGTGATTTGGGCCCCACTCCCCCTCGGTGAACACACATTTTCTGTATGTCTCTAATGGATGCCATTTCCCTCTTGGAGGCGTTTCAAAGATGGCTTGTTGTCAGACGATGCCTTATTCCTCCCCCCTGTTGTTGACAAGCAATTCTCCCAAGGAGGCAGGCACCAGGCTTCTTTATTGCTTCGCTTTATTTCGTGCGACAAGATGAATAAAATCGTAGGATTTTTACATCGGCCTCGGTCGCTAATGAATTTAAGAATATCACGCAGGATGCAGGATTGTGGAGGAGTGTGGGAAGTGAAATGCATTTACGGTGCAGATGCATCGCTGCATGGATGGATTGGAACATGATGGTCGGCGGTTTTACTGCTCTGTGTACACACAGAGAGACAAAATGTCACCGGCTGAGAAGACAAGAAAAGTAAACTGGAATGGGAGAACATGACATTTATTTAACCTCACAACATCTGGCCTTTTACAAATCAAATCGATATTTAATAAAAGCCCAGGGCAATTGGCTTTTGGAGAGGTGGATGTTTAACTGTCTGGTCGTTTATCTGGGAATATTTATTTAATTTCCACACAGCTGAGGGAAAAAGCTTTTGCTCTTTGAGGATAAGCTCGGAATATGATGCTCGGAGATGATTTACGTCCCTATTTGGGGGAGAGCAGCTTGCCTAAACCCCCTTCGTCTCCCCCCTCGTTGCTTGTTTTCCAGCAAGCACATGTGTAACATTCTCTGTTCCCCATATATTAGTCATACGAGAAGATTGGCTCGTGGCCTCATATGAAGATTGGTGTGGGTATTAAAATATTAATTGAACTACTTGCAACAAAGATACATCATTTCAGAGCAGCTACGAGTTTGGTGGCGGTCTTAATTGAACAAAGACCAGAGAATAATCTGTGTCTTCTCTCCGCGAGGGGGAATGAACCATATCCAAAATAAAAGTGGGTTGGCAGCCCAGGACACCATCACTAGGTTCTTTGAAGAAATGTTATCATCGTGGAAGGGTCACAACGCCTCACCATACGCGACAGCACCTCATAAATGGGAGAAATGTTAAAATTGACAGCAAATACAAGATCCGGGTCTAAAAATACACTTCTGAGTCAGTGACAATATTTGGGTTTGTATCAAAAGCTTGTCAGGGGGATTAAGATTTCTTCCAGGACACTGCTTCCATCTTCAAAATTATTCATTTTTTTTTATGGCATAACAATATCAGACTCAAAATGTTACATTACACCATGCTCTGCAGTCCAGATATCTTATCCTATCAGATTAACACAGGCAAATGGCAGGCTGTCAAAAACCATTACCATATGTAATCCCCTTCTAGATTTCGAAGGCATGTCGACAGGGACTGTTGGCATGGCAGCCTGTCATGGCGATCGGGTGATTGGGGAAAGCCTGATGTTTAATTAATGACGTTGGGCTGTTCTGTCACAGTTAGCGAGATGGACGGTGAAACATAAAGGTCTCTGACAGAGATTTGATGCCGTAGTTCAAACCGGTGGAGACCTTTAGAGGCCCTTCCGTACTGCACCCAGATGCTGAAATGTGATCTGCGCTGTTACGTCATGAGCGGCAGCGCAAAGAGAGTCAGCCAAAAGTGACAGTCGATGCCGGTCAGGTGACAGCATGCCCAGACAGATCAACAGCTGCCTGGTCTGACATTTCAGAGAGCTCCTTGAGTAGAAATACTTTAACCAGCGGTATTTTTCATATCAGTTTTTGCTCAGAAATAGCTGCTTCCTGTGTTTTTTAACAACAAATATGGCCAAAAAAGAAGATGAATATTCACTGGGGTTGACACTTTATAGACACCGGACTCATTCGATAGCGTGAATAACTATTTAAATTGTCTGAAGATGAAATCCACAGCACCAGAACTAAGGCGACAGTGGCAAGGAAAGCATTAGCAGAACCCTGCTCATATGGATCCATATTCTTGAGGACTAAAGTAAGCACATATAATGTGAAAATCATTGGTCCTAGCACAGATCCTTGTGGAACTCCATGACTAACTTTTGAATAAGTGGAAGAATTATTGCTGACATTGACAAATAGTAAAATATTGTGATCAGTATTGTCAAATGCAGCACTGAGATCTAACAGGACGAACATAGAGACAAGTCTTTTGTCTGAAGGCATGAGGAGATGGTTAGTAACTTAAACCAGAGCTGTTTCTGTACTATGATGAACTCTAAAATGTGACTGAAAAATGAGACCAAAGAAAACAAATATGAGAAGGTTAGCTGACGTTTCAAAAGTAACTCAGCCTGGCAAACAGATCCATTTTTAAATCCTGAACCTACAGAGACTCAAATTTTCATCAGAAGAATAAACAAAGTTGATACTAATGTCAAAAAGTCATTAGCATTAATTTTGCAGTAGCAGTGCTTGTAAATAATATTTTATATTCATCATACCAAAAAAAGTATGCTAAACTAAAAGAGCAGCTGGCATATTAACATTTTTAAAAATAGGATTAAATATCATTCAATTGCAATACAATTACTGCAGCCACTCTGTGCTATTTATCTTTTATTTTTATTTAAAAATATTCCACCAGCACAAGCACCACCATCATCATCATCATTATCATCATGATCACCAAGACTATAATATCATTTGGGATGAACACAATTTAGAGTTACCAAAGAAAGTCAACATTTACTGTGATGAACAGCGTGTGGTGTGCAAAAAGTCCATCCTTAAAAACATCCTCATGTGTCTGGAGAGAGCCAAATGCTTTTGCATAATTAACCCTTTCTGGTCAGGCTGTGGTCGGCCTGTCTGCTTGAATTTACAGTGACAGCACTGGCCCTATTTGTTTGCATTGGTGCTTCAGTGGGCACACTTCATTGTGGCTTCAGCAGTTAATAAATCACAGTAGAAGCCCCCTCTCTCTACACCAGCCTGTGCTACGGTGGTCCTGTCACAAGGCAGGCACCAGAGCTGAAGCGACAGCTACATGCTAATTCAACATCGGCATAATTCATTATACAGTCGCAAGTGTACTGGAATGGAAAGAGAACCAACATACACCAGGAGGAAGACGACAGGCATCAAACTGTTAAATCCTGCTCTCCTTAAGTCCCCTCTGTGTGCCTTTGTAAAGACTCAAGTCTTTAAACTCCTGCCAGAAATATGAAATTTTACTTCACTTAAAAGATATGTCCAAAAAGTCATTTGAGATGTGCAAAGCATAAAATAATTTCACTCGACTTGCTTTCAAAGCATGGACCTGAAGGCATGTAATTCATTTTAAGGTAAAAAGATTAGCAGAAAATATGAAAGAGGTTAATGGACGATGAAGACAATTAAGAGGTATCTGAGGTCCTTAACAGTGTTGTTAAAAAGAAATCTGTCTTTTTGTGAAATATACTAATCTATGTAGCCACTTCCTGTAAGTCACGGAAAGACCAATGTAAAATGACATATCAAAAGGTAGAATGAGAGCTTCTGCACTAAAGGGGAAATTAACAAAAAGATAAAGAGGCAATTAAACCGATAAGGCCTTGTGCTCTTCAGAAGGTGAAAACCAAGGGGAGTGGATCTGACAGCCTTCACATTAAAGCGCTCTGCTGCTTTCTCATCCTCCGTGTGGCCCCTCCGCTTTGTCACCACCAGTTCAGAAGGGAAAGGAGCAGTGTCGTCTTTGTTAGGAAACCATGATCCCCCCCCCACACACTCCAGTCCTCAGCAGATACCACTAATGGAGGTAATTAGAATTAGATCCACCAAGGCCTTAGGGCCACTAATGACAACATAGAGTTTGCTACAGAGGACACTTCCTACTGGAGTTTACATGAAAGAGGATTTGTATTAGTCATCATTCACTTCCTGTCTGACACTTTTTATTTTTTTAAAAAAGAAGGAGAATGCAATGCTTGACGTAATCTCACTGTTCAGGATGACGTTCATGCACCCGCTGCCTCTGACTACATATCCCAAAACAGAGAGTACTTTTTGAAAGGAAAGTTTCATTGCCCCTAATTTGCACCAAACCACAGTCATCCATTGAATTTCATAGATTGCCCAAGATCACAAGGGATCTCGTGATCTCTTGTCACATGATTAGCTGTGAGATGCTTGACCAAAGACTGATTTCTCAGATTTCAGACATTCAAATACAGTTTCTAAATACAAAACAAGACGTAAATTCATGTAGCAGAAATGTCAACAATGCCAACTGAACTGAACTGAAATTAATGCTGTCTTATTAATCTAAATATATAGACTCTGCAACCAGTCATAGCTTGTATGATCATTGTCAAGGAAGTGACAGGGATGACTTTTGTTAACAAATAAACAGAGGCCCCTATCGTTTATTTAAAGAAAGAAAAGAAAAGTGGACAAGCTGGTCTATTTGTAGGTACATCATGAGGGCTCCAGTATGCTACATAAAACAATGACTTGATGGCCATTGTCAAAAATAAAAAGAAATGAACCGATCTCCATCTGGTTGGTTTCATTCCACTGTACAAACCCTCAGCCCGCACCCAAGGATGGGTAGCAGTTAAAGAGCATCCAGATAAGTGTCCTGTGTGTGTCCCACATGAGATAGTGAGTGTCCAGCAGCACACACCAGACTGGGGCCATCCATGGCCTCGGGCTGTGTGTTGACTGGGCCTGCCATGTCATTAACAGTCGCCTTGATCTGCTCTACCTTATTAAAGCCATTCCTTGAGGAGAGCAGACGAGCATGTCACAGTGTGAAACCAGGCCAAGGAGGGAAGGTGACCACACTGCCACCCTCAGCTTGTGCGGGAGGGGCGGGGGGGACACGAGCAGAGCGCAGCGGCTTTGTTGTCAGCCTCGTCCCGGACCCCCTGATGTCCCTGTGATTCCCTTGTCAGTCTGTGTTAATGGAACTCACAGTGGTTATGCTCCTTCACATTCTTATCTCCTGTAGCAGGACAGTCGCACAGCCCAGCAGTATCTGTTTAGCCTCAGCTGACCAGACAACTGCTGTGTCGAATATCGATAATGTCTCTCCTGTTAGCAACAAATATGCTTCAGGAAGGCTATGACTCAACCAATCTCCAAAAACATCCAGTACACACACATTTGATTGGTATAATCCGATGCAGAGGATTCTTAAATGTTCGCCCATGGAGTGGTGAGCTCAGGACTAGAAAAACTACAGAACAAACTAACAGAAACACTGGACTGGGAAGCCTTGGAGACTACACGCACTTGTGGGTGGCATTTTTCGAGGCGCGCAGCTCTCCTACTGCCAACCAGTTTATGTAAAAGTGATTAACAGTAATTAATCCTTAATCACCATGATTAGCCAAGTCGCAGTAAATTAAGCCACATCTGGAGCAGCTGAGGGCTCGTGAGTGGCAGCAGGCATGCTGAGTGTGAGTGCCACTGTTTACCGAGGTCTACCTGAAGCATCTGAAAGCAAACAGCACAGGGCTCATCTCAGCTGCCTTGTTTAGGCTTTGTGCTGTCAAGTGCAGCGTGAATTAAGATAGCGTCTCGCTGAGGAGAGAATATCACTTCACAGTTGTGTAACATGATGTCAAATTCAAACACCCATAGATGTTTTTGCAGCTATGCCTGATAACTTCGGCGATTATACCTCGGAAACTTGGATTACAAGCTGACTGATACTGAATTTTGAGGCTGATACTGGACAATCTGTGTTGATAAAGATGTTGCAATTTATTTTTAAGGAATTGCTGCCATATGAAATATTGTCATCTAAGATTTATTGACACTATTAGAACTAAAATGTTTAATTATCGGATCAAAATTATATGAAGTGAAAACAGTACAGGTGTCATTCATCACATCCTCTGGTTTCAGGTTCTGCTTTTCTCTTGACTGATGTCTGAGGCCAAATGATCAGACGCTCATAAGATATCGGGGCATTTATTGTTGATGAATGAACCTGCCAGTGACCACAAACGTATTTATTGCAACATATTGACCTTTGTAAGCAAAAATAACATGTAATGCAGTGAGCTAATGTCAACTGGCTCTGAAACTAAAGATGTAGTTTTAGGTCTTCGTAGATAACATGAGAATCAATCACAACGCAGCCAAATTTGTCAGTCTGCAACGGAATGGAAATATTAATGCACTAAAGGTTGCGGAGAAACAAAAGGCACGGTGCACGCAGTTTCATTTGGAACGGAAAGAGGAAAGCTGCAAATATTCACAATGGCTTAGCTTGTTTAGGCTAATGTACTTTAAAAAAGCTTCCCTCATTACTATTCACTCCATCGAAATTTAATGATCCTCACGCGTGCAGCAGCTTTTTTTCAGAGAGGAGTTCATGTTATTTATTTGACTGATTTTTTATTGAATCGGGTATGAAGGAATTTCAGTGGTATTGGTACAGCCTAGAAAATCTGCTGATGTTGTGACACCCGAGATGGATATTATTTGAAGCATGTTTGCAAAGAAAATACATTATCTACAAACAAAAGATGTGGTTAAATATAACTATAGCCTATTGGACGTAAATGTAAAAAGATGAAGACCAACACTAATGGAATTATGACTAAGATGTTAATTACGCACAGAGATCATAATGCTTTTTCTTGTATTTTAACTGTTTATTATGCTAACTTATATTTATATGCTAATCGAATCTGTCATAAGTGACAGTTACTATATACAGCACTATATATAGTCATGAATGGTTGATGTATAATGACTTCCCAAAATAAAATGACTATTAAAATGTGGCTCCTTGACAAAGGCTCACAATATAATACAGTGAGATGAGTTGTTTGTCTGTTTTGTTTTTGAATGAGTGAGAGCTTTCTAATTAAAATCTGACATTTGGAAACCCGTGGCGACTAAAACAACCTTCCAAGAAACTGACCTTCTGCTGTAAACTGACACCAGAGCAGATTCCCTACATCCACAAGGACACGACACAAACACAGTCCCAGCACCCTGTGCGCTGAATCGCTGATGGGCCGAGCTGCCTGAAGATGTCTCGGGGTGTAGCAGCAGTGGCGTCGCCGCCGCCTCTCTGTAGCTTTTTCCTGCCAGATAAATGATGCAGGGGGACTGGTTGTGCGCCGGAGAACCGGTTCCATCACAGCGGGTGCGCCGTGTCTCTTAGCCCAATGTTTCTCTTGTGCTCCCCTGGAGAGTTTTCTCCCCGCGCCCCAGTCTCTCCCTGTTACACAGCTCCAGATTAATTACACACTTTAATGAGCTGAATTATTAATGGGGCTCTTACTTGGCAGTTTAAGGAAATGCAGAGAAGACGGCGTTGAGCATCGGGAATCGGGACACTCATTAAAACATCACGAAAGGCCTTTGGGACCGGTGTTATTTAGCTGGAGAAATAATAGGATTTGGTATTTTACATAGGGGGAAGAGTGAAGCTGCTTGAGAGCAGCGAGAGATAGAGAGAACAGCGCTGCAGAGGCTTGTGCACAACATTATGTCATTATGATTGCAGGCCCAAGGAAAATGAAAGGCCATCTAATGCAGCCACTAGAAAAGGTTTCCTTTCTGATTGTTCAGCACAGATGGGAGCAATAATATCAGAAATGAGGTAGACGAAAGCGGGAGTGAAATGAATAAAAAGAGAGGCAATTTCTAGGTGAATATGTCTCATTCCCTCTCCTCCAAAAGGGATGGTTTTTATCTGCGACACTTACAGCAGTGTGGATGTTTATCAAAATCAGGAATGTGGGAAATTGTCATTATGAAAGCTGCAGACAGGCCCCAGGAAAATTAGATTATTCTCATAATATCACACTTGCTGATAAGAGAAAATCCCACAGTGAAGAGACAGGAAATGAAACCAGGAAACAAGTTCCACAGTTGTTCCTGCAAGTCTAAATTTATATTTCTGGTGAAGCTAAATTCAATTTCCTCTCCATGTCTATGTATGATGTTCGTGCAGGAACGTGCGTGATGTCTGTGTACTGCTAACATGTCCAACACAGTGCAGCACCGCCACAGCTCACATATATGATCTGACAGTGTCGCTGGAGAACAGAAAGAGGTGATTTGTTCTCTAAGTACACTTTAATGTGTCGGAGAACAGAACTCATTTTTTGACAAAGCGTCTTCATCAAGAAGATGCTCACATTTCCGATGTGATGATGTGTGTTTATCAGACAGGTTTTGCTGTGATGGCTGCTGCACTAACATGAGCTACATGTCTTGAGAGCACCAAACGACTTTCACGCTCGCTCGTGGAATCCACGGTGGGATCCCAGGGGATCTCTCTCTCTCTGTTTGTGTACAAGCGTCTGCCAGCGCTGACTGTTTCTGGTGTTTGGGAGGAAACAACAATAGGCTCATTGCACAGTCGGATTATATTACAACCCAACGCTCTGCATGACTAGGACTCAGAATGGATCTCGTTTTTATTGCCATATTTGAGGAGACACTTCAGGAAAACTGATGACATACCGCCTGACAAATAAGATTGAAATCTGAGTGATGACTCTGCCTGTGTGTCTCTGTGATAAAGCATATTAGCACAAGTCCCTGATTACTAGTCACTGTGAAGAGTAATCAGATGACCTAGAATGGCCCGGGTGGCTGTGCAGGCAGGCCTATGAATGGGACAGTGTCTTTGTGCAGCCCTGCAGCTCCAGACACAAAGCCCTGGGGACAGGGCTACCGCTGCACAGCTAAACACCCCCCTGTAGGCAGGATGAACACCACACAAGTTCAGCACACAGGACGGGAAAAAATGACCGAGCGGCTCATTACGTGGGCCCTATTTGGGTCAGGGAGCAGATGCAAATATAGGTCAGAAGGAACCCCTGTTGTCAATCAAGAAGGAGCAGAGACAAGGGTGGAGTAATGGAGGAGAATGGAGAGGGTGTCTCCCCCGGTGAAAGATCATGCCTGCTGCTCTTCACAGCTCGTCCCCAAGGACAGAGGAGATCAAATCATCCGCAGAGGAGAGGAGTGGTGCTAAGCTTCAATGAGGAAACTTAATTAGATTCTTGCTTGTGAGGTTAATTTGAGCTAACCAAAGCGAGTGAAAAAGCATTAACATTTTTCTGTAGCAAGACTACAGGATTTGTTGTAGCCTCACACAACGGCATCTAATAAATGCATCTACCTCAGTGGTCTTATTCACCCACTGACACACACAATCACCAGTGGTGGACGCTGCCGTTCAAAGTTCTTGCCCGCCATTGGGAGCAACTTTGGATTCAGTGTTTTGCACAAGGACGCTTCGGCTGGCCGTTGATTGAACCTCCATCGTGCGTGGTGTGCAGTTGGATGATGAGGCTCGTCTGACCTACATGCTGCAGACCTCCAGAGAGTCCAGGAGCTAACTCCTCCTGCAGCCTGACAGGAAGTAAACCGTACACGTTAAGTCACCTTGAAGCACGACCCGCTGTCACATTTCCATGCTTGAATTCCTTTAAGGTGATACGTTTTTCTTTTTTTTCCCCCTCACCGCCGCCTTTTTAAGTGCAGAAACACTGACGCACATCATCTTTTCTCATTCTCGCACTTTTGGCCAATTCAGGCTCCTCTCAGCAGCAGCCGAAGGAGCAGCAGCAGCAGCAGCAGCTCCTCCAACTCTGTAGCACTTCATTTCACCTCACACTGAGCTTAGATGCAGCGCTAACAGCCTAGAGGTTGACACTTGTCTGAATAATGTTATGCTAATGCTCTAGTCTACCTGTATTTACCCCTAAGTGCAGCAAGCAATCTGTTGATAGCGAGAAAGCAATTTTCCTGAAAGAGGGGGAGAGCGGGCCGCGAGAAAGACGGAATGAGAGGGTAACAAGAGATCTTCTTTAAGCTGCGGCAAAAGCAATTTACAGAGGACGACAATTTTCTCTGGCTGTGAAAGGAGCGCTCTCTCTAATTGTGCCTACGCAGAGCCATCAAGATGGGGATACAGAAAATAGCAGAGGAGGCTTTCCATGTATCCCAGAGCAACTCAGAGGTATAAGCAGGAAAGCAGCTCTGAACCTTTTTATTTAGTCAGGAATATTTTTTATTTTTTTTTGAAAACAAAAGGAGGTGTCCAGTTTTAACGTACATCACATAAACACAGCTCTGGGTTTGTTCTGTTTTTCCAGCTTTGCCTAATTACATTTCGATTCTACATTATATATATAACAGACTACAACAAACATGATAATGTATAAGAAAGAATGACCTCCGTCTTGCTGCTCTTGTTTCTTTTCTCATGCACAAGCATTATGCTGCTCCAAATGTTATAATGATGAATAGGGACATTGTCCTTTTAATTTGTTTGTGGGTCCTTGTGTTGCCCGAGAAGGCAGATGTAGAAATTAATAGCTCCTTCTGACAAGGAGCGGGGCTGGTGTTTGTGTAAATGTGTGTTTGGTGGGGGTGAGAAGACTTCTAAAAATAAGGCGGCAGAACCGTGTGTGTGGTGCCAGATTGGGCTCTGCGCTGTGCTCGTCTTGCTCTGGCTCGACTTCTATCTGCCCGTGTGATAAAGCTGCTAACAGGCCTTTATCAGGGAGCAAGGGGAAATATGCTCCTGCCAGATTAGGCCCCAGACTCTGCCAAGGTTATAAACAGCCTGTTATCTGTGTCCCAAACAGAGTAATCCACGCTCTATCAGCACCCAAACATATGGGCCACACAGTGCAGAGATAGCCTCTGATGGACACTTGGTTTTAATTGCAATGAGAGCCAGCGGAGCATCTCTGAGAGAGAAAAAGGACATAAAAAAGGTCTGTTATTGTGGACATCTCCCAGGCCCCGGTGCAGCCGGCCAACATTCACAAAGGCCAACTTCGACCTTTCTGCAATGCTGCACCTGCTCCTTCCTGTGCGCTGGGGCGATATCATGAATGAGCAGGGCGGTGTCAATGTTACATTTCCAGGCATCTATTAAAGCCCTGTTGGATATTTGTTTCCCTCTCAAATTAATATTTTCCCTTTTCATCCAGTGTCATTTGGTGTCTTTGTGCATTTCTCGAGCATGCTAAATTAGATCTTGGCAGCAGCAAGTACGCACTAATTAGATTAGGGTGCTGATGGGCTATTTTCAGTTCTCGACACAACACGGGCTATTCTTCAGCCGATGCCTCACAAAACATCAGTTCTCAGATGCACTCTGGCGCCCTAATCAATAACAGACTTAAACTTCCCCCAACATAAACAAGAGCCACCCAGACGCTCCGTCTTTCAGCACAAAACGCACGCACAAGCAACGCTCAGAAAAAGTCAGGGTGAAGTCAGGAGAGCAGACAAAGATGATGGAGTGTGAACTGAGTTTTTCAGCCCTGCAGGAACTGTGAAGTCCCCGCCATTAATCTAAACTATTATATTTATATTTTAGCGTTGCATCTTCTTGTTAAATCTGCTTTACTGGAGGTTTTTGGCTCGCAGATCAAGTTTTGACACAAAACTGATGTGCTGTATTATTATTTTACAAAGCTTATATGACACAAGCAACAGCAGTTAATAACAGTTTCTCATTTCTACATACGGGAGACAAAGACTAGCTTTCATTTAAAGTCATGTTTTTGTCCCAATATTCACTCAGATCCACCACCTCATTAGCAGCTAAAGGCTCCACTATGTTCAACTCGGTACGATGTTGGTAGGTGTGACGAGACTCAACCAAGCAATAAAGTTTCTTAAATGAACTCAGACGAAGTTCAAACACTCCCGATAGTTATGAGGAGTTGCAGATATGGGAGAATACAATCAACCCCTTTGACATTACATACAGTCATGTGATCCGCTGCTAACATAAAATATTGATCAGGGCCGTTTTTAGCATAAAGGCATTGACAAAACGGGAAGTGATGGAGCCCTTCGTCATATTTATAGCCAAGAGTTTCAATCAATATTATTCTATTATTGTTATATATGCTACTTTCATAGGTTGGGATTGCATTCTTAGTCTGTAGCTTTCCAAAAACTGATAATCCCACATTCACACGCACTTCCAGCCCTGACTGGTCAGCTCTGTGTACATTAGAGAGGAGCTGGGCTCTGAACATGTCTTTCTAGCTGTCGGGCTTTTTCTTTTGTTACCCAGCTATTTGTGGCTATATTTTCACATGTACAGTCCAATGCAACACTATCAATGTCTCCCCGCAGAGACTGTCTGAAAATGTGCACCGTTATCCCGTTTCTTTTTAAACAATATCAGGTCTGCCCTCCAGCCTCTCTGTGACAGCTGCCTTCTCACTCCCCTCCCTCTTTCCAGTGTGGCCATTCGGGGAAGACTGTAAACACACTTGATTTCCAACATGGATGGATAGCCCATCTCAAGAACTGTTTCTGGGGCCACTGCCCAGCTCTCAGTTTCCACCTGCTATTACAGTTGTACTTAGCAGAAATTTAAGCTCTGAGATTGGATATTTCTTGCCTAATGGAGGTGATACAGTCAACATCTCTGTATCCTTGCTTCCTTTTAATCCGAATACCAGATATGTTCGAAAACTGTTCTCATTTTTTTTAGAAATGATTTAACCAGAAAGTGTTTTAGGTCCATTCAAGCTGCAGAAGTGCTTCAGCTGTGAGTCATGTACAATTGGAAAACTGAATGAGACTTTCATAACCAGGATAATGGCATCTCTATTGGCCAAGTGGGCAGTGGGTGTTGAGCTCTTATGTCATTATTTACAAAAAAAAAACACTTTGCCTGCCATGTCACATTATGAATGTCCTCAAGGGACCGTCCAAAAGAAAAACACCTCAAGATGTGGTCAGACATGTCGCATGGACCAGTTAGTTTTGAACACAACCACACTGGTTATATTGATGTCAACATGATCCCAAAATAATGTTACCATAAGCCACAAAATGGTGGTCAAAATTATGAGAATAAGTTTAAAAAAGGAGTGCACATGACATCTAACCGATAGAACACAATGACAAACACAGTCGTTTCGCAGTGTGTGTATTGTTCCTCAGATTTGGCATCACAGAGGAGGAAAACTATACACAGTGCGAGGTGGGAGCTGTAACGAGCAGCAGCTCCTGTGTTAATGAGGACCAAGGTAAATCTGGGAGATTTAGACCCTCTACTACTCTCTGTCTCCTCATATAAGCAGCAGTCTGCTCTCTCTGTTGGCAGAGCTGTGATCTGAATACCTCTGCCTTCATAAAAGATTCAGGCCTTATTGACTTCCTACTTTGGTTTCCCCGCAGAGCCTACCTTCCCGGCTCCTTTTAAATTCTGCTCTCGTGGCTGAGGATGCGCACCTGCCTTGGGGGTAGAAAAAAAAAAAAAAAACTCTCTGGCTTAACACTGGACTTTTATAGCCTTTCCTGAACCACATCTAGAGCATATCATTCCCTGTGCAGGAAATGTACAACTCAGCTCAGTGCATCCTCGGAAAAAAAAAGAAAAAAAAAAAAGACGAGCCCGGAAATAAAAAGAAAAATCTTGTACAGCTGAAGCGAAATAATAAAGAGCCAGCTCTGAATCCCTGTTTTGTTAAATGCACTAATCACTCAGCTGTTACAAGCTTACAGGGTCACTTGGGGATTATTGGCATTATAAAATGCCACATCACATCTGTTATGCTAAATATTGATATATCATGTTCCTTTTATTTCAGCATCTGTTACCTGCTCTTTACTGCACATCATTACTGACTGACTGCTGCATTAAAACCACACAGGCTGGCCTCATCTGTCTCGCCATACAATATTTCAAACACATCCCACACAAAAGGGCACAAAGTCTAATAAATTCCTCATTTTATATACTGCCCCCAGATTTCTAAGTCCTGTCCAATAAAGTTTTAAACGTCATGAAGGACCTATAATATAGATAGTATAAACTAGAGCCAGGAAAACCATACAGCGCCACATCCTGTGTCTTTTTATCCAATAAAGTTTTATATCTTTGAATCAACTATAAAATGGTTTTGAAATAGTCAACAAGGGGGTAATTCACCAACTTTATTGTTGTGTGGATGTGTCCCAACAGGCTCATTTCTCTTTTCTGACAGCAGATGAGAAAATTGTGTAGTACACAAGGAAGTCTGTATGCGGTCTGATTTAGTTAAATTAATACCCGTTTAATTTTAGCAAATATTTATGGTGAGTCATACTAAGGACATAATCTAATGTGGACGCTTATATTAAAAGCTGAATTCAAAGGGCACTGCATGTTCTTGACCTCTAACAGCAGCGCTGATCTTCTGACCAGGATTTCCGAATTGCGACAAACTGGTCGAACAAACAAAAGCAGACCAGCATCTCCAAGGCGCAGCATTTCACACTTGGGTAGAGGCAGAGGACAGGCCTTTAATGACACACAGTCCCCCCAGTCACCTAGAATGAACACACTGCGCTGGAAATAGACCGGAAACTCTGCCTCAGCGCAGGCCAGGAACCTGGTGATGCCTGCCTGTCCGCCTGCCAAACAAATCCTGCCGCTACAGGGAGAGAGGAAAAAAAAAAAAAACATCTACGTCTCAATCATACAAACCAAACGTGATCGAAGCATGTTATTCACCGAGTTATAATGCTGACACCATCACTGGGCGAAGGGTGCACATGCTGCAGCACACTTCAGTCAGCTGACGTGCTGTCCAGTGATGTGTGATAACGCTTTAGATGGCACAGAGCCCAGCCTCGAATTTTCAGTGCGTGTCGTGTGCAACTACCAACTAAACCTAACACTCACTGTACAACAAAATCCACATCAAAACAGAGAGAATATTTCTGTTGCCGTTGAATTCACTGCCTTCCGAAATCCACAACAGGATGTGAAGTTTACAGTTACAGAAAATCAAAGCACCCAGTAAGCAATAGGGATGCGTATTGATTCGTATTTTTGCATTAGTGGTGTGGGTGTCCAGCATCAGTAACCAAAGAAATACATTTTTCAATACAGTACTTCGATTTTAAACTTTTTGAGTGTCTCAGAATTTCAATCGCTGACACCTTTAAAAAGGAGCTGGCCATTACTATCAAACAGTCACAATGGAAAGGGCTCTGTCTGCAAAGGTCCAGAGTCTCATCCTCTCTGGGAAAGGGAGGAATGACAGAGA
Organism: Chelon labrosus; assembly: GCF_963514085.1. NCBI lineage: Eukaryota > Metazoa > Chordata > Actinopteri > Mugiliformes > Mugilidae > Chelon > Chelon labrosus. The sequence goes on along the minus strand of NC_140343.1, from coordinate 23,209,913 downwards.
GGGATTCAGTTGGTTCTAATCTGTAACCTCACCACTAGATGCCTCTACATCTTAACATTGTACCTTTAGGAATTCCAGCATCAACAAAGAGTTTGTGCTAAAAACTAATTTCCCTTTCTGAGAATCTTGAATAACATCAAATCAACTATTAAATCAGCAATACTAAATGTAAAGGGATGAAGGCTCAAACCAATGACTGATTAGTCAGGTGACAGATTGCCTAATGTTTGGTTAAATTGATTTAGTGTTTTCAAATAAAAAAAAAAAACAGGTAAATTCTGGCTTCTTAATTGTGAGGACTTGTCCCGTGTGATGATGAAGTGAATGTCTTGGTTGGTCAAACCAGCGCCAGCAGTTTGAAGACTTCACCTTAAACATTTTTCACATTTTGTGACATGGTATGAACCACATCGAATGGAAATAAATGTTGGTTGCACACCTACAAAAATACAACGTGCACAGAAGTGGAAAGCAGTGATCAAAGCAGTAAGTAACGATGTGGAAAGCAAGCAGAATCTGAAGTACAGCTGTATTGAATCATATTACATGAATATGCCCTGTAGTGAATAGAAAGCAGAAATGGATAAAGAAACTGCTTTTTCTGAACGGCAACTTCAGCTTCAAAGCTTCCTGGTCAAGCCCGCGGCTGAGAGCAGAGAGCAGAGAGCAGATCGGGGGAGGAGGGCTAGCAAAATGGGTGGCTGGCTTATTCTGGAGAATACAGTATTTGTCATAGTTTTGGATCATTGCTACAATGTGCAACATCATGTCAACTCCAATGTTAAAAAGTAATAAAAACCTGAAAAATATCCCTTAATGGTACATTTAAAAAAATCTATTTGCAATAATCGCACATTAACTTTGGTAATCATTCCATTAATAGTAATGAAATATTTTAATCTATTGATAGCAGGGGTGTAGATCCGATGTCAGGATTGGGGGGGACACAAAAGTGATTTTTGTTTTTTGTCGGTATGCAACTCGTACCATGGCACCATACCAATCATTTCTTTTTAGATGTGAATGTAAAATGTGAAGAATGTGAATTCTGAAAATACATTTGTTCAATTTCGAATAATTTTTATTGGGGGGGACAATTCATGTTTTTCACAAATTGGGGGGGACATGTCCCCCCCATCCCCCCCGGGATCTGCACCCATGATTGATAGCAGTAGTGGAAAGTTATAAAATAGACCTTAGCCAGTCTATGGCTACTGTGGAGATATTTGGGTTAGTACCAAAAAGTATTCAGTTTCAGCACCAATCTCTTTTAAGCACTTATTATTTAGATTTAAATCACTACTGCTATCGACCTTTCTACACATTTACCGTGACATGTAGGTCACTTATTAATACTGAGAGCTTTCTTATTGATCGTGCTGCCTTGCCAGCAGAAGCGACATGGCTGGTTAGCTGCTTGGAGACAGGCCATTTCATACATAAACTAACTCACCTGTGCCTCTGTGCAAAGGCTCCAAGTATTAAATTCCACCTCCCAAAATGCCCCCCCCTCCCGCCACCCACCCCTCCAGCACTGAATTCCCCGTCTTCCACCAGTCTGTTATGACAAAGGGAGTAAAGGCAAGCAGCACTGGGGTTAAGGCTCCAGTCTCCTAATGAGCTTCTCTGTTCCAGTATGTTGCATAAACCCATTACCTCTCAGCACATTACCTCATTCATTTCTTATATGTGGATAGCTTCCATCTCCCAAGAGCATGGCATTTCAGACATGGAGCGTGGTATACTGTACTATATGAACGCACACGCACTTGTGAAGTCTCAAAGTAAGCTTCTATTTCACGTAGCCACTGAGTTGACCCTAAGACATCAGGAAAAACATAGAGGGGGGAAAAAGACACTCTAGTGGGAGGAGATCTATTATTCAGAGCAAAGACAGAGAGAGAAAAACAAAAAGAGAGGAGGAAAGAAAATGCCTCTCCTCGCAGCAGCATTATCTCGGTATGTGGCAACTATTGCAGCGTAGGATGAAAGACGCAGGTGGTAGTGAGCTACACGGCTGCCTCAAGCTAATCTGTGGATGCAATCCAGGATGATGGCGTCTCCAGATTCTCTTGCAATTTGTCTGATGGTTCAGTACAGTAAGTTCTTAAACAAAGTCAGAGCTTCAAATAATGACCAACTGTCAAATTACGAACATATAAAGGCTAGAGGCTGACACGTGTGGCTCACGCTACAATGACTTATACGATAAGTACTGATTAATGTATCTTTATCAGCGTGCTTATTTTTTCACCTTTCACCATTTTCTAATTGTTTCTACTTTGCCATTTTCTGAGTCACTGCTGAACGTCACTTCTTGCAGATGTTCCATCACGTTGAACGCTATCAGGGAAGGAAACAATTTAGCCCCTTAAACTGCTGGAAGTCTTTAAGTATCTAAGCACATAATGTTTAGTATTAGTTTAATTGTAACCGTGATAAAAATGAAGTAAAAGCATCTGGAATGCCTCTCTCCAAACGAAATACTTTTTCATTCCTCTCTTCCGACTGCTTCTACTCTTCATTTTTTTTCTGTCTCTGTTACACTACTGTCAAAGAACTCAACACTTCCTACATGACGTTCGGTGTTAGGAGCTGATCGGTAGGATCGTAGATGAGTCTATGGAAGGCTTTTGCATTGCAATTTCAAAATGCCCTTTTCAGTCACTAATCATTTCCAACTGCTTCTACTTCATCTTTTTTTTTTTTTTTTTTTTTTTTTTTAATAACACGTCCTACACTTCCTACAAGGAAAGCTTTTAATTTGAAACAGCTGAGCAGGATGAGTTGACTCTGGAATTCTGAATGACTTAAATAATGAAAACTAAAAGAAGGGATTGTCAGAGCAGGATATCAATACACTTGTTAAACAGGGGAAATAAGGAGGAAGGCCTGTCTCAAACATACGGCTGTCTCACCAGAAAAAAAAAGTCCCCTTTCGGCACATGATAATAACTGTGAATAACTCACAATTTCCAAGGTTGGTATGGTTGCTGAACCACTGAATCACTAAAAGGGAAACACATTTGTACTGTCTATACAGGGGGCACACATGAACATACAGTATACTATCTTTCTGATCTGTTCATAAGCATGTTTAACACATGTTGGCCTGCACTTGTGCAAATCAAAGACATGACCGGCTTTCATGTAGCGAACCACTTCACAGAGTGTTGTCTTGATTGATTGTAGATGCTGAATAAATCTTGTCAATTATCAATTAGGCCGTACTAATCCTCTGTCTTTTTCCCAACCAGCGAATATTTATGCCTGTGGAAGACAATATTAAATTACTGCGACAGCCGCCGCTGTTCAAAGCGGCTTCGCGTGTGCCGTAAACCGAGGACATGCGCGTTAGCTCACTCTTGCAGAGGCATTTATTCAAATTCTCCGACACCTGAGCTGGAAATTGGCTGGGCCTTAATTTCAGCTCTGTGTCAGAACACTTTATTTTGTCACCATAAATCAACAATGATCCCTGAAACAATGGGCCTATTTCTCATGCGGGCAGCAGCTCCATTCCATGCTGCAGAGGGAGACTCTGACTCTGGATAAAGTACTCAATATGGCACAAGTGTTTACATGGATATCAATATTTAATCAGACTTAAAGGCAGCTGCAATTCACAGAGACAATAGATGGAGTTTATGTGGAGTGCCATAGCCATCAGCCAAACAATTTGTGGAGTTTGCATGACTTCCTTGGCACTTAAATGAAAAAATAAACAATGATCCAATCAAGGCCAAGTGGGATTCTGTACCCAGAGCCTGTACGCAATAACTAAATCTTCTTACATTACAAGTGATGAAGAGAATAACGTGAGATCCTGTCTTGAGTTTAGTTGATTCATCACTCATTTTTACCACTTCTATGGCAACCAGCACAGAGGACACTGATGTCTGTTGTTGATGTTATTGTTCGTCGGGCTGAGTCAATAAGTAACGTTTCAATCCGAGCCATTTGGACTTCGTTAGAGCGCCGATCGCAGCCCTCACACATCAATCAAAGGAAACACTGTGAGCAAATGTGTCCCTTGTTATAATTGGATGCAGCCCTTCCTTCTATCGCGCAGTGACAGTGTATGCGGCGCTGGAAAACTGTAATGCAACCCGCAGTGAATCATTCTGTTTGAAGCAGGAATGTCTGCAATATGAAATCCGTATGAATGTTTCAAAACCTCCTCCAAGTTTCCATTTCGAAAAAAAAAAAAAAAAAAAGAATCTTCTAATAAACTGCCACAGAAAATTGTCACCATCTTTCTCTTCCTTCAAGAGAGGGACGTGAGGCCTGGCTTGGCTACTGTCCTCTGCATGTGGCTCCCTTCTCTACTCCTCTCTTCTCTTCCAAGGCTAAGTTAAAAAACAGCATCAAAATCCCAGCTTTAATAATTGAGGGAGAGACTGCAGGGTACTCTGCTCAGGCCTTACTTGATGTGAAGAATCCTTAAAAGATGCATGGATGCCTCCCCAGAGGGAGATGGAGGGGCTTCATGGAGCCGAGGCTCTGTACACTTAAAGATTATGTGTGCATCCGCTAAAGCAAGATGACCAGAAAAATGCTCAGAGGACCATTATTCTCCACAGAGCGGTTTGAGGGATGGGCACCAAGCTGATAAGATACTATCAATATTCATGCCTCTAAATCAATTATATCCCCACATACTTCAAATGCAAATCATTTGGCAAGCAAGTCATCTTTGGAGTGAGTCTGCAGACGATAATAAGGGAATTCGAGCTATACAAAGCTAGGTAAACAAGCACTTAGACACAGACTTAGCTTTAGAGGAAGAGCAATAAGGATTCCAGTAAACATAAATGTGTCAGCTGTTTACAGCAAACACATTCAGGGATTTCTAGTTAACTTCGGCTGGAGCTCTGGCTGTGCCTTTAAAATGTAATCTCTGACTCAGATGTATCGCTTTCTCCTCAACCCACCATTAAGGCTAGGACCTAAATTATTGATCCCCTGCCTTCATCAGCATAGCAGTCACGTCCGAGCGCAGGGGATCTAACTCAGCCTGTGTCCCCACGCTCCAGCCACTGAAATAATTAGGAGGAGTTCTCATTAAGGGAGAATGAAAGGTTGAGAACGAGAGGAGGGGAGAGCAGCCTGAGGGGCATTCTGGGTGTTTAATGTCTTCCCCTGGGCCTCCAGATCATTCCGATCAAATCCTGAGGCTGCGTCTAAAGAAGACGGGCCGTGCCGCAGGAAAATATGCACGCTGCGTGGACACACAAATAATACATCAAGACATCAAGAGAGAGGAGCGATGCACGAATAGAAAGGCCGCACTGTGCAACCAAATTAATAATAAATTGATTTGGATCAATAACATCAGTGGATAACCTTATGTTTGGCAAATATATATAGGGTGAAAGAAGCGGCGCAATCCCCGCCCGGTACGTTTTATTTTATCTGACGAGGGAAATCCACAGGGCTTTGGTGCGTGCCCCAAGGTAGTTTCCATCGTACAGCCAAAAATTTCTACACGCTGCCTGTACGTGTGCGCCCGCTGTACGTGGAATGCAAAAATGTTGACTCGGAAGAGAAAGGTTGAAAGTAAAAAAAGAGCATGACTAAATTGACAATGGCAGCATAATGAATATTTGATTTGTAACTATTTATGGAAGCTGAAGACATTTTAGAACGTAGCTGCCAGAAATAACAATACGCTGTATGTGCCAACACTACACAGGAGCAAAAACGCGCCTTTGATTTCAGTCAGTCCGAGACACACTATAGACTAAATTAGACCAAAGAGCCAGCTATACGGAGATTTCCTCATCTATTTTTCAAGGTAAGAGTGCATTACAAAGAAATTGCGTTGTCATGTCTCTCCGTATAAGGAAACACTGAGCAGTGCCTGTAAAGTGAGTTTGCAAAGGAGTGTGCGTTGGAATTTGCATGCTACAGTTAAATTCGTGCCAAAATGGCTTTCGCAGCGACTAGTGAAGTCCATGAATCTTTTTGTCACATTGTGCCTTCACTGTCGGCTCGCCTCACGCTGCGACTCCTGAGCTTTCTAAGTAGCTCGGTGTCGAGGCCACACCCCTCGTTAGTGGGGAGGGTTCATTATGCAAATGATCCTGCTGGAGCGGTATCAACGAGGCGCACGCTCCGTTATCATTTTCTGCCGCCGGGGCTCTTCTTCTCCCCGATCGCTCATACGGAATCATGGCCTAATAGCATCCCATTAACATAATTGCCAGCACAACTAGTGTTCCGTGTCTCAGAGCCACTCTGCTGCTCTGCCAGCCGAAAAAGCGAGAAGAGGATGGGTGAGGGTGAGGATGAGGGGGGGTGGAAAAAATTTAATTAAGCCAACGCATTGGCCACTCCCTCCCACAGTAAATGTCTGTTTTCCTTGCTTCTTTTTATTTTTTTTTTTCAAACACAGGAGAGGGTAGAGCTTTTGTTTTGTAGAGACCTTGAGAGTCTCCCCATGCTCCTGAGAAGCAGGCGTGGTGCTCAATATTCCACTGATGAGCTCACAGCAGACGCCAGAATCATGTCCAAAGCCAGTCTGCCAGGCAAAATAAAATCCCCATTATTTTTTAATTAATCCTTAATTAAAATATATTACAGCACCGATTCCGCAAATCTCTCTAATGTGAAGATGCGGCCCATTCAAGCATATTTACACATCTTTAATTAACGCAGCACATTCTTTTAGTCTAACAAGCTGTGGACTTTGAATGCCAAGGTGGTCCAAAGCACAGTCGTGACTGTGGAGCGCACGGTGAGGCCTTTTAAAACACTCCCGCAAGACAACAGAATGCAACTGTGGTCCACTAAAGACGCTCCACTGGAATCTTGTGTAGCTGACGGCTTTCCAGTCACTCATTCCTTTAAGGCGCTGCAGCATCAGCTACAGCGGTGAGGAGGAAATAGTTGCAGCAGGGAGCCATAATCATGTGCTGCGCTCCTCCTGCACGCTGCCATTACCACGCCCCCAGCTCTCCTCTCTGCACAGCCACCCGTGCTGCTCTGATGAATTGATTGACACCATTTTCCATCTTCCGGTGCTGTCAGGGAAAGAGAGGGAGCCGCACAGGGGGGCCCGCTCCTCTGACAGTCCAGCAGCAGCACCGTGGTCACTTCTGAAGGGTCTCCGCTGGGAAATGGACACACAGTACACTCTGCAACACTCAGCACTGGCCTTGCTTAGCCTCAGTTGTATTCTCACAAAGCGGAATTTAAAAAATCAAAGAGCATTATGTTCATAAAAACATCCTCGCTATACATGCTTTAATGTAAAACTGATCATATTCACATACTGCATATCCCACAAACAAAACGCTCTTCATAAAGCCTCCATAATGTGGCATGAATGTATGAAATCTGCTTCCCCACCGCTGCAGCCTCACAGCTCAATAACACGTCTAGCCTCGTTACGCTTATCACAATGACGACTAAATAAGCACAATTAGCAGTCACCCAGGCATCCTCACTGCCGCCGATCTCATTCCCCAAATTATCCTGGAGAGCCCAAATGTTAAAAGCAACAATTCTTCATCAAGTAACGCACAATAATCACACAGATCATAAACCAAAAAAAGAGGGTTAAAGCAGCATGTCGACATCAGAAGCATCTTGTGTAATACAGCATCAAACCCTTAGCTACACCAGAGAGGTGTTTTTTGTCTATTGTTGTTTGCCCATTTTTAATTAAAAGATTAAAAGTTCATTTGTTCTCGGTGGCCAGGAAACCAAGACTCTCTTTCTGTAATAACCACTTAAAACAAACACAGACACGCGTGTACACAAAGTGTTTCCCTCTCTCTCTTCCAAGCCTGTTTTAATTTGACACCTTGAGCTGGGGTAACTAGGTGGGGAGTGAGGAGCCGCAGAGGAATTCATTAGGCGCGCCACTGCAGGGTCCTGGCTCGGAGCGTTAATGACATTGGAGGATAGGGAAACGAGACAGCCCAGACGCAAAATGAAATAAACATGAGGACTGTCAGTTCTGACAGCACCAGCAAAGGGGACAGAGTCATTTGGGCCGGAGACCTTCAGCCTGTAAGATCAGACCAGACGGCTTACGGACCAAAACAATATTAGTGTGGGAGCACAATCATCCTCGCCAGGCTCTTAGATTCACATTGACAGACACTCTATGTGTGTGTGTGGTTGTGTGAGAGTGTGTGTGCCAGCATTGATCGTTCTGGGCTTCACTCTTCATATCATTAAAAATATCCATCACTTGGCGCTCCTGCAGCATTCAGATACATGACTGCAATTAAATTATTAATGTCACAGCGGCCCCCACCCCCACCCCAATCCCAAACTCAACCTCAGCCCCTTCACCCACCACCAACCATACAAACTGCACCCTTAATGTGGCTGCTGAAAGAATTAAATATACAGGAATCTTTGTCTGGATTCGCGGTGGATCAATTCAGATGACTGCAAAAATAACACGGAGAGGGAAAAAAAGGATGCTGACCAAAGATTATGAAGACACCGAGACAAGAGAGAGAAAAGAGTAGATTTGGCTTTCACTAGTTTATGTCATTTCTTTGAATACAATTGCGATACACTGACAGGTAGATCAGCAACTGGATGTGGATAGTTTTCAATTTTTTACAAAAATGAAGAAACTGTAATAAGTATCTGAACTGTCTTTTTGCTTACAGCCATACATACAGCTCATACTGTAGTTTGGATCAGCCTTGAGAAGCCCACCCCTACAGCCCTCGCTGGAAACAGCTACAGTGCCATTACACTGCTTTCATCTTTCATAAAGATTAAGTATTCCTCATGAAATTCCTGTTGCGTCCTTAGAGCTAGTCAGAATATAACAAGTCTGATTCCCCCACAGCTGCTTTCGTACAATTAGAAGAAAAAAGAAAAGTGTGCTGTCAGCTAAAAGACGTGGACTCTACACAAAGAAACAACAATGCATACAAAGGAACGAGCAATTCTTGCCAAGCACGACCGAGTATGGTCTGTGTTTAGAAGGCCTCTTCATGAAAGCCTTTCATCCCCGTTCCTCAAAGGACACAATAAAGCTGTCAGTCAGTGTGTAAGTCAGTCAGGACGCAGGCCCAGTCTGTAATGCTTTCGGACTGGGACAGTCTCCTCTGGTGGATGCTCCATATCTGACATGAGTGCTCTCACGCGCTCATGGAGCTGCGGTCTCTTGCGATGTGGCGACTGTGAATGGGTGGCAGAGATGACCCTTCCTTCCGAGTTGCTCAGCTTCAAATACGAGGCTCCATTGCAGAAGGCATCTGCCTGGACGAGGGTGGGGGGGTGAGAGGTGGGCAGCGGAGGGAGGAGGTGCAAGTTGCTGACACCTGTCTCTCCAAGGACGAGCCCGCCTTTTTGACGCGGGAGTCCGGGTTGGCTGTTGGGACAGGCCCGAGACAGATATGACAGGGCCGCTGACAAGGGCCAGGCTGCACACTGGGAGCAACACTGCAGTCCAACACAAACAAGACTTCTGCTCCCTTGCCCGGGCCTGCAGTGAGACCAACAGCTGGCAGCTGAGAAGCCTCAGTCAGCGTGCACTGAAAGCTACGCTGGCTCCTCAACAATGCTAATTACCGTTGCATGGATGGACCTCCAAAACACAAACACAGAAAATCAAATGCAACTTGAGCTGTGTTAGTGGCAAAAGCCTCTGAGAACTGAAACCCCGAAGACAAAGGAGCGCTCTCCTCTGCACTGGATCCGTTCATTATGTCAGCCTCGCTTGGCACGCTTATATTTCTGAGCCCCATTCCAAAGCAGACGCATCCTAATTGTTATCGGCTCGGTGTTGAGGCAGTCTGAGCAGAGAGGCGCTGATAAAAACTCCCCCAGAGCTGATGAGACTTCTCACAAATAGCTGCAGAACCCAACAAGTCACGGGTGTCTACGGTGGAGGGTGGGGAAGGATCTGCCTTGCTCTCTGACCACAGTTAAAACAATATGACAAATTGGCCTAGTTTTCCTTTTAATTAATCATGCTGCGCTGACAGCTACCTGTGCCACACATCATCATTAGTCAAGAGGAGAGGAAGCCCGAGCCACATATAATAAGAGAGGAGGATACACCTCATTAACTAATTTTCCTCCATTTATTTTAGAGCAACAAAGCAATGATAGAAAGAATATTAACACCTGGATCTTCAGAACTGTAAGTTGATCGTCTCAGTGTAGGTTTGGCAATATGACAATAATTAGCATTAGATCCAAATTCCAACCACGCTGAGAGATTTTGCAATGTAGCCTTAGATGACAGATTTCTCCTGTGACATGACCTCAGTTATATTAGCAGTATATCAAACAACTGGGTGAAATGGTGGAAATAATGAGCAGGACTGTTTTTGGAGCCATATTGAATTTTTATATGATCTCTGCAGCAATGAGTCCTTCAGAATTAACATTTTCTCAGTTGTTCTGTTCAGATGTTTGCAGATTATCACCTGCCCGTGAACATCAGCATTTTGAATCCAAACATTTTAGCTTAAATTTTTTTTCTTCCACCGATTATTTCACTCTCTTCACTGAGAAGAAACCAAAATGATTAATGTCGGGGAAAGTTACACAGAACAGAACAATGTGTTTAATTCAACTAAAAACAACATTTCCTTAAATATAACCAAAGTTATTTTGTTTCTGAATCTAACCAGACACAGTAATCTGGATTCAAACCGTCATGACAGGTGCGTGTTTTCTCTGCCCTCCATCGACCCCAACCACCTACTATAAATGTGGCATAGGATTCATAAAAAAGAAATGTTGCAGTGAAACAATCCCCTCAAAAAACACAGAAACCCTGGCGTGGAATCTAAATTCACTGCAGACAGAGAGGATGAATTTAATTAAGGAGCAACACACACACTGTCCACGGAACGCTCCACAGAAATGCACATGTGTGACAACAAAAGTCATTGTTCCAGTTCCTCATTGAAAACTGCTGCTGCCTCTCAGGACTCTGGAAGCCTGCCGATGATTGACAGCTCCATCTTTATAGAGGCCATCCAACAAAAAGGCAGAAAGAGAGAGGCCATCCCCGCCCACTGAGCTGAAGGCGCTTGGAGACCAGAAGTGAACCGGGGAGATAATAAATAAATAAATAAATAAAAGCAATATCAACCGTCTTGAAGCCAAACGAGAAAAGCGTGATGTCTCTCAGATTCCCTTTTATGTTCGGGAACACTGATCCCATGCAACTTCTAATTGGACTTGTTTATCACAGTCCGGGCATTTTAACAACTGCCCATATGTTGTTCAGTGCAAAATGTTGGTCTTATCTTACCCATAAAGAGATAATTACTGGTTTCATAAGGCAATATAAACACTTTGTTACATCGAGAATCTCGTATCCAGAAATCACATTCCCTGGATGTGGTAGGTACAAATAAACACACTGCCATCGCTTCCATTTGCGAGGGAAAGATATCTGAGGTGAGGCAGACGATATGCATGTGGAAATAGGGGTGATGGATATCATCTACAACATGAAAAAAAAAAGCTGTTAGGGTAATAGCCTTCCTGAACTCACACAAATAAATGTTCCACAGCCCTTGCTGACATAGTTAAAAATGAAGAGAAATGTAGCAATGTAAAATTCTCTACAAGCTGTTAATATTTCATGAGTAGCCGTTCTGACACTGTCAGTGTCTACCTAATTTGTATGGCACGCAGGGAGAGGGGAAGGGAAAAGCTGGAGAAGGGGAGAAAAAAATGGGGGAAGAGAGGGTGGAGAGAAGCGGAATAAATAGAAGAAAATATAAGATAAAGGTGGAAAAGTGCCTCCAAAAAGACTTGAAGATGTGGCGCGCTGGCTGACAGTGAATTTTTTTGGAAGTCAGCATGGTACAAAGAACATTTGAAATGGCCCATTTAACAGCACTGTACTCCACTCCCAGCCGATGCCACCATTTGCATACTTCATATCAGATGAAGATGGATGGTGAAAATCAGTGTCACTGAGATGAGCGTTTTATCAAGGTTACACTATCCTCCAAACTCCTAAAACCTCTTTATCTCATCTCTGTTGTCAGAATATTAACTTAACAACACAATCTCTTTGCAGCAGAGGCCGGAGCAACGTTAATTTATCTGCTGGAAGAGCAGTGACAGGGCGGCCAGCTGGCTTTTAGAACTGCAAGTGCTCTTTATTTTTGATTGTCAATTCATGTCCTGATTTTTTTTTTTTTTAATTAACTGAATCATTGTTTAGTCTATAAAATGTCAGAAAACTTTGAAAGGCAGCCCGTGGGGATTATTTAATTGCTTGTTTTGTCTGACTATCAGTATAAGACACATATTCAATTTATAATTACAGGGTACAGCAGAAAATCCAACCAGTGAGAAAATGTTTCAGCCCATCAATAAACTGATTTATTTCCTCATCATTCCAGCAGCTAATTTATTGCAATGATCCCATTAAAACATAAAGTGTCCCTTCATTACAATTCATTTGTGCCCAATTGCCCCTATTCATCGAGGGCAGGAACAATAGTGTCAGCTGGCTAACTTCAGGCTAGCTGTATCAAGTACAAATAAAAACTGCTGCTGTTACGTTTTAAAAGAGATGTCCCTTGTTACCATCTGAGCATGTCGGCTAGCTCGCAGTAGCTTGTTTGGCATTTTCCACTCTTGTACGATGAAGCTAGATAGCAGTTGCAAACAAGTAAATGTAAATAATAATCTGAATCTCTTGGTTCCACTGTGAGGACGTCACATCAGTATTTTAATCATTTCTGGGCATGTGTGTGACTCAAATGCACACTGGTTGTGTGGAAATTTCAAAAGAGGTGGCCAAACCACACTTCCGCATTCATCGAGTAATGCCCCCTGGCCCTCAAAGCACCAGTAACAAGTGCTCCCTACATGCCTGAATGAGAAGGACACTAAGACAGTGATGTGCACGCTCTGTGAGGCCAAAATCGCTTAAAAATATCTCCTTAATGGCTGTTGGTGAAACTACAAGCTAACATTAGTGCTACGGCTTTAGGGTAGATCAGTGATTCCCAATCTAGGGTACGCAAAGTGACGTAGGGGGTACGCGAAAGAGTTGATTCTGAACTCAGACTGATTACATTTTGAAACTGAAAAAACAGATAATGGGTTGTTTTCTCGTTTTCTGATTCTCCATCTAAATGAAAAATCAAAAGACTGTTTTTCATGTGAGTCAATTATGTTAATATCTAGATTGTAGGACAAGTGGCTTTGAAGCTATGTATCAGTTTGCTGCTAATGTAGCTAGCGCTTGGTCACCTAAATAAGAAAGACGCCGATTCCCTGAAATGTCTGTGATTGGTGGGCAGGTGCAAATCTCCTGATGATATAGCTATACTCGCTACAGTTATTTTCCCCCCAGAAACAAGCAAATCTTGTTCTTGATTGGGTCTTTAAATTATGTCGTCAACAATTCTTATAGATCTTATAGATTTCTTTTTTTAAAAGTGCTGTTGCTCACTGAAAATGCTGGTAAATAAATCTATTTTGTGAGAAATAATTCACTTTAAGAGATTTTATTTGTATGTTATGCATGCTAAATGTGGGTGGTGGGGGTGGCGGCAGGCTCACAGACATTTCGTTTTCTAGCTGCTACAAGGGCGTGAGAGTAGGGGGTACATGGCTGGAGGTCAAATGTATGAAGGGGTACGGGGGGTGAAAAGTTTTGGAACCACTGGGGTAGATGAGTGCTGACAACGCACCGCATTTAAGTATGTATTTATTTCCAAAGGTTTTTGGGGTATTTGCAAAAAAATTCTGTTAAATTCACATTCAATTTAACATTTAACATGTCTTAGCGAGGGTAGATTAATGCTGCAGTTTCAGATGGAGTTCATGAAACATTTGTGAGATTTATGAGGTTTATGAGATATTTTTATATCCTTTGATGTTGACTTGCAAAATACTCAAATATTTGTGAGTGCAGCCTGGTGCTAGCCTGGAAGCCAGCCCGAACATCCCTCTCCCACAAAATGTTTGTGGTGGAGAGCTGGTCTGGAGTCACTCCGATGGGAACTGATTATGTCCGGGGCGAAGATCAATCAAATCCTTTTTGGCGCGCTTTGTGCGGTCACGGATAGAAGAGCAATGTAGTCATACACGTCATCTGAGCCCTGTTGAGTTGAATTTGTTTAGGACAAAATGTCTCTGATTGGTTGTAGGACTATCCAACTATGTGCAGAGTTTGTTTGTTCTCTGTATTGGTTGAAACACCCCATAATCAGATCCAAATGGGTGCTTTCATGCACTTGTACTTCATCGTTCGCTCTATTTTTCACCAATATGATTTCATACTTAGCGTATTCAAAACAAAACAGTTTATTCGGTTTTTAGCAGTCTTTGCGTGCACAGTTTTAACAGTATTATTGTCTCGCTTGGCTGGTGCAGTGACCCCCTAGAAAAGTAATGAGCCCGTTTCACCACCTCCCAGACAATCCTAGGTCAAACACTGTTCAAATCCCAAGCTCTCCAGCTCTCCATGTTTAGTGAAACATCATTAGACCTCTCCTTGTCAGCCTACAGAATCCTTCCCTTTGTCTGCATGATTAGCTACTGGTTCCTCATTATGGAGGTGCGGACTGAGGTTCCATTTCAAGCCTCCGTGACTCCCACCTTTACTTCAGTCCACTAGTCATAACAATGTCATGGCAGCTATAGAGCACGCAGGACACAGTGCGATCTAACAGGAATTACACACCGAGGGCCACGTCCAACAGGGCAGACACGGCCACTGGTTACACTTTGGAGGTCGGTGAGGAATCTCTGCATATGACTTTCAACATGTTCACCTTTCCGACATCAGCTTTAAAGTGACTTCAACCAAGTGCACATCCTCCGTTTACTCTCTTGGTGTAATGTTGCGCCGCAGAGAGAAAATGACAGACCATAATAAAACAGGAAGAGAAGCTTACTTCAGTAAGCATAAGCTATTTCTGGAAGAGGATGTCTGGAGATAACAAAGAGCTGTCAAAATCTAACAGGTCCACAGTGAAATAAAATCTGTTAAAAAAATAAATAAAATACTACATCAGTGAAGAGAAACCCCACGTTTTGCGTCTTTGATCCCACCTGCTGTGACCCCTGCTGATGCTGCAGACGATCACACTCTGCGCTTTAAGTTCCCCACCACGTCGCTGGTGTTGACGCTGGGAAGGCGTCCAAAATCACAATACATTTCAGCTATGGAACATTTGTTTCCTTTCAGGGGGGCGCGGGGCCCCCAACATGCTCCCGCTACATTTTTCTGTCCTGCCACATTGCATGAGAGTTTATTTTAGGAAGCGCAGGTTGGCACCTGAGACACAAAGCTGACAAAGCACTCGGGTGTCACTTCAATGAGGCCAGTTGGTGCCATGACAATGCCTCCGGCCATGCAGGACTACAAGATGGACAACACTGCGCTGAATATCTTGGCAATGTAGGAAAAGAGGCATCAGCTGTTTGCACAATTTCCTCCTCCAAGGAGAATAAAGCAACACGCAGACTCCAGATCGGAGACTGTTGCAGGAGGGATTCCACCTCAGATTACAGGACATCAATAAAATCTCAACTGCTGTGATGGACTGTTCGCCCGTTCAGGGTGTTTCCTTGGCTTTCACCCAGTGCATGCCGGGAATAGATCCAGCCCATTAAGGTCCCAAAATACTGGGTAAGAAAATAGTATGAAATAGTTCATTTTAGATTTTCTTCAGATCTTAAAACACAGCATCACCTCTCCAAACTCATGATAATCCATCCAGCACATTATTTTTCATTTCTCTTGTTCAGCCAGTTGTTTAAATTACCATTGAAAAGTGACAAAGCCCATCGGATGAACTGACATCAGTACTTTTTAATCCAGAAATGAGGAAATGATGTGCTGTCAGGAAACTATTTCTGAAAACAGGCACTTAAGTAATGAATTATGGTCACGGATAAACCAGAAGCACCTACAGTTTACAGTCCACTGTTTATAAGTCTCTCTTAAAATGTACCTCTTGCTTCCTGCATTCATTTTTTTGTCTGCAAAATGTCTTTTCCAAGACTCAATCCAGTCACTGGATTTCATATAACAGTGCCAACTTTGTTTACTGTGCATTCACAGTTTGGGGCATATGTCTTAATAATGGCCCCTGTGAGTGTGTTTTTATCAGAGCCGATGGAACGACAAAGAGATGAGCTGCAACAGCGGAACTGCGACCTGCATTAGCTCGGCCAATTATGAGCCTTCATGAGATACTTCATGTGGCTCTGTGAGGCTGGTGAAGCTGAAAGAGGCGTCAGCAGATTGGTGGATGCCACCACCAGCAGTTGCTGAAATCAAAAGGAAAAGTACAACACGTAGCACAGACTGAACGGCGTGTCATTTCAGAATAAGCTCTGTAAATGTTGAGAAAACACTCATGTGATAAGTTTCTATTATAGTAGGAGCTTGGAGTTCAGTTTACAGCCGTGGGTACTCTAAAATACTACTTTCCAGAAAATGAAGGCTTGTGTAATACTCTACCTGACACACACACACACACACACACACACACACACACACACACACAAACACTCCTGAATGAACAGTGAATACATATCCTGTTTCTCATAATGCAGTGGTGACTGAGTGCAGATAAGATTACTGACTGCTTCAAAAACACACACTGTGTGCACACACTCATTCGCTTGTACTGTAAAGTGACAAAGCAACTGCTTTGCTGTGTTAAATATCAGATGCAAATGAAAAGAGAAAATCTATCATGACTCTAATGTGGCCTGATAGGAGGGGGCGCACTCTCCTCTGAGGAGCAGAGCGGTGTGAGGAGGGTGATGTATGGAGGAGCTGGATGAGAGGTGAAAAGCGTAGCGAGACGGACGGAGGGAGGGGTGGATTGCTGGGAGGGAAGGGAGGAGGTGAGGAGGGGGGGGGGGGGGGGGGGGGGGCAGGCAGTCCTGCCAGACTCCTGAGAGCCCAGGGCAAAAGTGGAATAAATGTTGATTAGTGTTGATTTTGTCCAACGAGCACCCGGCAACTGACAGTGGGACTAAGCTGCAGCGAAAGGGAACCATTAATCTTGGTCTGGTTTAAGTAGTGTATATTAATTTGTGTCATTTCCACTACGTGGAGAGAGGCCTCTCTCTCCCTCTCTTTTTTTTCTCTCTCCCTCCAGTGTTTGAAAGCCGTGGCAGCCGAGCCTCCCTCACAGTGAACATACAGTGGAAGCCTGGAGGTGGCGTCTGCAAGTAGCAGCAGGGGAGAGTGGAGGAAATGAGATTCCAAACACTACATTATGGAAAATGAACTCCTGGGGGGTTGGTATGGCAACCACATTTAAATGTGCCATTGCATGTTCAATTTAACGTGCATAACAAATTTGCAGACTTGATTAAATTCGTAACATATTAAGGAGACTGGTATGTATATAAAAAAAAAAGGAGACCAAACCTGCAGGGATCGAGACTGCACAGAGAGCCTTGATCGAGGCAAATGGCACAACAGTGATATTTTAGCCATCGTTTCTCGGCGCTGAGGACTGGAGTCGACATTCGGGTAAAGGATTGAGGCCCGCGCTCTTTTACAAGTCTGCTCGGATCTTGCCTTCATTCTGTAATCTCCACACCGGCAGAGCAGCTCGGAGCTAGATGTAATTTTTCTACAAACTACATTCCAGTGGCCTTCAGCCGAGAGGAAAAAAATCATTCATCAGTTCAGGAAATTCAGAAGTTAAAAATATAAAAACGGTTTAGTGCTGGTGCTTCCTTTTCACAAGGATGAGAGTGGAGTAAGACAATACAGAAATGACTCCTGGAAAAAAAAAATAGATCACTTTCCTTGTACATGTGATGTCAGTGTTAATTACCAAATCGCAGCACAGTAAGATTCCTATAATTAAGCTCCTTAATATGATTAACATGTATCAATTAGGCGACTGACAATTTGCATAATGTATAATGTAACCACATTGTTCTATACTGTAATGGTATTAACTCACCATTTACAATGCTGTCACTCACTGATGATTCTGTGATTAGGATTCTGCATCAAATACAGTACAAGAAAAGTCAATACGTGTCTTGTGCTGGTTAATCAAAACACATTTTCCCCAGTTGTCTGCATCCTCGGCGCAGAATTAGACTTCAGCTCTTCCTCTCTCTCAGTGGATGATTAAGCAGAGAGATTGGGGAAACAGCTGTGGTGGCGAGCTTGGCATTTCTCTCCCCATGAATGCTGCTGTATCAGCACGGCCGAGGAAGGATAAGAGGGAGACAAAAGCGGCACGTATCCGTGTCCACCGAGAGCCGATCGCGAGAGGGGAAGCACGACCCTGTAACATCTACAGTACGTCGTCGTGTAACATAGCACACAGAGGGTAACGTGCACTGTTAAACCTTGCGGGTTTGCACTTGCAACGACTCCCAACAAAACCTACAAAGAGCTATTACAGCTGGCCCGATGCGCAATTTGCTGCGTATCACCACTTTAGGGCTGCAGCTCATCCACCATCTGACATTTTATAGATCCTCTGATTAATACATCAATCAAGAAAACAACTTGCATATTAATTTAAACAACAGTTTTTAGTTTAGCAATTGATTATTTGGATTATTGGCTCGGTATATGAGCTGTGATTAATTAATCACGACTAATTAATCACAGCTCCAAATCTCTTGTTTTGTCTACAGCTGCAACGTTCAGTTAATAGAATAGTCAGTGGACCAAATATTCATTTAAGCTATATTAATGTTCAAACAATTGACAACTTTATATTCTTGAGGGCTCCTTTTTGCTTCACATTACAAGAAATGAAGAGTGATTTTCTTTTTCACTTTTTTTCTAATTTTTCACAAACCAAACTATGAATTAATAAATAATAATGATATTAATAATTGGCAACAAAAGAGGTTTCAGTTGTAGCCATGTTTGCCAGTGAATCTGCGCTGAAGAAGAGAATATTTGGCATTTTCGCTTCAACAAATCATCTCATATCAAACTTTTTGTAATTCATTTTCTGCAAATCATCCTCTCAATGAACTGACCAACAGCTATACCACCGCACCAGCTCGTATCACATTTTAAAGATTACATCACACCTGATCCCTTTGAAGGCTGTTCCAAAGTGTTTCTACGGTGACGTGCAGGGCTGGGCTGAGTTCAGTCTCTGTAATACAAATAGGCAGATGCCAAGCATCTGAATGGTCTGACAAGTCAATGTAGTGTAGGCTTCCATGCACCTTCCATAATCAGACCTCTGGCTCATTTCATCCTGTCAAACGCTGCTCGACTGCCCTCTGTAAAACACCCTATTTTCACCCTTCAAAAAATAACATTACATCACTCGGCTAGTCATTTTTATAAATGGAGGATCCCCTAGGCTTGAAACCTTACACTATACAAACACGAGCCACGAGAAAGCTGGCCTTTTGTTGAGGTTCAGAGGAAAAAAATTAAACACTAAGTCAGAGCAGTGCATTTACTGAGCAGCTCAGTCAAGGAGTGGTTTTGTTTGACAGTGCCAGAGATTTATGATGTTGATGAAGTGTTTACAGAGGTCAAGGCGGCTCATTTTCCAAATCAGTTTGTCAAGCTTTTGCTTATATAAAAGGGCCTTTTTTTATCAATCATAAAAAAAAGTGAGGGCGATGACCAAGGCAAATAAGTCCACCTTAAAAAACACCTGGAACAAAGACAGATAGATTATTTGATACGTCTATATTTACCAGCCCGTTAACTTAAGGAATTCAGTTAGTGAGAGGTTAAGGTTTCACGGGCCAATAGCAGTGGAGTCAAACTGTTGATATATTTTTGGAAAGTCTCTGTGAGAAACTAACAGAGCACACCGACGTTGCTAGGACGAACACTAACACAGGCAAACCCGACCGTTTTTACCTTTGCTCTACATTTAGGACACATGCAGTCACATAATTAATATGCTCTATATATTTTATGCTTCGTCTCCTCTTAGGAATGTATTGTGCCACACACACACATGCACACACACGCACACACACAATGTCGGAAAAACAGCATTCCTTTGAAGTAAAATATGACAACCCAAATATGCCTGGAATGAAACTGGGCGAAGACGGAGCCGACGTCTGTCTTTTTTTTTTTTTTTTTTTTTTTTTAAATGAACAGAAAACAAAAAAAGCCATAGTTTTAAATAAAGTGTTCCTTCCTTCTCCTTTCCTCTCGGGCGTCGCTGCACTATTGTGCTTGTTTAAACTGCACAATATTTCTGTTGGCCATCCCTCACTTCATCCGAGCAAAAATACACAGAGCGGGTCACAAGTTCAGGCCCTAGATCAGCGGCGGCATTGTGTCCTGCAGATGCTGTCAGCTGCTCCGGGGACAGCCAGGGATGGAAAATATACACAAGCAAACAGCAGCTCTGTGGATACACACTCTGTCTCTGCACTCAGTTACAGCTCAACTGCAGCTGAGTCACTAAAGCTGCTGGTCTGTACACTAATATTTAAAGTTGCTTCAGATGGATTTCTTAGGTCACATCAATTTTAGCACTAACTGCAAAACTGAAAGTGAAACAAACAATATTTGGCAAAATATTTTTTTGTTTTTTTACTAATAACGTGCTTAAGTGCACTTTTTTCTTTTTTTACAAACTACAAACTACAACACATAAGAATCTCAACTGTCTAACATATGAGCCAAATAACCGCTTCCTCCACAATTAACAATTAAAATCAATGTTAAACTTATAATAGCTTAAAAAAATACTCATAAGCCTCATCAGTCTGTTTTAACTTGAATTTTAAGGGAGACTGAACCACTAGATGGAGCAACCCGCTGCAGTTAATTAACACTGAAATTCAACTCTTTTTTTTACTCATGTATTACAAGTGAAATACTGATTCACATAGTCAGTAGCCGTGTCAAATATTCACTGCTGGGATCAGAAAAATATGAATCTTAGTAGTACATATTGATTGTCTCTTCCAAGTCGTATGGTCTTGATTTGATGAGCAGACACAACATTTGACTTGATTTTCCTAACGTGTGAGTCCCATGAACTTTTCCGCAGACCTCTTTTATGGAAAGGAAATGGATCTTTCTAACACTCAACACATACTTTAAACCTGACAGCACTGCTGAGATGTTGAGAGTGAGGATGAAATTACTCTCCGCTGTAGGCGGAACAGAAGAGTCAGAATATCAGCATATATAAATATCGAAAACTACTTTATTAATTAAGCTTATTTGCAAATTTGAAGTGTTGGAAATACAAACAATCAAGTTTAAACCTGAATTAGAGCGTAAATTCTATTAAATGTGTCTCGCTAACACTTGAACAAAGCTAACCGTATAAAGTGAAAGTCTACTAGCACCAGATCTCCTGCGTAAAGCTCCATATGCTGCACCTTGTATACATAGGTTACCTGAAAGGGAAAAGACAGG
Source organism: Chelon labrosus (assembly GCF_963514085.1). Classification (NCBI taxonomy): domain Eukaryota; kingdom Metazoa; phylum Chordata; class Actinopteri; order Mugiliformes; family Mugilidae; genus Chelon; species Chelon labrosus. The sequence goes on along the minus strand of NC_140343.1, from coordinate 23,188,579 downwards.
GCGTGCAGGCAGGAAGAGGTCCAAGTTACTTTGTACTCTCAGCAGAGCCGAACTCTGGATGAACTCCGAGAAGCGCCAGGGAGTAAAACACTATGCATAACTGTGTCACTCCCCCTCCGAAAAAACCTACCAAGACAACAAAAAGAAGAGCGAGCCAGCAGGCTTCAAAAGGCCCCCCTGTTTCCTCCTGAGGCAGTGGCCGATTCAAGATAAACTGCCAGGCTTAGGTTGGGTTGGGGGGGGCAGCAAGGTGAACTTCAATGAAAACCTCAATGAAAACCATGAAAGCACCCGGCGAGGGTGGGCTCACACACACACACACACAGACACACACAAGGAACAATATAAACAGCGCCAGTCTCCGCCACCACAAAGGTCAAGTATGAGCAAGTGCAACTTTAAAGACAATGAAAACAATATCGTCTTCGTCCTCCACCCATTCCCTTTGATTTCATGCACTGATGAGTGTGAAACACACACAGAGCGCGGGCTCTCGTACTAAACTGCCATGCTTTGGCAACTCAATATCTCAGCAGTGTAAGTTTTGAAGAGTCCTATGGCACATCAGTATAAAAACAGGGAAATAAAAGATGAGACGCACGCTATCACTCTGAAGTGCACTGAATTCTATCTGTGCCAATTTCCAAAATGTCACGGGGAAAATGATTTGGAAACATGACTTACGCCTCCTATGTTATGTTATTTCTCTCCTAGCAATTATTCTGCTGACATGCTCCCTCACAACTGCTTTAATAGAGAGACACAATACATAATAGAAAGAGACGTATTCACCAGACTTGACAGTTAACTCACAAGGGGAGACATCAACGTGCTTGTGACAATTTTGCTCAATACTCCCCATTATTCCACAATAGCATCAGAAAAAAAACCTCATTCATATTTTGACACGATAATTGATAAGGGCTGGGAGGTAATTGTCCACAATTCCTATTGTGAAACGCGCAGACTTTACAGCTACAGGAGGAAACACATGTCTTGCATGTCAGTGAAATTTATATGGTGAATTGTGTTGAGAGTGAACACCCAACATCAGGTTCTCCGATGTGAATTTGAGCCTCAATAGAAAATGACTCTTTGATGATAAAATACCCGCACACTCACACACACACACACACACACACTCTCTTTCTCACGGAGAACAGGTACTGTGCCTCGGTGGATTTTTTTAAGCTACGTATCACTGAGTGCACCACTGTATTCCTATTTCACCTGGGTGAGGATACTCGGGGACGACAACAGAGCAGTCCTCACAGTTTATACTCCTGTAGAATTAGCATGAACGTACCTGTTTTCTCTTTGATTTCACACAAGACATTGAAAAGAGCTGGCTTCATTCTGTGACAGTTCAGAGCGTGTTTCCTGAAACAGAAAAGTGGCTCCATAAACAAATCATCATCCAACCTTCATTGAAAACTTAGCCAGAGTCTAAATTACTGGATATTACTGTTTTATTTTTCAAGTTAAACACTACAGTACAATTACAGGTCTCAGAAAAGACATTTTCAAGTGGATTGTTAGCACCTGTACTGTGCACATGTGCTAGAGCCTCACTGATACAATTCATTAAGCTTTATGTGTTGTCCTCTGATTGTTTTGTGATTATAGCTATATATAAAAATATATAATTCATTACCAACATGCTACATTTAATAAAACACGCGTCTTTTAACACGTGTAATTTTCAGCTTGACATAATGTAATGTGATGTACACAAAATGGGTAAAATCTAAGAAAGTTGCTTCGCGTTTGCTCTGAGCTGCAAACTAACTGCAGAACACTTAAGAGACAGTCTGGGACTGTTACTGAGTCCAATTCATATTTAGAATAAATGATGAGCTTTGCGTTTGTGTTGACCAATAAATGCAGCTTGGCTGAATTAAGGTGGAGGGTGTTTTAAAACGCTCTCGGTGGCCGACGCGCTGGCAACAAACGCCACTTCATACACTTTAATTTTCAGTTGGAGCGCGGTTGTCGAGTTATTTTAATTAGAGCAAAATCGTTTTGTCGGCTTTTTGCAGAAGGCAACGCAACGCCCTCGTATTTTTACTGGCATCTACATCTATTCATTATATATTTTGCATTTGTATTTTTTTATTATTATTTTTTTGGTTTATTTTTTTCCTATTTTTCCCTATTTTTTATAATTTTTTCCATCTAGTTTGCCGCCGCCGCCTCCTCCTCCTTGCAATGAACCGGTTCATGTCCTTTACCTGGCTTGGGCTTCGTCCAGACTTTGATCCGTGATGGTCATGATTTGCTGTAAAATGTCTCCAATGTCCTGTTTTCTTCCGTCGCCGTCCGTTCCTCCGGTGCCTTCCTGCATATGCTGCGGCAGGCCGGGGTGCCCTGCCATGCCTACCCCCGTGTGAGAGTGCATCAACCTCGGCTGCTCGTCCATCTCTTCCTCTTGCCTCTTATCTAATTCTCTGTGGCGCTCTTGCTGCTGAAATCCTGCAAAAATACATAAAAGAAAAAAAGAAGGAGCGAGGGAAAAATCCCGATAATTGCGCCGCGCACCCGGGTTTTTCCTCGCAGGAGCGTTTAGTGGCGCTCACCGAACAGGGGAAAAAAAAGAGGTTTCGGAGTGGAAAGCGGAGAATCGAGCCCTCCTGCTCTCTAGCTGTCTCTCTCTCAGCTGGTCGGAGCTGAATGTGAAATCTGATCTGAACTGCTGCTGCCTTCACTGGAGTAGGGTGTGCGTAAAAAGAGACAGGCAGGGTTCCACTACTAACACGCACGCTTTCTCGCAGTGTCGCGCAGTGATTCAAACCCCCGTTTCCTGTCAAATTACAAAAAAACAAGTGGCAGCGAGAAATAAGAAGTGAGGATTTATTTCACTCACTCCATCCTCTTGCTTTAGTCATGTACAGTACAGGCTGGGCAGGCGGCAACATAGCAGAGAGCATGAGAGTCAGACTCCGCCTACGCGACATGATTGGGAATATACTGTAAGACCATTTAGCCCCACCTTGAGGTGCCTCTCGTGAAACGTCGATCATTAAGAGTGGGATGCAGAGGAGAAGCTGGGAGATGTGGCTGTAGCCTACGAGCTGGGAGACTGTACAGAGTGGCAAAACGATGATGGATGGAGCCTGAACTCCAAATAAATAAAAGCGGCTGAGACAAGAGGTCTGCTTCAGTCTTCTCCTTCTGACCTCAGGAAGAGCCTCCACTGGCTCTGCCGGAGACCATTTCATTTCTATGCAGTGCCAAGATAATGTGCACTAATCAAGTAAAACCACTGGCCAGTCTCATTTGTTAAAAATATCGGATAGATAATGTGCATGTAGACTTATAACTGGATAAAAACCCAATCTACTCATAATAAACACACAATTTTTGATATAAATCATGTTTCATGTACATGTCCTTTCAGACATGCTTGTTTTCTTGCGGTGGGCACATTGACTTTGTTCATTCATTTTCAGGTATGTTGCAGGGCTACGCTTGGCTGACTTTGGCAGGGTCCTCCTAATGTAAGGCGGTGACCCATGTTGCGCAGCCAAGCAGCAAGGCCCGAGTGTGTCTGGCCAGGCTGAAAAGTGCCCTTCAGGCCCAGTGCTGCCTCACTGCTGCTGCTCCCTCCACCACTGTGAGCCATTCAGAGGAAAAGAGAGGAGGAGGAGCAATATACATATATACTACAACGTTTTTTTGTACGCAGATGTTGTTGGACTGCTAACTAAGTACTTCATCTTCCTTACTCTGAATTCATTTTGAAGATGTTCACCACTTTTGTAAACAATTCTCGTTTCATCTAATGCACCATTAAGAAATAGTCATTGGAATTCTGCACACTGTGTGAATCCTTGAGGTCCAACCAACAATCTAAATACATTTTCTTTTCCACAGAAAAAATACCTTGTTTACACCATTTGCTTTCTTGAGCCTTCTTCTAGCCTCCACTTCTCTCCCCACTGCATGGCTGCATCTCATGTCACTCTTGTTGGCAGGTATGTGAACTGTGTGGCCGTGCCGTTGGCCATATATAAAGATGGACAAAGCTTCTGCGGGTCAGCCACAGGATTCCTGAAGAGCAGTTTTGAAGCTCAGTGTGGCGGCTGGGCCGTCGCCATCTTGGCATGGCCTGACTCTGCCAGGCTAGTGCTATGTTCATGATACAAGCATAAAACGTAATAAAAAAACATTGTGAGTTGCTGTTGAAGGGTTGCTTAAGTGCTGGTTGGACGTCATCATCCAGATTACAGTGGAGCATTGAAAAAAAAGGTAACTTTGTCATTTTTTCACACCACATAAACAAACATGTGTCAGACATCAGTTTGTATCTTCATATCGCAGATTTTGATTGAAAATCACTAGGTGAAGCGTGAGTGGAACTGAAGTTGGTGGGTGATGCCAAAGCAGACAGCTCATAACCTGTCAGGGCAATGACATGTCACTCAAAGTAACCACACCTTTAGTTATGCATAACAATTTAAAGACCAAAACTGATTTTTGTTCAGCCTCAGGTGGTCAATTGAGGAACTGTAGTTTTTGGATCTTTCACGGTTTCTTCATTGTTCAGCCCCAGAGGTCGCTGTGCACATGGGAACAATCAAAACAGATATCCTCTTGTAAAAACCCAGCGCTATAGTGCTACTATCAAAAACTAAATGAGGTACTTTTATAAAACAATAGTGTAAGCATTTATTTTACTGTTAATTTAATTTATGGAAACTTTAGAAACGTATTAGTAAGACACTCTCTATGCCAAAATAAACCTCAAAGGATGTAATAAAAGGCACTATTTTACCATCTTATTAAGGCTGATTCATCGCAAAACATTCCCTGAATGATATTAAACTATTTTAAAATCATCAAGGATCAGAGATTTCTCCTTTCTGATTCAAAATATGCAACTGGAATGCACCTACTGGAATTCCTCTGTACAACCATTAGCATATTTGAGTTTGAAGTGCAGCGGCAGTGACATCTCAGACTGTTTCCTGGGCCTCAGGTGTAGCTGGAGAGAAATCCTGGAGCTACGTTGCTATTCTCCCCGTAGGAGCGCCTGTGAAGCACCAGCTATGTAAATTGGGAGCAGAATATGTATGATGGATAATGGTAAGTGTGGTAAGTTTCGCTGCCATCTGCTCAGTAGTAGAATAATGAGAATACCTGAGGGGGTCTCTGTTACACCAACATCCATATGACTCCCCAACATCTGCTAAGTTATGTTAGCAGGGCATTTAGAAATCTAAATATATGCTGATACTTTCGGGCTACATGGCGAGGCAAACAAATCACAGAGCTGGCAGTGATCTTCCTCCATTCATTGCCAAGCTGATGCGTGATCAGCCGCTCACTAGTGATGAAACAGGAAATGCTAATAGATGTCATATAAAATGCTTAATTTGCACCGGAGATAGAAGCAGTATATTGCTGAGCACAGGGCTGAATGCATGAATTTCCTGTACCAGAGTGCCATCTACCCTATTGGGATTCTGTGAGACCGTCACAGCTATTAAAAGTAACAAAGGCAGACTCTAACAGTGGTGGCAAATATAACGCCCAGGTGTAGGACACGACAGCAGCTTCGTCCCTCACACCTCTGCGCTGTCCTCCAAGGCAGCAGCAGAGGGAAAAAGTTGACTGGAAATAAATCACATACATAAGAAACGGCTCAAAAAAGAACGTGTATACACGAGAAACTAATGTGTTGATTTATACATTGCCAGATGCTTTACTTACTTTTTTTCCTGTATATATTTTAAGTGGTATGTTTTTTATTTTATGTAACTTATCATACATTTGATAGACTAGTTGCCTGTCTACCAAAGAGTATTAATGCACGGTTTATACTTCTGCGTCAAGCCCAGACCCTAACGCCGTAGCCTGATGCGCACCCACCCAGAAATGTAACTATGTGTCATGGTGACGTAGAGCGCAAGAGCTGTGATTGGTCCGCTTTGTAGTTACGTGTTTCCGCTTTACTATTTCCGGCTGCTTCTCCAACTCTGCAGTTTTCAAATTGATTGTTTTGGATCAATTAAGATGGAACACATCGAGGAAAGGTTAACTGAGGAGGTTCGGAGATAGAAACATTTGTAGGACTTGTCTTTGGCAAAATGTCAGCGAACGTTTCAGTCGCCATTGTTGAAAGGGAAGCAGGAAGTAGAAACAAAATTGAACTGAGTGTCAAAAAAAGACACAGCGCCAACTAGTGTTTGGGTAGTGATTTTTACAGAGCGAACCAGACTGGGGAGCGCACAAGTATAAATGGCTCACACTTCCCGCAGAAGTATAAACCACGCTTTAGACTCCAAATACACCGGTGATTTTACTTGTCTCACGTCTATGTGATTGAAGAAACATTAAATGTATTTCTTTTAGTCTGATTATAAATTCAATTGCCTCTGTCTTGGATTTTTTCAGCTACGTGTCTGCTTCAGTGCAGAGTGCATCAGAAGCTCTGTGCTAACAGCCAAAAACACCAGACGAGCCCTGGTTTGGTTAGGTATCTGAGGGAAGCGGAATAACTTGGTAGCTATGCTAGACTATGACAAAAAAAAAATTTAAAAATAGCTCCTCTCATTATAGCTCTCAGCTCACGCAGCTCCCACATGGTGAATGTTAGCTAATTTTAGTCTTAGTTGCCACTGTCACATTGGACAGACCGTGAGAGTGTGGTGAGCTATACAGATGGCCTACGTATGTGCACTCCTAGTTGGTAACAATCCTCTTTGCATCTTAGAAAATTGCCACTTGGCTTCTTTCACATAGTAACACATGCAGTGTATTTATTGTTTAATCTGAATCTTCCATTATGGATTTCTCTCTTTATATAGTCAGTTTATGCCAGTTTTAAGTCCAGTTTTGTCCTCTATATACAGTATGTGGATTGTGGGTTTACCTTTACATCATTATACCAAAGATTCACTGACTAGATTCACTGACTAGATTCACTGATTAGATTCACTGATTTAAAGACAGGATTTGAGAGAGAAGGGACAGAGACATCACAAGTTGGAGAAATCCATTGGTCATGTTAACTTAGTCCATACTATTGTTATTCTGGCCCACAGATGTTTGTGGACGGCCCATAAACCTACACTCAGCAATTCATAGTGACCAAAAAGAAATTTTTAGAAATATAAGCAAATTTCAGGTTGGGTTGTCTTGACAGGTTTATATAATGCTTTAGATTTGGGCAATTCGTTCACCTTCATGTCTCTGCAGGGTTTTAAGCAGGGCTTAGCTGGGCCATTCAAGGGCAGTAGGCCAAAGACACTCCAACTTGGCTTATTTTGGTTTATGTGGTGCTGAAAGATAAGCTGTTGCCCCATTCTCAAGTCATGTACATTCCGAAGCAGTTTTTTTGAAGGACCTCTCTATACATGGCTGCATTCATCCTCAGTTCTGACTAGTCTCCCTGTTTCTGCCTGTGTGAAGAACCCCCATAGATGCTACTGCTTGACTGCAGGGATGCTATTAACATTCTGGCGTTCACCAGACACAGTGCTTTGAGTTTTTCCAAAAGGGTTCAGTTTTTATTTCATCGCACCAGAGAATATTTTTCCTAATCTCTCACCGTTCTTTAAATGCTGTCTGCAAAATTCTAGTTATCATTTACCCTTCAGCCCGTGGCTTCCATCTAGCTGCTCTACCTTAAAGGCCTGAATGAGAGAGTGCTGCTGAGATGATTGCCCTTCCTGCAGATGACTTCTGACTCTATGTTATAGTGATCACTGTGTTCTTGGTCACCTCCATAAACAAATCTTTCTTGCCTGGTTTCTCAGTTGGTCGAGAAGGCTTTTGGAAGAGTCTTGGTGGCTCTGAACTCCTGCCATTTCATATTTGTTGTTGTTTCCCTGGGAAACACTAATGTAAGCTTTGTAGGGGTGCAATTTGTCCCGTATTGTTTGGGACACGACATTCGATTGAGTATGAATGGGATGCCTTGACTGTTACGATAGGAAATAGATTAGATTTTTAGTGGTCTCTCCTGTACTAAAAAAATACTGAGCAATGTGTGACTCTAAAACTGGGGCTCATACAAAACTATAGATTTTGTCCACCTGTCTTTTCCTATTGCTTAAGTCTATAGAGTAATCCTGGGCTACATATGCATGTTTCCACTTGTCAATGTAAAATTGATAGTACAGTTTATCCATTTACAAATAAATCCACAATAAAATGTGCAAAACATTGAGAACAGTGATTGATTTCTGAAGTAATTGTTTGGTGTGTCAAAAGAAATGGAAATAAATCTCTACAGATCTCAGACTGCTTTGCAATAACCTGTTTAAAACCAACACAGACATTATACAGGCCTGAGAAGCCTCGACAAAGGCCGGCTGGAGGACGAAGGGGCACGCAGTCATAGGTGGGCTGGTTTCCATGGCATCTGAGACAGAGACCTTTCTGCTCCAAGCCCCAGGTCACATCGTCTGATGAGTTTGTGAAGATAAATCCCCCTCCTTCATCCTGCACGGCTTTTAGACTGTGAAGAGGCAGCGCTAATGGAACGTACTCATACATGTAATCGTCTCTTTGATTTAAATATGTTTGGACTGGGACACCACTCCATGGGAGATTCTGGGTTGCTCTGTTTCCAAACAGTGCATGTTTTATACATCAGTGAATGATGAAAACCCTGGTAAGGACGACCTTTTTAAATAAATGAAATATTCTTTTGCGTCTGTGTAACACTACTAATGAGTCACCATGACTGCAAGTGAGATGGCATGTTAATTATACTCTGAGTGACCTGGAAATAAGTAACACTAGCCGCTCTGGATGCTTCCTCTTTAGGACAGAATACAAAGTGTGACCTGAAGACTTTGAGACGAGCCCTTTCCAAACAATGACTTAAGATCTTAAGGCACATAATACATCCATGCGGAGACATGGAGGAGACAAGTAATTGATCTGGCTGTACAAGTCTTTAAAGGAGGTAGATGATATAGTGGACAGTAAAAACTCTGAAGGCTTCATATTTCATAGATTAAAAAAATGAAAATGTACAGGTTTTTAATTTAACTTCAACAAAGTTGCTATAACTTGAGCAGAAAATGGAGTGGAAAATAAAGTCTTCGGGTTTTGCAGAGGCTCTGGGAGAGCGAGCATTAGAGGAAGATCCATGGCTCAAGCTGGTTTGAGCAGAGTGAGCACCAGTAGAGTACATTCGGGAGGAGGTCTGAATGGATCAATACATCACAGAACAAAGGGGAACAGTGCTTCAGCAGGGGCCCCAGAACAAGACAGGTCCATTGCTCAACTACTGTCACAGTAGTGTATCACAGGCATCTCACATGCACCTTTTCAGAGCTGGAGCCTCCGGTTACTGGACAGGGATAAAGACAGATGTGGGGATGGGTGGATAAACTGGGGAAACTTGGGACATAACCAGGATATTGACAGATGAACGAAAACAAAGCTGCTTTAAATGGAACACTTTAATTTGTTATATTACATAAAAAAATATTTTATCTGTGTTTTATTTATTCTGGTTGTAAAGTGTGTTTTAGCCACAGCTGTGCACTTACGCCATATTTAATCACACGTTGCTTTTATTCTATAACTCATGTAATACAGTTTTAGCAGTAGTTCAGTTTAGTGTCATTTATTTTACCAGGAACTGTGCACATAAACATTAGTCTGAATCTGCAGGCTCTGGGCAGATAGACACAAGAGTAAACATGAAATGCAAATACTTATCCAAGGTACTAAATGCGAATAAGGCGGCATGATCAAACATACGCAGTCTGACAAACCCAACCCAAAGGAATTATTCAACATTTTGGTTAATACATTTGTCGTCCCTGTGACACCGCGAGGCAACCAGAGAGATTCCAGTTAGACAGAATGTGTCAGAAAGTGGCTGTGCTCAGCTAAGAAATCATTTATCATCTCAGGGACACATGCAGTAACCTGTGTGAAACTGCCAAGTGTCAGTTAACCATTTGTATGTATTGTATTATGGGTACAATAAGAAGAGATATTATGTAAAGGAAGGAGCGTTTGTGACAGAGTTTGGGTTAACAATGGCAGGTAATTAATGCAGTCATGAGGAGCAATTATCTGATAGGCTGATTGACTAATTATTTTTTTTTATTTTTTTTTTAAGGAAATTGCTCAAAGCCTGTGTTAACTATGGTCAAATTATAATTTCTGAAAGAGTTAAATCAGTTATCCAACACTTTCTTTATTAGCCTAACCTTAGTACAGCTAACAGCTTCTGAAGACTAAAGATATCAACTGGCTTCAAATTAAGTCATTTTGACTCGCAAAATGACTAAAGTGTTCTTGTTTGAACTTGCAGGGCATGACAACAACCATCGCCACCTGCTGCATCCCTCACTTTTTATCCTACGCGGGGTTGCTTCTAAACTGGAGGATTCTGTATCTCAAAAACTTTGTCCTAACAATGTTTGGTGCCAGTGAAGGAAATAAAGTGTCTTTCATGGAGCAGGACCATGGACGTCTGCGTCCGCCATTAACCCAGTATTTAAGGTGCCTTTATACAGAGTGCCTCATTTCGCCCCTAATCTTAATCATACACTAGGTACCAGGTGCAGAAATGGACTTTTTTTTTAAAGGTCCGCAATTTTCCGTTGCTCCTTTGGAGCATACAAAGACCTTAAACATGTCTAGATTTTTTTTTAGAAATGCCCGCAATATAAAATCAGCTGAATCAGCACAGGAAATAATGGAAATGACTTACATTCATGGAATTCCAGGGTATTAAGCTGTGCCTGCCACTGCGTTTCCACCTGACCAATCCTTAATATGATAGATACAATGTCAGTCCATCACCTAAAGGTTACTGACAGTCTAGTTACCCTTCACACACCACTTGCTACATGCCCTTTCTCTCATTCATTTTTTTCAACTTTTTTTTTTTTTACCTACCTGTCATGTTGCTTACAACATTGTTTACCTCTTATATCAGTGCATGTCTGGGATGTTTGGCCAATACCTTAAACTCTAAACAGTGATCTATTATAGCAGGGAGAGACCTCTAAAGTGAACTTTGAACAGAGCCCCTTTTTTTCTTTTAAATCAAACCTCTTTAACTTTTGTGCTGGTGGGCTGCCGGAGACATAAATGAAGCTATAATCAAACCCAAGATAAATTAAGAGGCAAGCGTTGACTCAGCGTTTTGTTGCCCTAGCGATCCATTGACCCTGAGGGCCGGCAGCAAGAAAATTGAGAAATGCTCGTTTTAATGCCTATCCAATATATACGGCATCTACCTCGAGATGGGGCTGTGCAATCAACCACTAATCCATTAGACAGAGATGTTTTTCAAAGATTGACGCGTTATTGTGCTGCTGTCTGCACTGGCTCACGTTCAAGGTTAACCTTTTAGAGACGCCTGATTGTTGCTAGAAGGTTAAACAACACATTAACATGCATTAAAATATTAAATTATGGCTCCATTTACTATATGAGAGAAAAACAACAACATAAAAAAGGCTTTTAAAATTATGAAGGCAATTGATAAAGTGGAAGGCTAGCAGAGGCGTTTACTCCGGGGGGGAAATACGGGGTTGTGGAAGTGAGATGGTTTTCGAATGGGCAGACCGGGTGCAGTTCTGGCAGAATGAGGGCTTCTTTTATTGCCGGGTTAATGAACTGATGGTGAGGTCAAGTATTGAAGCCTTCGCAATTAAGGTGACTTTTCCCAGAAGAGCCGGCCAATGCATGGGATGAAAACAAATTGAAACAGCCACCTCTCCGGCTGACGTTTTAGTCCAATTTTTGCAGCAGCCCACGCCGCAGTGGAGCCTCTCAGAAATAGCTACCGTGTGTGGTGGTGGTTGCATATAGGCTACATCTGTCTTCCAGCAAGAGTAAACTCACACTGCAGGAGGCCAGAGAGAAGCCCTTCTGTGTTTCGGTATATTGACAGTGGGAGGACTTTGAATAAGTGATGCCTCCTGTCCGCTTGTGTGAAATACAGCCTCTACCTTGTTCCAGAGGATAACCAATTAACTAATCTGAACGTTACAGTAGAGCTACAGTGGCAGCGTGCGCTCCTCCCTATCTTGTCCATTTAAGTAATTGAAGGATCGGAAAGGCTGTCCCATTTTAAACGTTATAAGGAAGCAATCCCATCATGCACGTCTTCACTCTCGCCGTCCCATCTTGAGCTGCCTCGCGTCGAATGCCTTTGACTGACACGCGTTTCTTCTTTAAGGGTCCCAAAGCACACCAAGTTCAATTTACTTTGCACGGTTCCAATAGTGGCCAGGGTTAGGATTCGCGTAGCTGCAGCGGCGAGGTTTGGACGAGAAAGAAAGACGAGGGGGGTGGGGTTGGGGGGTGGAGTTGTGGTGCAAAAGGAGGAGAGATGGTAACGGTGAGGAAGAAGAGGGGGGTTGGTGGGGGGGGGGGCAGACAGAAAGACAGAGAAGGAAGAGAGAGAGGAGACCCTGTCACTTGGAATCACCGTCACGGAGCAGGTGAAGAGAGATAAATGTCAAAGGACTCTCGGCGAAATAAAACAACAACTCGCCTGCACTCATCCAGGCGAGCGCGAGTCAGCCACAGTTCGTGAGTCTCCTGGCCTCTGGTCTAAATAGACACGCAGAGAAAAAAAAATCCATACACCGCAATGCAAAGCGGAATCGAAAACAGGGTGCACAAGGTTTGACTAATATGGACTCATTATGCATAAGCAGCTCAATAGGTTAACCCTAATTAATGCTCGAGTGTGTGCCGGTTCTGTTTTTCTGTTTTTTCAGAAAGTAGAGTCTGCATGCGAGAAATATTCATTGTTGTGACGTGAGCAATTATACCTGGAAAGGGCACCTAAAAGTGCAGGAAAAGCTCCAAAATTTGGTCTAGGTCCCATGTGTGTGGAGAGTGTCACAGCTGCGGTGTGACAGGTCCTCCTGCAGGCCCAATTCTCACAAACATACCGAGGCTGCTTTTATTAACATCCCACCACCACCACCTCCCAAATAAAAAAAACACATACATACACACACACACACACACAAAGAAAAAAACACAGAGAATGGAGCCAGGACTCTGGAGCCAAGTAGCTGTTGCTGGAATTTTTCTGGCCTAATTTGCATTAATAAAGAGGCTGTTCCTTGTCGGAATGTGTTTTATCCAGCTCAAAAAATCCCTGGGCGATCCCTCTCCGCAGAGCACTGGGAGAATCCGACTGTCAGAGCCGACAAGACAAATGAATCCTGGTGTCAGCGCAGAGTGGCTCGGCGTTGACAGATTGAGAAGAACTGTCCCTCTGTCGACAGGCATGCTTCATTTTCAAATTAATAAATCTGAATAAAATATTTTACCCTTCATTATGAGTGCTGCCGCTGTGACAGCTTTGCTGAACAGGGCTGGGATGTGGATGGGGAGGAGGTTTTGTGGGGCGGGGGGTTGCTGCCAGTGAAAACAGCTTGCACCAAATCCACCTGGGCTTATGCTGTGTATTTATAATGTTTGTGCGCGTGCTTATGATGTGTGGGTGTGTGTGCGTTTCTGTTTGTGGCTTCTTCTCTTTTATGCACATGGGCTTGTACGTTTTTTTTTTCCCATTGATCCTCCCGCTCGCACATTTTCCGCTCAGCGCGCTCCCCGAGCCCCCCGTGTTCTACCAAAGAGGATGGGACAAACAAAAATAACTGGCTCCGCTGCGGTACAGTAGTGATAGATTCCTCACATATTCTCCCCTCACACCTGTACAGCCATATGGAGCCACGTCAACATGGCAAAAAATAACTTTTCAATGAGATTGCTGGGTATAAAGTAAATGCTGAACATAGCTTTTGGCTAATAGCGACATAAAGAAGTGTGTTGCTTTACTTTTGCAACAACCTCAGTTCAAACGTGTGTTTGACTTCACTTCATGACTCACGTGGTACAATTATATCCTCATGTGCGCCACGCGCAGGCCGCAGTCAAAATCTTTGTATTAACTAAACGAAGAGTAATCAAAAAGTGTTTAGCTGTGAATGAACAGACGAGTCTCCCGGCAAAACCGTGCGGTGTGTGTATAAGTGGATGTTGAGTGACAGATTGATGGGGTGAAAGACATAATTGCTTGAGATAAAAAGGAGTAGAAAGAGGGGAGGGATGTATAAATATAACACACAGGACTCATAATCTTGCAATATTACCCCTCCAGGGTGAGAGAAGAAGGCACAAAGGAGTATGGTGAGTTGTATCCAGTCAGTCATTCTGGATGCTAAATTAATATGCAACAGCATACACTAATATGCCCTTTGAGGAGGCCAGGCATATTGTGAGAGACTTGTGAAGTTGCCTGAGGGCAAAGTCATATGAATAACATAAAATACTATATGATGCTCTGTAAATTGTGGGGTTTTATGGAGATTTGTGTTCTTGCAGTTGCCTCATGCTCTCTTCTGTTTCCTAACTTTATAACAATGGTGGTTTTACTGCAATATCAGTACACTGTATTTGCTGGTATGCCTAATTTTGCCCAAAACACTGGCAACGTGTCCATTTATACAATCCTTGAAGCTGTAAAGGAATGAAGACAATTTGCACTACATTATACAAAGTAGTTTACATAAGGATGAGAGTGATCTGTTCAATGTTCAGTGTGTGTTTCTGGTCACACACTTGTGGTTTCTGGGAAACTGGCTACACAAAAGCTACGCAGGAGCCATTCCCGAAAGGTATCCCATTTCCTTTAATCAATGCACAAAAAAAAAGAAAAAAAAAAGAGTGCTATCCAGCCAATTAATTTGCACCAGCTGACATGTGTATGATAATGACAGGCAGCACAAAGGACTCCGTGTTTCTCCTTATGTAGGCCTTCAATATTTAAAGAAGAGTACGTGTTTTTGGCAAGGCGACGGCGATGCGTGTCAGTTAAACTTCTTAGACGTCAGCCTTCCCTGTGAACATCACATCATCAAAGATGACATTTCATCAACTAACGCAATAAATAATAGAACACAGTGCCTGCCATTTGAACCTTGGGTGACAGCATCTGAGGAAATTGTCACCCTGTAATTTGTTTTCTTATGTCTTCTGTCATCTTTTATTAGAGTTATCACCTGTATCAAAAAGTCCCAAGTACAGTCGGTTTGTGATAGCTGTGTGTATAAAATTAAACAATGATTAAATTAGACTTGTGACGACTGGGAAGGACAGAGGCCTCCTTAAAAATTTCAGCGAGTAACAACTATATTTATATTTAAAAGACCTCTACAGAGCCTGACTCGATCTGACATCCTTGCTTTGACCATGGATAGATAGAAATCAAGTAAACAGAGCAGACAGGGAGTGACAGCACTGTATTTGTGATCTCTTTCCAGTGGATGGGGATTGTTGGGGAGGGGAACCGGAGAAATGTGCCAGCCCTAATGCCTTATGGCAACTTGTGCTCAGCTGATAAGACAATATTTCATGTGGGGTCAGGGCCAATAAGGAGCCTTTTCAACAGCACAGAGATGAACACAGCCTGACTGGCATGATCAAAATGCCAGCTACACATGCACTCACAAGCACACACATACAGATGCAATCCTGAGATGTTAAATGATAAAACAAATTGTGTAAAACTACAGCTAGCTTTACTAGAATATAGAAAGGTGGCGGTACACACAGAGTCGTGCTTCAGGGACCTCCAAAGACGCAGCTTTCATCTTCGACTTGGCCACCTCTTCTTTGGCACCCTGCATCAAATAAATGTAATGACGCTCTTTTATAGGATCGTTTGATTAACCATCTATTTTCGCCTACTGTTTATTTAGCTTAAAGAAAATATGTAGGTCAGGGCTGAGGTACAAAGTCTATTAATATTACCCTCTACCTACTGTATATTGCAATTTTCTTTTGGAATGGCATTACAAATTTTCCTCACATGAGGAAGCCAGTAGAGCATTTCATGATTAAATAGTTCAAAAATCAGCTAAAACTATGTAGTCCTGCACCTGTGATCAAACAGTCATGTCATAGTCTACTAGACACACCACAGAATACACGTTTACTTCACTGAAAGTGAAAAAAAATAAATAAATCACGCTTTGCTGGCATTAAGTTTAAAGTTGTGATCTGAAAATATCCATTAATATATCCATTAGTTCTGACTGGTTCGCTTCAGAGCAGAGTTGCTGGTACTTCACTGTTAGTCATCCAAAAGCTAGCTGGTATTGTAAGAGACTTGGCTAGGTTAGAGGTAACATTGTGTTTGGTGTGATACCCAAAAATCAACAGCAGAGGCCCATGACAATATGACCCAGTTTATTTTCAGCGTTATTATTCGATTTAAATTACTTAACGTAAATAGACAGACTTGTCATGTCCAACAACTCCCGATTTCACGTATATATGGCACAGTTTTCTAAAACGCATTAACTGCAGAGTCAGAGGGATGTTATTGTTACTGTGGTTGTCATAGAAAGTGACTTTAGCTGTTAGGTGTAACATGACTTCAGATTTAGAAGTCGACTATTAGGTGGTTCAAGTCGAGTCGAGTCCGACTAGTTGCCGATGACGTCACTAATATAAACACAGTAGAAAGTAATTCTTTCAAACAATGAAATCTAGATTCTTAGCCTAAATGTTTATTGTAGCATCTGACACAAAGGAAGCTACGCAGGTTTTTCTGCTAGTTTGTTGAAGCTTTAACACGGGTTACACGGGCTACTGTCGACCGTAATCCATGCCAACACCACAAACACCGCCACAAACACTTCTAATATGCTGCTATCACTTGGTTTGCTCCGCAAACTCTCAACTACACCATAACTCTCTTCTTTCGCATGGTGCGTTCACGGACAGAAAACACGCTGTACATTCACAGCAACAATGTCAACTAATACAACACAACAGAACTGAACATAAACCCACAAGCTCATCGAGCCAGTCCATTACAAAATGCTGAGAAAAGACCAATCATGCGCTACATACGGTGTGCTACAGATATGTTTAGCCTATATAAATCGGCACCATCATTAGCATTTAATAATACTCCACAGCATGTTGTAAGATAATATAAGGTAGCCGATTAAAAAAAAAAACAGAAGGGCTATTTCTCCAAAGCCTGTTTCGTGTACTGCAGCTAAAGGTATATTAACTTTGATAATGAAATTCACCAGCTCAATCAATTGTTGATTTGCAGCCTCCTTCTCTCCGTCACTGCAGGACGTTTGGTGAAGTTGTTAATTGACTGCAGTTGAGAGGATTTGGACCGTTCCTCAAGCGTTAGCTGATGATTTTTCAGATGAGTGTGCATTGCAGTAGTACTTAAGTTGTATTTCATGACTAAGTTACATATTTTGCATGTCACAGCAGAATTGGCGATGAACTCCAGTGAAGTGTTTCCACACACGTGATGTCTTCTGGGAGGCATCCATGTTGTTATTGTCACGTGGTCAGTGACTAGTCTGTATGATACTTAAAGCGTCACATCGCAGGAGAGAAGTCGACTAATCGAGTAGTCTGTACAACCCCCTACTTACTATATCTACTGTATCACTTTCTCATTACATTAAGTAATGAGTTTATCTGGGCCTTTTCACTGAAGCAGAGAGCTGTGTGAGTGAACCAAGACATTAAAGTTTGAAACCAAATCAATGAGCAAAAAGATGAAGCTGGACTAAACATAGAGCAATGGAAGGGCTGCAATCTAGTTTAAATTTTAACTATAACTGAGAAACTTTTACTTTAAACATAATCATCTGAGCATTAGTTAACATAAAATGTTTGATTTATGCAGCTTCAGATGTTCTCAATTTATAAAAACACGTGGGGATTTGCCAACCATTTTCCTGTGCTATTTAACAATTAAAACTATTTGGCTAACTGCAACACAAGTTATATCACATACAATACTTTTGAAACACAAATCTCCTTTTTAGCTTCCTCCATACAGTATTCCCACATACTCTATAGGGAACTCAAGTTTACACTCCAACCATTAGTAAGAACAGACTCACTTGAGAAACCCATTAATAAAGAGTTAGATTAGATAGAAATGTGACTCACAGCCTTGTTTTCTATTACATAAATAGCTGCTGTGGTTATTAGCATGATAACCTGAATATATAAAAGTCCTGGGCCCATGCTGTTTCTGTGTACTGATAATTGGATTACAGGCCAATGAAGGGTTAAACCTGTAAAGAGATATACGTACCTCAGCTGTGACCCCTTGCTCTCCAAGGTATCTCCCCTGTGCAGGATTCTTATTCAACTTCAAACTGACAGTGTTTTTAATCTTTTCTTTGCTTCTCTCCTGGAGATTGGGGAAACAAAAATCAATACACTGTGGCAGGCGATCTAGAAGCCTGTGAATTACAAGGCCTGGACCCGGCCGTGCCGCCTGCGCGGCAGCCTTGAGCAGGGGACCATGGGAGTATCATCAGAGACCAAGGGGAGGTCACAGGTTCAGGTCAGGAGCACCGACAAAAAAGCAAGGTATTTACTGTCTGTGCACGAAAATGAGAAATAAGCTCTATACACCACAGGGGAAGCTTCAAATCTGCCCTGTTCATTTTTTTTTTTTCCCTTCCTGAGAATAGTTGTGGCCTCCATACTGCTCTCCCACCGCACTCCCCTGCTGACTCCCTGTGGATGATATACTGGGCCTGAGCCTGTGATAATGCCCACACTACAAATCTGAGCGCAGAACATATCGACACCCGGGTCTGTCATTATCCGTTAATCACGCTGCTGACGTACGTTTCAATCCAGGCTTCTTGGCAGCCCACCAAGCTACAGAAACGACCTCAGATAAATCCATGGGGCTACAGAGCACATACTTTCATCTGAACTCCAGACACCGACCAAACTTGCACACCAAAATTCATCAGAACTGATGCACATAGACTACAAAACAATATGAGAGTATAATTAAACATGGCTTGTGATTGACATTGTATCAAACATCCATTGAATTGATTTTTTTGTATGTGTTTGTGTAGAAGTTGGGGTTGCTTTTGCAAAACTGGTCTGACACAGTTCAGGATTTAAAACTGTTATTTCATGCAATATGAAAATATGTTCAATAAATGGCTCCAGTAATTAAACGAAGCTCCAAAAACAATTAGGACAGTTTTCAAAGAAGCATTCAAAAGTTGCACTGGTCCAACTGGTAATTAGCCCAGTGAATGGCTTGAGGCTTTGTTCTACTATACAGACATCAAGTGTTTATAGTTGTACCAAACAGCCAAATTTGTGGGTGAAGCGGTTGCTGAATGTTACAGAAAGTTTTCAATGTCACAAAAGTTTTTAAAACCACCAGTGCATCTGCTCCCTTGGGCCCTAAAAGGCTTTAGGCTCTCTCCAAAATTGCAACTAACGTAAGTCAGATTTGGAATTTCTTTCAGATGGGGGAAACATTTACGAATAAGGAGCTGCAGCTTGTGTTTCCACAAATGCTGCAGATCATCCCTCTCCCCTAAATGTGGTGACTGAAGTGTGGAACGAACAGGCAGATATTAAACCTCCAGAATGGCGTTCTTTTTTTCTTTTTTCTTTTTTTTTTTTAACTCAAAAGACTTTTTTGACCTGCTGACTGGACTGTGATTAGAGCGTGTCCTTTACCCTGGATGGCATTGCAGTGATTCATTTCCCCTGGTGTCATCTAATGTTCAGGCAATAATCCAGCGGGGGAAAAATTGCTTTGTAAATACCGCGCCGCATCACACATCACATCAAACAAGGAGCAGTTTGAGATCTAATATTTTTCTGAGCAAAAATAATGCCTGATTAATTTCTGCTTGAGAGTACAGCCTTAAGCACTTTGATCAATACGTGTGTGACTACCTGCCAATGCTGGACTCACTGAGTAATTAGCCAATGTGCTCGGCGGGCCTGACGGGGGTAATGAAGTCACACAGGCTAAGAGCTGCCAGGAAAAAAAATCAGTCCAGATAACGACGGTTTCCCTTCAAAGCTCTGCATGTATACGCAGATGAATTAAGAAAAAAGAAAAAAACAACATAAGATGCGCTTTAACATCACAACAAATCATCTCTGTGCCACACACATACATTGACAGAAGTAGGGAGCCCGTTCATTTGCAGAAATATTAATTCCATCCAAGATTGAGGAACGGTGCTATAAATATCTGTGACCGCCTGATTGCTCTGGGAAGATCAAACGGAGACAAACAATGCACTTTCTGAACAGTTTGTTCTGAGAGAATTATGACAGAAATAACTGACAGCTCTTGATGAACAGGAACATCCAAAGATCAGACAAGTTTTTATTGCATCAGAAATTAATTCTAAAAATGATACATCACTCAATGGGTGTATTAAAAGCATTCAGCTCCCGCTTGAAGAATTTCTGATTTCTCTGACAACGGAGTCTAATTAGACCAAACACATCCCTGTTTGTCTGACTGAAATAACTCAATTATAGAAACTCCAAACATCTGGCTGCACACTTGCAGCATTGATTAGAACACTTTTTTTCCCTGAAATGATTAAATAAGACAGTAATCACTTTAGAGCCACTTCCATCTCAATTAGAAGTGTGTAGAACTCAAAAGACGTAGAACCTCAACTAATCCAATCACTGCTGAACCCACACTCCTCATTATGTGCTGTTGCATGTGTGGATGACGAATAATCAAATGTGCGCACAAAACAGGTTTAGAATCGAAGCCACATCGTATCAGAACTGGGCTTGTTCTTTCATATCACTGCAGCCATGATTTAATATTGCGTTTATTTTTAGGCTGTTTTGTTGCTCTCTAATTACAATTATGTGCAAATAGCCATATGTTACGTTTTTGCACATCAGAGCTATTCAGGCACTTTCCTCAAAAGGCTTTGGTCTGTAGGCTTGTTACCTCTTCTTCTCCCCTCGTAGCCTCTGCCACCAGCCCATTACCCATGACAGGACAGAGAAGAAGAAGACAGAGCAGAATCCGCCGTAGCCTTTAATTTCAGGAGAGGCAAGAAGAGAAAAAAACTAATTGAAACTTTCTCTCAATGATTTGCTACTTGATTTGACACTGGACTTTCCCATTGTCACAAAATCAATAGCAGCAAGACAGGCAGAGTCTAACTGGAAAAGGCTTTTGGCTTTTCATGCCGAGTGAAGGCGGGCAAGAGCGTCAGGGTTAAGTGATGTGTTTCTGACGCTGAATGGGTCTGGGACACCCCATTCGCTCAGCGGCCCTCTGGAACTCGTGGGCCTAATGGCAGGGCAAATCACTGGGGGGAAGGGGACTGACTGACTCAAATATGTGGGTGTAAGCGTGCATGAATGTGTGTGTGTCTGTGTGTGTGTGGGTGTGTGGGCGTGCGTGTGTGTGTGTGCTTATCTATTGTCCATGTGTGGCTATTTGCTCAGAGTGAGAGTAGAGGAGAAAGTCTCTCGAGCATTGGATTGTTCATAAAACCAAGCGAGGGCTACAACATAATGACTTCACTCACCTCCCAAAATCAAAATTAAAAAATGGGGCACCACAATGGACTAAGCTATTATGATTGTAATACGGAGGCCACAACCTGCCAGCTGTTGTGAGTATGAGTGCACACTGTATCTGTGTATGTGGGTGTGTGCGTGTGTGTGTGTTAGGTCAATCTTTGCCTCGTCCCTCGCGTCACCTTTTATCTAATGAATTAATACAAACACAAGACAAATATCACTGCTGTCAGCCGAAAATCTCAACCTGACAGGAAGCTGAAGTAATAATCCTTAAGATTCTCATTATATTAAATCCAATTTCTGATATTATTTATTGCTGCCGTTTTCTCAGCAAAACCCATTCTGTGTGTTTGGTTATTGTTATAAATTACAGCAATAGTGTGAAAAATAAAATATCAGAGCTTGAGAAAGAAGTGTTGGTATTTGAAAAAAGAGACCATTGTTCACTCCTGTTTCCTTCTGCACGGTTCTGTTCAAGTCGTATTTGTGCCCTCACATAATCCAACCTTAATCAGAGTGGTGCCAGATCAGCAGATGTTTACATCAACAGTGGTTTATGGGTGTCAGATCACAACACTAAAGTTGTTTCAGATGGTAACGACAAAAAAAGGTCAACTCTATATCGACCAGTTTATTGTTACCAGCAGAGTCGGTCTTTCAGTGTGGGATTCAGCTTGAGTACCATCACAGAAAGTTTATGAAGGTTTGCAGCCATCCAGGTCATGTTATATCCAAAAAAACAAGCTGAAGCAAGGGCAACTAGACTCTAGATGGCGTAACCTACACACGTAGCCTATGCAGGTGCGATCCATTTATACTTGCTGACACGCGAGTCTGGCTCGCTCTGTAAAAACGCCACCCAAACGGTAGACGCTGCTCTTTTTTGACAGTCGGATTAAATTTTGTTTCTACTTCCTCCACTTTCTACTTCCTGCTTCATTTTCAACAATGGCGACTGAAACCTTCAACTTACCTTAAGAGATAAGTCGTATAAATGTTTGTATCTCCAAACCTCCTCAGTTGACCTTTTGCTCGATGTGTTCCATCTTTATTGAACCAAAACAACCAATACGAAAACTACAGAGATGGAGAGGCAGCTGGAAATATTAAGGAGGAAATCGGCTACCACCACTTGTGGTCTGCGTCTGCGTCGCTGGTATGCGTAGTTACGTTTCTGGGGAGACACACGTCAGGCTACGGTGTCTGCATGCGGTCCGCGGATGCTCTGAGCTGTCGCTGTAGCCACGCCGTCTAATTGACGCAGAAGCATAAACTGCCTATAAGGTCTCTTAACAACCAGATACTTGGCTGTAGCTGGAGGAAGCTGTTTAGATCTCGTTTTCATTTGCCCAATGAATGGCACCCTACAAGCCCAGTTGCCGTTGTTTCAGCTTCATTCTTGAATATACCATCACAGAAAGGATAGGAAGGAAGACCGGTAAACCTGCAGTGCTTAAATATTTCTTCCTGAGTTCACTATTGCCATGTTGGACTATGTAAATGGTTTTCAAATAATTAAAATAAGATGATCCATTGATTTGTTTGGTTGTGCTGGAAAGTGCAGGTTGTTTCTGTTGCATTTTAACAGAGTTAGCTACTCTAGTGTTGCTGCCTCCAGAGGCTGATGTACAAGTAATTTTGAAAGGGACATGTATTATTTAAACACATTCTTTACCAATAACCACTGAACCCCCAGTTGCTCCTAGTGCATGCCATTGGTGTGTGAATGTGTGTGTGCTTGTGTGAGCGAATGGGTAGATGTGACTGTGACTGTAAAGCGCTTCAAGTACCAATAGGTAGAAAGGCGCTACATATATAAACAAGGCCATTTACCAAAAAAATGCCCATTTGGGGAAACAAAGAGGCTGCAAACTCAAATAATGTAAAATTACCAACTTTCTATTGGAAAAATGTAAAAAATCTACTCACCATTTTGTTGTGCAATAATGTGTCGTTAGAGGCATTGTGGTTCTCTTTTGTTGCCATGTGGGGCCTATTTTTAGCAGCATGACCATGTTTCAAGATGGTCCAGATGGTCCTGTACTGTAATCTACCTCACTTAAATGACTTTTAAAACATTTATTTAAACTTTTTGAACACAGAGAAGTCTTGTGCCAAATTATTATAACATTTCGAGATTTTTTCCTCAACAGCTAAAACATGTAAAGCAGCACATTAGGTTTCCCCTGCCGTGAATGAGAATAATGATCCAGCTGACACTGCATTTGGCATAAAGCACCAGTCAAAGGGGTTGGAACCAGGAGCATGATTTCCTGAGAAGCTTGAGTAAATGCTCTTAGGCAAGAGAAGGCCATAGCCATTTGGGTAAGTAGGGAGCAATTATACATGAGGATGATTTAGGGGGGGATGCTGTCACCGTAGTGAGGAGACAGGACCTCTGCAGATGAAATGAAAATGGACCGTATAATGGCAGAAGTGGCAACGCAGCCACTTTGGATGGCCTGACTATTATGGCACGTCAACACCGGCAAGAAAAAGAGCAAAACTATGAGGATGGCAATTAGAGAACATGAAAGAAAATGGATCGCAGTGGCATCGGTGCTGAGGAGAACGTTACAGCAAAGGACTTCCAAGCTGGAGTTAATGTGGTGATTTATAGAATTTGTCATCACAGACATGTATGTTATAAATTTCCCGACTGCAGTAATAGCCATAATGAGGTCACCAAATGTACAGTGTCATCTCAGCACTTTGGGGTTCAGACACAGTGTTGAGAGAGGTTACCTGACCAGCATTTTGAACCATTAGAAGTCATCCGTCACCAAAACATTAACTTAATGCAAATGTCAGTCTGACTTTGGGCATGTCTCTGTCTTGTGGTAGTTCGTCACTCTGAGTCACTCCAATTGGAAGGAAAAGCAGCTAGTGATCAGTTAGGGAAGGTCATCATTCAAAATCCACAGCCCAGATATGAACACTCATCTGCAGCATCATCATCATCATTATCCACACGACCATCATCATCATCATAATCATTATGTAAATATGCTCTCAGTATTTTGCAGTTTGGATCCTGGACGGCACAGCAGGCCCTGTTTTGCATTTGCATGTGCATATTTCAGTGTTTTCCAGAGAATGCGCCACAGCAATTAACACAGGATTAATTGGCATCTTTATCTCATTAGGGCCAATCTGATCAGAGTATGATGAGGTTTCAGCGCACTCCCATTTGTTTAAGCGGATTGTGGTAATTGCTGTCATTATTATGGGCTCTTTAGCGTCATCCGTGGGCCTTCTCTCCCTGCCTGGACCCCATAAAGCCCAGCCATGTGTCACGGCTCAGTTTAGTTAACCCCTGGAATGAGCCCAGTGGTGCCGGCGTGTGGTTAACGGCCAAGCAGTGATTAGCTCTCACACATCAACTCATTAACACTTCGCCCCTCCCCTCCTAAACTGCCTTTGTGTTCACCCCTAATTATAGCCCTACCTTCACAAATAAAAACTTTACGGGGCCCACGTGGGAGTGGGGGCTTGTATGCACAGTGTTGAGTTGGTCGAACCCACGTACTGTGTTTTACAAAGCCCCTGGGGCTTGTTTGTCAATCCTGCCGTGATACACTTCACTGCTGTGGCATGTACATGCCATAAAAATGATAGCTATCACTTTATGGACAACGGGAGGGGATTATTGTCATTTCACACGCTGATATTAAGGTTTTGAATAGGGCTCGTATCGGAAACTGGGATTTTCCCTGCTCCCAGAATGTGTGTTTTACTGCGTTGACACCATAATAAATATACTGTGGATCTAAAGCATACAGCATCAAAAGACAGTATTTCTGAAAGAGGGAGCTATTATTTCAGCATGAACTCAGATCTACAACCCACCAGAGAGAGTCGACAGACGGATATTGAGATATAGTGTACAATAGAAAAAGGGAGCCATTGATCCCACAGAGTGCAAACTTTACACTTGCTGCTAAGTTCTCTAAAGGGGGCAATCAAATTTTATATGCTCGTAACTATTTCACCCCCTCTAAATGTTAACAACTGTGCACTCACACTATATCGCCCGTCCGCTTTGTTGATCCACCACAGTGATGAGCCCCATCTTCATGGATTGCAATATAATTACAATCTGAGCCTGTACCGTGTAATGAGCCATGAGTGTTTCACCTTGACAACTAGAGTCTTAAAGTAAATTCATAGGGCCAATATACTGCCCTCACAAGTCAATCAGCTCCTCTGGGTGCTTTAAAAACATATGGGGGAAGATCTATCTGTCAAACTCTTTGAACAAGGGCAGACGCCCAAGAGGCGCACTGAAATATCATCTACTGTTCTCTACAGTAACTTTGCATCTTGGGAACACTGTCAATTTGTTGCAGGAAGAAGTGGTAGGAAGCGTGACTATTGCTGTTCAGCCTAACTTTTGATGCGACCGTAAAAGACCCAAAAGAACATTGTTCAGTCCCCCACCATGAAATCATTTGAAATCAGCCTGCATGTGAAGTCAGATTTTAGCAAGTTAATTGGTTATGACACCCTTTCAAGACCTACTTATGTTTCCTGGTTTGTGGACCCATTCGACTCGCAAGTAAGGCAACATAAAAAAATTATACCAAGCTTTGAGGCAAGGAGAAACAAATACTTGAATGTGTCGCGAAGGATAACCAGTCAAAATTAGACAACCATGAGCTCCATCAGAGCTCTGACAACCCATCTATCTATGACAGCAGCTGCCACCAGTTGTACCCACTCACCTATGCCTCAGAGCAAAAACAAAGCTTTGATTTCCTCAGATTCCCCCCAAAAGTAACCCCCCAATGCCACCACCATGTGTGGAACGATGACAGCAACAACACACTCCACCCTGCCGCCCCTCATCTCCCCTAACACAATCTGAGAAGGCACATAGCCATCTTTACCTCCAGGGAAGCTTCTTCGTCTTCAAAGAGCAGCATGATCAGTATTATGGCATCTGAAAGACTCCCTCCATGACTGTGAGTAAATCAGTCACAGGGCTGAAAACTGACACACTAGGAAAAAGGCGCACCAACAGCAAGACTGGAAGCTTGTAAGGACTTTAAAGGCATTCCATCCTGTTACTGTCACCTATTATTTGTCTCGTTCTGGTTCTTAGAACCCCTGCCTCATTATAAAGGACTTCCAACACACGTTTGGTTGGTTAGACTTTAATACAACTGAAAAACTTTTCATCAAGATCTATAATAAATTACATGGACTGTTTATGAGAAGATCAAAGAGGCCCTTTTAGTACTTCTCTAGTGGGTTATATGCCCAAACTTTGGTCTGGAGTTGCTCCGTTTCTAATTCATTATGCATCGGTGAAGATCTGCTGAGCTAATCAAATTCTTTGGGCGGGTTTACGCGGTGATGGACAAACACCTCAGCTGAGCTGTGTTTTATTGATTTGGTTTACAACGAAATTCCTGCTGGCAGAGAAGTGAGATGTTTAGATTCTACTATCACGTCTGATGTAAAAGATATGGACAGCAAAATAAATGTAAAGGACGAACGGAGGAGAATACATCACCTCATTTCAAAAGTAATGGCTCCAACTGACCATCCAATTATATGTTATGGTATTTTTTTCCCCTATACCAGATGAAGCATGCTTTATGTTGAAACCTAGATGGCATTTTACCAGAGTCAAATTCTGATAATAATTAGGAAGTAATATTAAGGTGATATTAAGAAGTAGCGGTACTGAATACCAGAGAGCACTGGCCCACTTGGAGCCGTCACGTATAGTAGCAAGGAAGGAAGGACCCAAATGCAAGACACCAAGTGGAGGCAGGAGCAGGCAACAAAATTACTTTAATAAAAACTCAAAAACCAGAACTTAAGGCGCTTCAGGGATGGCAGGGTAATCCAAAAGAAACTGGTGAAGATCAAAAACCAAGACAGGAACACAAGGAAGCACGAGGAATTGACCAGACAACTTGATAGCGAAAAAAGGGAAAGGCAGAGCTACATATATACGTGGACAGAGTAGTTAAATGAGATGAAACACAGATGAAACACAAGGAGAAACTAATCCAATAAAGTTGATAAAAAACACCGGAAGTAAAACAAGACAACACACATCAAGGATGAAGATAAAAATAAAAACAGGAAACACAAGGAAAACCAAACAGAGTCACAGAAAACATTCAATTCAAAATTCAATACCATGACAGGAGCATTGATAATTGGCATCTTCCTCTTTGCACAAGCAGAGCATATTCAGTGTGCACACACACACACAAAAAAACAAACACACACACACTGTCCTGGAAGGAGTACATGCACATGTTCGTCCACCCCCGATTTCACAACACTGTTGCCATTTCGTGTAGGTCAGCGCAATATTTATTACTTAACCTGGACAGTAAATTCGAGGTGACGTTACAGCTAGCTTTCAGTCAATGCTTGTCTGCTATGTAGCTGCAAAGTACAGAGCTGACTAGCAGTCGGCTATTGCTAGGTTGAAAAACAGAAAAAAAATAAAGTTTTTAAATAATAATATTAGATTAGATTAGATTCCACAACTCATAGGTAATGTGTCCGTTCTGCTAATGATATGTAATTATGTATAGTATATCTAAATTTGGCAGATACACAAGACAGTAGCATTGAAGTCCATATTCCAGCCAATACTGCAGTCAGTAAACTTAGAACCAAGCTTCAGGGATCATGCGCTCAATTACAGCTGAAGCACTGTGAGGCACCGACAGCAAATGTCTCTGATGCAGCAGAAATATTCATGTCAGTGGTGCCCTACAGAATCCAATAGGCCCCGCTGCCTTTGAGGAGAGACAGATGAATAATCAGAAAGGGGGATGGGGGATCCAACGTGAGAGAAGCTTTGGAGGGGAAAAAAAAAAAGAAAAAAGTAAAAAAGCGAAGCAGCCTTTGCTCTGCCGGGTCTTTGAAGTCCTTCCTCCAGCAGACATTGGTATACAGACACACACAAAGGCACACAGGCACACTTTCTCTTCCTCTGTTTTCTCTTGGTTTCTCTCTCTCTCTTTTCTCCCTCTTTCATCTCCTCCGCATCCCTTCATCTTTACCCTTGGTTTGCTCCAGGGATCCCCCCCATGTCCCCCAGTACTTACCACTCGTTTGCTGTCCAGGCTTTGATATCTGTTTGCAGAAAGATCAACAGCACACTTTGGATCCATTTCTCCAGCTACCGTGGCTTTAATAATGGCAACAAAGCCAAGGCTTTTTTAACTGCACTGACTCACATCTATTTGTTATTCATAGCCACTATCATTTCCCCAAAGCACCAAAACATATGCACGCGGAGCTGACTTCATGATTTCTCTAAAACATGAAAAGAGAACATACACTGTGTGGGTTTCTCAAAAGTAGTGAGCACCACTCTGAACACAAGTTCTGCAAAGAAAAAGTTCACTGTGAACTGTGTGTATTGAACTTCAACCTTGAGCTCATACAGCACATAAAGCCTTAAACAGAAATACGTGTTTCACTACAATACAATTCAGTACAGGCCCTACAAAATGTTATTTTAAACACAGAAGCCAGACTTTTAACTACAGACACGGTTACATGTGCACGCACTGCAGACATAAGCAGCCTGGTTCTGTCTCGGTAAAGGTTCTGCAAGCCTCCAGGCCAGCCATCACACCAGGCATGAATCACGGAAATGTCAAGTACAAAGTCTGCCAGAACACAGTGTAGAGCCTCTGCACTGGGAGGCACCGACCACAACACAATGAAGCACAATCCCGCAACTCTTCTGACATTAGTCAAAATATATCAATAATTATCTCAGTCTAGTCTCTTGATGACACTCATAATGAGTTTGATCAGCAAAATTACTGTATCGTGCCATTAATGTCAAATGAATACCATAACATGTTAGCTTCAGCAGGAGTCTACCTGCTTCCATTGTGTACAAACACAAAATAAGGAGCAGAGAAGGACAGGGGAACCATGCAATTAGTCGCTTGTGCATGGGCAGATGTCTTAAAATAACTTCTGTCTTTACTACTGTTTCCAGCCAGCTAGCAATATTATCTGGAGAAGGGGAGATCTTTTTGTAGCGCAACCAATAAATAGAAGTGAATTCCCACCAACAGCCACAAGATGTCAGTTCCAAAAAATTCCCTAATTCCAAATGGCACCAATTCAAGAAAACCTTTTGTCTCTATTACTAAATATGTGCCCTATTAAAGTGTGCTGGAGGTTATTTTGGACATTCATGTGTCATAAATGTGACTGGAAGGCTTATAAAAGGCTTTGATGTATGAAGTGTGGGGCTGTTGATTGACAGTTAGTTCACCTGCTGCTCTCCCTGGCTTCTGAATTTACTCCGTCTCCAGCCTAGATTGCATTTAAAGTATAAACCATCATTTTTCTCCAGAAGCGCAATTCTACTGTGGGACTCGTGAAGTTGTAATGCAATATTTTTTCACGTTAATATCTTATTTAATAAGATTGCGATACCTGCTCCGTTTAGTTAATGTGTAGATTGGACTGCAACTGAAGGCTTTAGAAGAGGTTCAGCTGAAACCAAAAGTTGACGTCACACCTCACTACCTCCAACACTATAGACATAATCAAATGGTATTTCAAGAAACAGGTACTATGGACAGCCTGAGTTATCACAAATTCATAATTCATTCCCAACCAGGGGACAACCAGGGGACCTCAACTAACTGCAGGAAATGCCACGAGGATGTTGCCAGTTCATTAGGTACACCATTGAAGACAAATATATTCTAATACAAGAGTCCTGCACTAAATCTCCTTTCGTGACTGTTGTAATGTTCAGTTGATGTTGAAATAGCGTCAGAAAGGTGGTGATTCACCTGGATTGTCATTTTTCGAGGATGTAGTTTGTGGTGCTGTTAAACTGGATTCAATTACACACTTACCTGTATCTGTTATTTAGCCTAGGCCACCGACTGGATTGGGGTTGACGGTTCAACACAATACAATTAAATAGTAGTATAAACCACGGCCTCCAAAATAAAAACACAGTTGAATTTAAACAAATGCTGAATGCAACAATGCAAAGATTTCGTGCTGGCCTGTTATATTAGAATGAATGGATTTTCACTAGTGTATCTAATGAATTGGCAAGGGAGTGTATGAAGTTAATCAGAACAGCAGAAAGGGTCCTGAAACATACCTGAAGCAGTTCATATTTTCTACCTTGTGTTTCGTGCTGTATAAATGTTCAGGCCCATTTCTTGGTAGTTCTATCACAAATTAGCAGGGGTCCAAACAGTTACATCCAAGTCAAAGCTGATTACAGACTACAGAGCTTCTTCTCTGTAGAAACGATCACTTCATAGCTAATGTTTCTATTGATCTAACTGCCATAGATACTTAAAATAATCATTATAATTTAGTGACATATGACGGAAACAGGACCGAAATTAAAATGAAAATTTTTTTGTAGTTTAAACAGAGACCCAGGATAATATAATATACTGGACATGTACTGGATGCTTTCTTATCCAAAAAGGCAGAAGGAATGACGCAACAATAGTTAGCTTTAGGCCCAACTTCTGCTCTTTCTCTCAGGCTGTTCAGTTAATCAAAACCTGTTGATTAAAGCAGCGATGATCAAACCAGAGGTGACACAATGTTCCTTTGCTCTCACTAAGGATATACAGTGCCAACCTTCATACCATATCACCTTGAGGAAATGGGCCAGATGATTAGGAAGGTGTTAGTGGGCTGCTATTTTTACTCTTCAGTGTCCCTTTTTTTCTGTCTTCTTAACTCTTTCCCCCTCTTTCAGGGAACAAATTGTTAATAAGTGCTGGCCGAGGTGTCAGGATGATCTTTCGGTTCACTTTAAACTACGAGTTAAAGACGATTTTACTCTCGGCACAGTGTTGCATTGAACAGGGAAAACGGGAGCGGCCTAGCTCGGAGTCAAATACCATGAGAGCCAAACTTCTTTATGGTGACAACAAATGTATGAACCATCAAATTTTGATCCATGACAGATTGCCAACAACTGCAGCAGGTACACTTAGCCATATATGAATGCTCCTCCAACAGATGGATCAAAGATGTGCAGTGCACAGCAAATCTGGAACTCTTAATAATTCAGCAACTTCTTGTGTGACATTGACTGCAGTTTAGCTCACTCTGAAACTGGGCACAGATGGAAAGGCAGACGTGTCTCTTACAGCAAACACTACACTAACAGGAGAAGTCCCCAAAGAGAGCAGAGAAGAAGTGAAATAGGTAAGGACAGACAGACTGCTGCACGAGCCCCCTGAGACCCAGAGAGACTGCTCCTCAGCTGCGCCTGTTCAGCTGCTAACAGCTTGAGCTGCTGTGCCACATGCTGCCGGAGACACTTCCTCCTGTTCACCAGTTTAATTTGTGCTGAAATTAGAGTACAGCCAAAACGTACCCAGTTCAGAACAAAAGGAGTTAACCCTGCTAGCTTAACATAAAACACTTGCCACAATAATAGAATAGCACACAGCATGGTAAGTAAAAGCCAAATCAATAAGTTGGAATTAGCTGCACAGGAGAAAATATCGCTCCCAAGTGGATCTCATCTCCACAAGAAACATTTTATCAGCTCTCAGTTATTTGAGCCACGACGAGTAACTTTTTGTTTATTGATCCCAGTCATAAGCTCAGTTAAACACTGTGACAAGTAATTTTGATGGAAATTAAACGTGCAGTTGCATGAGTGGGAGATCACTGCCATCCCTGCAATATTTGTTTCCACTGGGAAAGAAAAACAGACTTGGACTGGACAGCTTTATTTGTGCCAAGCTTGAGTTGTGCCTGTAAAACCCACCTTAAATCCAATTGGTGCTTCCCATTTTGTTACCTAGGCAACATGTTGGTTTTATTATTATACTTAAGCACTGAGACCCACTGGTGTCTCCATATAACATGTCACTTTAAAGGAACTACACACTTCAAGCCTCACTGCCTTTGACATTGTAAAAACTATTTTTTACAAAGTCTGTTTTTTAAAATAGGCAGAAATCGTAATGCACAATTTGAAAGTGTGCTTCGTACACAATGTACATTGCGATGAACACTACTTTTGTGGTGTTTTGCTAGCTAACTCAAAATAGCTTCTACATGTAAAACTTGACACATGACAGCAGTGGTGACCCTTTGAGTCCCTTTGTTGCACGATATTTTAAAACTGTTACTGTCCCATACCGCTTACCGTAAGACAGGAAGAGCACCCAGTTCACAGGCAGTGATGAAACTGAACAATGGACCTAGAATAAACTTCTGAAGGATGCAGGTTATTGTTCCACTGCTCCACATTCATCCAAAACTACATTCAGGTCAGCAAAACAGCTCACTGCCTTACCTCGTGTACTCCACATTGCTATATTACACTAGGCAGGAAATACAGGTGACAGTTTATTAGTTATGATACAGTAAACGGTACTGAACGCTTGTGACTATTTATTAACTTCAACATCTGTCGCTTTTTTCTTTGATTTCATTCGTGTTTAACATGTTTGAAGAACACAAAGTCAAGTCAGCCTTTATCCAGCTTGGATTGAGTCACCACCTTTGCTCTTCGTAGTGCACAGTATTTCACAGAGCAGGCCAACGAATAGTTTCCGTATTTGCATGTCTGGAAGGGTCTGTGTGACGTAATTTCATGTCAGCGAGGGTCTGTGCGTAGCCCAAAGTTTGACACTGTGCACATGCAACAGTAAAGTAAACTGGGTCATTTTTTTTGCTCTTCGTGTATTTCATGTTTGTGCAGTGTTCCTCATCCATTGGCTTCTTCCTATTAAGGAGTTACACTCCATATTCTCAGTTTTTGACATTTTTGTCTGTTGTCCAGCCAAATAAAATAAACAAAGCAGCTCTTCTACTTTCTGTCAGGAGGTTGTGGTCATGTTTTCAAGTGTATGAAACATTAATGTGGGCTCTACCCCCGGCTATAGTAGTATATACAGATGCATGTTTGTCTGTGGTTCGAGTTTCAATCTGCAGCTGTCTGCTGACATGGACGAGGAAACCATGAACTGACCTTAACTCTTATCCTTGAGGCCAAACTCTGTAAACTATAGAGTGCACCACAGAATAAATATTTCTCTTGAATAAGTTTCAGTGACAGTCGAAATCATGGCATAGCACGTAAAAGGCCGAGCACAATGGATGTAATGTGAAATATAATAATCTGTACTGTAACCTAACATGCTGTCTGATCCATTCTGGTCTATGAATGCAGTTAGACTGGAAGCATAATGACTTGTCAGATGAGCAGAGTTGTACCCCAGGAAAACACATGACATACCATGTGTGGGAAGTTTTTTTTTCTTTAAAAGACTGCTTTCTCTGCCTCTCAGACACTTGTCCACTAATTACGACACAAACAAAAGCACCAGTTGTGCAGTTTGCCGGGACTTAGTCACCAAGGGCAAAGTTGGCTTTTGCACTCCACAAAGAGAATATAGTTCTAAGCAAAAAAAAAAAAAAGAAAAGAAAATGAGAAGAAATCAAACTTTATGACTTTTACAAATAGAAGTTAACTAAGGATCAGAAGCATTGCTGGCAAAAGAGTTTAGAAAAAATTTGATCTCTGCTTTGTTGTCATGGAGGATTTTGCATTGTCCATTGTACCATGACTTCTGGAAAAGACACATTTCAGCTAAAACAAAATGAGCACCACAAACAAAATTGCAGTTGTTGTCTTTTTTTTTGGTGAAGGCACGTATTTTCAGACAATGTCCCAAAAATGGGGAAAAAAATGTCCATAGTACACGGTGCAGTATAATTTGGAAGAACCAGACTTGTAATCATGTGAACACCAGTGCTGTATTCATCTCACATGAGATGGCAGTTAGCAGTGAAGAAGCTTGCCATCATTTTGACTCTTGCCATTGGACAACTAAATATAGTGACTGCCAGTGTTATTTGCACACTGACATAGTAACCAACCGATGAGCTACTGTATGAAAGGCAAAACAACAAAAAGCTGAAACTACAACAATTATCATTAGGAATTTTTCCATCTGGGCAATGCCTCTGCTCTCGATTTACAACCAATGCCAACTTTCAGGAAATAGTGCACCTTTATGAAGCTTGGCAGAAGCCTGGGTTGTGTTGGTGGATGGCTGTGTATAACCAGTGTTAGTGCCCACAACCACAGTCTGTTCCTGACTTCAGCCCAGTGTTTCCGCATCCTAACCCTAACTACACCCTCAAACTAACTATTTCATAGCTGCCATGCCTAGATATGGCAGAAAGTGAGAATTTTATAAACATTGCATTGAAAATAATCCAGAGTTTTGTTGAAATGTCCAAATTGTGTTCTTGTCTGGTGATAGGTTTGCAGATATAAAATTTCATGCAATGAACTTTTAAGCAAATCTTCATAATCTGAATCATAGTTACTAGTCAGATGAACATAACTTCAAATGTACTGCATTTATTTATATTAGGATGTATTTAGTCGATTCTGGTCTTGGTCAGTAAATGAGTTCCTGCATTTTGGCTGATCTGCAGTTTATCCAAAGCTTTCTTATGTTGACCAGAGTGAAGGCCTTGAAGTAATCAAGACTGCTTCTGGCACAAACATTCATTATCTGCTTGGAATAAAAACAAGGGATGTTTTTGCCAGGGATGTGTGAGCTGATTGTCTTTTGACATCTTTGTTCCACTAAGGAAAACATTTGTCTTGTGACTTTTCGTGAGCCGAACTGATCAGTGCTCAGCGGCAGATTCCGTTG
The DNA here is from genome assembly GCF_963514085.1 of Chelon labrosus. Classification (NCBI taxonomy): domain Eukaryota; kingdom Metazoa; phylum Chordata; class Actinopteri; order Mugiliformes; family Mugilidae; genus Chelon; species Chelon labrosus. The sequence continues at coordinate 23,153,552 of NC_140343.1, read as the reverse complement.
TATATTTCTGTGCATTTTTTTTCATCACTGTTCAAAAGAGAAAAACACCGTCAAGTCAGTCATTACACATGCTCATGGATTCATCGTTAACAAATACCCAAAGATGCTTTCTGTGTGACTGCAGGGAGGCCTGACTGCTCAGAGCCTGTTGGCAACAAGAGAAACTTCCACACAACTTGGCACGACTCCTCCAAGACCTCTGAAAACCCCTGGCAGGGCATGAGTCACACATGCACACACACTTCATGAGGATAACTTCCACTTGAGCTGGTTAGGTGGACTGCTTGGTCTCTCTTTCTCTCTCTCACACTATTTTTCCCCCTATTTCACTCTTTCTTTTTCTCACTGCCTATCTCACGGACATCCCCGGGGCACCAGTAGTTGTTAGTGTCTCGTAGTGGAGGTGGCAGTGGGGGCCGGAGAACACCATGGTCTCATTACCTCCACATGCTCACCCTGCAGCCCGCAGTGGGGGCCTGAGATGAGGGGTGGCGGAAGGAGCCTGATTCGTTTTGATGTTGCGCACATAACGAGGCTCCCTAGTGTTACTCCTTGTCCCTGAGCGGAGCCCCGAGGAGCCTGACACGCGGCCGACGCTGTGGCTGCATGAACGCCTTGCCGCCGCGTCCCCAGTAAACCTCACAAAGGTCAGGGAGTAATGTCTGCTGAATTTCTGTGTCCTCGGGGCTTTTCTCATTAGCAGTCCGGAGTGGGTGGATCTCCGGCGTCAATCAAGAAACACTCTAAGGATCTCCCAGTGGGGTAAAAAGAACAAAAAACACACTGTACTGTCTCTGCAACAAAGCAGATATAATACAGTTGGGACTATTCTGCAACCAAACCTTTAGGAAGTTGCAACTAACCCCTCTATACCCTCACTCACATTCACATACACTTCCTCCGCTTCCTAATTCCCGACCACATGCATCGCACCGTCACACATATCCCACACTTAATCTCTACGGCTCGGCCTCCAGCCTGACAGTTGAGCTTGATAAGGTATCTGGTTTTCCGTTGTTGTGTCTGCGATGATGGCTGGGACTATGTACACATGTACGGCAAACTCAGAGCCGTGTCTGCCTCACTGATGCCTCTAACTGGTAGAGCCTAATACCACCTGATTGCAAGCGCTCAGAGAGGCTTTACTCCCAGTCTGCCACCCTCTTCACTGCCTCCTCTCCCAGCTCTGTTGTTTGGTCTCTGGAATAATCTAATAGGCACATCACGCGTGAGATGTTTCAGCCTAAAATTCCCTCTCAGAGGCAGCTCGAATGCGGCTGGGAGTGAACGCCAGCTCAGGGTCTGTTGAAGTAGTCAGTCATGACAGTCCTGGTATATTCTGACGGATTTTTAAAAACATTTGAATTATCATTTTAAAATGTATCAGCATGAAAAAGATAAATGAAATAACAATTCCTGCACTACAATTTCCGCAGTAAACACAGCGTTCTGATATTAACGTGACTATGTCTGATGGTGTTTTAATTAATGGTGCTAAAAATAATACTGATCAATAAGTAATAATTCAAGGGTCAGTTCAGTCAAATCTGAAACAAACATTGACTTTCACATAATTTGTGGTGTCTAGCCATGCAGATAATTTGGTCTCTGTATGCCCCCAAATACAGTGAATGATGCAATGGACAGAATTTTAAATGTTACACTAGCACTAATCTAATGAAAACACCCATTTATAATATATATCATTAAACATTTATAAAAATATAAATAGAAAGTAGAACCTTTAAAATGTGTTCACTTGTTCATCTGAGCACAATGAAACTAAATTCCATTCACCTCCATGTTACTGTGACAGTATAATATAAGAGGATAATGTTTCAGAAAGTGTGTGAACAATACCAAAACTCTTCACCAGTTTGTAATCTGGGTGAAACAACCATGCTGCAAAAACAAAACAATGAATAATGAACAATTTCAGAGAGCCATGTCATGGTGCTGACTGGTTTCTTTACTTATTAATTTATTAAGTTATTTTGATGAATGTAGGAACTTTTGTTTGCCCCAAAACAGACCATTGTGAATATACAAGAGAAATCAAATGTGTATTAATCCACCTCTGGAAACAGTCTGTCATAAAAGTAAAGTGTTTCTGTTGTGTTAAACACAGTTCTCAGAAGGTTTAGGGAGTTACAGAGCTTTTGAAAAACTGGAACTATTTTTTTTTAATGAGTGCTTTTTAAAAAAGATTGTATATCAATAACTTGGCTTAAATCAGCACATAAAAACAAAATGACTGTTGAATTTTTGGCTTTAGCCATTCTAAGGAATGTGTATAGGCAACTAAAAAATGCAGGGTAATACAAGGCCTCAGCTTAATAACACAACAATTATACAATGAAGTGTTTACATTTCATAAATAAGGTTGGAGCTTAGAGTTAAAGGAATAGACAAGTAGAAAAACAGCTATAAAAACATGAAGACAAAATCAAATGATTAAAGAGGAATTATTTTTTTTTACAACCTGGACCTTATTTCTGGCATAAAATACGATCAAATGACACCAAAGTTATATGGGTGAGTAAACGGAGTCGTTCAGACGAAATTTAGATCTGCATATATCCATATAGTGGGAGTGACTGGGGCACCGAAATGCATCTAAATAACGCATTATCTGCTATGAAACTCCTTCATTTCAACAATATTTTGTTATGATACGCTAGTGCTATTCCCCATTGAGTCCGGAATTACCTGTTATCTATTTGCGGACCTACAGCCGTTTGTTGTTCTTTGGCCAGCTAGATATATCTAAATATCGTCTGAACGACTCCAAACGACACCAAAGTTATATGGGTGAGTAAACGATCGTATTTTATGCCAGAAATAAGGTCCAGGTTGTAAAAAAACGGTAATTCCCCTTTAAAATGTGGGTTTATATCAACAGTGTATGAATTGAATTGGGTCCTTTTTCACTAAAGTAAAGCAAGTAAGTTTTAAGCCAAAGCCTACAATATTCCCCATGAGCCGTTAGAGGAAACTGTAACATGCAGGGGAAAATAATCTCATTCTAGCAGGTTATCACTTTCAGCTTGCAGGGCTTGCAAAGAAATCTGTCTAATTTCTCACCTTTACTTTCTTTCACCTGGTAACCCTGTAATGTATGTGTCTCCAATACACTGACTTCAGCAGAACCGTGATTGGCTTCTTTGTGCCTGCCCTATCAGATGGAAGTTTAAAAAGAGAGGTCTCCCTAAGCCTTCGAGACATCCATTCAGTCCAGCTCCTCTCCCCTCCGCTCTGCTATAGGCCAACGGAATGAGAGGCGGCAGACAGACAGATGGACAGCAGCGGGCAGGTGGAGACAGAATGAGGCACACTCAAGAGTTGCTGATCACTATCTGACACACAGGCAGGGGAAAGCAATCAGCACAGCAACCAATTCTTACTTTTCCCCTGCACCAGCCTTTTATCACAGCAAATTTTATCTGCAGCTGATACTGAGATACTGAAGGAGCTAAGGACATCAAGAGAGAGATTACCAAAAATATACAACCTTTACCAACAGATATTGCTCTGTAGAAAAATCTCACTACAGTTGGAGAGTGGAACTCATGTACTATAAATATATAACCACACTACCTACATTTATGTTCTGTTGCACAGTGGTTACAATGGCTGATTCAGGGTCAACCCTGCTGCAAATATTTCCCAGTGGTCAGCCATGGTACTACAACAACAAGTCCCCTTAATCCCAAAAAGCATTTCCTCCATAGACACATCAGTAAAACTGTTTTCAGGAACAATGGCCCCCAGAAGCCTGGAAAACTCAGATCTGCTCTACAGCACTTGGACCTGGACTTTGTGTCCAGTGGATATGCACCAAAGAGGAAAACCAAGAGACCAAGAGACTTTCATTTTAAAGTCATTTGTTAAGTATATTTTTCAGGCCCCCTACACACTCTTCGACACGAAATATCTGACGTACATTATCAGTAAACAGTCTTAGTTGCTTTCTTGTACCTTGTCATTAAGCTGCTCCTTTATGTCCTTTGACATATCATAGATGTGCTTCACACAGAAGCTAATATTTTTAGACTCACAATTCTGTGGTCTCTTCTCGTTACTCAACGTTGTACTAGTGAAACGCAATATCTTCTTTCCCCCAAAGGGGGGTGCCCCCCACATTGCCAAAACCACTGTATTTAGCTAACTTTTTTTAACACTAGCTAAATTTACTTCTGGGCAGCACAGTGGTGTGGCGGTTAGCACTGATGCCTCACAGCACAGAGGTTCTGGGTTCTAAACCATTGGCTGACTGGGGCCTTTCTGTGTGGAGTTTGCACGCTCTCTCTGCATGGGTTCTCTCCGGGTACTCCAGCTTCCTCCCGCCTCTCAAAGACATGCTCATTAGGTTGATTGGTGATTCTAAATTGGCAGTAGGTGTGCAACCTGTCCAGGGTGTACCCCACCTCTGCGTGAGCTGGTTTGAGCATATTGCAGCTAATGAAAACTGCAATAGGCTCCAACCAAAGGGTGATGTCACTGTGGCTACATCCATGATTTCTAATGTTATGTGAGCTTGTGAAGACTGGTGGAAATGTCTTGTTTAAAGGTTTGTGAGCTGTCTCCACTCAGTGGCTCATCATGGTATTTGGCAGTGTATATTGCTAGCAGATCCAGCTGTCAGATATCAGTCAGTGACTGCTGTACTGGGAAAAGACTCTGGACATGTCCATAAGTACACTATTTTGCCAAAAGTATTCACTCATCTGCCTTTACACGCATATGAACTTAAGTGACATCCCATTCTTAATCCATAGGGTTTAATATTACGTCGGCCCAGCCATTGCAGCTATAACAGCTTCAACTCTTCTGGGAAGGCTTTCCACAAGGTTTAGGAGTGTGTTTATGGGAATTTTTGACCATTCTTCCAGAAGCGCGTTTGTGAGGTCAGACTCTGATGTTGGACGAGTCAGTCAAGTTCTTCCACACCAAACACGAGTTGCTGTCATTCCTAATTGCTTCCACTTTATTATAATACCACTGACAGTTGACTGTGGAATATGTAGTAGTGAGGAAATTTCACGACTGTACTTGTTACACAGGTGGCATCCTATCACAATACCACGCTGGAATTCACTGAGCTCCTGAGAGTGACCCATTCTTTTACAAATGTTTGTAGAAGCAGTCTGCATGCCTAGGTGCTGGATTTTATACACCTGTGGCCATGGATGTGATTGGAACACCTGAATTCAGTTATTTGGATGGGTAAGTGAATACTTTTGGAAATAAAGTGTATGTCCAGAGACGGTTTTGCACTCTTTTGAAAACACGAAAATATGAACAACAACTGAAGTATTACTGTGTATACATTTTCTTTAATAATTTGATTAATTATTCAAATCTATTGAAGAACAAATCCTTATTTTATTTTATTCTGCACGTTTTCGTTATATTTCTGTTTTCTTTCACTGAATCCATCTTAAACTGGCTTGCAAAGTGCTCTGGGAGTGCTGGTCTGTTTTCTCTTACTCCAAAGCAGGAGATGGGGATCAGAGGGTGAAAAGTCAGAGGGAGGACAGCTTGACAGATAGAGTTGGGGTGGTGGAAGGGTCAGCGCTGGGAGGGCCATTTCCTTGCAGATTTTTATCTGTCTATTAACACAATACACCACCTGGCAGCTATAAACACACATGAATGAGAACATGGTGCATGCATGCATGTGGTACAAAATCAACCTACGGAACAAACTTTCTATAACAGTTCTATGTGCGTCACATAAAAAGTCAAAAACAGCCATGCTTGCAAAAATAATATAATCCAGTACGTTCCTTTCACCGAGCCACCAGAGGCACTGAGTCCCACATTAATCAAAATAACTTTGACGACAAACTTTGAAGGCAACTCTTTGTCCCAAGCACCCGTCTCTTTGATTGCATTTTCCTTTTATTCTTCAGTTTAATCATAGGAGCCTTTTCAATAGAGAATTCAATTACTCCACACACCTGAACACACAATACTCTGGACCTCATTCAGAGTGGGTCATTGTTGGTTTAAGCAGCAGCATCTCTAATAAGAAATATTGATTCAAACTTCCATGGATTCTTTCTGTTCAGGCACCAGCATATGTTCTGTTTTGGAGCTGAATAGATTTGAGTCAAAAGAGTGTTTATTTAATTTGGGCGTTTCCCCCGTCGACAACCAACGCCTCTTTTCAGTTGATTGCCCGGATTATCATCCTGAAAAAGCAATTAGTATGAAACGATCCCTTCAATTCATTACTGTTGGAGAGAGATGAGGAATCAAAGTCGAACATGCTAAACTTTATGTGTGGTTTGAATAGCATTTGTAATAAGAACTGAAGCACTGACATCTGCTTAATGTTGCATAGTCAATAATCTTGACATAGGTAACCGTGCTGCAGCAGCCAAGAATGTAAAAGAATTGTAATGGCAAAAAATACTTAAAGGAATGAATGCCCTTTGCAGGAGTGGTGGCGTATTTTGTTAAAGGTCAACACGCTAGGGTAGAGTCACAGAATAAACAGGAGCAGTGTTCTCTGGACGGCACTCAGATTCAGCAATGCAGCCAGAGCCAAGTAGAGTATATTCATCATGTCCAGGTCTAAAGCGAACAGCGTCTACAAACGACTTCTGCACAGATCACTTCATAAATCTACTAAAGCGCACTTAATGAAGGTCTACGATCCTGGCCACGGAGATTTACATACAAGTTATGACACTGCAGTAGGCTCAGAGTCGATGCCGTTATCTACTTTGATTTGGTTTTAGCTGGTGCAAAGGACACTTTCTATCCAAGTCTCTATATGCCAAGTATATCAATTTCATATTACAGGCGAGAGACACTTGCTGCAAGGCCACAACATAAAAACCATTCAATAGGTACTTACCTTCATTGGATGTGCTTCTGTTATACTAGTACTTCCACATATTCTAAGCATCCATTAATGATTTAAGATCAGCTGTCATTAGTATACTCAGAATGCCATGCGACATTCATTTAAGTATGTATATCGAGTTATTTCTGTTTAGGTTTAATCTTTTCCAACTTATAAATGAGCTACACTAGGCTGTCAAAAGTCTATATTTATATGTATATATTTTTTAGAGGGGTCTCGCCAATTGTTTTAAACATATATAGAATCTGCAAGCAGGGATACTCCAATCACCCATTCAAATCAGAAGATGTGTACCAATCAGGAAGTCAAGGACATCCCCAAATAATAAATGTGACATGAGATCTGAGGTCATTCTGAAGGTTCAAACTGCTAAGATCTGATCCAGCCTTTGATGGGGTCTTTTCATGCATGTGTGTGTCAATCACTTTTCTTAGTAAATAATTTTTCCTCATACTCCCAACACGTGAGAAAACTACTCAGACTATACTTAAAGCAAGCAGAATTGCAATTAGCTGAGCCGAAAAGTGTGACAGAGTTTCTTTAATTTTTTTTTTTACAGACATTTTTTCATTAATCTTTACCCTGCCTTAACCATAACATTGAGACTAGGCAAACTTTCTAGTGCAAACTGAGATTTTTACAGTTGTTTCTTGCACGGTTAGTAGCCAGAGCGATATCAGTAGCCATGTCGCAGCTAGAAAACAAATAAGGAGAAACAAGAAAGACCAACGTCTGGAACAAAAGAAACTAAATTGCGGCTACTAGCATAGCTATTGTTAGCCATTCAGTTGACTTGTACCCAAACATATTATGAACATAGTTTCCGTCTGTGAACTTCCACATGAACACGTATCTACTGTCGCTGTCTCCGCATCTCCGCTTATTTCATTCTGTAAAATTCTAAAGTAATTGTAATGTAATGTGACACCAGCCCAGATTACTTTTCTAAATATATTCTCAAGAATTTCAATCTCCTTTCATGTCTCCATTATAGACTAAATAATGAATAAACTCATAGTATTTCTCTAATGTTTTCTTCACTCCGACACCGACCCTGACTGTAGTTAACTGTTTGTGTGATACTCTCTGTTATTATTCTGTATAAAATCATGATAATTTTATGTTGCAATTGTTTGTTTTTTTCTTTCAAATCAGTGTTAGGATCCTTCCTAAATATCTTTGACAAAAAGCTGAGCTGACACTTGGGTAAACATATGCTGATGAAGTTACGTGGGAAAAACGCTCCAGAACAGCCACTAAATGGATCGTAGGGCGAGGGATGCTTTTACAAAGGTCAAAGGTAGTGATTTATTTATTTTTTTTAATTCATCAATAAGATGGCATGTGCTGGTGTGGACATTATAATCAAATACCACTGGCAAAACATTTCACCACAAACCTAAAACAAATCTGCAGTAAATACAGATTTTCACAATAAACATAGGTATCCAGGGATCCAGATCAGTTGAAGGTGAGATAAAGATTCTAGGTGCCTGTTAAGAGTGCTGAAAAGTAATCATGCACAATCACCACAGCAAAAGAAATGAAAGTCATATATTAAGAACAAAATCAGGTTAAAAATGAAACATACTAAAACAGAGCAAATATTAGTCTTTGTGGTGTGTCAAAACAGAAATATAAAAACTGCATATTTTTTTTACTGCTTTTTAATGGCAAGTTCATCCCTCTTAGCAACACAAAGAATTACAGTGTCATGTCTATAGTAGAGGCTCCCTCTGTGTTTTCCATCCCAGAAAGGAGGTGCTCTGCAGAGCATGTAGTCATCTCTCTGTGTGTGTCTGTGTGTGTGTCTGTGTGTGCTGTCTACCTGCCTCCACCACTGAACCCATTGCAATGGGAGGGAGGAATCCGTGATCTCCCATCAAGCGCTCAGGAGAGCGCAGCCACGCAAGATTGATGACACCCTCCGGAAGAAACAAAAGATCTGCCGCCTGCGAGAACTGGCTTATGAGACCTGATAGACTCGTCTCTTAATAAACATCACTGATATGTCAGCCACGGCATGTTTCACCCACAGCTGCATCGTGGAGGGCTCAGCGAGCAACTGCACCCCTACTGTCACAGCACTCTCGCAGTAAAACGCCATAGTGGCTACATCCAGATGAGACGGGAAAAATAGTAAGCCATTAATATCAGGGTGGAGCTTTTTTTTCCAGGGAATTTCATGGATACACGGGGCATGACCTGCTGCACATCATCGTTAAACATTATACAAATTTTTGCTCTGTTTTTCTACCATATATGCATTCAGCCTACCATAAATATATATAGAAATTCACAGCAAACGGCTCTAAAAATTGTAAAGTATACTATTTACTATGGTAAAAACCAATACTACACTATTGTTTTTCCAATAACACCTTGTAAATAAATGTCACATAATCAATCCTTGGTAGTCACTGATCTCTGAATTGCATTGTTTTATTTAAAAATAATTAGACCCTGAACAATTGCTGCTGCTTTTGCCCATAAACCCTAAATGAATGGAGTTTTGTCAGTGGATATAATTTCCACAGGGAAGAGGAGACTGAGTGACATCTATACATACATGAGCAGCTTTCCTCTCTGAACTCTGCCAGATTTATACACTCTGCTGTTTACAATATTCTGTATTTTTGCCGTAAAAAATGTTGTATCTGTCACAATTCTATCTCCCAGACCTTCACTCAGTGCTGTATAATGCCTTGTTAAAGTCAGCCATGTGTGAAATGGCGTTTTAAAATAAATGAAACCGAGCAGGAAAGTGAGGAGAGGGGGAATATTGCGATGTCAAGCTGACAGACAGGCAGTGAAAATGTAACAAGAGCTATCATCTTAAAGGAAACCGGATTAAATAAGAACCCAGGACCGTCGGTGCATCTCCAGCCCTGATATTGACATGTCGCCAGCTAGGACCATTTTTCATTGTCTCATCAAGACAAAGCATTATAGGAGATCAATCTCACCCCCTTGCATCAGATAGGCACATCCCGTTTAAAGTGCTGGGTGTTGGTTTTATTATTCCCGGTAATCCAGTGAATGTTTTGGACAGTGTAGCGAGAGCGTCACTGTCACACTCTGGCATGCCAAGAGGGAGGAAGCTTAATTTTAACCTGGAAGGACGTATAGCATCTGTTGTCACCCCACAGCAGGAGCTTAATCAATAAAATACTGCTGAAATCACTTTGCATTTATGTAGCCATCACGCTGGCCCCTCGCTTCTGAAGAATTGAGTCAGTTTAGATAAACCACCGTGAGAATCAGAGGCAGAAAGAAAAGCTCACGCACATTCAGGGTCTCTTTTAAACACAAACTGATCCCAGTAAACAAACCTGGAACGTTGCCTGGTGATGACATGAAAATGTACCTCATGCCTTTAACCTCAAGTGTTTGTATGTACACTGCTGCCCTGTTTTCAGACACCATTCTATTTTTATTCTTATTTACATAAATCACATTGTCATAATCACATTACGAGAGTAGGTAAAAAATATTTTATTCCAACTTTATGGACAACAGTGTATTTATGGGTCATTCATTTTAAAAGTCAACATGTGGTGTTATGTGGGATGAGAGTGGTAGTAAGGCAGCTCTCTGTTCATCACTAACGGAAACACATATGAAGTCCTGCAACCCAGAGTACTCATTTTACTTTTGAAATAGAATTATTTATAAAAGATTAGTATATAATGGTGTTAAATGAACTGAATCTGCAAACTAACTATAGCAAGTGGTGGAAAGTTACTACTCCATGTACTTTATTAAACATATTTACCGGCTAACACCTTAGGGTCAAGTCTATCGTCTGGAATTTTGACTTGAAAAGAAATCCCCCAAATTTAGTCAGTAAATTGGCCTGAACCAGCTATGTTCTCTGTTGGAAAGAGACACTTGAAATGCAGTCAGTCTCGTTGTCCACTTCAACAGGCCCGTGTCAGATTCGCTCAAAATTCTTTTTTCCTAATGGAAGCTGTAAATCAGAGCGTAAATACTATATATAACCACTGAACAATAAGCACCTCTTAACATTTGATTTGATTCCACAGAATTGCACAGCAATACATCCATTTGCAGTCTTTTCACTCAGTGTGAACCTTCAAAAAAAAAAATGGCAGCCAGTAGCGTTTTAATGACAGCCTGGTCCCGGTAAATGTTTTAATATTTCTAAAGTGCTTTTCAACGTAATGGTACTTAAAGCTCTTTATAGTCACAATGGCACATCTGCCCATTCGTTCACACAAGCCCACGCACACACCAGTGCAACTCTGGGTTTGGTGTCTTTCCCGGGGACACTTTGGCCTGTGGTCCACTAGGGATGGAACAGCTAACCCTCTGGTTCATTGACAACCCACTCTACCTATTGAGCCACAACCGCCCTCCATGGACTTCCAGAGTGGAAAGGCTTGAAATCACAAATTTTACAATGAACATTTTAATGGAGGTTAAACTGCACTACAGCATATAAAATAGTTCATGTAATGTGGATCCAGTAATTTAATATACAAAACATAGCACTCCCAGGCTCAATTAAAATGCATATTCAGGATATTTTGCTAATAAAGCTTAAACACATTTTCATTGCAGGACATTGTTTGCAATGGAGTCTTTTCTATTTTGTAACGGCTCTGAGCGCTTCCTTTTTCACAAGTTCCTCTCATGTATGTTAAAGGCATGGACAAAATATGAGGAACACTTTTCATATTAGCGCATCCCACTTGCCAACCTTTACAACTTGAATTACAGACATGAGAATTATCACCCAAAACAGCGAATGTAGAAACATCTCGATGTGTACATATTGTAACATTTTAAAATATAAAAATACCTCAAATTTGTGGGTAAGTAAATGTACTGTCCACTGAGGGACAGACAGGGGCTCATGCACTATCCTAACAGTAAAAATAAGAATAATAGTAACTGATTGTTTGATTTGCAGCTTAAGAGTTGGGAGATTTGTGCTGTTGGTTTTATTTTTTATGATCATCACAAAGCTATTCACAGCTATAAATTCGGTTTACTAGCAATTCAGTTATTAATCATCATGAGCCACAAGCCATCAATTCTGACTACAGTTTTTAAGCTTTTTGGAGGAATAATTATGGACGCAGCTCAAACAAAAACAAACTGCCTGGCTCGTCCGTCTGAGCCCCTCCTCCCTAGCCCTCCACCTCGGTGAGTTCAGTCCTCCGTGGCTTTACCTTCATGGCCCCGCTGGGAGTTAGGTATGAAGCCCTGGACTTGCCTGTTGATTGCACTTTGACCGATCATTTCCTTGAAGTGCTCCAGAATGTCACATACAAAAGGCATTCTTCATTCAGCGCAGAGAGCCCAGCGTCCACAGTGATCAAAGAGACATGAGTGTATCTGGCGCTCTCTCACTCTCCCACAGAAACATAAGTCTGGAGTGTTTAGACTCCACTGTCTTCTGCTATATTAGGTTGCGTCAGAGCAAGCTAATCTTTTTTCTTGTGAAACAAACGTAAAATATAGGCCTTCGCTGTTTTACAAAAAACACAAATACAGCACTGACGTTTGAGCCTTTTCACCTTTTTTTTTAACATGATTCACATTTCACATAATGGTGAAAAACAGCTACAATCAGCAGAGATTTAGCTGAGTGCACTTGAGTCAACAGCAAAAAGAGAACCTGATGTGTCCTGCCCGAGGAGAAAATCAGACCCAGAGCTGTGTTTGTGAGGATTAAGATGTTTGACGACCAGGGCCCCCTGACCGAGGCGGTTTCTGACCACAAATAAACATCAGCCTCAGCGGGTCCCTGTGCTCTGGCCTCTGCACGGTCAGCAACAGGAGCGCATCAATCACAGCTGGAGTGGGGGCTCCCCAAGGCGGGTGCACTGAAAAAAACCCTCAGCCAGCTGCTGCCCCAACCCTTCACTCATACGAACACGCGTACACGTACAAAAACACAGTGTACACACACACACACACACACACACACTGACACGCACACACACGTATACACAAGCTTATAACATAATTCACCCCATGGCTTGGCTGAGACACACATGCTTCAGAGGCTGAAAACAAAAACACAAAGGAAGAAGGTTTTGTAAAACAAAAGCTAAAAATGGGAACTCAGTACTTCATATTATTATTTCTTATTTAATTAATCCTATTAAAATATTTAATCCAATTAATATTTTTTTTATATTTTTAATTTTATTAATCCATTTCCCATTTGCTAAAATTTATCCTTAAATATGTTGAAAGTGGTGGAAAAAAGCATAAGAAAAAGTAGCAACAGTACAATGTAAAGACACTCTATTACAAGTAAAAGTCCCGTTTCTGTTTCTCCCTATACGCAATGGACCCTTTAAAAATAAAAATAAAAATAAAAATAAATGGTATTCCATTTCACTTCGTAAGAGAAACAACAACACAGTACAATTCCCACTCAGCAAACATTACGTAGAATAAAACGAAGCCCTAATTTAAACCTTAGACGGTGGAAAGATGTGGCATGATGATGGAATTCGCCCACAGCTGGATTGCGTTTTAAACACTCGACAGAGCACTAAAAACTTTCTTCCACAAAAATGCACCAAATTATATGAGCGAGATATGATTTGCATGCACAAGTCTAGTTAGTCAAAGAACTTCACTTTCAAACCAACTGAACAAAGGTGGAAATGCGAAATATGAAGTGACAAGCAATAGAAATTAAAATAGAAATAAAGTATTGTACTAGTTGTTGTACTTCCCTCGCATAGGAGGCAGTTTCAGGGCATGAGAGGCAAAAGTGAAAAGTATAACAACAGCAAGTTGTATCACCTGCATGTATTAATGTGTAATGTTTTGAATTTCTGCTCTGTTTTTGGTAGCAATGCTGGAAAGCTGCGCAACACTTTCTCTTCACCTACCGAGGTGAAAATACATTATGCAGCGATAATAATCCACGGCTCATGTAGAAGCAGAATGAAATTATGCAGCTTGTGGTGTTACATGGTGTGTGTGTGTGTGTGTTAGCAAGTGCGTTGTCCTCCAAACAGCCCAAATTTTCACACTGGGGATTTGAGACTAAATGTGTAATGAAGCTGGTTCACGTGAATCATCAATCAGTTCATCAGGTATCAAAGATCCTTTTGCTTCTGAATCAGGTTTGTTTACTTTGTGCATTTCAGAAAGAGGATCTGATCATTTCCAGCTGTAGTTGCTGTGCAGCAGTTGTTGTGCATTTGAGGTGGATCTTCAACATCGAGGAACAGTTTAATGATTTTGGATTTATCTGCATGTAGTGATTGAGGATCATTAATGCAACTCACCAAATCATTGATTGCTAGAGTATATCTGCTTCTCTTGCCAGAGTAGAGTTTGATAATGCTGTGCAACTTATAATTTCATTCCGCTGTTTTGGTTTGTGGTAACAAATCTCTAAAATTCCGGTTAACATGGGCTTCTCATCCCTCCCTGGTTAATATTGCCCCCTACTGGAATACAATGGATGTTGCCATCTTTTAGCCCTCAAATAATTTTTCATCAGCAAACAAGGTGAAGGTAGAGCTCCAACCGAAAACTGTTTTCATCACTCTGCACAATGTTGAAAGTCTAAAAACTGTCAGAAAGCCACCAATCACAAAAAAAAAAAAAAAAAATCTCAATGTGACATTTTTTGTATCTTGATTTTGTCCAGTGAACGGTCCTTCCATATTGCCAGAAAAGCGAAAAGCAAATCCTCACACAGCAGCAGCTGGAACAAATCCATTTTTGACAGAATTACAACCAATTAACTGATTATCAGAGGAGACAATAAATAAATTAATCACATGACTAATCATTCCAGTGCTAGGCGAAAGCAAATAATGTTGTCATAGAGGAGATGCACAATAGTGTTTATTAACTTTATCTAAATTGCTGCTTTGGGTGAAGATTAATTCCACGAGAGACAAAAGAAACATGAGAAATGATCTAACCCTTGGATTTCAAAATACCATAATTATTTTCTCTGGCAGCTCTTGAAATGGAATATTTCGTGACAGCACTGTTGCAGTTGACTCACACATTTAAGCCAAATCTGGGAATCGTGTAAAACAAGCAAAGTAGTAGTAAAGCACTGTGTGAAAAGTAAAACTGTTCAAATACTATATAAGTGTCAAAATGCAAGAATTATTATTAAAAGCACTCCAAAAATGGCTACTGAGGTCACAGTGATGTTTACATGTTATTTAGAATCTTTTTCAGCCTGTGATTTCGTATTTTATTATAATAAACTTACACAACATTGTACTGGTGTGTTCTGCTTCTAGCACTGAAAGAAACTGCACGTTTAGATTCCCTACATTTAGATCGATAAATAAAGCAGAAACAGATTCTGTTGTTCTCCATCCAAATTGCATGATTTGAAACAGAGTTTAAACCTTAGAGCTCTGGAAATTTGGTTAGCTCACAGTACGAAATGCAGGAAGGCCAAATAATAATTAATCACTGGAAATGGATTCACGATCCTGACTGTTACACATATTCTGGGATTCCTGTTTCTGATGCATTATTGGTAGAGGTTAAGCTAATAACCTTGAGAGCACTGAGGCTCATTGTGCTAGTGTGCAAACGTGTGTGTGTTTTTTCAAAGTGAAGACACATGATAAGGAAAAACAAAGACAATATCAGCATACTGTATACAACAAAGGCTAAAGTTGTGACCAGAAGATATCTGAGTAAAACAGAATAATTACAATTGGATCTTAGAACATCAGAGAGAAAGGATGAGGGGACTCTGAGGGGCAGTATTAAAAAGACAGTTCTGTGTAAGAATGTATGGTGTGTTGTAGGCCAATGCTGGGATGACGCAATAATGAAAACGTAATTTATTCTTAACAACTACAACAATCTTTTTATCTGAAATGTAACTGTGCAGTAGATTACTTACTTGCTTAAATGTACTTATTTGATACACATATTTCTGAAAATGTCTTCTGTATATATTTAGGTATATAACATACTATCGATATCTTATCACAGGCATACTGTGCATCAACTGTTTGATTAGAAATCTAAATTTTGATTATCTTTTGTCCCTGATGTCAAAGTGCTGGTTTCGCTTTAGCTCCTCGTTTTGCACCAGATTCAATACTGCTGTAAAAGAGCAGACCACCCTGAATAAATAAGGATCATGGCTTGCCAGGCATTGCTAAATATTCATATTTTATGCTGTTTAAAAATCTTCACAGCACAACTTTTCCCTTTACGGCCTGCGCGTTGTACTAAATGCGCTGAGGAGAAAAAAAAAAAGCAACGGTGCCAGCAAATTAATGTCTTCAGTGTGCATAAACAGCAAAGCTCTATCATCAAAGTGCTGAATATTCATTTCCCAGGACGCAGCGTGGGCAAATTAAAACAGCTGACCTCATCTGTTGGATTGATTGATATCTGTCAAAAGAGGAAAAGCAGCCACACGGAGCAAAGATTCACCTGACAGTGTTTAAAGAACCAGTCAAACCTTTGGAAACCCACCAACATCACACAGGAACATAAAATGATACAACATTTAACATTTAGTAATAATGTTGATATTTATGCACTGATAAGCACTTTAGTTTGAAAGAGAAGTTTTCTGTAACATGGCTCAACGATGAACAAAGTCTGAAAATCCTGACCTACATGTGTGTTAGTGCATGATTTGTGTTATAATTGAAAGCTGGTTAGGGATGCATTAATTAGTCAAGGGTTCTCTCCTCCTCTGCCATTTACAGCCATTATGAACATTGCTTGCACAAAGCTCTCCATGTAATTGGTATTGTGAACAAAGATCATAAAATCTACCTAAATCAAATAAAAAATAGTTAATTGGCCAACTTATTACATTCCAGAGTCCATTATGAAGAATTATATTATATGCCTTTTCTCTGGGACGTAATTGAATTTCTAATAGAACATTGAGTTTTTGAAATGACCTTTTTCAATTAAAGCTATTTAATTGAAAGTATATCTTTTTCAATCACTGGATGTCATTTAATTAAACGATATCAGAGATATATAGGACACGCTGGTTCTCAAATTCTTCATTTTTTTTTTTTTTTAACAGTTAACTTGAATATTTGTGCCTTTGGCAAACTGACATCTGCCAAAATAATATTCACATCATTGTGTCATTAATACTAATTGTAGTAAAATAAAGATGTTACGGTATTTTTTAGTCATTATATTATAATATATTCACACCCTAATAACTTAACCAAATACTACCAGATACTGTGTATCATCACAACCATAGTAGTATCATAAAGTGTATACACTAATTGTGTAAATGGATATTAGTTTCCCTAAAATTCATATTTGGCTTGTTTTTTTCTTCAACAGTGCTAATCAAAGTCAAGATAACTGATTAATTTCCTACTTTGTGTCCTACCTTGGCTGCCACTGTAATTTCTGGTGTCACTCAGGGATCTTTGTTAGGTCCTTTTAGATTTTCCATTTACACACTGCAGCCAAAGCAGGAAAATAACAAAACAAATGCCAATAATTATTATAAATCAAATTAATATATTTAAAGGATTAACTGAACAGCTATTTTTAATAGTTTATTTTGGTAACAGGCTACTAGCTTTTAGTCAGAAACAATGGGCAGCAATTTGTCCAGATTACTGTATATGTGTGGGTTGACCTCACTGCAAAGAAGAAATTTGATTTTAAGAGGGAAAAACAAGGAAGTGCGGTGACAAATCCATCCCCGCCAACAACATCTGACAAACGAAGGGCACACCTCGCCCGGTGCTGTTGTTGTCCTGAAATGTTTTTGTGTTTTTGTCACACCTTTCGGCGTTGCACTGTATTGCTCCACTCAGTCTGCTCTCTTTCTTGCAGCAGCTGCTGTTGTTGCTTCCCCCACTTCCCTCCTCCTCTTTTTTCCCCCCAACCCCCTCAAAAATCACCTTTTCTTTTCGAATCAAATTCAACATCTGGAGGAGGAGGAAGAAGTCCCCGAAACTGCTTTTGTTCTCCGCGTCAGAACAGATTCCAGGCGGGTAGGCTTGATGTAGGGCAGCTGTAATCATTTGTCCTAAATATGGTGCATTTTATCAAGTAGGGAGGACTTTTACAGCTTCTGTCTCCATTTACGGATTTCTATCCTAAACCAGAGTACATCCAAATTTTACTCCTAGCTTTTGATATGTTATGAAGTACAATAAGTCACACTCAACCTACGCAGCATCTTGGTCATATCATTAAAACATTTTGTCCCTGACTCCTGACATAAAAAAGAATATCTGACGGCATAAAATCTTTAATGATATCAGCGTACTGTAGTCTAGTGTCATATTCAGACCTAACAGTAGGGTCCACAATGGATGATGTCAACTTGAGGCTAAAACTCAGCTGTAAACGGTGCAGATCTGTGACAGTATCTGACCAGAAGGGACTAATAACTAGGGGAAAGAAGCAAACATGAGGGTTGCACAGGCGAGCGGCTGTTGTTTGTTTCCAGCGTGTATCACCGCTCAGAACACAGGATGCCTTTACATGCAATGTGACAAGACTTCCTCTATTCTTAACTTCTGCCTCTGTGGCTGCTGGGGTGGAGGGGAGCGGGGTTATGGTGTGGCGGGGTTGGAGGGACGGGGTCGGCGGGCTCCTGGCGGTGGCCCTGACGGAGGAACGTCTGACACAGCCTCAGCCTCTCTGCTGCACGACTGTGTGCCTGCAAGACAGCAAACAGCCATCTGCTGGATCCCCCCCACCACCATCACCACCACCACCACACTCCAGACACTCCAATCCCCCAATCTGAATGCTGCTATAACCACTGACAATGCAACAAGCTAATTAGGAGATTTACTGTGCTAATTACACATGCACAGAAGTGTTGCTGGAGATTTCTATTTGGGGCTCAGTGCACAATTTCCCCTCGATTAAAGACAAATGTAGCATGTAAAACTGTGTGATTGTCTTTTACACCCCTGCGTGACGCTGATTCACAATGACACCCGACAGACAGCTGGAATGGCTGAGGGCCACCTGACTTCTGAGGGCTGTAAGAAAGAGATGCGCTCCAAGCCCCTGCAACCAAAGTGAGAAATGAGTTGTGCGGTGCACTGAGGGGATGCTAGACTGGAAATAACACCCACCATCCATAACACTGCGGTCTACTTTCTCTGTCAATTAAGAGACAGGCAACAAGACGACTACAAAGGCAACAACAAGCTTACAGTATGGAGCATCAGCCCAACACTCCCAGTAGTTTCCTTTGATATCAAAGTGAGGTTTATTGCGGAGCTTTTCAAAAGTTGCATTGAGCCCCAAAGGACGACAAAAAAAACAAACAAGCAAACTGGTAACTAATTTATTCTCAAGAAACTGAAATGGCAGGGTTATTTTGAGAAACCTTCCTCGGAAAAATTGCTCTCTATTAAAGTAACTTATCCAAACACAAAATGAGTGCTTTATATTGCTAACCTATGTGAACTTGCTCAAGTTAAAGTGAAACTCCAAAAATAGCTCCCAAAAAGCAAAAAACGCATATAACTGGGAACGTATCTCAGAACCTGTTAGAAAATAATGCACTTGCCTATTAACACTCCCAGCAGATACAGAGCTACGTTAGAATTCAGTTGGAGTTGTTCCACCTTGATTCACTTTGATTAATAAAGTCCAGTATTTACCCTTAGGACTACATGTTTTCTCGCTGAGAGATAGATTAAAATATTGAAACGCTGATACCACTCTCATATGTGATTAAACATGGAACTGGAGCAAGAAGGTTAGCTTAACTTGGCAATAACACTAGAAGGCGTGGCAAAGATAACTGAGCTCTCACCAAGGGGAAAAATAAACCTACTGGCAATACTAAATCAGTCTTATTAATATGCTGTGTCTTTCTTGTTTTGCTCAGATTTTATGGTGGGGTTGATGTCTCTGATAATTTCTTGGTAAGGAGCACCAACAAGGAGGAGTTACTAATGGCTGAAAATG
This sequence comes from Chelon labrosus, assembly GCF_963514085.1. NCBI lineage: Eukaryota > Metazoa > Chordata > Actinopteri > Mugiliformes > Mugilidae > Chelon > Chelon labrosus. The sequence goes on along the minus strand of NC_140343.1, from coordinate 23,133,751 downwards.
AGTGGACAAATCTTTGATAATGGTGTTTGTGCAAGTTCAAAACGCTTCTGGTACTTACCCCATGAAATGTTAAATAGAGTACTGTTAGCACCGACACTGCCAATAGATGTTAAACTACAATCTGTACGTCAGAGGAGACAAAGGGTTCGCCAGATTCGTTCGTGCGCCAGAATCACATTGTTGTCAAGGATGGAATGTGGACAAGCTGTGGCGGTTTGGTTGATAAGTTGACTGCTTTTAGTGCCTGTCAGCATTAAACGCTTTCATTCGTTTCATGTTCATAATTAGAACAGAATTATTTCTTTATTGATCCCTCATGGGGAAATTCTTTCTCTGCATTTGACCCATCCATTCGTTCCCACAGTGTGTACACTAAGGAGCAGTGGAATGCCACTTGGGTAGCGCCCGGGGAGCAATTTGGGGACACGGGGGCATGCAGACCTGTGACCCTTCTGTCTCAAGATGCTGCTCATCTTCACTACAACACAGCTCCCCCTAATAAAATGATTTATTAAATTTAGTTTGGCTAATTTACTGTAAAAAATAATAATAAAAAAATGCACACACATAGACTATTATCACAGTAATTAAGTAAAAACTATTGGAGTAGTGGAGTGTAACACTAGGCACTCTTAGCGCTTCTTGCCTGGATCCCAGTTATGGTTATGTGTGTATGTAAATATCTTATTCTGATTTTGAGAAGCCTGACATGCTGTCTAGAGTATTCCTGTGGCACGTGAGCACCTGACACAGGTGTCTGAACACGCCTTGCTGATAAAGAATATAGTGGATATAAGATGCTGTGAAATTGGGAAGGTCCTGGATATTGCATATGTGCCTTTATGCTGGGACATAACGATGCGTGTTTCCTGTTCCTTGTAAATGTCCAATCCTCAATCTTTGGATAGTCCCAGGACAGATGTTTCCTTGACACAAAGCTAAGCTTACCAACTCATGACTGTATTATTGACAGTAGTATGGATGTTCTCATGCATGTCAGTGTCTTGACTGCATGTCAAACTCGGACTGTCACAAAGAAATTAGCAAAAATTACATCAGACACATCTATTAGAACCAGTGCAATCTGGAGAATCCAGATTATCTTCATCATTTCATGTGCATTTTAACAGTACCTTCTAAGCAGAGTTAAGTGTAAAGCCATTTAAACAATGCAGTTCCAGCACGCTGCATGCACCTTTTCCCTTTATAACCAGCAAGGGCCCGAGAAGCGGGACGGAAAATGACTGGAAGCCCACAGGGTCTCTAAATATTAATGAACCTCTCCCTCACACGGGAATAATGGGAGCATCTCCCTTTCTTTTTCTCTCCTTTATTATGCTCGTTTGTTTAATTAAAAGAGTGTGTTTTAGGGAAATGAGCTGCTGTCTACCGCCTCTGGGGTGGTTCCCACCAGGAAGTGGGTTGCTGGCTGAGTCCTGAGACCATTTCCATCCATGCATGTATGCATCCTTATTTGATTATTTGATAATTTAGATGTATGAATATAGACAGTACAGAAAATTACAAGTAAATAAACTGCACTAAATAATAAAAAAAATATAATATAATATAATGAACCTTTTAGCAATAAATCTTCAGCATGTAAACATGATGCTACAAAACAGTCACGGAGCAGCTGAGGGATGTGTGGGTATGGTCTAGCTGCATAAAAACACACCCTAAGGCAGCTTTTAAATTCAAGCGGCACGGTCCTTCATCATTAATAAGAGTGGGGAATCAGATAAGCTCATCTCTTCCATAACAATAACACGAGTAAACAGGACTTCCTTTGGCAAGAACGATCCTCCAGCCTCTGTTATAGCTTCCAGGCTTTCCTTACTTTATCCTTTCAGAATCCAATTCACACCAAGGCGCGACATAAATGAGCCAGAGCTATAGTTTGAGCAGATAGCAGACATAGAGCTTTTTTACATCCAGCACATAAAAGTGACAGGTTTTGTGGAGAATACGACCGCACTCGAATCCCTCTTTTAATTGCTTTTCAACGCTGGTTACAAAGGAGTAATTTGGACCACATACAATAGCGTTCTCAGCTGGCCTGCCCCACTTATTCCAGAAAGAAACTTTTAATTCAAAGTGCTGTGTAGATTAATTTTCTGATATGTTAAACATTGTTCCGCATACTAATTGACACCGTTTTTTATTGTGCAAAGCAAGTCTTTTCATGGAGGCGTAATTAAAAGGGCTGGCGAGGCTTTTATGGCACACGTTAGAGCAGAAATTAGCCAATTACCATTTCCGTTCGAGGGGTGAAATGACCATCACTGCGTCTGGCGCTCTTTTATGTGTCCCACTTAATGGTTTTTAACCCCCCCACCCCACCCCACCTACCCCACCCAAATATTTAGTATTCCAGGCCAAAAGAGAGAGTGGAGAGCAAATTATGGGGCCAATATATCTGTCCTCAAACATGAATTACTGTAAAACACAAGAAATAAAAAGTGAATATTCCCTCATATGGGAAATGTGTTTGTGTTGTGAGTGCAGTGTTTGTTTTTTGTGTATTTGCTGGGACACTGTTCAGGAAATAACCACCATAATCCTGACAGATTTATTAATCTTACATAATGTATCATTGCTCAAGAAGCTCTCTGCACATGGACACCAACAATAGCAACAGCAAACACACATTTTTGACCTTTACATCAGCTTTTACATTAAAATACTTTTTGCTTTTGACACTAAAATGTGTCGCATGCAATGAAACAGAAATGTTCACTCGCCTTTAGTCTTCTTGAAGAGTAGAAATGCTTTCTGTCTACCAAGTGGAGTGATTGTGCCACCCTGTGGTTGAAGTAAATGTAACATGAACGGAAAGAATCCTCATTTAGCCAAATGCAGTGGTTTCATTCACATTAGGGGGTCTCAACATGTCAGCCCGATTTTGTATATGTAGCCAGTATGTGGCAGTGTGGATTAGGGTTAGGGTTATGTCTGCGTAAAATTGAATAAACCTCAAAAGCAACTGTGGCGTCCACTTTTCCAGAACATGCAATAGATGTGTCTGTGTATAGAAAGGCAACATAAATAATAGGTCATAAATAATCCAAATACTGCGTTGTAAACCTATGGGGAATATAATCCCTGAGGTTGTCAAGCAACCACTTTTGTTGGTCTGGACGTCACATCAACAACAGTTAATTTTCAGAACAACAGTGAGTTCTGAACTGAAGAAGATACTCGGATTAGTGGCGACACGTCTTCTCAAAAGATTCTACAAGTCCAGTTGCCTTTCTTTAATGTTTTTTGGATAAACCATGACCTGGATGACTGAGAACCTTCACAGACATACTGGCACAACGATTGGGTTGAAGGCTCAATCAGGACATTTATAACAGGAGACGCAGAAAAAGGTCGATAGCATCATGAAAGGCCATTCCCACCTCGCTCATGGATTGCCTACAACATCTTCTTCTGCCACTCACTAACTCTGTTCCTTGTGCAATGTCCATTTTCATGTGCAGTATCTGAGTATTAGTATAAGTGAGTATTACTTAAGGGCGGCAGAGTGGTAGTAAGAAGGTCCCAGGTTCGAATCCATGGGCCGACTGGGCCTTTCTGTGTGAAGTTTGCATGTTCTCCCTGTGTCTGCGTGGGTTCTCCCCAGGTACTCCAGCTTCCTCCCACCATCCAAAGACATGCTTGTTAGGTTCATTGGTGATTCTAAATTGGCCGTAGTTGTGAGTGTGAGTGTGAATGGTTGTCTGTCTCTTTGTGTTAGCCCAGCGATTGACTGGCGACCTGTCCAGGGTGTACCCCGCCTCTCACCCGATGACAGCTGGTATAGGCTCCGGCAGACCCCGCGACCCTTCACAGGAACAAGCAGTTACAGAAAATGAATTAATGAATGAATGAGTATTACTTATTGTCAAGAGGTGACGTGTCGCCCTCTGCTGGCGTGTGGTGTTGTGTTCCTGTCGTTGTTTCTTCTGTGCCTCGGGTGTGCTCATTGGAGCTGCTGCTGCTGGTAGGCGTTATGTCAGGGCTGGGTTGCTTACTCACTTGTGTTCACTCATCCGATATCAAGCCTGAAGCTGTATTTGAGGACCTGTAACTCTCCCACTCATTGCCAGTTTTTCAGTTTATCTCTGTGGAGCAGTCCATGTGTGTCCAGCTCCCAGTTGTGGATCTCCTGATTCTTGATTTTGTAAGCTCTGTACACTATTTATTTTTTTTTCTTTAACCAGAACTCCTAAATCCTGCGTCTGGTTCCTTCTCCTGGGTTTTTAAGTCCTACTCACCAGCATTTGCATAAGTAATACTTGTATTGTAAACACTTGCAGTTTACTTGTACTTTAATTTGCCCTTGTCCTTGTTTTTGTCCTTGCTGCTCTCTAGATTGTTTAGTTTTTATTGATCCTAGTCAATCAAAAAGGCAATTAAAAACCTTGAAAGACAAGGTCACATATGCCACAGTCATATATGAGACCTGCATTGAAAATCTATCATATTTTCATGTTAGCCTGGAAAAATGTTGGAAAGTCTGATGATCTAGTAACATTAAAAAAAAAAAAAAAAAAAAAATCAGACATAATAAATGAAGAAAAAAAAATTCACTTTCTGCTCTATTTCTAGCAACATTTGGATCTGTTCCTCCACACTACTCAACAGAAAATGAAGTGAGCAATAAGGGCTCTTAAATTAGTTTACCAGGACACCAGCCTTTTACTTTTCCTGTGTGTTTAAATTAAAATTTTCTGCCATACCTGAATGATACAATTCTTCTGTGTTGTTTCTATACAGCTCTCTGTTCTTGAACTGGGTCTTTCTTTTGTTTCAACTCCACCTGTAAGTCTGTTTGAACTGTTTTTAGATCTACAGAGACTACTTAGAGATTTGTATGAACAACACTACCAATCAGCAATCAATTTCCAGTACTTTTACTCTTTTCAAATCAAAAGTAGTTTTTGCCAACCACAGAACAGGAATCATTCAATAGATACATATTGTAAACTGTTAAAATTTGAATTTTTAAAAACAAAAGTTTTAATCCTCACAATCTGACTAAGGCTCAACAAAGAGTATCATCTGGGCTTGATCCTTTGACCTTTGCTATACATTGCACTTTTCTGTCAGTCTGGTACAATGATAGGACTGAAACATATACACATATGATTGGTTGTTTTCTTTCCTTTTTCTTTTATTTGTTTATTTATTTATTTATTCATTTATTGATGAACCTGATGAAGGCAATAAGCCAAAACGCATAGTCTTAACCTTTTCAGATTCCTTAGACTCCTCCACAGTAGATGAAGTTGTCCCCAGGAATACAATTTCTTCTGTTATTTCTATACACGCAGGCCAACTGTGCATGTATAGTGTCAAAAGTGTCTCATGCATGACTATTCTAATTTTTGTGTGTTTACTGATCACAACTCTTTTGTTCTCTTTAGCCCAGGTGTACAGCCATGGCCAGTGACTAATGTGTTGGGCCTTTCTCGTACAAGTACAGGTTTTGTCCTTATAGGAGAGGGTGTTACCATGAGTCATGAGTGTTTCCGGATGTGTTTTCTGCGTCTGTTTTGTTTTCCCTTCTCTTCTCAGTTTCTCCAGGTGTCACCTTTCCACCATGCTGCAGCATGTGACTGAGTCCACCTGGTTGCAGAAGATACAAATAGTGATTGCGAGAAAGAGAGGACACGACCAGAGCCTGTGTGCCAATTTGGGAAACAATCGCTGAGCTCAGCGCTTTCCCCTCCCTTTAAAGTGAAGGAGGGTGTCAATTTTTGTATTTACTTAGGACTACTCTTGGTTTGTGTTGTTGCATCAGATGACATTTGCATAAGCCACAGTAAATAAACAACACTTCTGGCTTTCTCTGCTCGGTTACTTATTGTTGCACCCCTCATCCCTTAATGTACCTCTGGGTTAATATCATACATTTCCTCAGAGAAAGACCAGCTGAGACAGATCTGTTGTGAATTTCTCCTCACCCTCATATCTGTGACTCTGAAACAACTTCAGTTCAATTCAATTCAATTTTCAAATCACTTTATTAGTCCCCAAGGAGCAATTTAAAAGAACATAAATAGCTAAAAATAGATACAATCGCAATCGATAGACACACAAAGACAACAACCCCGAATAATTGATTCAATAAAAGTGTTTCAATATAGCGTGCATTTTTTTCAAATAATTTTTTTTTTTTTTCTTTAACCTTATTTTTAACTTTAAAAAAAAATCAAATATACTGAGACATTTTTTCAGACTAAGGAGCTCTGCTCATTTAACTGCAATACTGTATGCCAGCCGCTAGATGTCAGAGTCTGACCACGAATGGTTTTGATGACAGGGGACGCAGAGAGAGAGAAAGAGAGAATTTCACTTACATTTTTTTCTTTCTTTTTCTGTAGACTTTTGAAATAATATTTTGTGCCCTCTTCTTTTTATCGTTACCCATATGAGATGTCAAAATTTCAGGCTGCTTTCCAATCATTATCTTGACCTCAGAGCCTGAATGTGTGCTTATCCAATTCAGCAAAGTGCTTCATAACCTGTCTGGTTAAACAAAAAATAATAAGAGTAGGCCTTACACAGTTTTTATTGAGAAGAATTGTGTGCAGACATTACAGCTTTTCTGTTTTACTTTATGTCTAGCTTTTATAACGTCTAGCTACAAAAACAACAAAAGCACTGGCAGAGTAGATTCGCAAAGTAAAGAAATTCTGTGATGCCTCCATATCATCACAAAATATCCAGTAAGAGAGAAACCACAACAGCGCAACACTCTGAGCGTGTGAGTTTGAACGTTAAACCTGCTCTTCCTCAGAATCCTTGAGCAAGAGATAATTGACTGTGCTTCTGACGAAGGAGACGAGTGAAAACATATCTGAAACGTCATGTGACATCTCTTCACAATCTCTCAGTGTTTGTTGTGCAAGTCTCAAAATGACAGGCTCAATGTATGCATGTTCACTGACAACGAATTTTCCAATTAGATGTTCGCAGAGTTAATGTTGTTGATGCAGCTCCAAGTGGACAGACTGGTTTTCTGCTTACTAGTACAAAACTTTGACATCATCCTTGTGCTCTCCACTAATCCTCTTTTGACACGTCTAACTGCCCAGGGGCTACAGACCCTCAAGCGCCATGACTGACAGATTTATTACGTGGGTCTTTCTATATTTTATTGTTAGATGACTAGGGAGTTGGTGGCTGTTTTTTTGTTTTTTTCTTTGCATTATACTCTTAAATTGTACAGTCTGTATCTGTAATAACAGTAATGAACAGGATTCTTCTGAAAGATATTAATTTAGTTAGTAAGTTTTGTGGTGGCGAGAGTAGTTACAAAAACATCCGTATGTCTGCACTGCACTTGAGTTCTACTTTCTCTATCGTGGACTTTTATTTGGAAATAGACGTGTTGTGTGTGGATAATGTATGATTTCTTATATCTTGTACTTCTTGATCTCTGGGATCTGCATTAAAACATTTCAATGGATTTGGACAAGGTCTTGGTACATAGATTGAGTTTGTGGGGACTAAACTACTGGCAGGCCACAACATGGAATTTGGCAATTCAGCATGCTGGAACATAGGACTAAAGTCCAAGACTTAAATTGATTTGATCACTTATCATTACCTGAGAGCTGGCATATGGAATGTGTAACTGTGCACATGTTTATCAAGTTTTTATCTAGGCCTTTTGCAAGTGTCAAAAGATTTGCATTGATCTTAGTGGGGGTGTTTTTTTTTTTAATGTAGATTCACTTCTCTGACCATATCTGTGCAAATATATAAATGACAACATACAGTTTGTACCAACCACTTATTATTTCCATAATGGAATTTCACCAAAATTTAAAGTTAAACAAACAGGTTGCTAATCTAACCATCATCCAAATACTACGGGTATGTCACCAGTCCCCTGTGTTGTGTATGTAAATTATGTATGGGTGAAATATATATATATCCTACTGCACTGACAATGCAATGTTCTGCTGGGAAACGTTTGGGCCTTGTATTCACGCGGATGGTACTTTGATATGTACCACCCATGTGGACTCGACCAGTCACCCCCACCCCATAGCAATGACCCCAGCAGGATGCATGCCTGACACAAAAACGGCTTAGGAACAACTCAAAAAACATGAAAAACAGCACAAGGTGTTGACATGGCCTCGAAATTCACTAGATCCTAAACTGATCAAGTATCTGTGGGACCCAAAGGCCCCCACTAAAAACATTCTGTCACCACAGGACACCCTCAGAAGGCCCATGGCCATGTCCATTCTCTGATGGGTCAAAACTAGTTTGGAGGCACAAGGGAGACCTACACAATATTATGCAGGTGGTTATAATGTTATGTCTGATTGGTGTATATTTTTAACTAACATCTGAATACTGAATATTGCTCACAACGGAAGCTGAAGCGTCACCAGAGGGCGCAGCATGTTTAGGGCCAACCAGTACCAACCTCATTACATTCCTGTATTTTACACAGATGTACACACAAAACATAGCAGCAGGTTCTTAGCGCAGGACCGCAGTGTAGGAGAGTGTCTCTAAGTGATTTATTAATACTGATCATCGCTAAAGATTTTAACGTATGGGAACAATATGTTCTGTTTATTGGCTTGAGCGCCACTAGAGGGCGCATTGGTTAACGCTCCGCTGTGGTCAGTCTCTATCATTATCAGCCACAGTGTGTATTTATTTATTTTTTTCCTCTGTGTGCCTCATATAAAATGTGTTTAAATATATTCCACAAGGGCGAGCGAGTGTGGAAAGCTTTTCTGCGCGGGGATCACCATTTGATATTCGTTGTGACAGAGAGCCACTCCATCGACTACACGGTATCTCTCCTCGTAGTATGTTGGTCACGTTTTCCCCTGACCAATCAGAGGCGGCTGAGATGCTCGGCAGTGCTATAAATCCGACGTGGAAGCGGTGAGAAAAACAGGAATGAAAAACAATAGAAACCTACACTTCGATCACGTAACCGGAGACTCTGTTGACCTTTTGATATTTTTCTACACTTAACATAAGGTATGTTGCATCTTCATTTACACCTATTCTGTTTAAGGCTACTTTTGTGTTTGTTTTTTTCTTCACTTACATCCACACCCTAAAGCGGGCGTTTGCAACAGATGATTAAACAGGTTGATTCCTGGCGGTGTTGTTGTTGCTGTTGTATAATCAGTCATGATGGAGATTTCCCTTCTCAGTAACTGTTTTGCAGCAGCCCTCTGGGATTTTTCTTGCCATCCTCTCTCGTTTCACATTCAGGCGCAGTGATCAGTTTTGAATTTCATTATGTGTCCTCTTATGTCTGTAGGTTTTGGGGTCAAGAAAATGGCTACCTCAGCAAGTTCCAAACTGAACAAAGCTGTTAAGCAGCAGTACATGAGTCTCCCTCAGGGAGACAAGGTCCAAGCCATGTACATTTGGATAGATGGATCTGGAGAGGGACTGCGGTGCAAGACCAGAACACTGGATTTTGAGCCAAAGACAATTGAAGGTAACATCTGGCTCCAATATGATCACTGTCCTCCATTAAATCAGTATTTGTTAAGACGTTGAAGCAGGGCTTTAAAATCTGTTTTCGGAATTTTCAGATCTGCCTGAGTGGAACTTTGATGGCTCCAGCACCTACCAGTCAGAGGGCTCCAACAGCGACATGTTCTTGATCCCTGCTGCCATGTTCAGGGACCCGTTTAGAAAAGACCCCAACAAGCTCGTGCTCTGTGAAGTGCTCAAGTACAACCGCAAGCCAGCAGGTTAGCAAGACAGAACAAACCTGGGCGTTACTGCTGTAGAAGCTGTTTAATGTTTCGGCTAATCTAATCTCTGAACCTGCTCCAATAGAGACCAACTTGCGCCACACCTGTAAACGAATTATGAGCACGGTGGAGAATAACCACCCTTGGTTTGGTATGGAGCAAGAGTACACCATCCTGGGCACAGATGGGCATCCCTTTGGCTGGCCATCGAATGGTTTCCCAGGTCCTCAAGGTGAGTGTTGGATTATTTAATTTGTCTTGTTTTTTATTCAAATATAACACATCAAACATAGAAATGGCCTGTTAAGTGTAAATAACAGCCCCCCACCCCCATTAGGGCCTTATTACTGTGGAGTGGGAGCAGATAAGGCGTACGGAAGAGACATAGTGGAGGCACACTACAGGGCCTGTCTGTACGCTGGGGTTCAAATCTGTGGAACCAATGCTGAAGTCATGCCAGCACAGGTAACTATTATTAATGAAGGGCAACCCAGTGCGTAATAACTGTTAATAAATGTTAATAACGCTATCTTCATCGTGTTTCAGTGGGAGTTCCAGGTTGGACCTTGTGAGGGTATTAACATGGGGGACCATCTGTGGGTTGCTCGCTTCATCCTGCACAGAGTCTGTGAGGACTTCGGCGTGGTGGCGACCTTTGACCCCAAACCTATCTCAGGGAACTGGAATGGCGCCGGCTGTCACACCAACTTCAGCACCAAGGAGATGCGAGAGGAAGGAGGTCTTAAGTAAGGATTAACTTATGTAAATGTCAGAAATAAAAATGTGGTTTTTTTGGGGAGTGTTCCTAATATCCTCTTTTTTTTTCCGCAGAATCATTGAAGAGTCCATCGAAAGGCTGGCGAAGAGGCACAGATATCACATCCGGGCATACGATCCCAAAGGCGGGCTCGACAACGCCAGACGCCTCACCGGTCACCACGAAACCTCAAACATCGATGAGTTCTCGGCTGGTGTGGCCAACCGTGGGGCCAGCATCCGCATCCCCCGCTCGGTTGGGCATGACAAGAGGGGCTACTTCGAGGACCGCCGTCCGTCCGCCAACTGCGACCCTTACATTGTCACAGAAGCACTGGTTCGCACATGTTTGCTAAGAGAAGAGGGAGAGGAGCCCACAGATTACAGCAAATGAACAGTATAGTATAAGTAAAGTATAATAAACAGTACTGTATTTAGCCTTGTATCCACTTCAAGACTCTACAGACTGACCTTTATTTTTTAGCTTTGTTTTTTTTTTTTTTACTTGACATATGAAATAATGAAATAATGATGGGGTATTTCTGTAATCTTTGTGCACTGAGTCTTGTGCAGCCACTGACGCAAACACTGCCTTTTTGTCAACAATGCCAATTGTAATAAGGTCATGGTAGCTGATCATTTGTATAGACGCACACAATTTTGTGTTTAACTTCTACTAATGCAGCAAAATCCAGGGGCATTTTGTGGAAACTCTTGTAACTCTCACCCAAAGGATTCCAAAGGCATTTGAATGTTTTAGTATTTTTGGCTTTTGTCACAATGGTGGTTTTATCATGTAGGTAAAGTCATTATGTAAGCTAATCTACTTCTGTATGTTTTTCTAAAAAAGGTGCATGTCTGATTTGTCTCTTTTTTCCATTTATAATCGTCAAGTCTTTAATAAACAGCTAACATTTTTATATTGTGACGTTTGTCCGCAGTTTAATCCGGCACGCACCGCATTTTCTACCTCGAGTTATATTCCAACAGAAACCAGTTTGTCCCGACCACGCTGTCAGCTGATATAAATCCCTGAAATGTGACTGCTGTTAAGGGGAAACAAGCCGTAATGTTTAACAAATGGTGGTTAATTTGCAGTTAATTCAGAGTTGCATCCACATCCTCTTACTTATTTGAACAGCAAAACCCGTCCTCGGGAAAACGGCGAACCTTTCTACAGGTTTCAGCAGCTGTGTCATTTATTGTGAAGGTGGCCCCGGCATGCTTGTGAGCGTACTGACTTCGCCAAGCAGCCATGAGGTGCTCATCTATAGAACACGTCTGTCCCAAAATAGCTTGTCTGTCTGTCTTTCTGGTATGTTGTTTTGACACGAGTCTCGATAACTTGGGGACTAGTTTTTTAAGTAGGCCAGCAAAGCAAAAGAGAGTTTGGGGAGTCTGCATTGAAATCTATATGAAAACTTTCCAGAGCCCACGAAAAAGGGAAAACGGTTGGTTGTACAGTGTGCTGTATAACCTGACGTATGAGCTTCTTAAACAAGTTAAGGCAACTAATACAATTTAAGAATGAAAAGGAAAAAAATGTCACATGACTAATAAGGACTAATTATAAACCTCACATAGACACACACACACTATGAATGACTGAATACCTAATTAAAACCTGCAGCTACACTCTGATTTTGTACCATGTTGCCCATGTCATACATAACCTCTTATTTAACAGCCATAGCAACAAACTCAAAAACAAATCTACAGCAATAACTACAATATTTTCTGAGCCGCTGAGGGCAGGCTATTCCCCACACACAGGTCCAACTTGTTCTGCTGCCAAAATTAGCAAACCCAATGCTCAGTGGGGATACAGTTCCCAACTTTTTAGTGCAGTCAGGACACGTCCCAGGTCCTCATCTACCCACCCACTTCATGTGTACTTCTACATAACATACTTTCAATGCAGCGCTATATTAGATTTTTCTTCAGGGCAGCCAGCGGTCTCCATTATTCACTCCCACGTGAATATCCATTTGTGAAGATTTGAAATATGCTTGGCTTTGTGTATTTCACCACAATGATGTCCGCTTTCGCTGTAGCATACTTTGCATGACACGAATTAAGGTATACATGTCTCCAGTTTAAAGCTGTTAACTCATGATAATGTATCTTACATGAATCTAAATGATTTATCCTTCTCATCTGGGAATTAATCCTGAATTTAACATGGCTGAAAATATGTGCTTGAGAGTTTATTTCAGTCCCAGGTCACTAAGGATCACTAGGGATCACTAGGGTCAGTAGTAAAAGTTGTAAAGGTGTCTTTTTTTGAATAGTTGAGTCTTTTCCAGGTGACCTTGGATGCAACGCTGAACCTTTACTCACAAAAAACAGATACAGTTTTCTCACAAGTACTTGGTAAGGGAAAACTGTGTGTTGCATGTACACACCATCAGTGTTAGGTTCAAGCCATGCTCCACTTTTTGATCAGCCTAAAATTCTGACAAAAATCCTTGAGCACTGCTCTCTGCAAAGCATACCAACATCAAAGGTTCAAGGAGTGAACACTTTGGCCTCAGAGGGCACAAACAAGTTACCCAATAGGCGTTTATTGAGTTCTGATATAGGACAACACACTGGCAGGTTGGGGACAATCAGCCTCAGATAAAGTCCATCTTCACTGGTTAGTCTGTGTTTTCAGGATTATTGTGTGTCTGTACATCTTGTTCCAAGTGAAATCAAACTCGTGCTTTCACATAACATGCAAGATGTCAAGTTTTGTGAAAATGAAGGCCTTGTGTCAGTTTATTTCCATACTGAGTTCTCCTCAGTTTAGCGTGAATTCTCATATTAAACTGAGTCACTGTGCGTGCGGTGGTATTTGCTTGGACCAATGCATTTGACAGAAGTATAAGAACACCAAATTCAACTTGGCTCAGACTTTAATGCCAAACAAAAAAGTCATCAAGTTACATGGGCCTCTTTAAATCATTTACATCTGACAAGCTCAGGAAATGTTCCTGCACTTCCAAAGAGATGTGTCAAACAAAAAAACAAAACAGACAAAAACAAAAAAACAGATACATATACTGATGATGCTACAGATATGCAATATCTTTTGCCGTTTTAAAACATAGTTACAAGTTACATAACTCCCCTCAGCTACTCTTGTGTCATTTGATCCTTATTGTCCTGTCCGCACGGAAGGGTGAAAAAAGTGTCTGAATGCGCCTTTTTACCAATATGAAAATGAGCACGGATAGTTGAGATGCGATAACCTGAATAGATAAAGTGGACAGAGAAGAGGTCTGAGGAAGAAAGCCGTAACACCGCAAGCCTTGTTTCCATGGCAGCTAGAGTAGAAGCTTAAGCAATCTGGTATATGGAAGAGAGGCGGGGGTTGGGCTCCATACCAGGCTATTACATAACAACAGGCAGGTCAAGAATATGTATAGTACACAGAATAAAGAATGTAGCTCACAAACCTGAAGGTGCAGTAGAAAAAATATAGTGCAGCATCAAATAGCAACACACACATACACTACATTTTCTCACTGTTTCATCACAAATCCCAGACTATTCATTGTAAATACAGAAAGGTCTGAGATGCAGACAGAGCCTCAGTTTAATCAAATATCTTGACTCCAAACAAGCACCACCCTTGACTGCCTTAGTTCTAATCTCATCACATGAATGCAATCTCTTCAAAACCCCGAGGCCCAACTATCACCACAATTACTGGTGACAACACGTTAGCTATGAATGCCCTCCTCCCCCTCCCAAGCCTTCTCCCCCAGGGTGGTGGGTTTGGGGACATGTCATGAAAACTGTTGCAACGTGGCTGGCCCGATGGTCGGAAACTTCTGCAGCTGAGAAAGCAGAGCCGCACAACGGGACAGTGAGGTCACGGACCTAGATGAAGGAGCATGGATCAAAATCAGACCACTAATTGTTCCAAATGTTGTTGCCATTTTTTATTTTTTTTAATGTGGCAGTTATGCAACAAGGACTAGTACTGACTGAATTTGACATTAAAACTCAGATCTTTAGTTATGACAACAGTCACTTACTTTCTCCAGGTGGATAATGGGATACCAAAAGGTTCAATTCGAGTTACATCCACATTTAGGAGTCCAAAATAGTCCAACTTGTTTGGACAAGGAGATTCTTTGTGTGCCTGTGTGGGTGTCCTATTAAGTTTTGCAGTCTGGCTGCACGTGCACCACAGCTGACCTGCTATAAAGAAACGCGAGTGAGCAGAAAAGTGACCGACAGGTCCAAGAACAGGCTTCTTGCTTCCAAAACATACAGATAAACTATTTGTTGTACATTTCAATTGCCACAGTGAAATCTGCCACACTTGACGCCTAAAAAAAAAAAAATGTTCTAAATGTGCTAGTTTGACATTTTGCTTTCTTAAAGCCTGATGTCATTCTCAACTCCTTAATATACATACATAGCTCCAGCAAGGAGGTAGTTTGTTTGGATTTGGTATTTTGGGGGAAACAGCGGCTGGTTCCTCGACATCTTCACAGTTGTGGGATTAATTCCTGTCAAGCAGATGACACCCAGCTCTACCTGTCCACCAAACCCAATTCCACCCTGACTGTCTACAGGAAATCAGAACCTGGTTTTCCATCAACTTCCTCAAACTTAACAGTAGCAAAACTGAAATTCTTCTCATTGGCACCAGATCCACCCTATCTAAAATAAACAGCTTCTTCATTCAGATTGGCAACTCCCCAGTTTCCCCCTCTCCCCAGGTTAAGAGTCTGGGTATCATCCTTGATAACACTCTCTCATTCCAATATCGTCTTAACAATATCACCCATTCAGCCTATTTACACCTACGCAACATCTCCATCTCCATCTATCCCTCTCACCCGACAATACTGGTCAATAGCCTGGTCACATCCCGTCTGGATTACTACAACTCCCTCTTATTTGTTTTAAGTCACATAACACCTGTGCTGCAGCAACTCCACTGGCTTCCTGTTAAATTCTGCATTACCTATAAAATCCTACTTCTCACCTTCAAGGCTATAAACAAACTCGCCCCTCAGTACTTCACTAACCTCTTCCACATAAACATTCCCAGTCGCACTCTTAGGTCATCTTCATCCATCCAACTCACCCTCCCACCTGCCCACTTGATCATCAATACCCACCCAGAACAAATAAAAAAATTCAAACTCTGTCACCACCTTCAAATCCCAGCTTAGAATTTACTTATTCAGACTCTCAGTTCCATAGTTTCACATTTATCTGCTGTCATTTTTATGTACCTATGTTTTGTGAAACAAGTGAAAATAATCACGTACAGAGAACACTTCTCTGTACGTTTACTCACAACAGCTGTAGATAAAAGCAAGTTGTCAAAGCTAACACAAAATTGTACTATTTATTTTTTATTTTTTGCAGACACCATACTGCAGACACATACAAGCTGAAACAAAATCACAAACTTTAAGATTTGGCTTGTTTTCAGAGGCACAAATTCTACAACAAAGTAAGGTGACCTGCATTGCAAAGTCATCCCAAACACGAGAAGATGTAAACATGGGTAAAAACTTCACCTGTTTTTCTCATTTTGCGCGGCTGACAAGACCAGGCTAGACACTTCTTCCCCAAATACTTCCCCCTCTTATCCTGTTTTACTGGCTCACTGGTGTCAAGTTGCTAATACACGCCCGGGACCAAGTGTTCTTTAACGCATGTACATGTGTCTGCCACCCAAGTGCATTTTGTTCTTTTGAGTAAAATTCAAAAATTGTAACATAGTTGTGAAAGCTCTGACTCCCTGCTTTTTGCAAAAAAAGACACAAAAATCGGTCTTTACACGGAAAGCAAATTCCTCTTTAACTATCTTTGTTGTTTTCACAGACTATCAGTATATAAGGACATGCGTGCCCATCAATGACTCAATCACTGCAAACTGATAAGTGTTAAGCAAAAGTAATCTAAAGATAGTTGTTTTTAATTGTTGATCTGTTTGCTTGCATTTCTGGGCTCCCTGGACCTCTTGCTGCATTTTCTCCTCCCCTTTGTAAAATCCCATCCTATCGTTACAATGCCCCCTCCAAGACCTTCAGGAACCTAAAGGGCAACACCACCCCCACACCAGAGCCAGAGATAATGGAATTTTACAGAAGTCGCACAAGCAACTACAGGGTTAGCGAAAAACAGACAGCCATGCCACACCTCACTCTTTAATTTTAGGAAAGTATACTGCTATAGTTGTGCCTTTAAAGTTTCTTTTTGGACTCAGAATGCATTCAATGCTCCAGTTTTAACCATTGTCAACGGTCATGACATGCTCTGCACACTGAGCTTTGGTGGACCACATGCTGTCCTGTGACAAAAGCAGCCTGAAAACAAATGTAGGATGTTCCTGTTTGCCTCCTTCAGCTGACCACATAATTCAACGCTTGTGGTTTTGCAAACTTCAGCAGGTTTTGGTGTAGTCATGTTAACACACAGTTAAGTGGAAAATGCTAATATTTCAGACATTCAGACTGTAAAAACTAAGACACTTTTCCTTAAAAATGCCCTCCATGTAATCTTTCGGCTCCATTTAAAGTTAACTAACACCATCTTCAAATGGGGTCTTGTTTATTAAAAAGTAAACTCCATATGCAGGGCCCCCTCTTGTGGTATTCACTGCCTCCTCAGTGGAAACTTTTATAGTTTAAATGTCTAAACAAGACATGTTGCTTCGTGAGTTTGTGGTTGCATGGTATAGAGCGAGGTGTTTAGTCGCAGCCAGAAAAAGTAAAGAGTTTATGCCTTTCTGATACTATGAGGCCAAAAGAAGGTTCCTTTATATTAACGTAAATATTAAGATATATCTATGTTTCAATATGGCCAATCAACAAACAACCAAACTCTATAATAGCCTATCATGTATGTGAATATACCTTTAATTAATAAACTGAAAATACTAACCGATTGTCTCTCTACATGGATTAGTTATGAGTGCACTTACTTTAAGCCTTCAATTATCCTAAATCTGACACTCTTGAACGAAAGTACCCATCAGATTCAAGCGCCAATGGCAGATCAAAATAATTATTAGACTTAGACAGGTTTATTCATGAATAGTACCCTCCAGTTTTAGATTGCTGCAGTCACAAAGAACATCCATGTAAACTGAGAATTTGTGGGTGTATCGATAGCTGTGGGTACAACCAGTGCTTTTATTTTCTTTCTTTTTTTCTCTTCCTTTTTTTTTTTTAAGACTGAGGACAATTACCCTCCTCTTAGACTAAGCTGTGCATTTGATGGTACATTTTTGGGTGGCACCTTAAGAAGGGAAGCTTCACCCTCTTGGCAAACACCACTAAAATCTCGTTTTTCTTTACTGGCATGCTTTCAGATTGGACTTTATTATGATTGTTCCATTATGTAATAAGACAAGCCATTTTCGTTGTCAATTTTGCATAGCATTGACAGTGCCAAGCTCATCAGCTTTCTTCAGCGTACTCATTGTGGATGTTTGTCACAGCAGTCTAAAAAGAGAGTATTTGCTGAGGAATTATGTGAGTGGATTTAGAGAATCAGTCATTACTCGTGATTAAATCTGATCATTAAGACAATAATTGCATTCGAATACAGTATGTTTTCATCATACTTGACTGAAGATGCCAGTTCTACCTTGTGTTGTTACTGAGCACAGTAATACATTGAAAGTTATTTTGTAGCAGGTTAAGATATATGAGATGACAACGATTAAAGTGTATTGCTTTGTAAAATGATTGATATTACAAGAAGACAAACAAAGAAGAAAAGTAAAATCTACATGAGAAAATTGCTGAAAAGTGTAGCTGCTTTAAATAGGTACTCTCTGGGTCCATATCCTTTAGGGCACAGGTTATGCAACTGGATGAATAGCGAAACAAATCCAACAATTTCCACAGCCGGGAAGTCTGCGGAAAATTCCCAGATCGGGTATGTTCTCAATTAAGACACTCTACTCCACCGTGAAACCACTCAGAAATGACTCAGCACTTTCTCTCTGTGCATAACTCTGACAGCCCCTGTAGGAGAGCAAAGTATATTCAACTTACTTTCATTTATGTCCATTGATGGTACTTACAGATCCTGCGAAGTTAGATTCATTAACATAACATTTTAAAACAAGGAACAGCCTTTGACCGAAGATAACACATTTTATGTTCAGTCTGGCAAAGCATGCACATGTCTTTTCCGTTATTTGTTTGAAGCAGTCACAAGGGAAAAACACTTTCCTGACTGGGGGTCTGGAAGAAACACAAACACCAAGTAAACCAACAAACCCAAATCGTTTTAGTCCCAATAGGGACTTCCTGGGTGATGCTTTTTAAGCTGCATGTTAGTACAGCTTTGGCATCCGGGTTCATGTATAACATCACTATGAGGCACTTTACATAACGTGCACCACAGCTTTGTTGTGACAGCTTCCAGTTGACAAACACAAAGACGCAAAGTCATGGCCGGTTCAACTCCTGCTGTCCAGCTTTAGTTTTCACTCGGCCCGATTTAACTTTTTGTGACTTCAAATGATTTGTGTAGAAAGAGATGACCTTTTGGAAACTTAGAAGTTGATTCATTCATTTGGAGACAACGTAATTTAAAGATCTGCATTAGAAAATATACTGTTGAACACAGACATGTATGCAAGTCCCAAAGGCTGTGGTATGTTCTTAAAATGAGGAGTCACTTCTTCCATTTACAGCCATTGAATAACAGAGGGGCCACTGTTCAATACTGTGGAAAGCGCACATGGTGGAATTTACCATTACATTTGTATTATTGACATGTGGGAATGTACAAAGAGAAGGAAGTAAGGAGTAGAGAGTAAATGTGAGATTAAAAGCATGTGCCTTAAAACCCTTTCTTGTAATACTGAATTGTTGAGGATCCTATTTCAATCTACTCTCCTGGGAAAACATGCACAGTGCAGACCAGCGCTGTCCATTTAATTAACCTTTCAGTTACTTAACACATTAAGGCTGACTGCTCAAGACCTTTCCGTCTCTTCAGTGTTAAAAGAGAGAGGCAATGTCCGAAGAAAAGAAGCAGCCCTTTCCCTACCTAAAGGCCTGTGATACCAGTAACAGATTTTTCTGCAGTTAGTGATTCATTTTAGAGAAGAAATATTGTAAAAAAAAATCACAAAACTAATGACGACATAGTTTGGTACTGAGAGTAAAAGTAACAGTACTATAGACTGATTATAGCCCCTGTGCATGTCCATGCTCTTTACTGAGTTTTAATGGTTCCCAAATACTGACTCTATGTTTCCAAATCATATAGTAATAGGACACCAACTGAAGAAAACCTGAAATGCAACTTCATCATCTAATAATAAGAGCAGCACACAATGTTCAATGTCAGACTAAATTAAAGCCATTACTTTTTTTTGAGAATAGGGCACAAGCAGCTACAGTTTAACATTTTGGTATTATAAAACAAACCATTCTGTCCGCATGCATTGGAAGTTAGTTTCTTTTTCAAAGATTCAATTGGGAACATTCTGTATTGCTTCAGGAGCGCATGTGTCCACAATAAGATGTACTTTTGGATAAGATTTACCCTGTCTTTTAGGTGTGTGTGTGTGTGTGTGCGTGTGTGTGATGTGGCGGTTATTTTCCAGTCTTGTAGGTCATGAGTTCATAAAAAGAACTGGGAAACAGCGACATCTTGAGGCCATTATCCGAAAATGTAAACCTAAAATACAGCTGAAGCTGCATGCTTTGGCAGCTGACGTTTCAGTGTGACCCTGAAACGCATCACTGATGTCAACAGTACATTCTGAGTCTCCTAATGACGCAAAGCAGACAGTTCACACGGAAATGGCAGCTGAGGTCAGCATATTTGCATATTTTAGCATTTATTTAGTGATGCAAATTAAAGGACTGTTCACAAATGTTCTTAGCGTGCAGTGTTTTTATCTTGTTTTGTAGGAGTGATTATTTATCCATGTTGGGTACAATTTCTAATGTATATTACATTTGTAAATGTATTTATTGGTGTTTTGCCTTTGTTTTGTTTTTGTCTGCCTTATTTCAATTATATTGAGCTGAATAGTTTTATCCGGGAATTCTAATGTAACAACCTAATAACTGTTTTTTTGTTGTTGTTTTTTTAATTATCAGGTAAATGTTTAATACATTCTAATTTTCTATCCATTAAGTCTTCTATGCCCGCGTGAACTCATAAACCCCACGAACATGCGCGACCAGCTGCTACACAAAACATGGCGGAAGTTCTCAAAGGCTACTCTCAATTACGTAAAACTATCCTCACCCTTTCTTTAAACGTCCGTTTCAGTAGGCTACATTACTCTGGCATTGCTAGTCTGCTTGTGACAACGCGAGGAGCTGCCAGGCATTCTGACGGCTAACTGGAAGTACTCTAAAAGTTATCACAAATGTTTTTAATCCAGTAGAACGCGAGCTAGCAGTACGTTTTCCTACATTTAAAGGGGAGTTTGAAGGTCTCTCTGAAACTGTACTGCACTACTTACTCAGCAGGCTATAATATACACGCGGTGAGCCAAGCGAGAGGACGGAAAGCTGAGACCGGCTGTGAAGAAGTCATAGCTGTTGCTGACTTGCACGATAGGTGCTGACCCACAGACGGCTGCTGCCAAACTCCGCCCGTCAACTGCACTGGGCATCACCCATAGAGTTGTACTAAATCCGGGGGCTGGTATGTTTCTGTGGCATCTTCTCGACCTGATCTGCTCGGAAGGAGACCGCAGGGTAAGTTGCTCTTTAAAATGTTTTCAGTCTGTGTTAAAGTAATTATTTTTAAACGGCAGCAATAACTCTAAGCTGGGCATTTGTTGAAGTTTTGAAATTCTGGTGTCATATGGCAGGTGCAAGGTCATTTGTAGGATAGTCTCAAGATACTGATAAATGCAGGAGCAAACTAATCGCAAGAGGGTCTGTGTGGCATCAGTTATGTGCCTGTGCCTGTGTGTGTGTGTGTGTGTGTAAAATACTGTGACAAAATCAATTCTGTCATCCTGCAGATGTCTAACAAGAAAGTTGTTGAAAAAAGAAGTAAAAGGAAACACCAAGCAAGACAATGTGCCGCTTATTTCTCCCCAGATGGACATATCCTAAGTAACACTCACAATGTTAAATCTGACTCTTCATTTGGCAGTATTTATGTAAGTGTGGATTCACATTCAGAGAACACTGACACTGAAATCCTTTATCTGAACCCCCAAACACCAAACTGGTCTCTGGTCGAAAGGTTTAGTGAGCTTTCAGCAGAAGAAGAAACAGAAATCAATGATGACCAAGACCACGACAGAGAAGTGTTACAATGCACAAAATATTCTGAGACCAATAAAATGCATGAGCGTAATGAAGTGCCCCTGGATGTTGTGCAACAGAATGAAACGAACTGCTTTAAATACCTCAAGAGCCAAAGTGATGTCCCAAAACAGAGGACATCTAAGCTCAAAGAGCTCAACATTAAAGAATACTCTCCAAGTGGAGGTGGGACTAAGACCAAAAAGAAGAATGTAAATGGTCCTCCTGTTCAGAAATCACTGAACAAGTGCAAAGATGAGAAGATTCCTCGACTTTTAGTAGCAATGAAAAAACGTAGTGAAGTTGACACAGAGCACCGTCCCTACAAGTGCACGCACTGCCCGTGGGCTTTCAAGAAGTTTTGCAACCTGCAAAGTCACTTACAGACTCACACTGGCATCAAGCCCCATGTGTGTGATATATGTGGCAAGGCTTACTCTCACCAAGGCACGCTGCAGCAGCACAAGCGGCTCCACACAGGCGAAAGACCATACCACTGCCCTTTCTGTGTCAAAACCTACATATGGTCCTCAGATTACCGCAAGCATATCCGGACACACACGGGTGAAAAGCCTTACACCTGTGACACTTGTGGCAAGGATTTCATTCGCTCCTCTGACCTGCGAAAGCATGAGCGGAACATGCACACCAATGACAAGCCCTTCCCATGCACACACTGTGGCAAGACCTTCAATAAACCCCTCTCCCTAAAGCGTCATGAGCGAAAGCATCTTGGAGAAAGGCCCTTCTCCTGCCCTGACTGCGGGAAGGCATTTGCCCTGGCCAGTCGTATGGCGGAGCACCAGAAAATACACACAGGAGTGCGTCCATATGTCTGCTCTGTGTGCTCCAAGTGCTTCACAAAGTCCTCCAACCTGACCGAGCACGAGGCCATTCACAGCGGAGTGCGGCCTTATAAGTGCGCAGAGTGTGGTGTGGCATTTGCCATGGCTTCTCGCCTGGTTCGCCACCAGTTCATCCACAATAAAGAGAAACCCCACAGTTGCACGGGGTGCAGCAAGAACTTTAGCCATCCAGCAAAACTGAAGCTTCACCAGGAGCAGACCTGTGCTGGGAGGATCTTTGTCTGTGTGGAGTGTGACAAATCCTTCCAGTGTGCCTCAAAGCTTGCACAGCATGTGTTGAAACACAGGGAGACAAGTGTCTGAGCCAGTTTAGGGCCAGGTGCTATACACATCTATCCTTGGGCATGAAGTGATTACGTTTATCTTTACATATCTAAATACAGTTCTGTAGTATTTTGTTCACTTCAGATACCAGACATATTGGACCCATTCAAGGTCATAGGGCACCAGTTTATATATGTTACTGTATTTATAATAATTGTGCGTCATGAGTTGTATAACACACACCCTATTTCACTATGGTACTGGGTTCCCATGAGAATGCTGTGGGGCAAAAATGAACCCCACCACAGCATTGACACTGGAGCTGACATTTAAACGATGCGATATGAAACTGGTTACAAGACCGGTAGACCCTTTTAAAAGTGATAATACCAATGCACTTAATAATATGCATAACACAGCCACGTTGCATTTTGGAAATGCAGGTCTTTTATGACAATGTTTGGTCACTACTGTTTTAGTAGTTTGTGTATTCTGATCATTTTGAATCTGGTGATAAAGGTGGGACCGTCAAAAGAACCATTATTTTCTTATCCCTGAATTTACAGATTTCAGTACCTCACTTTAGCATCAGTGTTGTGACCAGTTTAGATGGTATGCTGCTTATTGTTTCAATTGCACATAAACCTCACCAGTACCTATTTGTTCTCAGGTTTCTGCTGTTTTTACTATGTGTGGTGTGCTGTGGGCAGTTTTGAATGCTGTACTTTTTGTGGACGCACAAACAGCAATAATTGCTAATATAAAAGTGGTCACAATATTGTAATAGCCTTTCATAACCTGGGAGGCAACTGCTTAGCAGTGACTCAAGAAGTTCATAGGTCTTTTACTTAAGTAATATTTTGAATGTATGACACTTTGTGGTAATGATGTTCTTACTAAAGTATAAGTACAAATGTAGCTATTGAAAGCAAAATATACTTAAAGTACTAAAAGTACTCATTCTGGAGAATGTTCCATTATAGAATTAGAATAATGTATGTCTTTTGTTGTATTATTGAGTTTATCACTTTGATGTCTTAGGTGGTAAAGTTGGTATAGTTTGGTGTAGTTTCCCATCTGGGATCAACAGGCTGTTATTATATATTGTGGATTTCTTTGTTGTTGTTTTTGTTGTGGAACACATTTTTAGTCTGAATCTGCAAAGTCATGAGTAAAGCTGTCAAGCAAATGTAGTGGATAGACAGTACAGTATTTACCTCTGAATTGTAGTAAATGGAAGTAGCAGAAAGTACTCAAGTATCTGTACTTTCCACCGCTGCTCCTGAGGAACACTACTGTGACCATATAAATAGACCAGTGGTTCAGGGAAGCTAGCCTATCAGTCAGTTGTTGCTTTTATGCAGGAATGCATGCCATGTAATGTGCTAACGTTTGGTTCTTTTTGTGTTATGACAAACCTAAAGTGTGAATATTTTACTCTGAACGTGAATCTCATTAAAAAAAAAAAAATCCTACCAAATGCTTGCCTTCTGAAGAGTCATTTAAAACAAATGGGACACAGCAAATGCATGAACCTGTGACATTTATACACTTAGGAAAACAGCAATTTTGTCAAAAATGGAAGAGAAGCTCATTATCTTTAATCACATTTTACTTTTTGCGTTATTGTCTGGATGCAGTTTGAAACAGATTTTCATAAATCTATCCATTCGGAATGTGTTTACGCTGTGACACAATATTGGCAAGTGATGCGTGTGCTGGTTGTCTGTGTGTGAGTGAGACGCGCTTGGCCAGCGCAGACTAAACGTAAAAGGAGACAGCACCTGCTGTGTTGTCACTTGCTCTACATTAAGTGAGCGTTCCCGTTTGGAATCCGAGCGATCTCTTGGCGCGATGCATTCATTCAACATGTGACTATTACTTTTCTATTATCAGAGGAGCTTGTCATGAAAACAGCCACATGAAAACTTATATACGCATCAAAATACTTTAAAGTACAAATGCACTGATAAACAGGCAAAAAACACACTATAATTAATACTTAATACAAGGCCATATGACTTAAGGAAAGGTGTCACACTTACATCCAAACATCTTTACAAGGTGACACTAATAAAAAAAGTGGTTCTAAAATTAATTTCAAGAGTATATATTTCACTGTGTGTTTTATATACATTTTAAGGAGCCCAGTGGGCAGACAGTATTATTATACGCTATATGAAGGCATTGCAAAAATTACAAACAGTTAAGTCCTTTAACTGTCTGGGGGGTGGGAAACAAGGTTGTAAAGGGTATTGGCTGTTTGCCTGGCAGAAGTCTTTCCCATTCCCCTCTCCCACCCACTCCTGCAGCTCCCCCTCTCCCTCCCACCATGTGGCATT
Source organism: Chelon labrosus (assembly GCF_963514085.1). NCBI lineage: Eukaryota > Metazoa > Chordata > Actinopteri > Mugiliformes > Mugilidae > Chelon > Chelon labrosus. Next base: position 23,108,519 of record NC_140343.1, on the reverse strand, counting down.
ATCTATCTTGGCAGCATGACAATTGAGAACATACTCAGTTAACTTTTCAGCACGTGTCATGTATAATTAAAACTAATACTACTGCACTTTACAGATAGTAAGATGTGCACATATAATATGTACATATAATATAATTTACTAGCCTTGCAAAGCAAGGCAACAAATTCTGCTTATTCAGCCTAGAAGTTTAAAGGTAACTCTTCTGAAGTTGATGAATTACAACAGCATTTATTGAATGGTATGCCATATTTAAAGTAGTATTTCGTGCAGAGATATTGCATCATAAAAGATAGTGTAATGAGATTGCCTCAGTGTTGCTGGCATATTTCGTCCCTTTCGGATCCTTCATGTATAAAGGGTTAATAATGCTATCCCTTTCTCCAGATGTCCTGCACCCACTGGTAATTTCCCTGATGTCAGCATTCAGGAAACACACCTCAGCTGTTAGTTGCTGCAATATGAGTTGTTACTGCAGTCCATCCAGAGTATTTTTGTATGTAACATGCAAGATGGTGGTGGGCAAACTGTAGAAATGTCATCTCTAAAACATGGACATGGTGTCCCTCCATGCTCAGGTGATGCAATCATTTGGCAAATAAACACTATTAATGGTGGGCGGTGTGATATCTACAGTTGTGTTTTAGTGGCATCAGAGGTCCTGCAGACACAACATTTAAAAGTTAAATCCTTTAAAAATATTCAGTATGGTACAAATATGGTCTTAGTTTACCTGAGTTAGAGGTGAATGACCTCCTTTTTACCCCAGCTGCTGGCCTAAGCAGAAGACAAGGATATTTATGGAAAACTATTACATTTGCATAGTTTAATGACAGCAAAATGCCAACAGTGGTAGCCAGTGCTGGTCAGCAAATACGTTAATGGCAGTGACATGGATGAGACACAGCTCCTCCTGAAGGGTCATTGACCTCAGGAAATAAGAGTGGCACATTTACGACTTGCATTGTTGACATCTATTTTAAAATAGCAATAACAGATCACCACTGACACAGGAGTCAAAATGTAACTCATTACATAAATCTCACCTGCTTTCCTTGAAAATGGATTTATCCCTGCAGAGGAAGGCTGGGATGGAAGCGTGGAAGGAGGGACAACAGCAGGTGGGGGAGGAGGACAGAAGCTAGTAGTGTGTGATAGCTCCTGAGAAAACATACACAAATGTATATCACCAAATGGAAACCTTGATTATAACTGAGAGGTATAGTGTAAACGTGGAATCTTACCGTCTGAGGTGGGGCTCCCTTCTCTGAATTCTCCTTTTGGACATCTTTGGGTTTTGATTTAAACCAGCCACTGAACCATCCCTTCTTTGCACTCTGCATATCCCACAGACAAAAAAGGTGTGATGTATGTAAAAAATGTGGTATTTGATTTAAGCAGTTTCTTTGTGCATGGGCATCTGAACAACATTTTGATGTAAGACGTGGTGCTTTAATCAGTATGCATGTTACTATTTATAGATCTGGGTGTAACTGTGTGTTAATTGAGGTTTCAATGTACGTCGGCTGTCTTTTCTTGAATGCCCAAGACAAGTTTCTCCTAGGGGAGATAATAGAGTCCAATCTCTAAAAAGATTCAAATGTGGTTCAATAGGTGTCAGCATTGCCTGGACCCCACCAACCTGTACAGGGGACTTGTTGGTCTGCTCTGGAGCCTCTAAACCTTGAGGGACTATCTGCTGGCTTTGCTCGTGATGACTGATGTCAACCTCCAGCATCCTAGTATCCATCTTCAAAGACAAATACAGACAACAGCAGACATCAAGGTAACTTTTTTTGATATAGAAGCCAGTGATCTATAAATGTATTCATTAAAATGATTCAGATGTGATCACATCAAGCCAAGCCTGCTGCTAGCTTTTTTTTTTTTTTTTTTTTTTTTAAATCAGTGCAACCTAAAATAACTCTTCTCACCGTCTCTGCCTCAGGGGAGAACCCAGCCTCTGTGGGAGTAATAAAATCAAAATATCAAACAGAAGCTGACCCCCCTCCCCTCACAGGCCATAGTAAATATTTAAATAGAGAAAGGCATGAATGCAGTCTAACATTAGATTCTCACCCTCAGATGCTGATGGCAGATAACTCGGAGGACAATGTAGTGAGGCACTCCTGACCTCAGCACTATCTGTGTTATGATAACTGATGTTTTGGCTCTCTGTCACTGTGGGCACTGGAGTAGGATAGACCACCATTACTGGCATAGGAGAGGAATTGGCCTGTGGCCTAGACAGAGCAGGAAAGAGAGAACAGTGACATAACAGCGTCTGCCAGGACTGGATTCCACGTGCTAAGTAAGGGTTTACATCTGTGTGTTTGACAGCTGTGAATATGGCACGCTGCTACATATTTTGTACCAGTCCTGAGCTCCTCTGACGCCCCACGACATTGCTGTCATTTCCTCTGTTTTTCCTCCAGCTTGGTGCATAAGGGTCTCTTGGTCCTCAGTGTCCCTGTAGTAAAGGAGCTCAGGCTCTGGACTCTGGACGCCATGGCTTAGATCGTCCAAATTAGATTCTGTTAGGGAAAAAAAAGTATTCTTTATGTACAATAAATAAGACACAATGCATCATTTAATTAAATGAGGTGACAAAAAAAACTTACCTGAGCACACTTTGCTGTCTTCATGTGCTAAGAAACTACTCTCAGGAGCTGAATGGTGTGCTTCAGTAAAGTCATAACTCCCCGTCTGGAGAAATAAAAGTACGGTTTAACATCAGTATAGTTACATATTGTAATTTTATTGTCTAACAAAGACTAACATATACTATAAGCTACCAAATGTGAGCAGTGTACAGTGGTGCTTTAAGCAAAATGCTAATATAAGCATGGAAATAATGACAATGCTAACATGCCACTGTGGGATAAATTAAAGGATTATCATATTTTATTAGCATGATAGCAGGCTAATATTAGCATTAAGTTTAAGGTATTGCGTTTCATTCTGACGTGGTGTTTATACAAAAGTCCATGGCACAGCAATCGCTTTGTCAAGATTTATAACTCAAAACTGCGAATGTCCTTATCATAGCACAGCAGAATACAAGGAAAATAGGGTATTACTGTAAGGTCAATATTCTCTCTCTTTCATGAATGGAGCCGTGAAATTTTTCATCTAGTAGTTGATGAGATATTTCAGTCTGCACCAAAGCAGTAGCTCAACCAATAAATTATATACCAAGAATAAAACTGAAACAGTACATACATATGACAACAGTGAAGAAGAATACAACATTGGCTCAGTCCAAGCTGTGATATGAGAGAATAACTGCCTGACTTGGTTTCTAATGGTAGCATTTTTACATATATATCATACTTTTCCTCAACATTAGAATTCCTCTTTGTATAGCACTGATAGCTCTCCGAATATCCCGTGAGTAGAGTGAAATGAAAGGGCTGCAGTAGCTGATCACCTGTAAACTGTGGTGCCTTGCTCGCAGGAGTTTGAGCCAGTCGGGCTCCAGCACATTTCCGCTTAGTCCTGATTCACTGAACTGACCCTCTGAGTATCTCAGTCTGTCTGACAGCTGCAGGAGAAAAAACTCACAGTATAGTATGTCCATGGAGATGGTTCTCTCTGATGATTACGCAGGTTTGTAAGGCGTAATAATTATTTATACCTTAATAATCTCATTCGTCAGCACAAAGAACGGCTCCCCCTGCCTGAGGATGGCCTGTCCTATCACCTCACAGTAATGGAAAGCCTGAGATGAAAGCCCACAGTCCAACAGCCGACTGGCATACAGGAACTTATACACCTGACCACAGCAGAGAAATAATCACCATCATACAGTTAATTTTGGCTCAATTATTACAAATGCACAACAACAGTCATTGTTAAATGAAGTAGGCGCTAATGTAAGTGGAACCTACCTGGAAGGATGGTATTGAAAAGCATTTGCCCTGAAGCGTCTGGCTGTATTCATATAGCTCAGTGCACTGGATGGCAGAGTTTGTGGCAAAGTGTTTAAAAGATTGCCTAGAGGAGATGAGAGAAGATCTTCAGTCAGTCGCAACCTAAAACTAAAGCAAATATTTATGGAGCAATAAATACAGAGAACTGTGAGACATGCAGTCTTTTAGTAAAAATGGAAATATGATTGTCTGAACAGCAGTTTGACTGATGAACATCGGCAAATTGGATGTATAGCTCACCTTTGGCTGCTGCCTAGAAGCACCAGTCTCTCTGCCTTCTGCGTAAACACCCCAAAGGGAATGCCGGCTGTCAAGTAGCACACATGGGCGGCATGTATGAGCCCTCTGGAGGCTGCAGAGAAGCGCAACACAAAACCTCAGCTTGTATGTTTGCGCATGACAACCTGTCAGTCAGTCAGAGTATCTATACCGAGTGTGTCTCCCATGGTGACGATGGCCTTCTGTTGGACGGCTGGATCTCCTGTCTCATTGGAGATCATAACAGCCAGATGGGGCCTCCAGTCTCCCCATTTTTCATTTCCACAGCACTGAGCACAGAACATCACTATTAAAAATAATATCAGCTAATAAGACAAGAAACATTAAACTAATTAATAAAAGAGTATTCAAGGTTGTTACTTGTAAGAGTTTTCTACTCTTGATATTTACCGTTGCTACAGTAGGGATTCTCCCAGAGAGCAGCTGGAAGAGAGTCTGGAGGGGATCGCTGGCAGTTAGTTGGCCTGTAAACCTGCCAACAGAGCGGCTTGTGTCACTGTGCATCTCAACCAAAGCTTTACTGTACATCATGCAACAGAGAGCATCCAACTTAAAGATCATCAATGCTTCAAGGTTTAATGTGATACTACACCACACACGGATCAAATTCTGCTTCTCTAGTAAATCACAGACCAAAATCATTCTGGCTATCTCCCAGACATTCTCCTTGTGACAACCTGACAAAGTGTTCCTGTAGAACATTCGGCTGATACCAAAATAGTCTGTAAAATTAGATAGGGTTTCATGATAAATAGTTCACAGAAGTGCAGTGTCATGATACAGTACAAACATTTCTCTTTATTCTAAATAGATCCCTCACTTATTACAAGCCTTATTTGGCATGTTCTAAATGGACGACACTTCCATGAAGTGAAGGTGCAAAGAGGGTAGAAGACTTAACTGAACTCACTATATGTCAGTCGAGATAATTATCATGCTGCTAGAAAGTGTTAACGGTCTCTGTAATATAATATGATATGAATCATGATATACTATAATATATATAATATTGAATGGAGTGGATGTCTTGTGTCTGGTCACGTGCAACACAAGTCAAGGTATGCATTTCTGTGAGTCTCCGTCTCCTCTGACTGCAGCTAAGTGCTATTTTTGGAATGATCTTATCATCTGTTGGTAGAGGGAAATATGAATTTAAGGTGTGATTTGTCCCTGTTTCACACCTCATTTACACGTATCGTCGGCATGTAATATGGACACAAATGCTGATGCTCCACAGTGATAAACTTAATGCTCATAATGTTTGCTTTGATGCACTAATGAATTCAGTTCAGTCTTTCATTTCCGTTTGAGGAGATTAAACAATAAATACATTTACACTCTCATTTAAATCTCAGGTGATCAGGTCACTGCACTCTTTTAAATGTTTCTACTTGGCTGTTAAATAATCCAAATGCAGTGGGAACACGCAAGCATATTTTATGATTACTCCGAATCTTGAAGGGTTTAACTTGAAGGGCAACTCCAGGGTATGGAGGGTAACTGAGTTCAAGGAGCACAATTGGAACTCGGTTTAAAACTTTAATGTGAATCCTCTCTGTCAAGTGCAATCTGGCACAAAACACGCACTGCAGCTAAATTATTATTTTTTTTTTTTTTGTCATAAAGCGAAGCACTGGACGGGACAAACTAAAAATTTTAATGCAGTGCCAACATCACAGATGATATTGTGGTTTCCACCGTGGAAGACAAGAATAGCAATCAGTCCAATAGTTCTGTCCACATGTTGTGCTACGGGAAAAGTCAGAGAGTCAGGAGTTACTAGGGTTCACCCTCTGGGCACCATGAATATCTGCTCTAGATTTCATAGCAACTGTCTAATTGTTTATTTCAGTCTCAACCAAAGTGTGACCTGACAGAAATACAATCCACGCTACAGCAGGCCATAAGTTTCTAAGTTTAGTCAGAGGGAGCACTTCTATACAAATTACCACTCGTGTATAGACTTGTGTACCAATTTCTCGCAGCTGTCGCGTCCCAGATGCCTTGGCATTTCTCACCTGTTCAGAACAGTGGTGTATGACCTGTTGTCCATTTTGCTGGCCAGAAAAAGAGCATGCCCCCACAGGCCGCAAGTCATAGCCGACTCCAGGGCCTCCTGGAAACCACATAGGAAACCAACAACAATATGATTGGTAAAATATCCCGGTTAGGTATTTTATATCCTGGTATTTGAGTCTAAAGCAAAGAATTGGGAAAAGTTTCTAAAAAATTAATAGACAGCTAAAGTTAGACTTTCCTACTTTATTAACCCTAACCCTAACCGTTACATTTCATGTCCAGGCTGCCAACCATAGCAGGTAAACAGTAAAGATTATGAGCAGAACAACCAAACAGTTGATGAGGGAGATAAACATGTAGAGACCTTCTTCCTTCCAGCTAGCAGCAGCTGAGTGTAGCTCTGTAGGGCCTTTTCGGAAGACTCGCAGGCGAAGCTGCTCCAGTTTCCTGTGAGAAGGTCGTCACCTTTACATGGTGGTGCTTCAGCAGTCGTGCTGTCATTGAAGTCAATGAGTGTGGGAGTGTCTGAGTCCCAGCTTCCATCGGAATGTGAGCCCTGCATCAACAGCTCTGCAATATCCGACCCAACTATTTGCTGCCACATTGGAAATGTGAGAATCATGTGAATGAAAAACGTGACAAATACTCTCTTTTCATTTGATGGTAATGTGGTGTTACCACTAATAACAAGGAGAGATTCACTTACTCCATTCTGTCTGCAGACCAGTATCAATAGATTCCACAAGAGGGCAGCAGAGCTCTTATCGTGCAGTTTTCCATCCCTCATGCAAACGCCTGCCCTCTGGTGGGCAAACTCTATCGCATCCACTTTGTGTAAATCTTGCCTTCAAAAATGTGAAAACCAACAAATATACAAAGAACATTCAAACACATTTGTATGAGATTCACAAGAGTAATAATGGTTTTAGATTTGACAAAAACAGAATGCAGTCTGATGGTGGGAGAAATGTTTTCAAGACTTTTGCTAAGATCACATCAAATGACAAAGCTGTACCTGGTTAAAGGCCCTGGGAAGGTTCTCATCTGCTGCTGTTCCTGTGTCTCGCTCAAAATGACCTGTGCAGACGTAAAAGCCTTGCTGATACTGTTGATGCTAGTTTATCACATTCATTCATTCATTCATTTTCTGTAACCGCTTGTCCTCTGGAGGGTCACGGGGGTTCATTGGGCAAGAGAGATAGATCCCAAGCTGATCAAGTATCTGTGGAATGCACTGGAACAAGCCTGATCCACAGAGGACCCCCCCTCAACCCACTAACAACATCCTGTTTCCAGACACCACAGGACACCTTCAGAAGGCCCATGTCCATTCTCTGTTGAGTCAGAACAGTTTCGGAGGCACAAGGGAGACCTACATAATATTAGGAAGGTGGTTTTAATGTTGTGGCTGATCGGTGTGTATAGTTTAGCATGCTGAAACATACCTCTAAGGTCCATAGCTACTCTGTGTTTGTGACTACCAAGTGGAGTTCCTACGAAACAAATAAAAACTTTGCTGCTTAAGAGTTATTCCATAAACAAATCTCCACTAACAACTTACCTCCAGACTGTGGATTTCCAGCTGGCTGACGTTCTCCTGAGTCGACAAGCCTGGAGTGACCCGTATCAGCTGGCCCCCAGGCCCGAAGCTGACGACCGCATGAGGGATCGAGTACTTCAGAGGAGCTGACATCTGAGGCAGAGGTTCATGATCTGTGGAGATATGAAGCACAAGAGAAGAGGGGGATGAACGCAAAGTGAAGTGGACATGAGGGAAAACTGCTTTAGCTGTTCACTCACCTCCATCAGTGGCGTTAACAGACTGAGGAACAGAGTCTGTGTTTTCGGCTCCATTCATGTACTGACTCAGCTCATAGCTGCTGGAGGATAGCCCTGAGTTTTTGGAACTTTCTAACGTCCCAAGGTAATAGGAGGAAATCTCTTCATTGTCTCTGGAGGGAATGTCCTCGTAGTCATTGAGGTGATGCTGGGAGCTGTCTCTCCCTTTGTCGTACCTGAAAGAATGACAGTTTCACATGACTAAATTACATATCTGGTATAATGACAGCACATAGAAAGTCTGATCAAACATGAGTTCAAAGTTCTCCAGTCATATTTACATAGAGCTACAAGATTTTTTCTCTCTCTCTTCTGTTCTGTTGGAACATACTTTACTCAGGTAACACCATCAGAGGTCCCTCCACACCTCTGACTGCACATTGTCACTATTATTTAATGAAGCTTAGGTAAAAGAAAGATTAGTCCCGTCATGGTCTGTTCTCCTCCAGTAAACGTGGGCCGTTTACTAACGGGCCAGTTTCTATTTCACAATGAACTATTTGCTTGCCTTCGACCGGGCAATCGTTCCCTCGTCCTCGTGCTTTGAATTCCCTCTCATCTGTCACTCTGTCTACAGGCTGCCCCATCTCCACCTCTCCATGGTCATCCCAGAAAGTCTTCATCAGAGGTCTCCTTCAGCAACGTGCCAACTTTATCTACTGGGGATGCCTGTCTACCTTCATTGTCTGAGATCGTACTCAATGACACAGTCTTGTAGTCTAGCCGCCCAACTATTACCTTGCACATTCATGTTTTCTCAGTGAATGCTCATTCTTCACCCACTAGACCTCTATTATTGAGCTGTTATTACTAACATACCATTAAAAACAAACATTATAGTCGCTGAGAGAGGCACAGGTTTAATGTCAACAATTTTTATTAATGCAATAAAAGTTTTTAAAACCTTTTTATTAGTTTAAAATGTTCAATTGGGGCTCCAACTTTAAATTATTGATTAATTTTTCCAAATTTAATTAAAAAAACTATCACTGAAGACTAAGTCACACCAGAGAAGCTGGAGACAGTAAACACTTCTATACTCTCAGGAGTTAACCGTGGCTCACCTGTACTCTTCTGTGTAGACGCCGCCTGCTGGATGTTCCTGCCCGGGATTTCTCTCCTGGTACTGATCTGTTCTCCAGGAGTCTTGGTGACCCCAATGAGCAGCATCTTAATCAGAGTAACGCCCGTCTAATTATGCAGAGCTTTGAAAATGACACATAAAAGAGTTGTTTTGCATCACCACACCTTGTTGGCGTCCATGCTGTCCTCTGTAGTAGTCATAATAGCCATAGCTGTCTCTGTACTCCCAGTGGCCGTGGGGTGGGTAGTCATATCCATGCCTGAAAAAAAAAAAAAAAAAGGAGAATCCAGGCTAATCCCTACATTCATGCATTTTCTTCATCTGTGAAGCCTTGCATGTTCCAACATGCACCGTGCGGCAAGAAGAGAAAAATGACATGGGCTTTTTCACCACCTGCCGCCCCAGAATCACAACATCACACTGTACAGTGATTCAAGCTTTGTCTTATATTGCATGATTACACTCACTAAAAATACTAGTAACTGGGGGTTGTCCTACAAAACTGTAAATATGCAAACCTTGACTGGGGTCTTTGGTATTCTGGCTGTCCATAGCCATAGGGGTATTGCTGAGTGTTGTAAGGAAACTGCCCAGGAGGACTGGTGAAATGAGGTCTGTAGCGGACATCGGGATAACCCCAGTGCCTGTCCCTCTCTCTGGGGTCTGGTGGTGGGTAGCTCTGCTCTCTTTCCTGCTGAGAATGCCTGGAATAGCCCTCTCTGTCTTTTGCCCTGTGGGAGTGAGGTCCAGAGTCGGGCCACTGTTGACCTCTGTGATCCATGATGACCCCTCAATACGAGAACCTGTGTGAGGTGAATAGTAAAATTAAGAAGTAAGATTCCCACCCCAAAAATATAAATAAAAAATGTGTGCATGGAAGTTTTGTTTGGGTACTTACCGCTCACACATACCAGATGCAGTCAAAGTACGTCTCCTACTGCCACATCATTTCATGGGAAACTCACACCAGCTGATAACCAGTCAACATGATAACAAGAGGATAAAGTTCACACAATGCTGAGACCCATTTCAAAATGTGCAGTTGCTCTGGAGCCAGAGATATCAAACTCTGTTAACGGTCCAAATGCAAGAGAGAGCGAGAGAAAAAAAAAAGTTTAATTTACATTTCAGTGTAGCCTATATAGTCGTATATTCGGTCATCTCCTTTGTGTTTGCCCTGTGCATTCCCAGTGAGCTGAGAGTAAACAGTGGGAGCACGCCCTAACGAGTTTGACAGCTGCAGTCCCACAAGTCTGGAGAAGAGGAAATCACGTCCATCCTTGGGATAAATATAACAAAAGAAAATACCAACATTCACACTCGCGTCACTGCGAAATGACTAACCGCGTCTTCTTCGCTACTGTAGATTAAGATGCAGGGAATTGGTGCAATGTTGAAGCTGTGAGTGTTGCCACGTTGCCTGCCGGCAGTCACGATGCAGATGACGGTCTTATTTGGAATCAGCTGGTCTCCAGTCAGGTCTTGAAGGGTTTCTGGGAACGGGGGCCAATGGAAACTGCTTCTGAGTCAGCGCTGAAAACATGGAGCTTAAAAAACAGAAAGAAAAAAAAGTATTCGTACGTGCACCCGCCAGAGGCGCACTGACACGCATGGAAAAGTTTTCGAGAGTCTGTCGTGAGAAGTTCTGTTCATGGTTCATTCCAATTATTTTATTCATTTTCATTTTGTCTCTAGTTATTGATTCCTGGGGCGCCGTTTGTAAACTTCCATGTTAAAGTGAACACGCAATTTTTCCCCACATTTAGCTCCAAAAACATTAAAAAATGAAGTGTGAATTTTATTTTTTTAAAGTCACTTTTGTGTCACATTTACAGCAATGTTTATGGATTTTTACACAAGTGGATAGAAACGCAGATGGTTCCACTGCTTGCAGAATTATTGTAGACATCATTCTGCCAATAGTTTGAAAAACTCCATTTTGCAAGTGGAGGATTTTAAACCTTCCACTTGCAAAATGATGTGCCTGAAAGATAAAAAGAAGAAGAAAAAAATATATATATATAAATATATATATGGCGGCACAGTGGCGAGGTGGTCAGCACTGATGCCTCACAACGAGAAGGTCCCGGGTTCGAATCCATGGGCCCCTGGGTCCCTTCTGTGTGGAGTCTGCATGTTCTCCCTGTGTCTGTGTGGGTTCTCTCCGGGTACTCCGGCTTCCTCCCACCTTCCAAAGACATGCTCATTAGGTTAACTGATGATTCTAAATTGGCCGTAGGTGTGAGTGTGAGTGTGAATGGTTGTCTGTCTCTCTGTGTTAGCCCTGCGATAGACTTGAGACCTGTCCAGGGTGTACCCCGCCTCTCGCCCGATGACAGCTGGGATAGGCTCCAGCAGACCCCCGCGACCCTTAACAGGAATAAGTGGGTACAAAAGATGAATGAATGAATGAATGAATGAATACATGAATGAATGCCATTGTTCAAACCCACCTCTGACGCTGAGGAACTGACTGGGGGAGGAACCTGGAAAAAAATGGAAAAAATGGAAAATGGAAAAAAATGGAAATGCACAAACACATAGCCATACATAACAATATCCTTTCCTGCAACATTAGAAATGTGAGAATAATGTTAATGAAAACCATGACAAATACTCTCTTTTCATTTAATGGTCAGCTTGGCTGACACTGTTGATGCTAGTTTATCACGTGCTAGTTCAGCCCTATGATTCATTTTTGTTAAGTTTTGACCTACTTCTTAGATAGAAATGCGAATATAGTGACTCATGGGTTATTCCCTGAAGTTTTCCAATCCCTTTTGTGATTACTAATAGTTCTCCAGGATTGACGAAATGTTTTTCACTTATAACTCATAACTGTTGATAAACTCTTTGACAATAACTCAGGCCATTGCAATAGTATTCCGTACAGAACAAATGTTTTCTCAGAAGTTTAAATATAAATTCAGATCAGAGCTCTGATTTCATTGTGTCTGTGAAGGTTCTCAGTCATCCAGGTCATGGTATACGTATCCAAAAAGCGTTTTAAAAAGGGCAACTGGACTTGTAGAGTTTTTTGATAAGACGTTTCACCACTCATCCGAGTAGCTTCTTCGGTTCTAGAACTGGTGGGAAGTTTGAGGTTGAAATAGGAAACTCTTGTGGGTGACCCATCAGAAACCAGCTTGTTTGTATAAAACAACCAGAAACTGGTGCAGCTAATTTCCATTAACGGTTACTGAAGCTACTCAGATGAGTGGTGAAACGTCTTATCAAAAAACTCTACAAGTTCAGTTGCCCTTTGTAAAACGCTTTTTGGATATCTGATTTCATTAAAAATTATCAATTTACTTTATTTCTGCTGTAACCATCTGAAGGTTAGTTGCACTGCACATATCTCACTGCTTAAGAACCCACAGAACTCCGAGCAGAAATCTGTACACATGCAGTACCAGTCAAAAGCTTAGGCACACCTTCTGATTCAATGTATTTTCTCAGTTTTATTGTTTTTCAACATTGTAGATTAATACTGAAGACATCCAATATTTTAGACTCCTCAAGGTAGACACCTTTTGCTTTGATGCATCGTAAGTTTGATGAATTCAGTATTAATTAACAATGTAGAATATATATATATATATATATATATAAATATAATGAGAGGGTTTTGAGTGGTACTGTTTACTGTATGTCTGTCTTTGTAAAGCTCTGGGGCCTGTTTGCTTTTTAAATGAAATGAAATAAGCAGTCTAAAATAAAAAATACTCTTTATTTCAATTTCAATTTTATTGTGCGTCATATGATCTTACTTGTCACTGAAGCTTTCGTAACCAATTAAAACAACAAACATGACTAATAATTGAGGAGTGGCTTGATGCCATTCCCCGAAACAATGCCCGTTTGCTAGAAATATTATTGTCCAGCTTTGACCGCCGGGCGTCGCTATATTCACAAGAACGGATCCAAACTCAACGTTATGTTACCACGTGACCAATCACGGACCAATGGGGTGGCCGCATGCAAATCAGCTGTGGGCACGCAGGCGTTTACTACTGGAAACACAGGACTTGCCGGTGGCAAACAGCGAGAAGCTCAGCAGCTAAGAACAAGACAAGAGGATTCCGCTCTGGATATTATAGGAAACCTATCCGCTTGGATGTGCAATATGACTTTTGAAGAAACCAGTGGAGATAACTCAACAGAAAGGTTAGTTCCTCAACTATTATTGGAGAATCTTAAAAAAAAAAAGAAAGTGGACACGTTTTATTTGATTTAGTGTGTGATGGGATATTCTTGGAGACTGACAGATACATGGAAGTTGGTCGGCTACCCTTCATTTCTTCTATGACTGTTTGCTAAAGTTAATGCTTCGTGATATGATATTATTTCAGTAATAAAATTGTACGTATGATAACCAGGAGCGCTGTGTACGGCTGTGTCTTGGTTGCAGTTGTAATAGACATGCAACTTTACACCGTTCGCTGCCATCCCTCTTAAACGAATGAATGACAGTTGAAATGTGAAATAACCCTGCTGTGTTTTCACTAGCTGGCTTTAATTCATTGTATGCAATTTTTGTGTTTCCTCAGGATGGAATCGGTGGCTAAAGCCTTAGAGGAGGTCCTGAGCTCTGCATTGCCTCAGGGTTGCATCACTGTCGGTGTCTACGAGGCAGCAAAGTCACTGAATGCGTGAGTTAATAATCGAGATCTCTACTGTAATGTAACCTTAGCTCTGGAGGGCCCAGTTGGAACGAGGTTGAGGCTGTTGCATTTTTCTTCTTCTCCTTTCCTGACTCCTGTTTTCCTTTGTTGCCCTCAGGGACCCAGACAATGTGGTGTTGTGTCTACTGGCCACAGACGACGAGGAAGATGTGGCTCTGCAGATTCACTTCACCTTGATCCAGGCATTCTGCTGTGAGAATGACATCAACATCCTGCGAGTGAGCAACATGAGGCGCCTGGCAGAAATACTCGGTGGCGTGAAGCCTGGAGGGGAGCCAATGGACCTGCACTGTGTTCTTGTTACTGTAAGTGTCATTACTCATGTCTGTTCTTTGTAAACTTTTTTTTTTTTATTGCAGTCCTGCATAAGTCAGGAGTATCCGGACTTTATTGTTTCCCAGAGCCATTGTCAGAAGGGACTGTTGCCAGCACGGCTTATGCAATCTGAATTATCTGTTTGCACATTTCATAAATCAGCAGATCGTAATTTTTTTTTCTTCTTCTTCTTCTGCAGAGCCCTCAGTCAACCTTGTGGAAGGACCCTGCACTGAGCAAAGTGAACAGATTCTGCAGAGACAGTCGCTGTCTGGATCAGTGGGTGCCTGTTATCAACCTTCCCGACCGTTGAAACTGCTTGGAATATTAATGTATTGTGTGCATTGGAGGAAAAAGTTACTGCACAAGGCCTGTGTTAATGTCTGTGTTGGACTCGTTTGGAAAGCACCCCAGAGAGAGCGAGAGAGCGAGAGAGAGATGGAAAAAAAAGAGCACAAGGAAGAGAGACACTCACCAGGACAAGAAATTTACCAGGCCAGGGTGAACTTGTGGGCCAAGGAAGAGTGACTCAGCACTCTGGGTTCCAGGATTTCCAACGTATGACTGCGCCTTTCTCTGCCGAGAAAGATTCCTACAGAGGAAACTGAATCATGTGAGCACACGTGCTAGTGAGCACAAGTGTCGGGACTGAGGGAAAGCAGACAAGAGAATGCCTCAGTCGACAAGACTCCAAGAATTGGGCCACGCTGCTGTGGACCAGTCAGCTCTCAGCTTGAAGAATTCCTCAAAGAAATTTGACCAAATCTGCGCATTTCTTTACCAGCACATTTATTTAATAGTATTTAAGACATGTCACTTTGATAACTCAAAAGGGAAAGTTTTCATATTGTTATATTATTTTAAGGACATTGCAATGTCTAGACTTGTCCACTAACTAATGTTTTTATGTGTTATAATTTAATGAATTATATTTATTGTTGATAGTTCACAGGACTCTGCCTTGTTAGGTTGAATGAAATAAACAACTCAACTGTTCTCAGGTTGGTTTCGACTCAATGTGTTCCAGCTACTACAGGTTTAACGTGCTTGTATAAAGCTGCACGGTATCCTTTGTGGCAGCATGTATGAGGCTCAGTATGCTGTCACACAAGGTTTGGGTTTGTTGATGGCACGTCAGCAGGCGGGTTAAAGTATTTACTTGACACATCTCTAACCTTTTCTGCAGCCTGGAATTAGTTGAATTTAGGCACGGTCAAAACATTGCTATTCAAAAATCAGCTGCAGGCACAAGATCCTTTAAAATCAGCTTCACTCCTGCATGGGAACTCTGGTTACAAAAAAAAAAAGTCGACCTTTTGCACACGTTGGAGATCTTGTTACAGCAATGGGTGGAGAATTCCCATTGTAGTAGAGTCTGCGAGGGACGGGGCTCATCGTGAGAGCTCATTCTTCACAGCACTCTCCATTTACGCAATCAGAGCTAAATTTACTGCTGAGTGGATTAAAAATAGCAGAGGGGGGGAAAAAAGTTGAAGACCCCTTTCAGGCAGCAAAAAGAGAAAACCAGAACTTATTGGTGCTTGCAGAGTGGGGAGGGACAAAGCTTTGCACACAGAGAGTCACGAGACAATGGATGCATGACTCAGGGCTATTTAGGTCTCTGTTGCCAGAGCTGTACAGTACTTTAGCTTCGTGGCTAAAAATAGCTCCATGAATAGAGGCGTTCCCCCTGACCACTGACACATGGACAATAGTGGCACTTGTAATTAACAGGCAGCGTACGCACAGAGGCCGACCTGCTGCAGAGATGTCAGTTTGCAGCCGGGGATATCTGGAAGACAACAAGCCTCTCTGGTGGTGCCATCAAGTGGCGGGTAACAGATGGGGAGGGAAAACTGGCTCAAAATGTAGGGCTGACTGGAAGACAGGAGAGGAATGTGGGGCGTGACAGTGGCTGGAGGGTTTGTGGTCATGTTAAATTGACTGAAGTTAAAGGGAGCAGTTCGCAAGTGTGATAAAATGTGGACTGAGGCCAAAACATGCAGATATGTCAGAGTCCCTTTATTTCATGACCAGAAGAATAGCTGCTAGTTTTTTCAAGGCAAGCTGCAGGGAAATTAAGTTCTGCAGAACTAAAGCATTTTCAGTGTGAAAGACACACTATGCCAAAGGTATGAGATATTACTTTCACAGAAAGTGGAACAATAATACCAGGAATACCAGAGACAGATGAGTGTAGAGTGACACCTGAAGGCCAAATTTCCTTATGAGAAGAGAGAGGCCTTACTGTCACATGGGAGGGGCAACTGAAAGTAGGTGAGATACTGGAGATATCTGATTATTAGGTTATCCTAGGGTTTCTTTGCTGCACCGACAGGCAACACAATCGCGGCAAATAAAAGCCGCTACAAAGCCAGCGCTATCCATCATCTGACTCAAGTGAGGATTACATCAAAGTGGGCCAACAAATATGACCTGACCTGATTGAGGATGTAACATCACACCGGAGGAGACTGAGAAAGGAGAGAAAGGGTTGCTCAGGACAAGGGATCATTGCATAACAACTTGGTCCTGGCTCGGGGGCATGTAAACACCTGCGCTGAGAAATCAGAGCAAACATGTATGTTTGGGCTCCTGACCTGATATACTTTACATCGTGACCTACGATCCCAACAAGATAATAACAAGGCTCTATGACCAGACAGATACACCAGTATATTTTAAAGAAGAGGATACGTGAATGTGTAACTACACAGTGTTGGTTTGAATACGTAACTATCCAAATCTAAAAATTTACACGCACAAACTGCTGGAAATGTGGAATTGTCTCAATAAACAGAACTCAATAAGTGTTTTTAAAGCAGCATTGATCGGTTACTTGGCCACTAGTGGAAGTCAAACACTGGCATACAATATTATCATCTTATGAAGTTAATATGGCTATCAAGTTGGCAAAGAATTGCTTACTACAAGGTTGGCAATGATTTTGACTGTTACCCGACTGCATACCCAACCAATGAAAATCCAATAGTCCCTTTCCTTTAGCTCCATGTTATGGCGCTGTTAGCTGTATGTTCTCATGTATTCATTAAATACTTTTAAGTTTTTAAGCAGCGAAACACTCTATTGTGTTTCCTAGCTAACAGCTAACGTTGACCAGTTGCTGTTTGGCGCTAGGCTGTTATGATGGAGGTTTTATACGCCTGCTGTGACTAAAAACAAGTCTAGTGAGAGCTGCAAGACTGAATTGAAATTTATAAATGTGTTGAGTGCCAAAAATGCATTTCCTTACTTACGTCTCTCAGTGACAGGATAAGCACAGTCAATCCAGCCTCCTTCAGCCTCATACACACCATCTACTTAGACGTCTTCTGTCTTTTCGTCATTGCAGTGATTTCATTAAAATAGCATTTATTAGTTTCAACTCCAACACATTCCGCTGGAATCCAGTTGCCATTGTTTGAAGTACACAAAGAAACTCAACACAGCAACACCAGCAACTAGCACTTACGCAGTGTAAATACAGAAGGACTCTACTCAAACTTAAACCGCAATGTTAAAGCTGCAGATCAGTACAACAAAACAATGAGCTAAAAGATACTAAGTTGGTCTGTAAAGATGGAGAAACTGCAAAATCAGACAGTAATTTCCACCACAGTACACAAGACCCTCTTTCCACTGTACAAACTGTCATTTGACCCATTGTTTATATGAAAGTGTTCAATTAGTGTAACTTTAAAATATATAAATCAAGACATTTTACTGTACATAAAATCTGCATAATTACAACAAATTGCTTAAGTAAAATATTCTAACATAGCGAATAAGTTATCTCATTTTCCCGTAAGGTATTATTTGGAAAGAAAAAAAGAGTAATATAAATTACTTGATTTCTATGTTTATTTGGATTTACCACAAATGGTAAAGGCAGAAGATGACAGTAACAATCATATGTGAGAAACCACAGACACCATAACTGTTTGCTGTAACACAAACCTATAATCACTAATAATAAAAAATAATAATAAAATAAATGCATTATTAACCCAAACAACACATTCAATTTTAATTCCAAAAGCTGAATCATGTCGCAAAATGTAAAGGTGAGAATCAGCACAATCCTGTAGAGTACAGTTACAAGCAAGCACATTCTACATAAACGTATATGCTACAACATTTATGGACTTATAGCAATGAATTACTGAACACAAGTCACTTTGAAATATCATGTCATACACAGAGCTAAAGCCTATAGTAAGACATATACACTCTAAATTCACTTAAAGGGCCGGCATCGTTCACAGTATTAGACAACAGCACTTGTGTGACCAAAAGGTAGTCAAGAGGTTGAAGAAGGATCACTTCATTTATAAGGCCCTGGCTGGTAAAATTGCAAAACTAGCATCTCATGTCTTCGCATGAGCACAATTCATAAACGGCATGAAGATACAGCCACGTCAACGTGATAGAATCAAAGGTTTAGAGCGTCTGCAAACACGGAATGTTTCAAACTCATAACAGTCATAGTGTTAAGAGGTTTCACAGCGCCTGAACAGACCCGTAAGAAGCCTCAACTCTGCAGACGAAGAGAAAGACTGGATCTGATCAGATGGCACAGATTTAGTGTTGAATTATTTATTTTTTTTGTTTTCATGCAATAGAGGTTGTATATCTGTAAAGATAATTTTAGAAAAAGGACTAACTCGTCTGCAAATTACAGTGTTAATTGGTCTGGACAGATGTTTTATATACTGTGCATTAAACGCAGGAGAAACAGTCTGGTATATGGAAATGTATAGATGTATAGACGTTTGTCTTTGGAATGTTAAACGCGTCAGCACAATGCAAAAGAAACATTTTGAAGACAATATATAATGAAGTAAAGCAGGAGCTGTGCATTGGTGGCAATGGCCCTTCACCCATTCCATCTGTCCTCCTTTGATGGACGGCACAGTTTACTCGTCCAACGGCAGGATATCATTATCTTGGGAGCTCATTATCAGTAGAACGCAAACTACAACAACTGTTTCCTCAAGCAAGCCTGATGAAAGTAAGAGGTGAAAGCAGAAAGTCTAAATCTGATTGGTCTAGTCATTAAGGGGGCTTGTTTATGCATGCTGTGATAATTATAGAGTCATCAGCTCTCCCATTCATGGCACAGCTCCTTTCAGGCTGAGGTCTGTGGCCTTGCAGATCTTGCCAGATTACAGCGTAGAGAAACAAAAGTCAACACTTTTAATCATCTTTGTTTAAGCTAAAGCTTTGATCCGAGGCCACAGCGTCAGACTTCTTGCCTGGTCTTTGGTGTCACTACGATCTGACTGAAAGGCAGAAGGGTCTGCATTCCTTATCAAACAGCAGCAGGCATGTGAAAACTTTAAGGGGTACACTGACCTTAAGGCAGGTTGTGGGTATTACTATCAGGACTTTTACACAAAAAGAATCAAAATCAAAGGTAGCAAGATTCCCGGTGTTCCTCTACAAAACGGTGCAAGGCTTCTTGTCTTTGAAAGGGTTTTCTGAAGCGGGGATGCCCATGAGCAGCGGGTCATTCTTTGCATGCTCTCCACAGTAGCGCATCAGGTCCGAAGAAGCCTTGGAAACCTGCAATGAAATCAGTCAACACACGGCATGAATGTAAAACAAAGAAAGAGTTGGTGGCGATGGTGGGAATAACTCCAAATGAAGACGCACTTTTATCCTTTCGATGCTGGCCTCCATTCTCAGCTGCTGCACCGTCCGCCTGGCCTGAGCTATGCTACTAGAGCTCTGCATTTTTGACGACATCGCAGTTTTGGGGACAGCTGTGCATAAACCTGTGTCAGAAAGAAACACGCTTAGTGCATGTACATTTAATTACTGTAGAGATGCAGTTGGCATTTGCACAAAGGAAACCAGCAAAACCACACTGTAATGAACCGGCTCCAATACTGACTGGCAACAAGATGTTCCCAAGGGATTAAAGAATCGACACAAAGGTCAGGCTGCTGCTATAAATACAGTTGAGGTCATTACTGCCTTTATGCAAAGTCAGCCAAATCAGCAACTGAGCTGATGAAAAGATTTGATGTTGTAAATGGGTGATATTAAGAAGGACATCAACAACTCTTTCCTTATCTATCTTGAGAGCTGTTTGCAGTGTATCCAATGTACCTGTTCTGCCAAGATTAGTATTTACAAGTACAATATGAAAGATCAAGGTGTTATTAGAACACAAAATCCACTATGAGGGATGCAGGTCGTTTGGAAGCTATGACACTCCAGACAGAGATGGATATCAGGAGATGCCAAACTGGGCTTAACTTGGTCGAGTTAAGAGCGTGGATTGGTGTGAGAGAAACTCTTTGTTAAGGCAGATAAAACGTTTTTTGTGCATGACGGATATGGGTCTATTACAGATATTTCAGTTTTGTTCTGCACATACATCTATCCATGTTTAAGCCACAGCGTAGAGCTTGAATTTCATGGATAATTCAATTTCAATTTTAAAAAAGTCCCACACTATAGCTTTAAATTGCCAAAATGGAAAATTATCCCCCAATGTAAGGGTATGTGGAGACGACACACAAGCTAGCCAGACATAGGAAATCAGTAAAGCTTAAATAATATACTGTTGTTTCTGAGGTGGCCGTTGTCATTTTGAAGACGTTGCTTATTGCCGGCAGATTCTAATAGTTTCAGTGAGTTTTGAGTTCAGTTTCATAGTCTGGATGGACAATTTCAGTGTTTCGCCACAGACACAAAAATTCAGATTTAAACACTTGGAAAAGCAACAGCATCTGCCAAAAACAGATTTTAGTCTAATTAGTCTGGACATGGAGTGCATCTGAAACCTCACATGCCATTTGCCAGGGTAATTGCTACACGTGCTGTAGGTTAACCAGAAATTCTAGTACTGTTTCTGCGACATCAACATCCTTATTTAACAGCTGAAACTAAATCTACATAAAACAAAAACTTAAAGCTACTGACTGTCTTCAGACTATATATAATATTCAGCATTTACAAGAAAGTTTCCAGCCACACTAGCACCTCTGTGAAAAGTCAAGCGATTATTACAGGATTAAAGGATCGATCACAAGGAAACCATAGAACAGAATACCAGACATCTCCTACTATTCACATTGTAGGAGCAGTTATGAAATTCCACGGGACCAACGTCACCTGCTGGTGGTACAACAGGAAATGTGAGGGACTCACTACCAAGTAACAACCTGCATGGATTTACGTGCCACTGCAATCCATTTAATCAGTACTGAGATAGAGTTGAGCATGTAGCATGAGCAGCATTGCACAATATGACAGTGTACAGTACCTAAAAAGTGAAGTTACTAAGACAGTGAAACAGAAATAGCATCTCAAGAACCGTGTAACTTCTCAGAAGTAGAAGCAGTTGACTTAATTTGGAACTGATTCAATGTGCGTAAAAGCTGTGACCCAACCTAACGGACTACTGTTTCACAATTCCCACTTCCAGGATACAATGGTTTGCTTTTACCGCTTCATTACGTCACTCTCTGAACCACTCGAAGTAGGCTGCACAACTTGTCTTTTCAACATTTCCCTCCGGGTACAACTCAAAAAGGGAAGCAGCTTTTGAGAAATTCCTGGCTCCTGGCTGTTTTGTGCACAAACATAATTTCTTGGAATTGTTTGAACAATTTACAGCTTCTGATGCAACGGTGGTAAAACATTTAGTATTCAAGTTTATAGTACAACTCAGGACAGGACATGCATACTCTGCTGAGCAACAAATGGCAACTCCCCTGTGTCCGCAACAACCGTTCAGCTCTGATAATTTGCAGCTTTTGCTCCTGGAAAAAAAATAAAGACAACACAGTGGAAAGTGGCTCTGCAGGACTGACAGAAATAATGTTTGGCATGTGATGCAGTAAATATTTGCTCTGCGCTCTGGTCCCGGATATTATAGAGGAGTGGGACATGATGGAAAGGAAGGGAGATGACACATGGGATACTGCAGAAGTTAATGCAAAAAGAAGACATGAGCATGCAACCCTCTGGTGCCCCCCACCCACTCCCTTCCGCTTCCTCCACAGGAAGCAGTATCGCCACACACAGTCTAAATGATTAAATATGGGGTGGAGGCTTTAAAAATAGCCGCTACACACAGAGAGTGGTAACCAAGGAAAAAGAAGTAGCTGCTATAACAAGAATGGAAAAACAGATTTGACTGCTTTCCTAGAAACTGCACTCGGGAATGGATTTGCTGACATGTGCAATATTGAGCTTATTTATTGTTAGGCAAGTAGATACATTCTGCTGTCGTAGGTTTTGCTGTCTTGACCTGCGCACTCATTGTCCCAAGGAGCTTAACACTTCATGTCGTGCCTGTCTTGTCAACACAGCTGTAGTTTCAAGGATCCCAGCTGCATGAGCCAGGCATGAGTAGACGTTGAAGAAGGGATGTCTGCGTCACTGCAGGGCTAGTAATACCCACCCGAACGTCTGCAATCTGTGTGACGCTGGCTGCTGCTAGACAGCACTGAAAGCAGAACTGGCCGGACCTGTAACCTCGAATCACTTGATCATAGTTGATGCTTAGAACTTGTCCAACTATTAGATTTAATTAACCAACATTCACGCTGAAAATATTTACGCCCCCTTTCATCTTGCCACAGAATATCAGAGTGCACAAATACCTTCCCTGTCCTTGCATGATCGGTATGTTCGAGAAATGCTTCAGTTGAAGAGTTACCTTTCCTGTATGTTCAGTAGCTGGCAGAACATTCTGCACTATGATACAGTGCCCTTCAATTAAAAATGATGAACAAATTAAAATTTTCCAAGAACACAAGAGTACAGCTCCAAGTCCTGTGAGAAGAAAGCTTTCGAGTTGTATCTTAGAACACACAAAAGGACAAATAAGGACACGATACGGAGATGACTCCAGTCTGATCAAAGACTAGTAGCGCTGCATTCTTCAGATACATGAAACATGATTTATAGTGCAGCAGTATAGCTTTGCAAAAAGATTTGCTTTCCAGCACAGTCACCTCACTTCAACCCTGCCGAACTTTTCCTCTACGGAGGCACATGAGGACTGAGAAAGATAAACAACTGACATCCCTAAAAAGCTCTTTGGAAGACTGTCAAATTTTTACAGTCCATATTCATGCAGCCTGAGTGCATGCTGTCAATAAAACCAAAGGGGGCAGACACGCACATCGATGACACACCGATGACACACCGATCAGCCACAACATTAAAACCACTGACAGGGGAAGTAAATAACATTGACCATCATGTGACAATTCGATGTTCTGCTGGGAAACTTTTAGACCTGGCATTTATGTGGATGTTACTTAGACATGTACCACCCACCTAGACCAGACCAGGCACCCCGACCCCATAGCAATGACACTCCTTGATGGCAGCAGCCATCCCCAGCAGGATGCAGCCTGACACAGACACACACACATGATCTAGGAAGAACTAAAAAAAACATGAAAAACAGCACAAGGTGTTGACCTGGCCTTCAACTCACTAGATCTCAAACTGATCAAGTATCTGTGGGATGCACTGGAACAAGCCTGATCCACAGAGGCTCCTCCCCTCAACCCACAGGACCCAAAATCCCCCACTAACAACATTCTGTTGCCAGACACCACGGGACAAACTCAGAAGGCCCATGTCCATTCTGCAATGAGTCAGAACTATTTTGGAGGCACAAAGGAGACCTACACAATATTAAGAAGGTGGTCATAATGTTATGCCTGACTAGTGTATGTGGAATATTGTCTGCAATCTAACAGAGGTGGACAGATTCACACACAGTTCCAGCTGGTTTGACTGATCACACAGACTCTGCTCTGCAGCTCCTCTCATTTGAAAAGTAATTAGAAAAGACACCAAAAGAATCCTGAACCAGCCCGACTCTACTTTTATTCACTCATTCATTCATCTTCTGTAACCGCTTGTCCTGTGAAGGGTCCCGGAGTCTGCTGGAGCCTATCCCAGCTGTCATCGGGCGAGAGGCGGGGTACACCCTGGACAGGTCGCCAGTCTATCACAGGGCTAACTCTACCTTTATCTGCAAAACAAAGTTAAAAACCGCCCAATCCTGATCTGGCAGCACTGATGCATGTCTAACAAACAGACATTACAGTGGTATTGGCAAGGAGTCCTTTAATATTTAATTGTTGAAACCACTACTATAATACATGCAACCAATCTGCCCTGCAAAGACCAACTTATACAAAATCTGAAGCCGCTGAGGGAAAACATAAAAATCCATTTAAAGCTATTACCTAAATGCATTTTTAGTTTTGAAACCAGACCGCAGTCAAACAAATGCAGTAGAGGGAAGAGAGTCTTCATTACGCTAAAACAAACACAAACAAGCAGGGAGCATTTATCACTACAGGGCGTGTGATTTTTAGTGTGTGCAATGAGCCTTTAAGATCCTACTCGCCCAAAGAATGTCTGCAATTCCCTCAGCTGTGGTGTGTCTGTCTGCATCTAGCGTGCGTGCTTGTGTGTGGTGGATATAAACATGTGGCACACTGAAAGCATTGACAAAAATATATTTGAAGTCTTACAGCAGAGATGTTTCTTTGATGTGGCTGCAGGGCTTTGCACAGGTGGGCTCTCACAGCGCCAGCACAGAGGTCCTGCAGAGTTTATGACAGCAGCTTTTGCCCTGTGGTATGTAACACTACGCACTGATGAGATCTGCTGCCTGAACAAGTACTCGGATAACACTAGATTCAAATCAGCTACATCCCAACATGAAGTCATGCATTACTTTCTGCTGGGAAGTTGGTCTTGCTTTCAGGTTGTATAAAATAATGCATAATTGAAGTAATTAAGTATGAAACATTAGAAAAAGAAAACAATTAGCCACAAATCAGCAGATCTTTTGGTGGTTCAAGTTAGACGGCTAATGGAAGCAAACAGTGTGAGCAGAGCAGTTGCAAGTTGACACAAGATAAACTAAAATCACACTTTCACACTTTCAGGCCATAGACAAGAGGTTCACTATACCAAAAAGTTCTGGGTTGAACTTGCACGAGAATGCAGAAATACAGTCAATCAACTCCTGGTGGTGACGGTTTGTATCTCGTACTGTTCGGAACATCCTGCATCCTGATAGATGAATACCACGTACATTCTGAACCAAAGCTTGAACTACGGCAGCTGACTTCCAAACGCACTGTTCTATGATTATAGTATTCTGCTGTTATCTGTTATCTACATAGTATATATGTAATTCATAGTGTATTATTTAAAATTCACCAATTAAAACATAAACTTCAACAACTGTGCATTTATTGCATTCACAGTGACAACACAAACAGACCATGGAAGATTTGTTTCAAAGCTCAGAGAGGTGTCATTCAGTATCTGACAAAAGAGAAGCCAGGCTTCACGCTGCAGCCTAAATGATTAGTTATCAGCTGCCCAGTTCCACAAATGTTGGGCCATGGGACCCAGTGCAGCTCCGTTATCTGTCCATTACTCTGCTAAACTGCCTGGCAAAAACATCAACACCAGCAGGCTCCACAGTCGGCTCTTAGGTCAGGATCTGTGGCTGCCTCTACAATAAGCTCCGAGGCTTAGGCACATTTGAGAGGCACGGTGACAATGCAGACAGGCTATCAGTATTGTGCCACACACAACGGCTATTTGTGCATTGTGTCGAGCAGAGGCAACCGGGGACGGGAGTCCAGAGCTTTTACAAGTTTAACTGCGCCCTCATGAGTGCTAATCTCAGACAGCCTGATGCTATCTGTGAGCCAGACTGTCCAGTCAGGCGTGCAGAGGAAAAGAGACAGCGGCTTCCAAAAGAGAAACAAACACACAGTGTCTACACTGAGTTTTGGTGGAGACGCACTATGTGACTAATGCTATAACATTCCAATCTGTACAGGAACACCATCGATTACAAGCTTTGATGGTGACAAATACATTTTGAAGCTTTGAAGACCTGTGTGAAGTCTACCGCCGTGACAAGAAACACAGGAGGCGTTGGTATTAGTGCTGCAGACTAAAACAAGATAGGAGGGTTCCAAGTCACTGAGTCACAGGCTTTGGGTTTCTCTCTGGGCCTCTCAATTCAATGTACACCTTTCCCCTGAGCTCTGTAGCAGCATGCAACACCTTTGCTGAAGGTGAGGTCAGCCGTGGGACAACACATTCTCACTCCAGTTTCTGTCATCCTGTCCTTTCTTCCCACCTGGGGCCCATGTGCAGAAAAACTGGTTCCTTTGAGAGTGTGTGTGTGTGTATGGTCGCAGCCTGCAGTCAGTCACAGGCGTTTATAAAGTTCAAAGCTTTGAGTAATGTGCTTCTGATTCCCTGAGAAATAAGTTCATCTACAGCCCTTCATACACACCCTGTGGAGAGGTATAGTGAATAACATTCATGGATTAGGGCTCTCTTTGAAGTTTTGGCGACTTTTCTTTCATGTGCTTGGAAATCAGTAGAAGACAAGCAACTAGAAAGCCCCAAACCAGGTGCTGCTCTCTTCTACTACACATGATCATGCATGTGCTCAGTTTCCTCCCTGCTTTGCTTTGCTTGTTCTCCAAAAAAAAAAACATTGATTTGTTTTTAGGAGATATTGCCTTTATCCGAAACATGCAACACAGAAAAGAAGCAACAGACTCACACAAAGAAGCGCACCCAGCATGTCTGCAGCTACACGGGGACAGCCAGATGCAACGCAGTGCACCACCAGCTGCTTCTGTTAATAAAGAAATGCTGTCATACAGATGAATATGGATACGGGTTATCATGCAAACCCGTTGCATGAAGAAATTAAAATGGGATTGCAATAAAACACCTTCATGGGCTACCGAAGACTGACTTTAAATTCTTTGGTGATCACATGATTCTTCCCCTTGGCACCACCGTTTATTGCTTTGATTAAAAACCTCAGCACTGAGCTAACAAATGTTAGCATGCTAACACACTGATGGTGACTATGATAAATCTTATAGGCGCCAGCATGTAGGTCAGATGACCGCCTCACAAAGTCACTAGCGTGGTTGAAGACCCAGCAGCACAACAAATGAAAAACAAATCCCCATCGTCCCCGCTATGGACGTGTTCTGCATTTATGGACGTGGGAAAATGTGCTTTTTGTTCCAGGGGATTTGCAAGTGACCGCACAGAAAAAAAAAAAATGAATGCAAGACTGAGAGGAAGCATTGCATCTTTTTGGAGCTTCCCCATGCTTCTGCGTTTTGTGGGGCACATAGCTCAAGCACATTAGCTTCCCTCTCAGCTCTCTAGCCGGCTAAGAGCATCTGAAACTTCTACCAGCTAACGACCTGATGGCATTGCAAACACGAAATGGAAAAAAAAATGAAACTATTATTTTGCTGGGTTTGTGACCCTTAGTAAAAAAATATATTCACTCTTTTTTTTTAAGAGCTGCGCTTGTGTGCAGCTTCTACTTTGGCAAACATAGTGCAAATAATGAACCTGCACCTTCTGCCACAACTCATGTGACAGAATATGAGCAAAAATTTGTTTTTGTGTATCTGACATCTGCAATCCCAAAAAGTACAAAAAACAAAAAAAAAAAAAAAAGAGATAAAAAATAACGTGTCAGCTTTGCACATACTTGGACTTTGTGTAGTTAGATATCTGGCTTGTCATGGAATATCTCAGCAAATAAGAGTTAGAGAACATTGCAGTATTATAAATTCCTGGACACCATAATATAAGACAGATAATGATTATGGTTAATTTCAAAGGCATGTGCAAGGTCTAAAGTCCTATATGGATCAGCAAGGTTTCAGAACTTTGTCTAAGAAGTGGGGTCTGATGGGTTATTTCTGTCTCTTTCCAGACTTGATTATCTTCACTTAGATATTTGAAATGCCAAATAACTCTACTGTCAACACTACAAATCCTCTAAAGACAAGGAGAACTGTCTCGGTCCCAGGGGAATAGCGCACACGGCTCCAAGAAAGAGCCCTCAGGGCACGGATGAGTGTAACAGTTAATGAACCCTTAGTAATCCCTGTCTGCTCCCTGATTTGACGCCGTGTGAACCGTCACGCTGCCTGTCTTTGCCTTATCTCGCTGCACACCAACTCAGAGACAATAGAGCCGCAAAAAGTGGCTCCACAGGCAGAGGCTAGAGATCTGCTTTTGTTGTCTTTTGGTGAAAACCTGCAAACGTGACGGATATTACACATAAATGAGTGACTCTGTATGGCAGCATGTGCATCTGTGATTGTGAATGTTCTGCATGCAAGGTGGTCCAGGCGGCTATTTCCTGGTGAGTGGGAGACATGAAAGCAGGGAGATTTTTATGGCGCTGATATCACTGCAAAAAATGCACTAGGCTGTCTCCACCCTATCATGGGAGAAAAACTCCCACTAAAAAAAAAACACTCTCAGCAATAGGCTGCATTCGTTGAAATCCCCCAAGGAGGGAAAAGTGAGCAGGATGGAAAAAAAAGAGCCCACTCTCTCCCACCAATACTTCCTGGAGCCTGGGGCAGTCCTGGATCTGCACGGGTCTCCCCGACAACTGAGCTTTGTCTAGACAGAAACCAATGCTCCGCTCACCGGATAGGAATTCAGTAAGCCCACAGCCCTTCATTCTCACACCACCTTTAGCTTGCTGCTCTCACATGGCACCGAGCAACCAAGTCACAGCTCTCATTGTTACAATAATCCAGCATTTACACTCCCAGCTAACTGCACCATCCTGCCATTCAAAAGTAAAACAGAGAGCGGTGCATGTGGCTTAACAGGGTGTTTTCTGCATACAAAAATCAGCCCTTTTTACTTTAACATGCTGAATAAAATTCCCTTCATTCCATCCTTGCAGCACACCCTGAGCCACTCATCACGTTCTACTTCACATCAAGATTCAAAACCAGTAATATGGGCTGGAAACAGCGGCACGTGAAGGGCATGGAGAACTAAATGGCGTGTCAGTCCAAGTGGACAACATGCTTGCCTTTCTTTTCCGACATGGTCCGTTGCTTGAGGATAAACATCGCCAACTCTTCCTCCCCCGTCTTACATTAGACAAAGCTGACGTTTTCAAGACATTCCTCCAAGGTTATTAACAGTCTCACCTATTCCCCAATTCCCCACACTCACGTGCCTAACTAGCCGAAACCTACCACACACTCATCTCTTTGCATGTACAGTGTGCTAAGGTTTCTTTGTGTTCTTTTATTCATTCTGTCTCAAGTGAAGTTTCATGCATCATGTCACTCACTGCTGGCTATCAGGACTAAACCTTGCTACTACTTGTTTTACTACTGAAATAATTTGTCCTGCACCTCTGTCACAACACTGCTGTCTACAAGAACATGCAGTCACAAGCACCACTTTGTCTGCTTAGTTTTGACAACAAAAAGTCTAAAGGATTTTAGCAGTGCTAATGCAATAAATAAACTGTAACCAGTTGAAAGACGGTCTTTGAAATTATTACATTACCTTTACATTACAGTTCCTACAAATAAAATGTACCATTAAAGCTATAAATGTCATTTCATAAAAGCTGGAAATAGTGAATCATAAGTCTACTTATTTCAACATCTGTGTGCAAACCAATGCCAACTATGAACGCAGACAGCAGTTGTGCACATAATTACATTCATACTGCATAGGTATGCACTGGTCTTCTACACAGACGAGGTATGATGCTCCTCAAATGTAATAAAGAAAAACACCAAGCAAAAATGTCTGGGGCTGAAGAAGTAAGCCAATGCTCAAGCACAGAAAACTGCAGTTCCTCAAATGGCCACTAGAGGCTGAATAAAATGAGTCAATCCCCATAGACCATAGCCCTCCATGTCAAAATGCCAAACTTTATAGCAGAAAAACTAATTAAAATTTGTCCGTTACAAAAACAAACAAAACTTTTTACATTTTTTACATAACCCACCCTTTTAAAATGTTTTAAAAATTATACATGCATTTTTACAGTTACACAGTTTGCTAGCTAGCTAAGACTTCCGGGAATCCTATCCAGCTGATAAAAATCACATAGGCCCTTCTGTTTCTGAACAGCTAGCTGTGAAGTTGTGCTTTTTAGATACAGGATTCTCCAGTATATAGTAACAGCTGGTTACAGACTGGACTGTAGCCAAGTCTCAATGATGGGGTGTGTCAAACGCCTGCAGCCTGAGTCTGTTGCTTCCTGTTTTGTCAAAGCAGAAATGATCATGACTTCTGGAGAATTTGGAAAGATTTCTCAAAGAGACTCTAAAGTTAGCCGCGTGTGCTTGGAATTATTTACTGATGAATAGAAAAATCGTCACACAGCCCCTCCTCAAAACGAGCATTGACGTGCTTGCAGTGCACAAAGTTTGCACAATCACACATTTTCCCTCTGAGATCCTGGCCAGTACTTTGAATGAATACAGCGTTATAATGCTCCAAAAGTGCATGAGTAAAAAAGGCTCAGTCACATCATCTGAATGCTCCAGACTAGGTTTCAGTGTCATATCATGCAGGGTGACTGAGGTCATGCAGAGTCTTGCTCTAAAATTTCTCAGTTTGGATCATAAGCATTTCTAAAACTACACATTTCTGCCCTGAAAGAGCAGGTCTTTGTGACCTCACAGCACATAAATGTTCTCTCTCATGTAAATGATTTCCTGCTACTTGATACCATGTAATCAAAAGTCTTGGTCTAACTTTCATTGTCAGATGACGTTGGATTTCTCTAATTGTGCCCCATCATTATTGCATATAGTTCTTACGGCATTAGTTCAGTTACAGTTTTTTTGCATCTTCAGTAGACTGTAAGCACAACACAAAGGTGGAGATCCAGCTAGCTCTGGCCCCTATGAAACAGTGTTTCATATTAAAAGACCAGCAAATGAGACTCGATTTCATGTCAATTAACTTATAACATATGCTACTCCTGTCTGCTACCAAATAGCAGTCACATGATAAACCCTAAAGAACCATAAAAGTTCCTGTTGTGCACACTTATTGTACATAGTTGGTGTCTTTGTAACAGACCTTCTGCAAATTGCCGGATACTTCACGTGACGTTTGGTACGAACTCAGTAGCGTGAGAAATTGGTGCTGGTGGACCCACAGTGGATTCACTCACTTTAACACAATGCTGCTTTGTTTATCAGCAAGATGTTCTAACATTAGCTATAGCAGTGTTGCATACCAATGTTAAAGTATTCTGACACCAAATACACTTCTAGTAACTTCTATGTCATTTTTTATGTTTTTGCAATGCAAACCGATGGCTTCTCATTTTAATTTAAGTTTGCCCTGCAGGATTTAAAGTGAAGTATCTGTATTGCCTGTTGGTGGTAATGCATTTAGAGAACATGCATACATGCAAGACTCGAATGCAGCTCAACAGGAAAATGATTCTTCATGACAGAAGTGAAATATGCAAACACATCACTGACTGCATAGAGTCTGAATTGTTGGGAAATGAGAGTAGTCTTGTGGTTTTTGTAGTTAAAGAGGTTGATTTAATCAGCGCATGCACAGTACTGAGAGAAGGTGGTGGTAGGTGATAGGGAGACTTCTACCCTGCTGCCACCTGACTGCTTATCACGACGAACAAAAGACAGAGAGAGTGAGACAGAAGAAGGGGGAGGCATGGGAAAAAAAACACAGCCATCTGACCTCAGTAACAGAAATGACTGCCCCCACCTCCCTCTTCTCCTTCCTGTGAACTTTGCAGAACCCCCAGAGCTGAGTGAGCACTAAACTGGACGTAATGAGCAGCCGCGGGGGAGGCAAAGGAGAAGGCTTGAGGAGGACTGCTGGGTGGACACTGTGCTCAAAGCGTCCTTATAGGGAAGCTGCACAAGTGGTTGCAGCTTTTCTCTCATGACATCTCCCTGTCAGGAAGTCATCTGATCGTAAGCCTGTGGTCCTGACGCACTGGTAATCTGCCCTTTGGCCCTACATGTTATTACCGAGCGAGTTTGCATACACAGCGAGCCAAGCGATTCAGGGCAATGAAACAGGTATTATTAACCGAGAAGGAATTCCAGACATCTACCTCACCCAGCTCTGCACAAGGGTCACTGCAGGCAAAGTGCACACTTCCAAGAATACGGGAAAGTTTCATGTGCTTTCCTGCTGAATGCAATCATTAGTTTTAGAATGATATTTGGTGAAATGCATGCATTTAAAATGTTTAGGTGTAAATGTTAAAGGGAAGTTAAGGTTCTTGAAAAATTCTTAAAATTTCACTAAAAAGCCAAAAGATTGTGGATAAAATTCATAATCATCTGTGCTTCAGTATGATCTTCAGACAGAGAACGTTCCTTTTACTCAACCACTTGTACTTTTATGACACCTCGCAAGACGTAACTTGCTCGCAAGACATAACTTAGTTATTGCAGAATATTAAAAACATGTGAACTGATTATAAAACACGATGCACTTTAGCCATGCTAGCAGAATCCTACTAGCATCTGCTACACTTTGTTATTTTACTGCTAAATAGTTACTAGCATGTTTGCAATGTAAACTAAGAACCATGTTAAAGCTGTCACTGCAAGGATGTTAGCTACATTATTTCTAATTAAACCTGCAATAACTGTAATAACTAATAATATCACTGCCTTCTGAGTTAATATGGTATAATCATTAGCAAACAGCTGCTTATTCACACATCCTGACCATTATCATTTACTATCAGTTGATGTCACTGTCAACCTGATGGATGGCAGTCTAATACACACTCTTTTAGCTCTGTTTTTGGTCTCTACACCAAGTCCTAAGGGACATATCAGGCTCTTTAGCTGCTAAATGCTCCACTATACACTGAGTATAACTGTGCCGGTCTGCTGTTTACTGCTGAGATGGTATTCCACAGCCATTTCACTGAAAACAGCTGCCTGCCTTAAAGGTGCAGTTTGGACAGGTAAACAAGGAGGTGAAACTCACCATAAATGATCACAGTATCGTTTGATGCCCTGTTTTAAAGTTAATCATTGTCATTGCACAGGTCCTTCCAGTTTCATTTCTATGCAAAATAATATAAGATAATGCTTTAAATTTATATTTGTGCAGCAGAGCAAAATGAGAAAAGAGCACGGGGGAGAATGTAACTGTCTCTGTTCAGTCAAGGCTAGAGCACAGTCCATCAGGTTGCGACACTGGTGCAAAACCAAACACTGTATGTCCTGAGTGGTGTGATCACTCATGCACATAGGCACATGTTAAGCTCATGTCAGCAGGATGCTTAGAAGCATATGAGCGACAACACGTGATACTGACAGCACTGAGTTAAAATACAGACAAATGCATGCACTTTTGCAAAGAAGTAATGCTGCACATTATGTTTGTATTTATTATAATACAAGGGTGTGCCAGCGTGCACAGTGTTAAATCCACTCACAGGATTTGCAGGATTTCACAAATTTAATGTCAGCTGGTCTGTCTGTTTCTCAAGGGCCACGTGTCCTAACCCGCTGTGTCTCTGTCTAGACATAAAACACAGAACCTTCTCTCCTGAAATGACCAGTAGAACGTCGTCTGACAATGAAAGTTAGACCAAGACTTTTGATTACATGGTATCAAGTAGCAGGAAATCATTTACATGAGAGAGAACATTTATGCGCCGTGAGGTCACAAAGACCTGCTCTTTCAGGGCAGAAATATGTAGTTTAAGAAATGCTTATGATCCGAACTGAGAAATTTTAGAGCAAGACTCTGCATGACCTCAGTCACCCTGCATGATATGACACTGAAACCTAGTCTGGAGCATTCAGATGATGACTGAGCCTTTTTCACTCATGCACTTTTGGAGCATTATAACGCTGTATTCATTCAAAGTACTGGCCAGGATCTCAGAGGGAAAATATGTGCGGGCCGCTTGGAGCGGTTTGTTTTCAGAACAGTGTAACTCCATTGGAACGCAGCTGCAATGCCGAGCAGCATACCACCCTGTTTCGCCCCTAATGAACATCAATCAAAGGCGCATTTTTACAGCAGCACAGACCACCAAGTGTACACTCGCAAGGCGATGCAATTAAATTATTTCTGGATTGGAAAATATTTCCTTTGCCACTGTCTGGTGGAGGGAAACGTTTTAGAAAAAAAAAAAAAATCAAAGGAGGAAAGAGCAGTTTGTAGAAAAGAATCCCAGGCATGCATCTAGTGGCTGGGCAAATTTTCTGGGCAGGGTGACATCCTGACGGCTGCTTGGTCTTCTTCTCTTAACTGCCAGACACTTATGTTTGTTAACTAGAGGCCGACATTCCCCAGGATGGCTCCTGCAGGAAAGACCATGGTGGCTGGAATTCCTGTCTGGCAGACACGTGGCACAGGAGTGGTGTCTTAAAGTGGACACAGCAGCGCACGGACAGATAAAGCAGGCTCCGTGGACTGTTTATTGTCAGCGGCCTGCAGTCTTGATTAGAGGGGTTTATAACAGAAGCTATTCTGTTGCAGTGCAGAAGCAATTTCTAATAAATTGAGGACACCAGATGTAAAAACAACAAACCGGTTTTTAAAGCAGACATTTGACACACAGGTGTATTAATCATGGCTCAGTTCCATCAAGTTCCCTAGTAAGCCATACCGGTGAGACAGCATGCACGAAAGCATGACCTTCCCTGAAGTGGAACTGAGCCATCATTAAAACGTTTGTTCTATCCCTACTGTGACAAGTCAAGTTGTCTGTTGTGAAATAGGTCAAAGGCAGAAACGCACTGCACAGCAAAACTGTTTGTGTAAATAGCAATTGTACAGGCACAAAACAGAGCAGTGTGAAAGAGGAGGAAAATGCACAATGGCAGAACTGACATGCATAAAAAAAGGGTAATAGTAAAAAATACATGTATGTTGCAGTGTATACACTCTAATATGGATGATGCTATATAGAGCATAGCAAGTATAAAACCAGATCAGCCCGTGTAGACAGCTGAACCGATTAATGTTGAAGCATATCGGTTCCGGCAGATGCACATGAGCCAGACAAAATGAAAAACATGGCTGAAACACTTCCTGTGTAGCTTAAGAATCTGCAGCCACATTAGCAACTCTGTGAGGCTCTACTTCCACACAAGGTGCTTTAGGATAATTACTAACGCCAGCAGGGTAACATACCTACAAGGACAATGCTGACACCCTGATATTTAGCAGGTAAAGAGTCTTAACGTGACACCATGCAAGCAGCTGATTTGATTTGATTTTTGCATAAATTACCCAGCATGTAATTTAGATTGTGTGGGTTTGTGTATTTTAACCTAATGGTGGCTAGTGTAGAGGTCAGAAGCATATATGCAAATGCTAACTCTATCGGTGCATTTCACTAACTAACTACAATGTCAAGGCCAAAAGGAAAAGTGAGAGAAGTCCATAGTATTTTTCCTTTCAGGATCAAGAATGTCTGTACAAAATTTCATGCCAGTCCACCCAGTAATTGCAATTTCAGTCTAAAGCAAGAAAGTGGACCAATTTTCGCCTTGCCTTGAGGTTTCAAACAACACATACAAGTTAAATTTGTAATTCCCCTCACAGACAGAGGTGAAGTCAGTGCCTGGCAGGCAGTTGTGTGAAAATCCGAATCCATGGAAACAGGATCTGCAGTGACCTAGTTGTTGAGTGGGCTGGTAATATGTCACAAGGGGGCAACAAGAAGGGGGTGACATGGTAATTACACATGTGAAACTGCACTAATAATTCATGCTATAGTTTTTTTTAAGCACGATGCCGACAAGCATGGACACTCTCCCTCAGAATGTATCCCACAGGAGATGTTCCGTTGCTAATAAGCTGCATAATACGTTTATTGTATCAATCTAATCCGTGTGGTTCCCATTGTAAATAATTTTACAGGTGAACAGGAAAAAAGTAAAAGCCAGTGGCTGGAGGAGTTCCAGCTGCACACTCAGAGGTACTTTATTCCCCCCAAAGCAACAACATGAAGAAGCTGTTTGTCCTACTTCAAAGCCAACATGTGTCTACGTTATAGCTGCGCTGATAGGACAGCTAATCTCCAGTGGTATCTGCATGTATCCAGGACGTTTGTAGGCCACCCAGTGCACAGAAATCCTGGTTTAAATTCTCAAAATGATGTTATGTTAAGGATGTAAATCTCTATTAGTCCAAGATTTATTTTTACAAGTTCCTGAGAACAGAGGAAATCTGCAGAGGACATGAGAAGCAAAGGTCTTGAATGCATTCACTACTGTCTGTTACAGATCAAACAGGTTTCTTCCTCCGCTTGCACGAACAACTTGAAGCGTGGCATGTGTGGCATGTGAGGAAGAAACAGCTTCACGTGCAGACATATGAGCCATTTTCATCAGCCTTTGCATATGTTACAGATGGAACCCGCTCCCACCAGAAGCAAGAAAGGCAATGTACACAAGCAGTGCCGGCTTTGCTGGTCATGGAAGGAAGCCATCAGAACCGGTGATCAAATGAGTATTAACCACATTACTTCCTGCACGGGGAACAGCCACTCCCGCCTCTTCCCATAGCTAACCAACATGAGTAGGAGTGTGTGTTTGTGTGCGCGCGTGGGGTGTGGGGTGTTCAGGAAGCGGAGACAGAGTACAACCGCGCAGAAGGAAGGAAGATGCCCATATATGAGCAGATGCTTATGAAACAGGATGGAGGACATGCCTGAAGAGGTCTGTAGAGATCTCCCTGGGGTGCGACAATAGTGCAGTAAATGTGTTAGCCTCCTCCTACACGTATAAACTCACACCCTCACACTCAAAAAAGCTCAAGTTCCACCGAGCTCAGACTTTCATTCATCCTGACACTACATTGTGTTCGGTCCACATCCCACCTGAAACCTGTGTGTTACGTAATTATCGCGACAAACAGGTGTTAGAAATTAAAGGAGTTAATGGGAAAATGAATTATTTCTACCAAATGCAAGCTATTGACCCAGTGGGCTTCTCTTTCTGCCAGCTATGCACAATAGACAGAGGCCCTGCAGCCAATTAGCAACACACCTGCACCCTGGCAGAAAGAGCCTTTGTTAAGCACCTGCATGTTGACTGGCTCTTTTTTCTTTACTCGTACACTACATTGTGTTTTAATTAAAGGTCAACTGTATGCGCTCAGACATTCATTTCAGAATCATGTCTTATTTTGACCTGGAACTGATTTAAAAGGTTTTGCTGCCCCGCAAATGACATTGCATTTCACTTTATTCAGGCTTAATCCGCCCATATTTATGCTCTATAAATAGGTTTTTTTTTTGTCCTGTAGTAAATATGGAGAATAACACATGCACGGAGAACTGCCCATGTTCTATCACTTAACACATTCTTTACAGTTCTTTAACATAAGCCCATAAAGCGCCGTTACACATAGATGTTCTTTACTTATTAACAACTGCAAAAAGAAGCAGATGCACATGCGTATGTAGCACTGGCTGACTCTGATGTTTCAATAGCATAAGCATAAAGGACAAACAAAGTGGTTTTAGGACAGTATTGTCGGGAGTGTCCCAAACCTTAAGGCATGAAGTCAAAGTGACAGACTGTCAAACACTGCCATCATGTGGAGTAAATGCATCATTTACCTACTGGACCTACTGCCTTTGCAAAATCTTTATTTAGTTACTACGGCATCTAAAGGAGTGAATGTCTTTGCAGGTTTAGCTTCTCTGTTTACTTACACGTTGCTCTATGTTGTTGGTGAAGGTTATTGTGACTGTTTTTACGGGCGAGAAAAATGTAATTTATATTTTTCATTCATTTATTCATAAATAGTGCCTCTTCTTCCTCTAAGGATCATTTATACATGCATTTGTTGCATAAAACCAGCAAGAAAACTACTACTACTAATGCAACAAATAATCATTTAGAATAATAATCATACACTGCCTGGCCAAAAAAAATGTCACCACCTGGATTTAACTAAGCAAATATGTACAAGCCTCCTGTTGGATAATTACTGCATGGGCGATTATCTTTCATCTGGCAACAAGTTATTTAACCCCAACTGATGCAAAGAGCAGCTTCTCATTTCTTAAACAACCATGTCGAAAGACACATCCCGTTGTCGTGGAAAAGATCTGTTTGAGAAGGGTCAAATCATTGGCATGCATCAAGCAGAGAAAACATCTAAGGAGATTGTAGAAACCACTAATATTGGTTTGAGAACTGTCCAACGCATTATTAACAACTGGAGAAAACAGAATAGTGGAGAACCATCGCATCAGCATAAGAAGAGAGGCAGAAGAAGTGATGCACCCATCATGCCTAGTATCTACTGTACAAGCCTGTGGGGGCAGTGCTATGATCTGGGGTTGCTGCAGTTGGTCAGGTCTAGGTTCAGCAACATCATGTGCCCAAAGAATGAGGTCAGCTGACTACCTGAATATACTGAATGACCAGTTTATTCCATCAATGGATTTTTTCTTCCCCGTTGGCACAAGCATATTCCAAGATGACAATACCAGGATTCATCGAGCTCAAATTGTGAAAGAGTGATTCAGGGAGCATGAGACATCATTTTCACACATGGATTGGCCACCACAGAGTCCAGACCTTAACCCCATTGAGAATCTTTGGGATGTGCTGGAGAAGGCTTTGCGCAGCTGTCAGACTCTCCCATCATCAATACAAGATCTTGGTGAAAAATCAGTGCAACACTGGATGGAAATAAATCTTGTGACACTGCAGAAACTTACTGAAACAATGACACAGCGAATGGATGCTTCATAAACCAGTGTATAAAGGCTGGTTATGAATGCCATAAGACTGCTTAACACATTATAAATAGTTCCCCCCTCCTCACCCACCCACTCCTATTACCCTGCAATTAAAAAGTGCGATAATATTTATCTCCATTTTTAAGTTTTTTATATGTATATTTATTCTATTTTGTATATACCATTTCTGTCAATATTCCTGCTGTGCTCTGAGCCATTGCACCGAAATTTCATTTTGATGAAAATCTAAATGACAAATAAAGTCTAAGTCTAAGTAAGTAGATGTTTATGTAAACAAGCTCCTTCTAATTAAATTGGATGACTAAAAAAATATAAACAAGTAAAAGCATCGGTGGATTTAAAATTTGACATTATGGATGATGTCCAAAAATGAAGAATCAAACATTTCCCACGATGCCATAAGTAGCATTTTGATGTTTTTTTTTTTTTTCAAACTTCACTTTTAAACAAAGACTCAAGCCATTAAAAGTAAATGACTCTTCTTTAAAATGAGAAGAAACTTGTCCACTGAAAATTCTCTTTCTACCACAAGAGGCCAGCATCCTCCCAGACAGTCAACAAACGAGCTGGAGATATGAAATACTTAACTGGCCGGGATAAATAATGGATAAAGCTGTGAAGCAATGTTTGCAACCTGAGTCACCTCTCAATTACAGCAAAGGCCGTAGATGCTGGTGTCTCACGGTTGTTTTTAAAAGGGCGTCAGTCTGCAGACAAAGACATTGACCTGTGTGAGAAATATCTCAAGGAGTATGTATTTGAGTTTCTTGTCTGTGCAAACGGCATTAATCTGGGGACAAAATAACAAAGGAAATACATTGCAATTAACAGTTAAACCAGAAACACACAATCACATTGGTGTAGTTATATGTAACAGTTCTTCCAGCAGATGACAAATGAGCGTGAGGTCACACAGTGTGATGAATACCAGTGCGCTGACACCACTTTTCTCATCATTTAGACAAAATGATTTAGGCCAGATATGTTGTGGGTACAGTCTACTTCCTCTGTGCCATCAGTCACATGGCCAGCCCTTTGGTTTGAGAACTTTTCCTGTGTCTGAACACTTTCCGTCACAATAACAACGTGGAGGTATGATGTTGTTGTGTGTCTAAAGTCTAAAATGCTGTTTATTTGCTTTTAACAGCTTTTAACGCTCTCAACATTTTGCCCTCATATACAGGCTAAATCCACCGCTTTTAAAGAAAGATATAAATGGGAATTATATATTTCAACTAGCACATACAAAACATCTGTGCTTACATTTGAAGTCAATGTGCAAATCTTGCAATCTCATAAATCTCAAGAGAATCCGTTTGTCTCACATGCTAAGTTTGCATTACTACTGATGGAAATATCAGGCTCCTTCATTGACTTCATTCTTATATTACCTAGATACTAACTCACTAACTAACTAATTTACTTTAGTAATGATTTAAAACTCTATAAATATGAAAACATAGATTAGTGCAACATTAAGTAATATTTGCCCCCATTTTAAATTTTACTGCCACTGCACTTTGGGTTTTTCCTCTGTTTACAGTTCTTAATGAATTTTCCATGCTGTTCACCAAAATATAACTCGATGGCAGAATCCATCATTTCTATGACAATTTCAGGCAAGCATTTTAATGTACCGGATAAGAGCTGAAACACAGTGACCTGATATTAACATTTTATCACAGAATTTAATGCACGGAGAAATTAATTTAAAGTTATGTCTTAATTATTTCATGATGTTACAAGAAGTACATTTATATGATTCATGAAACCAAAAAAAATCCCTATTTTTGTAAAGTTCTATCTTCAGCTGTATATGCACTTCAATATAACAAGGATAATAAGAAATGATTCACCTGTTACTGTTAAAATCCTCATATCAACATCCTGACTTCTTGAATAATGAGTTGTTTTGTGTCATTACTGTAAATTTGAAATATAAAGAGGTCTTCTTTCACTTATTTATGGTTATATCAGATATACTGTCTCTTAAACTGACACATCTATTATTGTACAAATCCAAAACCAGAGCAAGATTATTTTTTTTTTTTACTACCTGCTGTGTTCTAGTTGCTAAGCAACCACTTACTTCCTTGTCTAGTTTATAATTGACCATAGTGTCCAGTATCAGTCAAGGGCGGGTGGAGGGTTGATGTGTGAGCGTTTCAGGTGAGCATAAACATACCATTGCCTGATGGGAACTAAACGACGTATAATAAAAAATATGACCGGTTCATTCGGCTTTACCTAAATGAGAAATTACACATCTTTGCTACGCATGCAACAACAACACAACCCACACTTATCTAAAGATTCACAACCTGTGATCAAGGCAATAACACCTCTCCTGGTAACGCACACATGCAGGGACTGTTTGCATCAACAACAGCTGTTCTGCTCCATCACTATGAGCCTACAGCTTTGTAAATATCAGGTCCATGTGTGTACATAGCTATGTAGATCTGATATTTTGAGGAAAATGTTTTGCACCAAAACTCATGGTTTGTATCGCTACTAAAAATTAAACATTAACAAACCCATCATACACAGTCCTGGCCTGGTG
This sequence comes from Chelon labrosus, assembly GCF_963514085.1. Lineage (NCBI taxonomy): Eukaryota > Metazoa > Chordata > Actinopteri > Mugiliformes > Mugilidae > Chelon > Chelon labrosus. The sequence continues at coordinate 23,067,211 of NC_140343.1, read as the reverse complement.
TAGCAAGACTCAGAATATAATGTTCTTATCAGAATATGAGCCTGTTAAAACGCAATCTGGATTTCAACCAGTACAGAGGAACAAAAATAGCTCTGATAACCAATTAGAGTCATTCTGTTGTAAACAGATTCAACAATCTGCTGCTCAGATGACATGAGTGACTATGTTGCTGTTACTCTTTCGTCCATCACCGCACAAAGCCCACCCAGACGATTGGACTGGCCGTGCAGATCAGTTCTCAACAGAGTGACCCCAGATCAACTTTCTGCCACAAAAAAAATGCAGTCCATGCAATCTCACACTAAAGCAGATAAATCATGGATATAGTTGTATGACACAGAACTAAAGACGACTGGCTGACTAAACTTAAAGATCTATATAGATGTGTGATTTTGAATTATTTATTTATAGTAGTCTCATATCTCCCACAGGCCACCCTTAATTAAAAAACACTGACATACATAATGCAACCCAACTGACCAATTACACATCAGTGCATACCTCACCCACAGGAACCAGTGGAGACATAAAGAGATGTTAATTACATTTAATGGCAGTGGCTTTATTCAGAGTCAGTCCCTTGATGCTGCACAGACGCACCACAGAGACCTGGAGATGGTTTGTGTAATCGTGTCAGCCGAGATGCACATCATGTGGGACTGCACAACAAAAGCGCACGTCTATAAATATCCCGCCACAGCAATATGACAGGTCCCGCAATGTCAGCGAGATCAGACACAGGGTGACACCAGCGAGCGTCCTGGTCACTGTCACACGGGGGCCTGTGTGTCACTCTGTAGGGGGAACGACCCCGCAGCTTCAAGGACATCCTGCCACGGGAACAGGAAGGAATAACAACGAGGCAGCACTTTCTGCTCGCAGTAGATGATTAAAGGAGCCTCTAGCAAGTCCCAAGAGTTCTGACAGCAATGACTACAGAAACAGTTCTGTAGAGAAACTGGGTTTGAAGATCAAAGACTCTTGGGGAAAATTGTGTAACACATATATTTTATCTGTTAAAATGAAATTATTCTGCCTTTGTACTGAGTTTCAACAAGTGTGAGGGACCTTATACGAAACCTAAAATATTTGACCAAGGGGTGAAACTGATCTGCAAATAAAATGTGTTCTTGTGTACATTTGAAGTAACGTAGTTCAATAAATTCATCTTAAATTAATTTTAAATGTGTTATCTTAAGGCGGCTCAGCCACATCTTATCTAAAATATTAGATATCATTATGTTTTGACCAAAGGGTGACACAGATCTGCAAATAAAATGTGTTCTTGTGCACATTTGAAGTAATAGAGTTCAATAAATTCATCTTTAACGCCACTGGACTTTGGGATTTTTCCTGTTTGCAATTTTCCATGCTGTTCACCAAAATATAACTTGATGGTAGAATCCATCATTTCTAGGACATCACATGATGCATGAGTTGAGGGGATGCTGACAGAAAGAAGAAAATATCTACTCTGAGTTGCATGTGTGGCAGTCTGCAAACCAAGCAACACATAAAAAGAGGAGATGCACAAAGGCCTAATTTCATCTATGCTGCTGCCAGGTTGCCACGGAAACACAGCATCCTATTTTATTCCCAAAAAAAGAAAAAAAAAGTGAAGTGTGGGAGCGTCCTCACCTCCATATCATCCTGGAGATACCAGAGAATTTCACAATGACCGTCACACAGTCTTATGTGGCTAGATTTATGTGCACGAGCATTCTTGTTAAGGTCAGGATTCTGGACCAACCTGAAAAGTTTCTATGTTTATACAGATCTCTAATGATCTGGTACACATATGTTAACTGAAGATTTCTAGATACTGTATTTTTCATTAAGGATTGCGCTGGTTACACAAATTTTAAAGGAAAAAGATAAAACTTCTATGCCGTCACGAATGACAACCAAAACTCTGATCCAGCAACTTTTCAATGATATGAAAACAAAACAACATGCATTTGATCACTGCCTGCAAGCCATCAAAAGGCGCAGACAAGCCGCAGCTTGTTTAAAGGCAGAGGGAGTCAGCACTGGGATAATATGATGGATGTAAACTTGTGATCCGCTTTAAAAATGTAAAGTGTGCGAGGAAAAGCCACTGAGCCACATTGCGAGAGCCTGTCATCACTTGTTGATAAGCAGCGAAGGTTTTTGTGTTCCGAGCAGCCCTTTTATGGGGGACACATTCTCCTCCTAGTCGGTGAGTGTACAATACCTCCATCACCGCGACACGCTCTAGTGAGGAGGCTGAGAGAGCTCTGACGTGCGTCAAAGCAGGAGGACATTTTTCGCACATTGCTGCGGACTAACAGAGCCGGAGGGTGACGGCGGCGGCTCCGCTGTGTTGACTAGGAGCATTCTCTGAAGGTCTTTGTGACCAGAGCAGTGACGCACAGATGAACTCCCCGGAGGCCGAGCGTGGAATTTGAGTCGAGGGATTGAAGGGAGAGAGGGAGGGAGGGAGGGAGGGACAGAGAGAAGGAGGGGAAGGGGACGCTCTCACGAGATTAAACCATGCTAAGGTCTGCACCAGTGACTGTGGGGTAGCCAGGCAACAAGGCCAAACCCACGTCAGCACCAAAAACCCACTCAGGTGGAGTCACACTGGACTGCCAGAAGTCATGGAAAAATAATGCTCCTATAAGATGAAAATGTGGTTTTTGCAGTTATTCTGAGTAATCACTAATTATGGCAAAATTCATATCATTCCCTAAATAACCATCTTTTGTGATGCTCAAATTAAACATCTGTGCTTCTTACCAACAATCTAGCTCAAGTTATGCCAGGAACCCTAACCTAGAGGCAATCTAGTCAGTTGAGGAGATAGATATTAGGACTGGGACTGAACCTTAATAACCTCAAATGTGAATAAGACATGCTCACATGTTGAGTCAGGGCTGGCTTACTTATTCTCTGATCAGAAGATTTAAATCGAAATTTTGCACCGCTGCTTATGTTTGGAACACGTTTTGCATGTGCAACTTCCAGCATCATCTGCTTAATGACAAACACAGGGCTTCACGGAGGGCCTTATTTACACCAAATACATTCTGACATGTGACAGCACACAGATGATACGGTTGAGGTACGTTTAGCCGTTTTAGTTTCAAGGCACTGATCAAAACGAACGGAATCGAGAGATTGAGATATTTTCTCATATAATTTCTCAAAGCGAGGCACAGAAGTGGCGCTCAGTGCCCTATATTCACGATGTCAAGCAGCACACATCGGCACACATAGTCACCACCACATTGGCTGAGCTTAGATCAAAGCCAGCTGCTGACACATAGAACAGTTAGTAGATTAGTAGGAAAAGTTAGACTTAAAATTATAGACTAGGCTTACATTTTAAAAAGGAGTTACCAATTACTGTTTTAATGGTACATTCAGAGGAAGTCGTGTATGGAAGACAGTAGATGTTTTTCTAGAAGAAAGATTAATTTACACTGTTAGAATTCTTATATATCATTGGTTTAAATAAAACTAAGAATATGAATATACATATCTTTCTTCATATTCCAGTGTTTAGGAAATGGGTACAAGATGTCCCCTACATCACTGAAAGTCCACTCTAAAGTCATCACACTTGCGTGAGTCGCCCGTCGGACCAGGACTAGCTTCCAGACTACTTGTAATGTCACAAATCGCGTTGGCATGTACGCGCCTCCTATCCAGACTTTATCTAAGCACTTTCCGGGGAGCACTTTGAAAACAGTCCTCTTGTGTCTAGTAACAAAGCCCAAAGCACATTTTTGAGGAGAGGGGGACTTTGAGTATTAATATCACGCAGAGGCTGTTCAAAACAACTGCAGACAGGCTTCAGACTGAAACAACAACATGTGACCAATCCTTTATTTGTCTTCTGGTAATCTAACCACGGCCATCTTTCTTCCTCAAACATTTCTGATGTGCACAACAGCCCCTCACAATTCACTTGATGCAAACCTAGAACTTGAAGAGAGGGCATGGGGAGGTCATTCATTCTCACTGTACTAAAATAGACTAGTGTTTCTAGGTTTCCACTGTGGCCCCGGTGTGATACATCTTTCTCTGCCATCCCACGAAATGCTTTCATGTCTGATATGAATATTTCAATCATTTGTATTGCTTCTGTTCAACTAAAAAAAAAACGCTGGAAAGGCCTACTTCCTAAAAAAAAACAAAAAACAAAAACAAAAAAACAAGAGGTAACGTTTTATTATAGTAAATCTCTCAGATATTCACTGAGTCTTGCAGAAGATTTAACAATGCCTCTCAGAAATACCTCCATGATATTACTGGGAAACAGGTGGCCTCCTCCCCGTTTGCTTGTCTTCTTTACAACCACCTGTCACCAATGATGCTTTAACCACCAGTGTGTTTACAGAATAAAATATATTGCTGACAAACTGTAAATCTTACAAAGCAAATCAAACAGGCAACGACCTGGTGGAATATATGCCATTTATGGTGTTTTCCCCAAACCACGGTTTGTTCACACGGGTTGCTGTTCAGGTTATGTTAATGGAAGTCACTGTTTAACCATCTGGCGTTATTTAACCGCAGCATTAGTGTCCATACACAGAGCCACCAAGATTATTCATGCAGCCTAATCTGCGCTCATACTCACCTGGCCTCTCGAATCCGAAGGAGTTTCTTTTCTTTCTTTTTTTTTTTTTTCAGAGTCGAGCCATGAAATAATCCCCACGGAGCTCCTTCGGTTAAATTGAAACTGTCGACAGAAAACTTTCGCCGTGGATCACAAACAAACGCTCGGCCGTGCTGCGTTGAAGCACAGCGACTGGAGACGCGGTCAGTCCTCTGCTGCTGACGGCTGCTGTGCTGGGCTGGACGACGCGGACGGCGTAGCTCCCTGGTTGGATGAGACAACAGCGCCTTCTGTCGGCAGCTCTGGACACCACTTCACCACTACGCATGGTACAGTTTATTATACTGTATTCGTATAAATATGGATATTAGAAAATGTTCTAATATGCAGTTCATTACACTTCTGATCGGGCCTCCATGTGGTTTACATTTAACCGATATTCATGTGAATACAGTCCACACAGTGAGATTTTGGAAAGTCACCTATGTTGTTTTGTTTTGTTCTTCCAGCTACCGACATTAAAAGAGTCTCAGCTATCATTAGGGTCAGTTCATATTACTGTAGAACGAGCCCTGCAAAACATGCAACCCATTTAACAAAAAAATAAATGCAACCTAGTGAGAAAAAATGACAAAACATAAAGTGTGTCTGTAAATAATTATTTTATTACATTTTTTTTTTCCTCTACTGTGTTTTTTTCCCCATCTGTGTAGAGCAGCTGTTGCAATTGCTGGTGTATAGCTTGAATGGCTCATTTAAGCCTAAGTCAGTGATCATAGGTTAAAAGGTAACTGAACGGCTATGAAGACCTTCACACTATCAGCTCTTACACCGATCAGCCACAACATTAAAGCCACTGACAGGTAAAGTAAATAAGATTGATCATCTTGTTACAATACAATGTTCTGCTGTATTGTTCTGCTTTAGGATCTGGCACTCGTGTGGATGTTACTTAGACATGTACCACCCGCCTAGACCAGACCAGGCTCCTTGATGGCAGCAGCCATCCCCAGCAAGATGCAGCCTGACACAGACACACACACAAAAACGCTTTAGGAACAACTAAAAAAACATGAAGAACAGCACAAGGTGTTGACCTGGCCTCCAAATTCACTACATCCCAAAGTGATCAAGTATCTGTGGGATGATCCACAGAGGCCCCTCCCTTCAACCCACAAGGCCCCCACTAACAACATTGTGTTGCCAGACACCACAGGATACCCTCAGAAGGCCCATGTCCATTCTCTGATGAGTCACAGCTGTTTTGGAGGAACAAGGGAGACCTACACAATATTAGGAAGGTGGTCATAATGATATACCTGATCAGTGTATATATATTTGATTTAGTGTCTGTGTCTTCACTCTGGTCTTCAGTAGGTGGACTGCTCTGTCAGTTCGAGATCAGTCGAAAATATTCCACCTCTTCACACTGAAAAATCTCTGATTGCTTTGTCCTTGTCCACAGGATCGTTGCGCTGTCGAGTGATGAAATGGCATCCAATGGGTTTTTGATGATTGCTCTTGATGAATTTGTCTAAATGTGAGCACAAAGAATGATCCTGTATACCCTTGCTTTATTTCTGCTGCTTTCATCAGGAGGGAAATTAGCAAGAAATGCTAGTTTGTCAGGTTCACTGGCAGCTATATAAAACATACATTTAAAGTTCAGTATTCTACAACAGCTAACGTTTACAGCTCATAGTACACAGACAAACCATTCAAGAACCAGCAACAACACAACAAAAAGGTTTCTGAAACTACACTGAGTCATTTAGTCCTCAGCCACCTTCCCAGTGATCCTGTACGCCTCCGTGGGCCCCTGCTCTCCACATGTCAGCTGTGTCTCTTGGCTCTCTGGCTTCTCCGTCACATCTGTAACATAATCTTAGACAAACAGCACTTGTGACAAACGTATTTGACATACTTACAAAGCAAGTATCTTTTTTCATTTGTTCAGAGATGTGGTTTCTAACCAAACAGTAAAAGTGTAACACACCTGTTTGCCCACTGTCTCCTGACTCGTTTCTCTTGTGCTTGTGAGAGGGAGCGTAGAGGAAGACAATGGCGAAGACATACAGGTTCCACATGCCGTAGATCCCTGTGAGAAAGGCGCTGTGGACTTGGAGAGTGTAGTCTCCCAAGTGCCAGTGACCTTCACTGACCTGGTGAAAAATAAAAGTCCTAGGAGCCCAATCAACAAAAACATATCCCGTGTTGATCTATAGAGTTGATACTTACTTGATTTAAGATGAAGAAGATGATGGTCATGGCTGCACATGCTAGAGTAACCAGCATCAAAAACTTAAACCTAAAGAGTCTACCCTGCAAAAAAAAAAAAAAACAGCAAGAGTATTGTATAAAGATTCAGTGATTAAATTTCTATTTGTGATTCAGATATAACCAGTCCAACCTTATAGTGCAGGCTCCTAGCCTCTGGCATGGCAGGAAGTTGTTGCATTTTCCCATCAATGTTCCTGAACACACAACGCACCATGTGACACAGGGAGAAGAAATACAGACAAATGGAAATCCCCGCCACGATAATGAAGGTAATCTGTACTAGCAATCAAGGAAAAAGCTAGAATAGCTTTGAGCTGGGTGGAAAACATGTTTATATGACATTTTATACTGCAGTATTAATATCTGAAGGATACTGAAACCTTTGTTCCGAATTCTGATGCCCACACACTGTAGAAAGGATTGCTCAAATATACTCCCCTTGGGTAAAAGAGGGAAAGGATTACTATTTTATAAAAGGATAAAACTGTAACAACACCAAGAAATACGTCACATACCTTTCGCTCAGGTCAAATATGAGAAGAATAGATGAGCCAAACATCACAAGTCCAACCTGCCACCAGTATGCCGAGAGACGATTCCTCCGACTTTGGTCCTGAAGGATTTGTCAATTCATCAACTTGCAGAAAAGCACAAGGAGACATACAGCTGAGAACAAGAATGAGATGCTAACCAAGAGGTGTTCACCACAGAAGATGATCCAGAAACAGAAGAGTGTGGAGTAGAAAGCACCCTGCTGGGCGTCTTCAAGCAGCAGCATCCACGTCCACTCAAAGCCCATCGACAGCCACTCGAGCGGCAAATTCAGGAAGGTCATCGAGATGCCCAGAGCAAAGATCACTCTGAAAAACAGATGCCACAAACAGCCAAACTAGTACTCTACAGAATGCAAGTGCTTACTTCTGCTCTGAAAAGACAAGCAATGCTCTCTCTTCTCTATTGCAGACACAGTATTGACCTAGTTTGAGGCAATCATGCACTTCAGATTGAATAATCTTCATTTCCTGTGCATGAAACCACTGAACTGAATCATTTTATACCTCTCCAATGTGGGCCAGAAGGCATACCTGTGGTTTTTAGTTCTCCCACAAATCTAAAAACCTAAAAGCAATGGAGCTGCATTGTATAACGTCACTTTATGTTTTAAAAAAAGGTAATGGTGTGTTCAGCCTATAATAAAATGGCCTGTACAGATGCAGAAACTGTATGGAAGCCCTTAGTGTTCAATATAAAATAAGACATAATTAAGACGTTATGGAATAAATTGATCATTTCTGACTATTGCGTATTTAGTGATTATTCAACCTAATTTAGCACCATTCAGTAAGTCCCAAGGAAATAAATGAGACAAAATAAAAGTATAAATTGTATAGCAAATGTTTAATCTCCAAAAATGTCAATCGCCACATGCCTCTACCTGCCCAACCTGGTAGCCAGTTAACAACTTGCTAGCCCTTTTAAAGCAAAAATCTTATATGATAAAACATACTGTGCAACATAAAATAAATTTGCAATACCCTTTTGAAATACTCTTTTTTTTGTGTGTAAATGCACTCATATAATAATTACTTATAATTACTAATACTTATTATATACTAATTTTTCAAAAAATTAGTTACCCTAGTGATAAAAAATATAATCCAACAGTCCTCCACAAAATCCACCTTCATGACTGTTCTAATGTTCAGTTTATGTTGAAACAGAAAGAGTCAGAAAGGTGGTAATTCAACTGGATGATCATTCTGGTGTTTGTGGATAAAATTCAACACTAAAGTGTTTCTGTAATTTAGCCGAGCCCACAGCTTAAACTGGGAGCTTCAAAGTAAAAGAAAGATGTGTTGGTACAATACAATACAATTAAAGAGCAACTGAAATCACAGCCCCCGCAATGAAAACACGGTTGAATCTACAGCTTTCTCAGTTATTTGAAACAAATGCTGACTACATTAACCTTCATGAAGCTAAGATTTAAGGCAGGAATGTTTTAATAATCTACCGACTAGTGAGTGTATTATGCATCATTAAATCATTATAATGATATGCAACACTTCTTTGGTTCCTTTAGTTCTAAAATATAGCAATATTCTTTGTGCAGCTACAACAAAGTGGTTGGTGTGGTTGACACATTCAGCCATTCTGAGACATACTTTTCCAAAAGGACAGGTCGCCTCGCCATGAGGCGGATCCTATGCCAGTACCACGCTGTGGCCACACACACCCAGGGGCTGAACACAGTCTTCATGCTGATCCACACTTTAGTGAAGCCTCCATTCTGGTGGATCCCCTTAGAGGAGAGGCACGTCAAATGTCTGAATGCGACACATGCAAATTAAACACACAAAATCAAAATGTACTCTAAGAGTTAAACTCACCACGATATGAATGTCCTTTATTTCTCCAATGCCAATGTTCACGGTGTCATTGACTGGCAAACGCAGGTTGATTAAAAAGTATTTGTGGGCCATGCTTCCCAGCTCCATGAATGGTATGGGGTCACAGTGATAAAAGCGGCCCTCATTTTCATATGTCTGCAGAAGCACAGGGGTTATACTAAGTGATAATGCTTCATTTGATGCATCAGTGCTGTCATGCAGGTTTACCTTAGGGACAGCCAATATACATTTGAGTGGCCTTTGTTCCACTGAGTGGAATTTTGCGGTCCACTCAGACATCAGATCATCCCTGTACCCCAGACGAGCATCAATAGTGACGACAGCACCGTCTTCTACACAGACAGGGACATCACTCAGTTTGTTATACATCCACAATAGTACCTGGTAATTACATTATTTGCATTACTGACAAATCCAAGATGCACTTCTTACCGATCTGATTTATCATTTTGAAAGCAATGTCAAACTGCAGAACAGCCAGCATGTACTGAAACCAGGGGCTCATCTCCTTGTCGGGAAGAGGTATGTGAACCGCAAAAACGATGTCGTTGGCATCGAGAGTTTTTGCCAGAGGCTCGTCAAAACTGTGGATCTGCTGGCACCGATTTGAACCCCACGGCATGAGCCAGACGCGTGTCCTGTGGCGATTAATGCATTTTGTGGCCAAGTAATGGATTGCACTGGTGGGACTGGGAGCTATGGCAAAATAAATAAATAAATAAATAAAAAGTTTAAGGTTTTTAAGATATGTTCTAAAAAGTAAACAGTTAAAATCTTACTTAGCTGAAAGTAGACGAGTGGCTTTTTATGCTTTTCCAAGATACACACACATACAAAAACATAAACAAATCTGCAAAAACTATTTTTTGTAACTAAATTAAAACGTATAATAAAATATGTTTACTTACCAATTAATGCTCCAGCCAAGATGGAAAAAAGTTGGAAAATCAAAATAAAGCAACCAAACACAACCAACTTTTTGGTGCTCATGCTCTCTATGATAGCTCCCGCCATTTCAAGAGATAATTTGATAAAGAAATATACTTGTCCTGAAAAAAACAAAGTGCTGCAACTTGTCCACCTGCTGCCGCACATCTGACTGTCCTTAAACATCAGGCATCACAGTGAAACAATGCATGTGCAGGGGGGTGGGATCTGAGGGTGGTGGGGGGCGGCGGGGAGGGGTCATTACAACATTGAAAGGAACATAGAGCAAGTGTCTATAAAACAGGCTTCCTTTATTGCTTAAAGAATACAACTTTGTAGTATAGGCAATTGAATGTGTATCACAACTAGATTACTTGTCTTTACACTGAGGACTGACCACAGTCACAATGCAAATGTTTGATACTGCAACCGAGGAGAAGGGCAATAACAAATTCGGCCTGGATATCAAAGCATTTTACAAAGTTATAGGTTAATCACTGTTTATACTGATCTGAACTCAGCAACGTGAATTACAGTAGCACCTACACCTTTATAAAAAAAACAAAAAAAAAAAACTGGGCTGTTAGTCTGTCCTCTATCTTTGGTTCTATGAGACAAATATATTCCGTTTCTCGAAGGTGTAGCTAATTACCAATACTGTGGGTGGTTCAAGGTAGAAGGAAAATGCAACATAAAGTACATTGAGTTAAAATTAACCAAAATATCCATTTATTTCTCTACTTAATAGAACAAATTCAATATTCACATCCCCTCAAACAATTCACTGTTGTACAAATATACCAGTAAGGGAATAAAGTGAACCCTTTCTGTAAAAATGACCATCTAACACCAAGAAAGGAGGAATTAGATGCTCTGAAATCATTCAAGAGCAGTTCTCCTAAACCACTGAATGTGATCAAGACCTATGGATGATTTAAACAAGCATAGGTGCAGTACCTGAAGGAGCAAACTCTTGCTGCATTACCACTAAAACTCATCGACATATGCCAGACAGCGTTTGCCTTCAGTGTATCCACAGCATACCCAGAACTCTACAAAGAACTCACAACATAATATCATGACAGTATTAAACAGAAACAACTAAAAAGGGGGAGAAATGGGATAATCAAAAACTTCAGATGTCCAATCCAAATCATTTTCAGGTACTGTTATCTGAATGTGTGGCTATCTTGAAATCCCCCTTCAGCTTTCTTTTCAATGTCCATTCCAAATGTGCATTTCCCATGTTTCGCAGATGTATACCAGCAGTCATACGTGTCTCATGTCTCTACCGATGACAGCACTGGGAGATTTTTTTGTGCCAACACTGTCCCAGGAAGGGGTTCGGACAAGTTGAACGGTGTCCGGGGATCACATGTCATCCTCTTCGTCTTCATCTTGAGAGGAACCGGCCTGTTGGGCTGCGCTTGCAGATGCTGCTGCCATCTGTGCCTGCTGGGCAGCCTGCTGCATCTGCAACCACTCCTGCTGGGCGAGCTCTGCCTGCTGCTGCCGTGCCTGCAGGAACACAGACCGGACAGACGTGAAACGAGCCATGACAACTTAAATATAAACTCATTATGCAAATGGAAATTGTTGCTGCTGTTACAACAGTAAGACATTCACCGAGTTTTGCAAGATCAAAATCCTATGCAGCACATTACAACTGCCCTGTACTTTTTCTTAAGGAGCTACATGTTCTACTCCATTTATAAGAGGGCAAGCTTTATTTCTGTGTAAATGTAAGCGCTTATATGTCTATTTAAGTATCTTACCTAAACTCTGATCAAGTTGCTGCAATGAGATTGAGCTACACAGTACAGTGCATTAGTAGATAGTCGTGCAACATGCCTAAGTAGTCAAGTTTTTAATTTCTCACAGAGCAGCAGCTGAGCTGAACATGGACACACCGACTGGAAATGGCTTTGCTAGTTCACAACATTCAAATGGTGCAATTTTGCATTATGCCTTTCCTGCAGGCGTTCATATAAACAAAACCAGTCCAACCAGGTTGGAAAGATGCACTCTGTCACATTAGATTATTTATATTAAGTAATAAATTAGCCGTTTTTATATGGGCACTTAAACTATCATGCTGCAGTTCTCAACACAGTGACTTCCCGCTCAAGCTCATCAACTGCATCGATGCATGCAGACTTGTAGATTATGGTAGTGGCTTGTCTTTCCCACCTTGGCAAACAGTTCCTGTTGTTGTCTGAGGAGCTCTTCCTCTGGGATGCCCAAGTTTTCCAGTCGAGAGCTGGCCTTCCTCCTTTTCAGAGCTACAGTTTTACACTCCTGCAGGACGTCTTTCACCTCTGTGATGTAGGATGCGAAACCGAGGCTCTCGAGCGCTGTGGTTTTAAAGCAAGAGGCGAAAGTGTATTAATTGCTCTCTGTGGTTTTAAGACAGACACACCCCTTTTAAGCAGTAGCCCATTCCCTAAAAGTACATATAGGCCAGAGCAAAAAAAGGACCAGGGCTCACCATTGATGACATGCTCGGGAGAGATGGTTTTCTTGTCGGACTTGTTGCATATTTCATTGGCTTCTGAGGATATGAGGTGGATGAACTCTGTGCAGCAGTTCACCACTAGCTCCCTGGCGTCGTTAGCCACTCGTACGTTGGGGAGAGTTTCTTTTATCATCTTGTTGATAGCTGCTCTCGGAATGGTGAGGTCGTCGTCGTTCCCAGAGGAAGAAGCCATCGTGGCAGGCAAAACGACCACAAACCAAGAAATAGAAACTCCGGTTCTTGACCTGAAGGTCGTCACCAGAACCTTGAAATGACTGTTTTAGTCGATGCGGCTGAAGTAAACCGCCCAGGTCAAGGCAGCGTCAACACCAATTTAAATGTCATGAAGCAATGAAACGTTTCCTCAAAGTTAGCCGGCTGCCTAGCTTGCTAACAAAGCTAATAGCTAAGTGTACGTGTCAAAACAAACGAGACGCGGTTTCTCCAGACCGGCGCTCTAACGTGGAATGTGACCGGAAATTAAAAGTCCAAGAAACGTCAACGCACAAATAACAAACACGTTAATACTGAGAAAACGCTTAGCTAGCTAGCTACCAGGCTAGCTAGTAGCTGTGGTCCCTGTGCCAGGCAAGCCGCAACGGAGAAGACAAGTGAAAGCGGAGTCTGAGAGCATGGCTAAAGCTAGGCTAACAATGAAGTACCCCTTTGCATATAGAACTAAATAGTTGGCTTTACGGGGACGACGAACAGTACAAAACAGCAACAACACTGCTGGTTACTCTAACTGGCATCGCCAAGTAAACCGAACATTTTAAACAAACGTATAGGCAGTAGCGATAAATTTATATTTTGATATTCTGGGCAACATTAGCTTAAAATTGCCCGGATGCAACGTCAACGACAAAGAGCCGGAAGCAGTGTATCTCCAAGAGTTGTTTCAAGTTGCTTAACTAGTGTTTACCGCCATCTACCGGTCACGTAGAGTGTAATTTGTTTCTATTCTAGTATATTGTATAATTTAATCTTCTATCGTTGTCCATTGTTTGTCTAAATACTGAGCACCAGTAAATAGTAGAATGGAATATAATATTTTAAGTCTTTCTTAGTTAAAGCACACGTGGCGTGAGGCTCAGAGCAAAACAGCTGAATCCCAGATTAGATAATCCACTGTCACAAACACAATATGTCACTAACAGGATTACAAAGTAATAAATAATTTTAATTAATCACTTCTAAATGTCATGCTTAACAGGTTTTATGACCTTAGCTCTCAATGACACTTCATGAAATAGTTCATCTATTTGTTGATTTGGTATTGCCACAGCTTTGCTTACTACAGACATATAGTATATAATAGGGCTTAAAGCTTATTGATAAAGTTATGAGAGTCAGTTGAATGCACCAGGATATGGCTTGAAACATGCGGCAGAAGCTTCCCGACATATGAAAACAGATTGTCATCCTTCATGATGTTTAATTTCTTTGTTTATTTTATCATTTTATCACAAATGTCTTTCAGCTAAAAATAAATGGAGAAATACTAAAAAGCTATGCATGGTAACGGAACAAAAAACTCAATTGCCCTCTTTTTTGTCCAAGGTAAAGCTCTTTCGGCTTCTCCAGCGCAAAAGCTTGAGGAAGTTCAGGCTGGCGTTGAAGACCTTGTCATGTTCGAACACCATTTTGTAAAATGTGTCAATTGGAAGGTCACCATTGGGGTCAGCGTATTTGAGTGTGGTCATGGGGGTGTAGAGAGTATTTGTCTGATGGCGGAAAGGGGGATTGTCCATGGTGATGATCTTGAAGGTATGCTATAAAGAGAAAACATCACAGGATTAAAAACCATAAACCAGAGGTGCAGACAACACACTCTATCAAACTGTGGCTGAGCAATAGCATACCTCAGCAACATCCTCAGCAGTCTGCCCAAGGGTTTCGAAGATTTGGTTGTAGTTCTTCAAATAGATGTTTGTGAACATGTCAGCTGTAACTTTATCAGCATTGCTGAGATCAGTCTTCATGCCCTCGTCATAAACCTTACGCTCAAACTCTGTTATCACTGGACCCGGCTCTATCAGGCTGATGCTAAAGAAGAAGTAAAAACAGCACAAATATAATTACTCCCAACAGGAAACATACGTAAGTATTCTAAGTGACAAAGAAACCAAATATTACTTTTAAAACATATACACTGTGTTAAATACATAGCGTACTCCACTCCCATTTGAAACCACCCTTCATGGCTGTGCCTTCCAATATTCAGTCTGAATGATGCTGTGTTTGAACTTGCCTAAAACCTCAGTGTGCTATGATCGCGTTTACCATGCAATACGTTGACAGGCATATTTTGCTCTTAATGGTGCAACAGTTGTATGTCTTATGCAATATGACTCCACACATTCAGACACATTCAGAGGGTGGGGTTGCAGGTATTTTCACGTTAGCCCTAAGGAGGAAAGTAGTTTCCCAGCTTTGCGGATACATTTTGAATCTCAACAGAAAAACCCATACAAAATGAAACTGGCAAAATGTGCAGCGTCGCCAGCAAAGTAGGATCAGTGTCTTACTTCAGACTGAACCTCAGGGCTTGTACTGCTAAGCTTTCACAAAAGCCTTCCACTGCAAACTTGGATGCTGCATAGACGTCATTGAATAAAATTCCTAAAACACAGAAGCACACTGTAAGACACTGTATAGTAACCAAAACGCTCTAATAACAAAGAGCTTTAGCTGTCCTCACCCTGAATGCCCATGACGCTGCTAATAACCACAATGTGGCCTTTTTTCCTCCGTTTCATGTCAGGTAGGATTTCCTTCAGCAATCGCACAAGCCCGAAGAAGTTGGTGTCCATGACCTTCTTCATCTCATCTATAGACTGACACTCGATGGGTCCAATCAGACCCATCCCAGCATTACTTACTGTAAGGAATTCAAGAATGGTAAGAAATGTTATAGAGGCATGTACAGTACAACTGCATATTAGAAAACTATACATGGATACATAGTTACATAGATAGATTTTCTGTCTGCTGTGAATGAATTGGCGCTGGCTTACTGAGAATGTCCACCCTGCGCTCAGGCAGGCTGTCCACGCAGGCTTTGATGGAGTCCTCGTCACATACGTCCAGTTGCTTGATCTCCATGGTCCTGCCCAGCGTCCGACCTGCTGCCTCAACCAGGGCCTCACCCTTACTCAGGTTCCTCATGGTGGCATAGACTACACCAAACAGAATTCATTTGAAGCAGAGGTGTTGTTATTGCTTGTGCAGATGATTGAAAACTCTACCAAAATACAGAACATCAGACACTTTGTGAACCTGACAGTTATACGTTTGCTGCCTAACAAATGCAATAGATGCAAAAGAACAGTATTTATGATGTTTAAATCCTTGGAAATTGACAGCTGGCAAAGTCCCAGCTACTCAAGGTAATCCCCTGCGTGTCTATTTCTTCCACAGAAAGTAGTTCCTATGAAAGCTGTTGACAGCGAACGTGTGGATTATCCAGGGTGACCTGGACATTGTTTGGGGGAAAGAGAAATTGTTGTTCAGCTGGCACCAGCTCAAGTATCTCAGGCAAAAACCTTGAAACTCTCCACTTAAAGAAAATCTACATAGCTATGACATACATTATCAGTGAAGGATTAGTTTTAGCCTCTAACATTTAGTATTACCAGAGGTCAGTTTTATTGCCACCATGTTGAATATACATCATATAGAAATGGATTTAATCATTTAAGTTTAGAGTCTCACTGAAGTGTAGATTAGACAAGAGACTGTGTGGGTTAAAGTTTTGGTTTGGACCCTGAAAAACCTTTCTCTTTCTTCGAAACAAGAGCTATTCCCATTCTAGGTATTATCGATGAAAGTTGCTAAATTAAACAAGAGCAGAAAGAAAATATGAATATGAGATCATAACATTTTATAAGACCCTTTTACTCCTTTTCAAAAAAGTCTACCTTCCTCTTAGTGCTGTACATTCCCTTCCCTTCAGAAATGCAGCTGTCCACTACAATGTAGTTTAGACCGAACCCTTTAAAAATTTACCCATGAACCTCTTCTTCTCATCTTTTGCGATGCGTTCAGCCAAAGCGAGGCCAATCCCTGAGGAGCAGCCTGTGATGAGTACCACCTTCTGGTTCATTATGCCTGGTTGGTGTTTGCCTTGCAGCTCCAGTCGCAGAGAATGAGAGAGAACAAAAGATAGAGAGGTAGAAGGCGAATTGGAGGCGCTTTTAAAGCCCTCTCCTTAATCCACAGGTCTGCAACTCAGCAGAAGCCTTGTGCACATGGCCTGAAGATTACCATTGAGCGTGGCGTACTCATGGTCCTGCAGCATAGTGGGGATTTAAGCTAATGACAACAAGTCCATCGTTGCCGTGAACGAGTAAACAATCAAAACAAAACCTTGATGGAATAAAAAAGCAGAATTTGAAAATGGTGATATGTTTTATTAAAGTTCATAATTTCTCAATCAGGGCTATAAAGAGTGACATTTTACGCAAAAATACAAAGAGTGTGCGACAGTACCTCATCTATAAAGCTTTTTTTTTTTATTATTCTAAGGCTTATTTTTCTAATTCTAAGGCCACAAATAACTTCAGGAATACGGTACATCGTGGTGTTTAAAGTCAATTGTAAAGAGCCTGAATGACTATTGTTATAAGCAAATGAAAGAACGTAAATGAGAAACAAAGAAGAATCCAGAAACCTTGTCCACCAATGTTTAACATATTTTTCACACCGTGTGCATTGAATTGCAAGATTTTGAGTGTTTTCTTATGCAGATCTTTGAATTTTTGTTGTGTTACTCCCAAAACACACCATCTGGCGTTGAGCTAAGCACATCAGTGTTACAAAACGGCAATGTCAAGTATTTAAAGCTCAGTGCACTTACATGGAAAGACGTAATTTTTTCTAAGCTCACAATATCTTAAATGATTAGGATTATGTAAGACCAGCAACACATGATAAGCGTTCAAACTTCCTGGATGTTTTGCAGATGCTACTTCTTTGTGCTTTTCCTAGTTAGCCTTCTTGATGGAAGCTTGCATGTACTTCAAAAGATCTTTGTCCCACATCTCGGGGTCCCAAGCGAGGAACCAGCCAGTGAAAGAGAGTGGCTCCTGCCCCTGCTTAACGATGGTGACGGGGACACCACAGCGGCCAGAGGGGTCTGAATTCACATACTCTTGGGCTGAAAGGAAAACAAGGACACGTTTGCAAACTGAAGTCTTTTTTGTAATTTTCCCTTTGTTTCTAACAATTCGGTTATTCTCACCAATCTTGGATGATCCAGTTTTCTCTGTCTCATTGGCATCTTTTCCGATCCAGACAAAGATCTGGTGGGAGAAATAACCAAAGGGATTTAGAGCCAAGAAAGCAATAAAAATGATATTTACAAACTTTATCAAATGTGGTGGCATACCTGATCCCAGGTATCCAGAATCATGACATCATCAGTTGCCAGATCGATCTGTGTGAAGTCACCTGGCACCTCTTCCACCTAAACATTGTTCATAACAAAATAAAATGAATAACAATCTCATTCCATTCATTCATTCGTCTTCTGTAACCGCTCGTCCTGTGAAGGGTCGTTGGGGTTCTGGAGCCTATCCCAGCTGTGATCAGATGAGAGGCGGGGTACACCCTGGACAGGTTGGCAGTCTATCGCCCGGCTAACACAGAGAGACAGACAACCATTCACACTCATACACTCACCTATGGCCAATTTAGAATCACCAATGAACGAGCATGTCTTTGGACAGTGGGAGGAAGCCGGAGTACCGGGAGAGAACCCACGCAGACACAGGGAGAACATGCACACTCCGTCCTAAATAACCATCTCACTCTATT
Source organism: Chelon labrosus (assembly GCF_963514085.1). Lineage (NCBI taxonomy): Eukaryota > Metazoa > Chordata > Actinopteri > Mugiliformes > Mugilidae > Chelon > Chelon labrosus. Next base: position 23,048,673 of record NC_140343.1, on the reverse strand, counting down.
AAATTCAAACTTGAATACTCACAGTCAGCCTGCCAGTCTTGTTGGAGCAACCAAACAGTCGTGGGGGTCTGACTATTTTCTGCAGGGTCTTGGAGGTCTGGTAGTCCGTCTTTCCACCCAGTGCTGTCCAAAAATCAGCTGACAACAAGGGAAAGTCCACAGTTTAACACAGGAAATATTTTACTGCTACTACTTTGCAGCTTATTTGTTTGACACTTACAGGGCTCCTTGGTCTCCTCCACCTCAGTGGGAGTTCCTCCAAGCAGGCTGGCAACAAACTTAGCTGCAGTCATCTCCTCCTGACTTGCTCCTTTTCCCTTCCAGATGAACAGGGAATTGGGTGACTTCAGCACGAACGCATCGTTAGTGTTCAGGGCGGAGGCAGTGGGTACCACCTGGGTCGGCCAGCAAGAGAGGGAGGAATGGTTTTTAACTAGTCACTGGAAGGCGTTACTTTTGTACATACAGTACAATGAATGAGGCAGACCTCAACAGCTCGTGTGGCTTTGGTGGAGCTCTTGCGGATATGGAAGAGCCGCGTGCTGCCAGGTGTGCTGTCGCCAGACGTGCGAGAGGTACCACCCAGGTGGATGACCAAAGGGTTGCTCTTAAACAAACTCACGAGGTGAGGAGGTTCTTGCCCCTGAGTGACCCGAACCTGCAGAGACATGAGAGTCGTTGTGGATCATGCTTGAATGCAGAAGTTAGTCATCACAGGAACAGTATTATTGAGCATTTGCTGCACTTTCCTGCAGCCAGCAGCGGGTTAGTTTAGTTTGGCATAAACACAGAAAACTGAGGAAAACATCTTGTCTGGTCCTGCCTGAGGGTTACAAAATCCCTCAGCCACAAACCCTAAAGCTCAGGCTGTTTAACCGTTTCCATTTTTGCTAAGCTAACTAGCTGTTAGATGTAGCTTCATATCTACACAGTCTTACCTGTGTAGCTACTCCACCCATGCCGTCGTCCAGGTTGACAGTGAGAAAGGCGGAGGCAGCCAGTTCATCCTGAGTGCACTTCTGCCCTTGCCTACAGCAAAGCCACAGTGGATTTAGATTTCATACAAATGTGCAACAAATGGTGACACTCACTGTAAGTCTGAAAAGCAATGCCAGTTTACCAACCAGGTCAAACGCTTGACCACATGAGGAGGCCTGCAACTATATTTTGGAATTTGCACCATAAGTCCACAACTTTTTTGAGAGTCCAGATTTTTCTAGTTTCAGCCATGCTTTAGATGGTAAGATCAGTCTGTTCGTCAGTCTGTCAGGCCATCATGTTGTCTTCAAGCTTTGCCAATGAACATACAGGCAAAGACCAGGCCTTTTGGAAGGGTACCGAACAGGTTGGAGTCATTCATTCAACTGTGAATTCTGTCATATCAGTGCTTGAAGACAATACGAGACCATCATGGTGAATGCTGAACTTTTAAACAGAACAAACCAAGAACCATCAGTCAATTTTTTGCCCTTGGCCCCGTAATAGATAAAACCGGGCTATGCTTAAAAGGTTTGACCCACCAAGTATAGATGATGTGCTTCTGTCTGCCTCCATCGTTGTAAGAGTACAGCACCAGGTAACAGTCACCTCCATAGAACTGTCCATAGGTGGAAGGGTCCACGGCTACTTTATCGCTTCCTTCCACTCGCCAGATCTATAGATAACCCAACAGTGTCACATGTGCATATTGATATTTTAATGAATGGACATAAAGCCTGATTATAGTCAAGCTGACTGGCGTACCTGAACTTTCCCGGATCCATCATCCACCATGCCGTGCTGGGCAGCCATGATTCTGTTGCTGTGGAGCTGGGAGCAGTCAAAGGGAATCTGCTCCACCTTGGCGATGCGACCAATAGTGTAGACCTGGCCTGGGCATGCATCCCCTTCCAACCATTTGAAGAAGAACTGTTTGAACATTGTGGTCTCAGCTCCTGCTGGTATGACCTGGACCTGCACAAAATAAAAAGTATATCCATTAGTAAGACATGATAGGAGGGATGGAGTTCAGGTTGCAGACTTTCATGCATAACCACATTACCTGAGTTTTCCTGGAGTAATTGTGGTCTTTGATGAACTTGTGTGCTGCAGCCAGCGCTGCTTTGCGCTCATCTGTATTTGCATTCCGCCCTGCAGTGTGGAGCGTGTTACATAGATGTCAAGCTCTGATAAAATCTATTTCAGTGAGTCAGTCAATGGCAAGGAACCACAGAGCAACAAAATGAGCAGTGATACAGGTTGCAAAAAAGTTGTGGCTGTTACAAGCTTATTACCTTTCCAGACAAATATTTTATTATCTCCTCCATTATCCAAAATGTAGCATTCACTCTGGGAGAGCATGTCTTGTTTGAATGGGTTTTTATTGGCCACCAAAGTTGTTTTCATGGAACCAGCAGCATCAGAAATCTACAAAAAAGAGAGAGCTCTTAAGATACTGCAATATTGATTCACATGAAGTAATTCATTCAGGATTTAGAAACACACAAAGTTGTACCCTGTATGTACCACTGTATGCGTGTGTTTACCAGATAGAGTGAGGCCTGGTTCTTTTTGGTCTTTTCGGCAGATGTATCACAGCTTCCTGGTGGGAGCTGAGGCAAGGGTCCAAGTTCCTATAAATATACACAGCATTGTACTTTACATCCTTCCTAGCACCCAAACAAGCAATATAAAATCAGTCACAAATGTTCCCAGAGATTTTCTGAATTAAAAACAATGCTCACTTTGATGACAGCTTCTGGCTCGGAACCTTCGTCAATCATGTGAACCTCGGCGCGGCCGTTTCGCTCGGTGTCACGGATGTCATTGGTCATCTGAGTGGTCTTGAGGCGCTCATAGCGATTGCTTTCGCTTCCAGACCAGTGGTAGATGTCCTGTCATGTCACATAGAGGAGCCGGGGAAAAGAAGATGAAAATGACACGCAGCTGTGCAACACTTGAAACCTGCTATTAAACTCAAATGCTTTTGAGTGTGTGGTCCCTGTTCCAGGTCACCTTTCCCAGGTCGATGATGAAGCAGTCTCCTTTGTTGAAGCTATCCCAGCTCAGGTCCACCTCTGCAGCTCTGACTGTCCGACGACCTTTAACGTGCAGCAGGCGCTTGACATTCATGTCATTGGTCACCACGTGCTGGAAGCCTGAGGCCACTCCTCCTTTCTGTAAATAAAACATTCAAACTAATCTATAAGCTGCATAGTATTAAGATTTCTAGTGAAACACAAGTAATTCCATTCATTCATTCATTCATTCATTCATCTTCTGTAACCGCTTGTTCCTGTTAAGGGTCTGCTGGAGCCTATCCCAGCTGTCATCTATCTCTTGCCACATTGTTCCAGATGTCTTGGACAGAACTTCTCATATCTGCCAAGTGACAGAAACGATGTCTCTTGTCGTTCTGGCATCAATCGCCTCTTGTCAACTGCAATAACATTGTTGGCCACTTGACTGTATCATTTCTTTTTAAGTCCATCCATAACTGTTAGAAAACAATTTCCAGTAATTTCCTGATGTAGTGGTAACAATATAATAGACCATGACAATCAGCTAAACTTCGCTATTGAGCTCTGTGAAGGAGTTGTTCATTTATCACAATAAGCTCAATTATTAACTCGTGTTTTGAGAAGATTAGTATCTTAATTTGCGCAGTGTGTAGTACTAAAGCACAAAACTAGCCTGGTCTGTTTTCCAGAGGCCTTCTTCAGCTCATGACGTCTGCAGCCATTTGGTGTTTTGGCACTAAGGCAGAATGTTTCTGCACGACTTGTTTGCTGGTTCAAACCTCCCATGGAAACCTTCCGCACAAAACCCCAGGGAGAAACCTACCACAACTCCAAACAGCTCCCAAAATAGCACCGTTAGTCCTACTTCTCATGCAAACAAGATACTTAAAAAACACTCTAGGTTAGGTCATTAAACTGTTTTCTCCGATAATAAGAAATAAATAAATCTCATCTTCTATTGCAAAATATATGTTTAATAATATGGTTTACACCACCATGGAAACAGTGTGCATGCATATTTCACCTTGTATTTGATGCCAGCCTTGAAGTAGCTCAGAAAGGTGAGTGACTCTTGGTTTTGAAACTCATTGAACTGTATTGCAGCCCCACCCAGGTGATCATCCAGCTGAGTTATGAAAATGGCGGCGGCCCCACTCTCATCCTTGGTAGCTTCATCACCTGCCGTATAACAGGTAAGCAAAAAATGTAAATGCCTAAACAAATGGAGAAAAAATGAAATTTGAATCAAATTTAGATTATCGGCAAAGAATGCAATACCAATCCATGAGTGAACGTTGTAGGAAGGAGCCGGGGTGGTGAAGAGCACTATGTAAGCGTCTCCGGTGAAGAAGTCTCCATGGAGTTCAGTTGGGACTGGTTTCAAATCCATTTTCTCCACCCGCCACACCTGCAGGCCAGGCTTCTTCCCTGCACTCGCGAACTGTTCGTGTGCCATGGTGGTCAGGGGCTAAGAGGAGACATGTCTTCATGAAAAAGTAACCATTCAAGTCACAGCAAAGGATTTACCTAGTTTCTTTTTCTTATGCTGTAATAAACTGATTGGTTTTGGGTTTGAGACAGTTAGTTGGATAAAGTAAGCAATTTGATGGCATCATCTTAGGCTTGAATAAATAGCATCGGATTGCCACTCCTACTAAATAATTACTCAGTGATGAAAATGTCAATTGTTGCACACCTGGTTTTATGCAGATTTCAAATCCACTGATAATCAGTCAGATCTCCTCATCATGGTTATGCACATCACAAAGCATCAAAAAGTTCACTCACGCAACCAGCCCACCTTTACAATGGTGAATTATCTTTTCTTTATTACATCTCCATTAAAGGTTCTCAGTTTTCCCAGAATAGCATGTATGGTTCCGCAGCATCTGTTGCTTAACCTGTCATACGGGTCCTTGTTCTGATTTATAGACCTGTGCTGATTGAAAGAAATTGCCAGGGTGTGTCCTCTGTACCTATTGCCAAACTGCAAGGCTGAGTGGAATGAAGAGCCACTCCCCACTTGCAAGACAAATGTGTCTTATGGTACCGCATGTAGTTATTATCCTGTGTAGATTCCACCCAGCAGTGGGAAATGTTAGCATATTATCAGCCCAGATACAACTGTTATCTCCTTTATTCATATTGATGAACTTGCAAAATTCATGTTAATCTGTCCTAGATGAAAATATATTCGTGCATTCCATCTTTGTCCTGACCAACAACCTGTAATTTACGATGAAAATATGTTCCAACTATTTTATTTCCCTTGACACAAAACCAGGCACATCTGAATTTATCAGTTTTGCAAACACTTGTCATTTTGCAAATGCTGTGTGAAAAGCTACAGCAGGTTTTGATGGCATTAAAAAGAGGCTTCAGGCGTTTTATATAAAAAAAATAAAGAAATAAAAAAAGAATCCATTACCTGTTGAGGACAGAAGACAGATGCTGTGTGTGTAGAAGCTGCGCCGCTGCTCTTCCAGTTCTCCGCACAGGGTTGCCTGCGCTCAGGTCTGCTATATACGCAGGGCAAACATCCGCGTTCAGACGGAGAGGCGTGTCCGGCCACATCCCTTCCCAACCCACTATAAGAGCAGCCACAAATCCCCCCGTCCATGCTGGAAGGATTCCCGAACAAAGTAAGGTTGCCAAATATAACGAAATGATGCGTAAGACATCACATAAACATGATCGTCTCAAACAGTGCAACGCGCGTTGAAGCCATTTTGACCTCCAGACTTCTTTAGAGCTACTTTCTGCACATTGCACTAGTAATTCATAACTTTTACTAAGTGGGGATTTGAGTGCAGGATTTTTACTTGAAATGGAAGCAGCACATGATTTAAAACCTAAAATGCACCAACACAAACGTCAAATAACTTCCCTTAGATATCTAAAGAAGTACATTAACTATTCTAAGACCTACTTGCTGCATGCTTGATTATTTTCCCTTTTTACCAACCTCCACTCCCCTAATTTAATCTGACGAAAGGAGTGTGATAGCACACTTCACACTCCTTTCCTCAGATTGAAATAATGATTATTATGCAGGATTTACTAGCAAAACATGTGTTTAAGCCCATAATATACTAAGAAAGCCACCCAGCCAACTGAAAAGCAATTACGTTTTGCTCCACCTCCGCCAACTAGAATTCTCAGACTTCACTGTCAGTGGTTAAACTGGTAAAACACACAAGGGCTGTTTTCTGCATGACAACGGCCTTCATTCTGGATTCATTTAGAATGAACTACATGTGTTCTTTTACAAAGTAGATGATATGAATGCTTTTTCCAACACTGAGTTGAAACCCACCTTGATGCATTCATGTGCGTGCATGCAGCAGTTACACTGTAAATGAGAGACAGTTCATGTAGTATAACTCTGATATCAGTTTGGTGTGTTGCTCATCATTTGCATTTGCGCTTTTGTCAGTATTATCTTTTACATCGTGCAAATTATAGTGCTGTAGGTGAAACCAAATCAGACAAAGTGGACAGTTCAAATACTGATGCAACTAAATCTGATGAACAGCAATATCATGCCGTAGGGTTGTTCTTGGAGTGACATCTTATACCTGCCACATAAGTTTATAGCTTTTCATGCAAGAGAAATTTCAGACTCACAAAAGAGCAAAAAACTTAAGTTGGTGTCCAGAGTATGCACAGAAGTGAGGCCATATTAATTGTTGTAAGAAAGACACATAAGGTTGTAAGTAACAGTCAAGGGGAATATTTAACACAGAACTTGAGAACTCCAACCATCAACTGCCACATGAATGAGTCAGAAATTCTGAAATGCAGGAAAAAACAGGACTAAAACGGAACGTTGACTCATCTGTTTCCTGAGTCTCGAACAGTGGATTTGTGATGACTAGAACAGCTGGCCTCTCTTGGAAGTGATAGACACTCGTCTTCTCTGCTTGCACAGTTGATTTGGCAATTACATTGTTGTTGTTTTAGCGCTCATTTCAGTTTGGGGTGTGATTGTCTGTCAAAGAACTGTCACCACCTCAAATTTTGTGACCACTTGACTCCCACGTGGCAGCGTGACAGAAAAAAAAAAGGCACAAATCTCCCCCCTGAGCTCTGGCAGTCGCCTCAGGTTAGGGCTGGCTCCATCACTCCCACCGTCAGAGCTGCATCAGCACATTCTGCCTCATTGTGTTGTGCGCACACAACTAACAGTCTCTTGTCCGGGACATACCACCGTGCCTCCACAAGACAAAACACATACACAAGCACACAGTGTTAACATGGTGATTGAGCACAAAGGGTGCCAACTACCAGCTACTTGTTCTAACTTGAGTGGGGCAGTGCGCTCAGCACTGCATGTTGCATAACTGTCTAGAATATGGGCTGTGATCATAACCAAGGAGGCCGCAGAGTTTCACACAAAGGCATTAACAGCCCTCAGCAGCGTAATATTGGAACACTACTGTGAGGCATATGACATAAGGGGTACACACAGATACAAGAATCAGTCAAAATTGTCTGCAGGCGTGTCTCAGTTTTAATTTCCTGCACCAGCACCTGCAGATGTTTTTCAGCCATAAAAAGGGTCCACTGGTCACAGGTTAGGATCATTGTAATTTACCAGTCAGTTTAATTAAGTGCTAGATAGGTTTGAGTCGCCCTTAATAATTTAAAAGAGGCAAGAGGACCAAAAAAGAAATATGGACAAGTTTACCTCTTCACAGATCCATTACAGCTGTTTCCTCATGTTCCTACTCTGACTTGGGTTAAGCCCACTGTATTAGATACATACATACATACATACATACATACAGAATCAGTTTTCTCATTTAATTCTTGTCAAAACTGTTGCTTTCCCCAAATTTGAATTCAGACCAAGCTGTTTTTTCCACATTTATCTCATGAGATATAAACAGCCAAAAGTGTCCGTACAGTCACTGATCTCCAACTTTCGGGCTTATTTGAAAGACAAATAAAGCGAGACGGCATGTTTGCTTTTTATTATATATTTAGATGAAAACCACCAAGCAATATTCTTGGATCATGTGCAATCCGCACAAAGCTCCCCATAACACCCTGCACTTCATTTAACAAGGTTTACTTTAGATGTATATGGATTTATACAGGATAAAAGAGAGTAGAACAATAACCTGACTGGAATACACCATAATGCTGCAAGAGAAGAGGTATTTGAGAATCAGTGTAGGAGTTCACCTGAAGAGGACAGTTGAACTGCAGGTCAGGATCTGTACAGTCTTACTGCATTTGTTGCGGCAATGTACAGAACAGATTTGTTCCACACCATCTACCTATTCTTGTCTAAAGCAAATACAGTTAACAAACATCATAAAGGGCAAATAGGTGCAGTTGTGACACATGAGAGAATGGACATGGGCCTTCTGAGGGTGTCCTGTGGTGTCTGGGGGCAGAATGTTGCTAGTGGGGGCCTTTGGGTCCTGTGGGTTGAGGGGAGGGGCCTCTGTGGATCATCCCACAGATACTTGATCAGTCTGGGATCTAGTGATTTTGGAAGCCAGGTCAACACCTTGTGCTTTTTTTCATGTTTTCTTGAGTTGTTCCTAAATCGTTTTTGTGTGTGTGTCTGTGTCAGGCTGCATCCTGCTGGGGATGGCTACTGCCATCAAGGAGTGTCATTGCTATGGGGTGGAGGTGCCTGGTCTGGTCTAGGTGGGTGGTACATGTCTAAGTAACATCCACATGAATGCCAGGTCCAAAAGTTTCCCAGCAGAACATTGAATTGTCACAAGATGGTTAATGTTATTCACTTCTCCTGTCAGTGGTTTTAATGTTATGCCTGATCGTTCTATAACTGCAGAGTAATTTTATGCTTTCATTTCCCTGTCTTATCCTACAATATTTTGTATTCTATTCTAATCTAAGCTGTGGTTATGTTTGGGGAAAGATTGTAGCCATGGTCAAACAAGAAGATGATTTGCAAGTTGAGTGCACACTCCAATAGTTTGCATGGCGATCTGGCCCACATCCATCTGCCATGTTCACTTTTATGCATTCAGCATCCACTTTGCTACATAAAAGCTTTTGGCACAGCATACAAATTATCCATAAAGTAATTTTTTGAGAGTGGGTAAGGTTCAACACACGAGGATGCCCAGAAAAGCTGAAATTTTATCAAACCCATTTGAAAAATTAAGCACGTGTGGCCATGTGGATCATTTGTATGTCGCCCCTGCTGAAAATGAATAGTTGTAAATGTGTCTTGTAAATGTAGATAGTCTTTACTGTATTTGTATATGCCATTATGTTGAAGGAGCAAATATTCAGAGAGGGAAAGGTTTCTGTAAAGTATTTAAAAAATCCAGCTATGACAAAGTAACACGTCTGTGATCACCACACTCATTGTTATGATGCTGTTTTGGGGCTTTTGGGTTTTAGTGAACGTTGCAAAACTGTCACAACAAGGACATCTGTCATGGCTCTAGTAGACAATATGTTTTTTTTTTTTTACTCTGCACATACAGTAAACACACAAACAGTTCCCAACCATTTATTAAATCCACTGGTGTTGTTTCACTAGTGCTTGCCCAATCTTACAATGGGTTCATTATGCAACACATGCGATCAGGCACAACATTGAGACCACTGACAGGTGAAGTAAATAATGCTGACCATCTTGTGACAATACAATGTTCTGCTGGGAATCTATTAGACTTGGCATTCATGTTGATGTTACTTAGACATGTACCACCCACCTAGACCAGACCAGACACCCCCACCCCATAGCAATGACACTCCTTGATGGCAGCAGCCATCCCCAGCAGGATGTAGCCTGACACAGGCACACACAGAAACGGTTTAGAAACAACTCAAAAAACATGAAAAACAGCACAAGGTGTTGACCTGGCCTCCAAAATCACTAGATCCCAGACTGATCAAGTATCTGTGAGATGATCTACAGAGGCCCCTCCCCTTCCTTCAATGAATAGGACCCAAAGGCCCCCACTAGCAACATTCTGTTGCCAGACACCACAGGACACCCTCAGAAGGCCTAAGGAAGACCAACACAATATCTGATCAATGTATAACTGAATAACATAGTAGCTAAGTCACAGATTTGATAATACGTGTGATTAACATGAGGAGGCGGTGTCACAACTCTGTATCAAGGCAACCCTTTAGACGTGTTCCAAGACATCATTAAACTTGAACAAAGAATATTGCTGGCAAGCAGGACAACCTGTTTTCTCTCTCACCTCCTTTGGTGGAACTGAGACAGCAGCATTGATTAAACTGACTGAATCAGTGACTGGAAGGTATTCAGGTGTTGAACCTATAACCACCGACTACACAAAGCTGAATGTGAAAGGTTGAGAACTCTGCATAGAAAACAGGAAATCAGGTATGTTTTCAGTTATGTTTTTTTACAGATTGTTTTGGGATAAATGCAAAAAAAGAAAAAAATTATAGTGATCAAACAGCGGCTGAGAAAATCTGACAGAATTGCTTCTTGACAAGAGTTGCATGAGAAGATTAATACTGCTTTCATATCTTAAAAGTCAACACAACGCTGCAGCTGACACACTGTAAACAGTCCAAGAGAATGCCTGGCTCTGACCAAAGGTTGAAACAATCTGGCTGTTATCAGCTCTATAGAACACTAACTAACACGTTGCATCTTGTTTCTGTAAAACCACAAATTGTTGGAGGTATGCTGGACTACTTGCGTGTGTGCAGCTGCTTCCTACAGGAGTCTCTGCTGGTTGCTTGGCAACCTCAAGGTGATGACACCTAAGGCCATAGTTTGCATCGTTGCTTTCCCCATGGTCTTTATGCTAAGCTAAACTAGTAAGTGCATGGTGAAGCTTTATGAAAGTATTAACAACAGTTACAGAGGATGGAAGGTAAGCTGTCATCCCTGATGGAAAACCCCCTCGTCATTGTACCCAACATGGTACAATAACAGCACTGGGCAGCGCCTTCAGCAGCATGACTACTTCTGCCACACTGCTGTGAAGGAACGTTACCGGAGGTCCTTCCTTTCTGCTGCTGTGAGGCTGTGCAACCAACCCTGCTCCAGTAGACCACATATATATATATATACTTTTGCATTAAATTAGCTATTTATTGTATTTATTTAACATTTACTTTTCCTTGTCTTGTGTGCACTCTTATCTTACTTCCTTATCTTATCTTATAACAAAGTGATAATCTGGTTGAATGCTAGCATGGCTCTGTGCAAACCTCGACAACAAAGTTCAGTGGTGTTATGTCAGTGTGTGTTGTGTGTCACATTTCTTGGCTGAGGGCGGTGTTTCCTGGTGTCTTGCCATCATTATGAAGTTGCCAGGCAACCAGCAGAGACTGCAGGAAGTAAGTGCACAGAGCCAAGAATGAACTACAGTCTGAAGTAGTTGCTTTTATTTGGACAGACGGAACAAATAAGATACGATGTTAACTAGCATGTGACACGTGACAACACTCACACAGCATTTGTATTTAAGGCGGTTTACAGTAGTGCTCTGTACTGGTCTGTTCACTGTTGCTCAAAGACACTTAAACTTATGGGTTGGTGAAGGGAACTGCATGACCTGCTACACCTAAGCCACATATATTGAAGCTTACAAACTATCTTCATAATTAGTCCTATATAATTGTCATTACTGCTGTCTGAAAGCATTTAAACATTAATTGAATCATATTAATACGCAACTAGCTTAGCTCCAGATATCAGATGCCTGCGTGTAATTGGGATAATAAATCAAATCAGCTGAATCCTATTGTGTGGTCTTGTGGAGAAAAAGCAAGTAGGAACATGTGCTGCATGTTTTCTTTCCCAGATGAGTTTATGAGAAATCTCCACTGCCCCCTGTGGGCTCATTAGCTGTGAACTTCTAGATCACTCTCAAACGCCGCCTCTGCACTAGTTGCCTCAAAAGTGTGAAAAAAATAAAATAAAAACACTATAGTTATACACACACACACACACACACACAAAAAAAGCTTAGATATATAAGACAAAACTATTATAAGTATGCAGAAAGTATTACTCAGGATCAGAAACACAGATGTACAGCAGTTAAAATGTATTTGTGTTATACAGTGATGTGAAAAGGTGTTGCCCCCTTCCTGATTTCTTATTTTTTTGCATGTTTATCACACTTAAATGTTTCAGATCAAACAAATTTAATTTTTTCACACCACTGTAAATAAAAGCTGAAAGGCCAGGGTCAGAGAATGAACATCCACATCCCCCCCCCCCCATCTACTTCACAGCATGTGACGCTGTGTGAAACAAGCTGTACTAAATTAGGTGTGATCTTATCTCAGCCACAGGGAAGGCACAAATACAGAATTCAGACGACTCACCACAGGAAACAGACAACAACCTATTGATCCCAGAGGGAATCTAAACTGTGTTTTCTTATGCCTAATTCGTATGCCTAATACTTTTGATACACCTGTAGTACAAGACTGAAACTTCTGACAATAAATTCTCTACTACATTTATTTTTCTAAAGATAGTAAAGGAAAATGATCTCTGTCCTGCCTTGGTCACACATATTTTCAGTTTATATACTGACTCAAAATGTGCAATAAACTTGATTGTTCAAGAAATCATCCATAAATGAGAGTTAGTTTGTAAGAATTTAATAACGCCACGATAACAAATTATATAAATGATTGTACGTGACTTGTGAAATACTTACATGTTATTTATTGGCAGGCACGAGGCAGTAAAATATCATAGGCACTTTCATAAACAGAGGGGAAGCATGCATAAGACAACACCCTGAGGGAACAGGGTGGTCAGGGTATATATTTTAGAAGCTGAAAAACACTTTTCACTTCTTCTTCTTCACTAAAATATGCAAAACTGAATGTGTGATGTAGTATCGGTTCAAAAGTGTTTGGTTTACGCAGTTGTGATTTATGATCATTTATTTCCAGAAGACAAAATTAAGTCTTTAATATACAAATTTAAACATGAGGAAGAAAAGTGAGAAGAGGCTGCTACCTGAAATCATCAATACAGTCCAAACGATGAGGATTCATAGCCTCGCTGCAGAGATGTAGGAGATCAGAAAAAGCAGGTCAAGTCTCTTCTTTAAAGTGCGGTCTTATTAGATGTAATTTCTATGCAGCCGTGTTGGCGGGCTGTAAGTTGTCGGGAGTGTTGGAGCTTGAAAAGGTCAGATGCTGGTTCTGAATAGACCATGGCCGCAGAGCACGCTGTTCACCTGAGCCCCGCAGCCAGCTTCTCCATGACAACTTTGCGCTCTTCTGCTTTCTGTTGGGAACGGCGCAACTTGTTCCTCAGCTCCTCAAGATGGTCCAGTGTGCCAGCCAGCTCGCCTTTCACTGTTTTCATCTGACTCTCCAGCATCTGTGTGTGGTGGAGGGAGTTTCTCCTGTATCGCCTGCTGGAGCGCACTTTTTCCTCCAGGTCCTCCACTTCAGCGAGCAACAAGACCAACAACAACAGATAATTGAGGAAATTGAGAAAACTCAAACACACGACAAATACAACAGCCAATGTTTACAACAGTTAGAGGGCTGTGTTTGTGATACAGACCCATGTTCTCCTGGTAGCCCATGCTATCCAAACCAGACTCTGTCTTCTTATCCAGGAGGTTTTTAGTCTGCTGCAGCATCTTCTCCATCTTGACCAGTTCAACAGCTTTTGTGTCGCTGTCACGGCGAATTTTCAGCAGCTCCTGCTCCCTCTGAGTCAGCTCACTGAAACCCTTACTCATGTCGAGTGTTAAAAGTCTGAACGGCACAGCCTAAAACTCTACTCAGAGACAATGAATGACATGCAATGCAACAGCCAGCGACCTTAGTGAACACAAGACAGAAAGACGATGCGCCGAAAACTGCTTTTGACGTCCAATGAAGCGCCGCATTAGAGAAACTGTGACCAGCATAGACTTCTCTTTCTGATACAGTAGCACAAAAAACACGTGTTTATTTGCAGTCCATCTGTACTGCTGGTGATGTTTGGCTTTTTATAGGCCAGAACCTCAGCACATGCCTGGAAGTCATCTGAAAACAGACATCTCTCAGTATGCACCATTGCAATTAGCAAGTCATAAGACTGGCTTCACAAAGCCCTTGAGAGAGAGAGAGAGAGAGAGAGAGAGAGAGAGAGAGAAAAGAGAATTTTCACACTAAATAGAAATGTCAGGAAGAGCAGGGGTTTGAGAGTTTGTCCTTTTAGTAGATGTAACAACTTTGTATGTATTTGTCTTTACTGAATTGAAAAAATTGTTAAGCAATTGTTGGCAACATTGTGCTATTGGTGTGGATATGGAAAATTTTAACTTTTTGTCGTCAACCAAGGTCTGGTCTGTGAACACCTGGTAGAAACAAAACAGCCATGCTTTTTTATTGACCTTACCAAGAAACTGGAGCAGCAGCACCATCACGGAAGTGTTTTAGGAGTCTGTATAATCAGGGACCTACCTAGATAGCAAATGGGGAACTATTCAGCTCTATGTGAATGATCTTTACAGTAGTCACACATGTCATGCAATAATTCTGCCTTATCAGTCCAGTATCTTATGTCACATCTATCATATGGGTTTGGTGTCATGATTCACCGTCTCTCATAAGGTTGCGTCTGACATTCTCAGCAGACATATTGCTCATTTAGCACATGTCAACATATAGCCTATTCTGTCTAAGAATAGAGTAGATCCTGGTAATGGTATGGGGGCTTTTTCCTGCATTTGACCCCAAGATCCCTTGGAAAAGAGTTGTGACGGAAAAAGGTGATCCACACGAGCTGCAGAGGCTGCATGAGACTGTTATGGACTGATTTACTGTATATATATTCGTGTGCTGAACATTTTGGAGTTGTGAACATTTTTACCCAAGTACATTCTGTTTGTTAGCAGAGTCTAACCAGTGCTAATAAATATAATTTTATTCATGAAATTACTGTGTTATGTGGTTGGGGTACAAAAACTAGACTGTGTCTTTTGGACTAGTTAAGTCAGGGTGTCTTTGCCTTTCAAAGAAATTTTCCTGTACGCCTGCTGTATGCTTGCAATGTTGCTCAAGTGGCTCATGAATCTTTAAAATTGCCGAATGGAGCAGACAGACTTGTTGTTTGTGGTCAGATCTAGTGAACATTGCTGCAAGCTTGAGATATTAGAGCGTACGCAGATCAGATCAGCGGCACATGATCCAGGCAGCAAACAAGCTGGTATGATTTCTGCCATATGAATAAACAGGCAGACTATTGTAGCACCCCCTGCTGTACTCTTCAGTGGACTAGTACCAGTGAGGCGCACAAGACCATGTCACAGTAGTCTACTGATGCACATAAAATTACTAAAATCCTGCTGTTAAATCTCTTTATGGCTGGGCTACCAACCCTCTTCAGCCATCGGGATGCCCAACTCTACCTCGATTTTTATCGTTCCGCACAGAAGAATGAGGGTCAGCAGTGTTTGCTGCATGTGACAAAATGTACCACAGAGTGAAGTTATGCCCAAACACTGCCTCCAATAAACCACCGCAATCACAGAATCACAGAATGGGAAATCTTTCACAAACACTGTGTCATTAGCCAGAACATCTGCAAATAATAACTCCATCTAGTCCATGTGTCTATATTTCTCATTCAGACTTTAAACTTGTGAACTGTAGTCTGCTGCATACAGTATATTAGTTCAGAACTAAGCATTGTGCTTTATTTATTTTTATTAAGTACACAGTGGGATTTCAAATTGAACAAATTTACATCTAGGAACATACTAAATGAAGCCACAATCAAGGAATGGCTAGCTTAACTGAACATACACCAATCAACCACAACATTATGACCACCTACCTAATATTGTGTAAGTCTCCCTTGTGCCTCCAAAACAGTTGTGACTCATCAGAGAATGGACATGGGCCTTCTGAGGGTGTCCTGTGGTGTCTGGCAACAGGGGGCCTTCAGGTCCTATGGGTTGAGGGGAGGGCCCTCTGTGGATCATCCCACAGATACTTGATCAGTTTGGGATTTAGTGAATTTGGAGGCCAGGTCAACACCTTGTGCTGTTCTTCATGGTTTTTTTAGTTGTTCCTAAACAGTTTTTGTGTGTGTGCCTGTGTCAGGCTGCATCCTGCTGGGGATGGCTGCTGCCATCAAGGAGTGTCATTGCTATGACGTGGGGGTGCCTGGTCTGGTCTAGGTGGGTGGTACATGTCTAAGTAACATCCACACAAATACGAGGTCCAAAAGCTTCCTGGCAGAATATTGTATTTTCACAAGATGGTCAATGTTATTTACTCCTCCTGTCAGTGGTTTTGGTGCTGTGGCTGATCAATGTACAAACTGGAAACAGGAGCAAGCAGCAAGACTGAGATATGTTATGTTATGTCATTTGTGAGGTGTAGAGGTCCTGGTAAAAAGCCACACTTCGGTTACATTTGGAGAAAGCCATTCGAGCTATTTCCATTTCCAGGGATCCATTTCCTGTATACAATTGTGCATATATACACTAACTGTCTCTAGTAGCTTTGTATTGATTTTCTCATCTAATTCCCAGCGGGACAGAGAATAAGAGAATGATTTCCCAAGATATTACACTGTAAAGATGTTGATATATATTGATGGCCTGCTGCTGGCAGTCTGTTCACTGGGGGGCTCTTTCTGATCAATTAAAAAAAACAAAGAGCATCCCGAACTAGCTCCTTTGGCATTATTACAGTAAGCAGATCAAGTCATTATTATACCGCTTTGTACAGCAAAATAAAAGCACATTACAGCACTTTATATTTCATGTCTTTTTTTTGCCTTTGTTTATTTTAGAATTCAGATTTGAGTGGTCGAAGCTTTCCATATTTACTAAAGTAACAAACTTTTAAAAATTTCATTGCTGCTGTCTTGTGTCACTTGATCTGTGATTGGAATTTGAATCTTAGCAGGGGCTTTACACTTTATATCACTGATTCGGGCCTTAATGTCGTTTCTAAATGGGAGGCACACATATAAACCACACTGTAAAGAGGCATTTTCCTGAGGCACAGCTTGGTGTTCTATTTTGGTGACTAGCTGTGCACTGCAGTGGGAGGAGTGGAGTAGCAAGGTTATAATGTTACCAGCTATCCGGCTATACAGAGCAATTACAGAGTGAGCAGTTACAGCAAATAATAAGGGAGCCATCATGTTCTCTGCATGCTTGACTTGAAACCTAGAGTATGCACAGATGGAGCAGGACCCTTTTATCGTGTTCTTGTGTTGCTGTGTCTCATGCACAGATGTCTCTGCCATCAAGCAGAGCTAATCAGCAGCTACTGATTGCAGTGATCAGAAATACATGCTTGCAATCCCATAATCAATATAGGAATCTAGTTTAATGAGTGATTCAAGATTTGTGCTATTATTACTTTGCCACATGTCTCTGCATTCCTTCGTCTCCAGGCATTCTTTGGCTTTCCTTGTTCTTCACTTTAGTGTGACTCGTACTGTCTCTGTAGCCACCTTCGTCCTCTGGGCTTCCCACGTGCAGAAACACTAAAAAAAATATGTTCCACTGGGAAAAAAACAACAACAACATTTTATTGCCAGACACTACAGAACACCCTCAGAAGGCCCATGTCCATCCTTGGATGAGTCACACCTGCTTTGGAGGCACAAGGGAGTCCTACAAAATATTAGGAAGGTGGTCATAATGTTATGCCCGATCAGTGTATATCATAGTCTTTTTATAACATTTTATTTTGTCACAGTCACAATTTTACTCATCTCAACAACAAAACAGAAAATGATATATATAAATAAAAACCTCAAATAAAATAGGATGTTTTTCATGAAAAACAAGCAACTCTTCCTTCAGGGCAATCCTTTTTTGACAACTGATCCACAGAAGACTGTTGTGTTGAAATGTCACAGAAGAAATGTCACGAACTTTGATCAACAATGAAGCCGTTGTGTTTCTGAACCTCCCGATACATGCATATGACAAAATAAAGCATACAGAATTATTGATCACAATTGACTGTGACCCGGCTAATCAGTGTCCACAAGCCAGATCATGTGGCGGCTGCAGAGTGTCCAGTCAGGTTTGTGGTACTGACTAGAGCTGTTTGTCACTGCTGGGTGCAGTACAGTGAACACATATGTCCACTATATTCACTACAAGTTGAAACAAGGCCAACTGGACTCGTTGGGTTCTGTGGATGATACCTATCAGAAACTCACATGTATTTGGTCCGTAACAACCCGATTCTTACCTGTAATTGGAGGAATGTGTTTTGATCCTGTTTTCTTTCCCTGATGAGTAGTACTCTAGAGACCCATTATCGGCTCGAGACTTCAAGCACACCCGCATTCACACCTTGAGATTGGAGTCCTCCAGTATCTGCTACTTGGATGAGTGGTCCAGATGCCCTTGTTTCAGCTTCGTTTTTAGATTCAGCATGTCCTGGATTACTAAGAACTATCCCAGATTATACAACATATTTATTCTCAAAGAGGAAAATCAATCTCACTCTGGTTATAGTAGCTAAAGAAAATCAGGTCAG
Organism: Chelon labrosus; assembly: GCF_963514085.1. NCBI lineage: Eukaryota > Metazoa > Chordata > Actinopteri > Mugiliformes > Mugilidae > Chelon > Chelon labrosus. The sequence goes on along the minus strand of NC_140343.1, from coordinate 23,030,200 downwards.
GGGCAGCTCATGTAAACTTTTCCTAATCATGCATTTTTAGCTGCCTAAATCTGCTCTCAACAGTTCCACTTGTGAGAAGTGGTGATCTCCATAATCCACATCAGAAAGAGGACGGGGAGACGTAAATGGGCCACTTTATTTCGCAGTCTCATTCCGCAGGCTCATCGTGAAAACATGAGTCATCACATTACCATGAAACACACTCAAAGCGATGAGCACCATCTGTTATGCAATTTTGAGCTAGGACAGCATATTTCCAGACATGCTGCTCCTCAAATATGTTTCTATGTATGGTGTATGAAATATTCTGAGGGGAATATCTTTTTGTAAAAGATCAGATCGGTCAGATGTGATTGAATGAATTAAACAATTAAATTTGTGAGGGACTGCACTAAATGTAGTGTGTCTCAGAGTAAGGGTGCCCTGCATTTTGTGGTAGCCCATATAACATCTGTATGAGGTTTTATAGAGGCTGTCGGATGGTGGTTTATATGTAACTACATCAGATTTACTGTTGACCACTCTGTCAGTGCAGAATAATGAGGTGCTTTCCTCATTGTTCACAGAATGCAGCATGGTGCTAATAAATTTAACCAAGACACCATTCTCACACTATGTGACGGTCACACTAAGCACATTATGCTACACTGATCAGTCAGTCCATTTGAAGAATAAAGATGACCATGTTCTATTTCTGATCACTTTTTATAGAATTGCGTAAAGGTCATCCACTACACTGTAAAACATTACAGCCCCATTAAGTTAGGTGAATGTTTTTCTTCTCTTTAACTTCAATAATCATGACAACTTAAACTTAATGTAATCTATTGTCTTAATGTCTTGTTAGTTTTGTCTGTGTGGTCATTGTTCATTTAACTCTTTAAGTTTTGAGATGAAAAAAGTGATGGGGGAGGAGGAAGGGTGATATGATCTGAATACTGGGAAATATAGAGGTTTTCACATTTTTTAATTAAGCAGAATTCCCTGCCAGGAATAAATTTCAAAGTGGCTGTTTTTGGTGGCTCAAATTTGAATTTCCCCCTCTCTAAATAAAATAAATGTTAATTTAGATGTGAGATGACTGTCTGAAGTTTACATGAACTTTGAAACTTGCCATTAGTCATCAAGTTGAGAAATCTCAGTAGAAACAAAAACATTAGTGCTCTCAGCGTAAAAGTGGGTATGAAGTTAGTTAAATTGATCTTAACTTGGAAATGTGAGTTTAAATAGTGAAGAATTGTGAGTTCGTTTGACAAGATAAAATGGATAATATAACGTAATAAGTTGTTTTAACCCACAGTACCAAGTTTAAACAAGAAATGATCATTAGTTATAACTTAGCTTTTTGAACTGAAACATAGGTTTTCTTCAGGTTGTGTTTACTTGCATTTTTAAGGCAGCAGGTGAACTTTCGTTTCTAAGTTTTACCGACTTGAAATGTTTTACAGTGTAGTCACAGGGTTGATTGTGCACTCCAAATTTATCCCAAAGGTCACAACAGTGTCCTGGATGTTGCTCACTGTTGTCTGTTTGAGATCATGTGCATGAATGAGAGGCAAAGTCTCAGGAGCGGTGTAAAAACAACCATTTGCATTTTGAAGAAGGATAAATAAGCCACTAATATAGCTTTCTAGTACATGAACGAATAAGTATCTGGAGCCCTATTGAGTATTACAGATAAGAGTATTAAAAAATGATACCTTCTTGGTGTGACTTTATAAAAATAGTTCCTGACACTTTACCAGAATAAACCCAAGGTCGCATGTTCTAAATGTTCCTGTCTCTTTCACTCAGTGTCAAAAGTGAAAAAAATTGGCTGTAAATCTGTAATACAGAAGTTTCGCCATGAGGGGGAAGACTCACAAAACTTATTTCACAGGACTGTGTCTGCCCTCTCAGCAGTGCATTTATTGAAGAAGCAATGTTTCACTATAGTGAATCATTCTCACTTTAAGAATTCAACATCCACGGACATTAAAACATCAGCTGGCACGTTGGATTTCTATCTGCTATGATTGCCACACAGAAAAAAAAGTCATTTCTGGTGGGCTATAGGACAGACACTTCCTATGCTTGCTCAGTTTTTTTAATGGCTGTTAACTTTATCACAAGGTAATGAGCATGTGTGGGTTGTACAGTCCTGAAGCCCACACCTGCTCATTAATGAATGGTAAATTTAATTTAAGTTGGATTTAATCAGACACCTGAAGAGAGCTGGTTTACACCGATCAGCCGCAACATTAAAACCACTAATAGGAGATGTAAATAACATTGACCATCTTGTGACAATACAATGTTCTGCTGGGAAACGTTGAGACATGGCATAGGACCCATAGGACCCAAAGGCCCTATGGTTACTTTGACATGTACCAGCCACCTAGACCAGACACCACAGGACACCCTCAGAAGGCCCATGTCCATTCTCTGATGAGTCACAAGTGTTTTAGAGGCACAGGGGAGACCTACGCAATACTAGGAAGTTGGTCATAATATTATGCCTGATCGGTGTATGTATGACTGAGAGGGTCCATCCCAGTTTCTCTGACATATTCTCTATGCATTCCAGTGTGACTTCATCTCTCTATCAACAACCTCGTTGTCTGTTTGTCATTTTATGTGAACAGAATTTTTCATCTGCATACTCAAGAAGCCCTGCGGTAATCAGCATTACATAATTAGTAAGAAATACCATATCTGCAACCCATTCAAGCTCCTCCAAACTCTAAGCAGCTCTCCTAGCAAATCCAGATTTCTAGGCAATGATGCTTTGTTTCTCTCTTTCCTAATGTAGTCCCTATGAACATTTTAGCACTGCAGCTACCACAGCTCTGTGCGCTGCATGAATTCTTTATTGTTGCACAATTAAGGCTGCCATGTCTAACTGTAAAGACAAATAGCTCTGATGTGCTTTCACGCTCTGCAATACCTTTTCATAGAACCATAGAAAGTTAAGGCTGCTATCCGTTTTGATGGATGATAATGCCTGTGCCGCACCTGCTAATGTGCTGTATAACTGGAGTGCCCATTACCTTTTGATAGTGCTCTCTCTTGAGAGGCAGTTTTACGGCCTTGAATCCCTTCATTTATAAGACATAATAAGAGGTTTTCCTCTACTCCCCTTAAAACACATACAGTACACACAAATGTAGGCCAAACCCAAAACAAGGGTGAATGGATTCATGATCCCACTTTTGTATTTAAGGTAACAGTTTCTTCTCCATCCCCCTGTGCTGACACAAGCCTCCCTCTGAGCTGTGAGACTGATCCCTAAGGAGATGTGTGTCATCCTTTGCCGATTCTGTGATTGTGTGACTGGAGTGAGTTTTTCTGTGCTGCTTTTTTTTTTTTTTTTTTTTAACCAGCAAGGCTGCAAAAAATCCCCAGAAGCCCCTTGTGTTTTTCTTCAGTGCCTGAAGTAAATAAGAAAAAATACCAGTGCTTTAAAGTCGTGGTGTGTACAAATCAAACTATCTTAGGTCTTCCAATTTTCTCAGAAACAGCTTGTTTCTGTTCATGCCCTTGTGGCATTTAGGCTGATGGTCAACTTGCACAATCTTGCACAAAACTAAATTAGTAGGATATTGTCTTTATGGGGAGCTGTGAAGTAGTAGTAAGAGAAGTAGCTGTGGGACTGTAAGGTCACAGATTTGAAATCCCCATCCACTATGTGTCCACATCTGCAAGAATTATGACCCCCCCCCCATGATAGATTCTCCTTTTAAACACTTGTAATGTAAGCGTTAAAACATTAACAAAAGTAACTGAATACTAAATAAGATGAGAGCATTGGATGCTGTCATATGTTGTGGAGGTGCTCATAAAACTGTTTGTCATATTTAAATTTGTCACAGAAAATATTAATTGGGATTTTGATTTTAATTGAGATTTTAATGCAGCACCCCCGCATCCAACTTTTCATTATGCATTTGGACGTTTCCAGTTTGATGATGTTATGCGGGTATACCTAGCCCCTATGTGTAGAACTACAGGAGCAGCGTGTGAGCATTTGAATGAAACAGAGAACTGGTAGCCATCCTTCCTCTGTAATTGGTCAAAACGCCCCCCCCCCCCCCCCCCCCCCCCCCCCCCCCACACACACACACACACACACACACGAGCCTGGCCCAATATGAGTCTGACTTCGCTGCAGTCGGCGGCGCAGCTCAGTCTGCCGCTTCTCTGCGTCCAAAACGCGCATCCACGGTGCTGCGGACAGAATTAGTAATGTTTTATATTTTTATTTAACGCGGTTAGTCCGACAGGCGCTGCTTGATACAAATGCGATGTGTGCCCCGAATCAATTCCTTCAGCGGCTGTTGTGAGATGTTCTGCGTTTGCCATGGCAAGAGGTCTGTTTCCATGGGGGTTCTTCCGAAAGCCTCTGTACATCCAGGTAAGCTTCTGGGAAATCCCTCTTCGCTCCGGTGTGAGGTCCAGTTGGAGATCTGTCTGTGTACAGACCGATGTTACAGGTAGCCTGTTTGAGCATCGAGCCTTCTGATAGCTGCTAAATTTATTTAAATCTATCATTTGACCTTCGTATAATGCTTCGTATAAGGTTTTTCAGAATGAATCATGAAGTCACTTGATGCTCGACAGGAATCAATCCTCTTGATTCCCGTTGCTGTAGCAACCACTTCCATGATGGTACAGCTATACATACAGAGGAGGCTGTTTCTGGGGCTCCCAAAGTTTAGGATCACCTTGGATTAGTCTTGTGCTGTTTCTGTAGTTTTAGTGCGACATATTTGGGGTAGTCGCCACGGAATGAGACATATCTGTGATTCGTGGGCTGCTTCACATTCACCTGGATCAAACAGACCTGTATGTGACGCAACAGAGCCCTGATCGCTTTCATCTGGGGAGCTGTTGAAGAACATTATGTAACAGTCTGATGTGAGCAAAATTAGGTGAAGTCCACAGTGGCATTCTTCATAAGTAAAATTAAACTGCTGGGGAAGTCCCTCAAGGACACGTGGAGGTCTCAGAAACTCAAATTGGGCAAATACAGTTTTTTTTTTTTTTTTTTTTTTTCAAAATATGTATGTATATTATTATAAGATATATTGTGAAACCGCTGCACCTGACTGTTGTTCTAATTTGAGACATTCAGCTCAAGTCCTCCGCTTCTGTCATTTCGGTTGAGCAGCTCTATCTCAGCTACTGCTGAGGCTTGCTTCCTGTCCTTACCCATGTGAGAGACAAAAACTGTCAAGTGTGGTGTAAGGAGGAAGAGACAGCCAGTCTCAAGGGACAGCCAAGAGCAATGCTCAGTTTTTAGGCCACCCCGGCCTTCCAGTGGCAACTTAAGAAGTGTCATTCAGTGATCCTTGGAGAGATGCTATTTCCTCTGAAATGCAACATTTTTGGTCTTTTTCATGAGCAGACTCTGTTGTTTTCTTTGTCTTTAGATGTGGCAATCAGCAACAAATGCTGCTACATACAAGTAATAAAAGATCACTCTTTATATCACACTTAAGTTTTTCTTTTCTATTTTATGTCTTATCCTTTTTTTCAGACTTTCCTTATACGTGCCATAAACATTTTCATATTGCAATTCTCTGTATTTTACTTGTAACCTGTATTTAAAAGGAATTGATCATTTCAAGTTTTTTGAAACAAAATCCATCAGCAACTGGGGAAATGAATGATTTTTCTCTCCAAAATAGAGCATTCCAACATGCGCCAACAAAGATGCTGCGACAGTGTCAACATATTTGAATTTGCAGCATTTTTAACTTTCCTTCCTGTTCACGGCTTACATTCTCCACATCAAAAAAACAGGCACAAGAAACAGAGAAAAGGCTCTGTGGCTGCAACTGCAGACAAGTAAGTACATCTTTGTGAAAAATGCAGCCGCAGATGCAGTTCGATTTCAATGATGAATGATTTAACAGGCTTTAAATGTTAAGTGTTAGCCTAACTTCTCTTTTCACACATTACGCCCCAGGCTTGTGGGTTTTATATGTAGGAGTGTGTTTCTTCTGACAGAAGGCTGCAGTCATTGCAGGAATACCACACACCTGCATTTATCGTGTGCACATGATTTTCAATTTCTTGATATGAAGCTTGTTGACGGACAGAATAACTGCTGATTAAATAATGTTCACATGTCGCAGTATTGAGTCAGCATGAATATCAGTGCTTTGTGTGTGGGTGGGGGTTGGGGGTAGGGTGTGTGTGTGTGTGTGACGGGGGGGTTGCCTGCTGTCTGGACCGTAATGAGTCAGATCTTTGTACTGTTTGTACGGACGTACGGACATTGTGGACTAATTTTTCCTTCCGAGAGTCCGTGGGAAAAAGTGGAGAAGCACTGGTGCTCTCTCAGGTGGTCTTTGCCATAAACATTTTAACCGGATCACTGTGTGCATAGAGTATCAGGCTGGTTTTGTATATCAGTGATATCAGAAAAACTCTTCATAAATCTCCTCCAGCTCTCTCCAGCTTCTGTTTTGATGTCTTTCTGTCTGAAGGTCTGCACAGCAGCCCATTAACTAGCAACCTCAGAGGGATAGCTTTATGATCATACATAATGAATGAATGGCGTGCATGCTGCAAAAACCAAGTGTCAGAACAGTAATGCGCAGCTCGTGATCAGCTTTAATCTCCTCCCTGCTTCAGTAGTTGAGCATCAGTTGGACTTTGTAAGAATACAGACAGACCCGACTCTTTGCATATTCCGAAACTCCATGGTTGATGTGATTTGAATACAGGATCTGTCTGTTCTATTCTAGTAAGACTGTGTTTGGTGTAGAGAAAGTAGTTCAACCAGACAGAGATGGGCCATTTCCACCATTTCCACCATTTCCATCCAGCTCAGCACATGGCCGCAGTCCTCGGTCAGCCTCTAATTAATAGCTGTCACAGCAGCCACAATCAATATTGGCTCATTAGCCATGTTTGTGTAACTCACAAAGGGTCAATACATAATCCCAAGGACAGAAATGCATCTGCCAGACCTGAAATGATAGCCACAAATTATCGATCAGGAAAACGCCGAGCATACGTTTGCCCCCACAGAGCGTTAGTTCCATAATGTTTTTGCTGTTAATGCATTTCATCTACGGAAAAATTGATGGGAGGTACATGCAGCACTTACTTCTGTGGCCAGTGCTGTTAAATTTGCTGTGGGCCCGTATGGTCAGATATGTAAGTATACCAATCGATAGATAAAGCAGCAGAAATCATATTCAAATAGCATGTCAATTCATAACTGGAACCATTTAGTGTTTCTGTGAGGTGTTTGGAGAATTATTGTAGATACATAAAATCGGATCTCAGTTAAAGTAGCCACAATGAATGAATGAATTCACAATCTCATTTTGTATTTGTTAACTGTACAGTTTAATAATAAATTTGTGAAATTCTGCAAGTGCAGAAATATATATATATATATATATATATATATATATTTGATTTTATTTTAGACAGTATTGTCAATATACACTGTCTGGCCAAAAAAAAGTCGCCACCTGGATTTAACTAAGCAAATAGGTAGGAGCCTCCTATTGGAATAGTTACTGCATGGGTGATTATCTTTCAGCTGACAGTTATTTCACCCCAACTGATGCAACGAGTAGCTTCTTATTTCTTAAACAACCATGTCGAAAGACACATCCTGTGGTTGTGGAAAAGATGTTAGTCTGTTTGAGAAGGGTCAAATCATTGGCATGCATCAAGCAGAGAAAACATCTAAGGAGACTGAAGAAACTATTAAAACTGGGTTAAGAACTGTCCAACGCATTAAAAATTGGAAGAGTAGTGGGAAACCATCAGGGTAATAAGAGAGGCAGATGAAGTGATGTATCCATCATGCCTAGTGCCTACTGTACAAGCCTGTGGGGGCAGTGCTATGATCTGGGGTTGCTGCAGTTGCTCAGGCCTAGGTTCAGCAACATCATGTGCCCAAAGAATGAGGTCAGCTGACTACCTGAATATACTGAATGACCAGGTTATTCCATCAATGGAGTTTTTCTTCCCTGATGGTACGGACATATTCCAAGGTGACAATGCCAGGATTCAAATTGTGAAAGAGTGGTTCAGGGAGCATGTGACATCATTTTCACACATGGATTGGCCACCACAGAGTCCAGACCTTAACCCCATTGAGAATCTTTGGGATGTGCTGGAGAAGGTTTTGCACAGTGGTCAGACTCTCCCATCATCAATACAAGATCTTGGTGAAAAATTAATGTAACACTGGATGGAAATAAATCTTGTGACATTGCAGAAGCTTATTGAAACAATGCCACAGAGAATGCATGCTGTAATCAAAGCTAAAGGTGGTTAGAATGGTGGCGACTTTTGTTTTGGCCAGGCAGTGTATTAAAGCTGCAATAATTAATATTTTTATGATAAATGTATATATTAATATATTTAGATGGGACTTTTCCAACTATTGGTACTCAAAGCGCTTTACAGTAACAGTGACACCGCTGACCTCTGTAGCCGTGCTGGGAGCAACTTGGGGTTGCTCAAGGGCACTTCTGCTTGTGGGCCATATACCGAGGACAGAACCGCTAACCTCCTGGTATGTGAACAACTTAGACTTAGGTTGGTCACAGTAGCTCAGTTGCACATAAAAACACTCTTGAAAAAGAAAAATTGGTGTAAGATAATTCAAAAATAATTAAGAACAAACTATTAATAAATAATGAAATAATAATAATAATGAAATAAAATAGTACAAGCAAAAAATGTATAAGATTTACATATGTACAAGAATTAGAAACAGAAGTAAATATACAGTATATACATAGGAAAGATAAATAAGGTGTAATAATATGGATGGAGGAGCACTGACATGAATCAACCCGCTCTTACCCACTAAGGCACAGCTAAAATAGAGCAAATGACCATATGACCATAAAGAGAATTATCATCCAACTCACTCGTTAGACGTTCACTGTCTTTCAGGTCAGAGTTTTGGTTTTGTGCCCCTCGTCTTTAATGTTTACATTTATTCTCACTACTGTCATCACTCTAGTTTTTCAGCCACTCGATAAAAATACTCTGATAATCATACAGTACTTTACCTAACGGATCCAAACTGCAAAAATATGGGAGCTGGCAACCAGCTGGTGAACATAATGGAACATTTAGAGCCAGTTATTCCTCTCGAGAGTTGGCGCGAATCAAAACAACTAAAAGGGGAGTGAGTATTGAACTACATTACATCTGCTGTCCAAACAGAGCTCCACTTGAATGCAAATGCTTCTCCGTGTCTGTGGATATGTCAACTGTTTGCTATCGCCTTTGTCTACAATAATGAGTGTGATCTGTCCACAGCTGGAGAAAAGACTATGTTAATACAACTTCAAAATGTTCCGAATGTCCGAAAAAGACACAGCATTCTTTTTCCCCAAAATAAGAGGATAATGGTCTTGAAAGCTGATTCCTTTCATCCATTTTCTGTTAAAAGCATAAAATTGATGGAAGTTCCATTTGAAAAGAGATGCTAATGACAAATACAACGTGATCTACTGTTCAATACTGAAAATAATCTCACACATTTTGTTCTTCTTATATGGTTAAACTGCATTCTGTTGTTGGGTCAAAAAAAAAAAAGGAGATGGAGGGCAGAGTATTACAGAATGGAAAAATAAGAAGGGAGATGGAGATCATGAGACCAATGCCAATAAATAAATTGGAACTAAAAGAGGCACTGGGTGGAAGCTGAGGGAGTCCATCACTGTCAGAGGCACCAAACGCAAGAATCATTAAAAGACGGGGAAGTAGGACTGCTAAAAGTCAGTCATTTTTCACTAATGTTCTCCAGCTGGATGGCTGCCGTTATGGATCTAGGCAGGCTGTATATTTTACCAGCGGGGGAATTAGAAAGAAAATCAAAGGACAAGGTAATGAGTCTGGAGTCACGCTAAATGTTCCACCAGACTGCAAACAGCATTTACTGTTAATTACAGAGCACCTATTTAGAAGCAATTGCATTAATGATGTACTCTGTGATACAAGTCATTTTAGAGCTAATTCGTGTTCCACTTAGGGACTTGTTCCCCTACTAACTGACCAAATGACTGTTGTTAACATAAATTAAAAGGCAGAGATTTTATATTTAGCACATCGTGATCTCTAAATCCACATATTGAAATACTCATTTATAGCATTTCTGTAAATATTTTTAAAACTGGCTCCCTCTCTGTTGGTAAAGGTGGTGGAGGGCACAGAGCATCCCCTAGAACAAAGTAGGACCTGAATCTTTGTATTTTTCTCAGCTGTTACGTTGCAATACCTTATTTGTTCTACTTAGTGGTGGTTTAGTAGCTCTCCACTTGGCTGCACTGCTTCATTTAATTGTGAACGAGTCAACTGACTCAATAGGTACCTTCATTGCTCTTTGGCATATTAGGGACTTTTAGTTATTTTTTTTGTTGTCGTTGTTTTACATCCCTCAACATTACTAGATGTATTCTCGCCAGGACACTCAGTTTAGCTCAGAATCACTGATGAATCGGCATTCTGCCCAGCACCAAAGTGCTGACGACATTAACAACTACCTGGTAAACATAGTGGACTGGTTTGAGAGGCAGATTTTTTCCCCTGTCTGGAGATGATGGAGAATATAAACAGTGGTAAAACAACACTAAAAGGACACTAAAAACTATAAACTAAACTAAAAGAGTAACAGATTGCAGATCTACGTAAGGGGCAAAATATGCTGTTAATATTTTGTGTTTACAAGTTGTTTTGTTGCCCCCAAGTGGCCAAAAATAAAATGGTAACTACTGCATTTTTCAAAAATAGTAAATAAATAAACCCTTACAGTCTGATTCCCATTCACCCAGTAAGCTAGCATGCAAAGTGCTGAAGTGACCATCAGGAGCCATTTGGAATTTGGTGTCTTTGCCAAGGACATAAATAAGATAAACCTTAGCTAAATACTGCCTTCGCATTGGATGTTTTAGAAGATACTAATGTTAATATTAATTACTTTGACCACCATATAATTAATTCTCGCATTCCCGTTAAAAGGTAATTATATTAATATAATTATATGAATATATTTCTTTGGTAAAAATACAAAAATGTGCATTTCCATTAGAGTGAAAAACAAAAACAAATGAACAAAAAAATTAATCAAAAGGAGAGGGGCAAAAGTCGATGTGTCCTCACTTTTGTTTCCTACAAAGCCCCTGAAACCTTGGATGTTGCATTCCTATAAATGCAACTACATATTCTTACTCTGTCAGGAGACAATTTCTCCGAGCCTAGAATAGCTATTCAGGTGATAATGAACTGAAATAACTTCTGTCCCAACTTTGCAGAGATACTTACGCACAACAGGAGATATCATATAACCACTTCCAGAGGATGTGGACTACTCCTCACAACAAATGACCTTAACGTGCGGAAAATTCTGTTAAATTTTGCAACATTAGCAGCAGAGCCGTGACGACGTGTGACCCTTTCACGCGCTGTACTTTTGTTCCCATCCCAAACATTGCATTTCTTCTATAGTCAGGTCTAAGGGTCACTCTAGGAAAGAAAAATCGCAGCAAGAGAATGTTTTGTGCTTATATGAAAAAGGAGAATGATGAACTTGCCTCAAGCTACAAACATGACCCTTTTCTTCTCGTCATGTATCTGGAAAAAATCCATCTTAACACTGGTGCATCCAAAGTCTATTTGTTTTTGGAAAGAACTACTACATAACTGAACTTCAGTAGTATTTGAGTCTAATACAATAATACTAAGTCACAATTTCAATAAGAATTTTTAAAGCTGACATTCGCTCTCACAGTAATTTCAACCTTTCAAATCTGTTGCCAACAGGCTAGATTCTCCTACCAGCACATGAAGTACCTGTTCTTTTCCTGGCTGGCAGTGTTTGTGGGGAGCTGGATAGTGTATGTGGAGTACTCCTCCTACACAGAGCTGTGTCGAGGGCACGACTGCAAAAACTCAATAGTGGGTATTTGATTTCCCTTAACTGTTCCCATCCAATCAGATCTTGTCCTGCAAAACGAATATTCTGTGATGTTTAAAAATATTTTGTTGTATTTTTTTTTCCCAGTGTGACAAATACAGAAAGGGAGTCATTGATGGGTCGGCCTGCAGCAGCCTGTGTGAGAAACAGACACTTTACCTGGGAAAGTGCTTCACTGCCAAGCCCAACAGCCAGGTCAGTCCTAAACACTCCTGCCCAGTCTGTTTGGTATTGATCGAGCTCAGCCCTACCTTGTGTATTTTAGGTGTACTCTGGGAGCTGGGGAGACCTAGAGGGGGTCATTAAGTGCCAGATGGAGGAGGTTCCTCGTTATGATTTGGGAGGCGAGATGGAGCCAAAGAAGGAGGCGGCAGCAGCCTTCAGCAAGCCCACCAAGGGGACCTCTGTGGAGAAGTTCAGGGAGATGATCCTCAACCACCTCAAGGTCAGGAGGTCTTCATTAAACAATAAACAATCTGAATTTACAGCCTTGGTTTGCCTTGAGACCTTTTTATTTCTTTACAGGCCAAAGTGGGGGATCGGGCCAACCTCGCAGACTTAGCAACCCAAGTGTTATCCATAGCAGATGCCAATAAGGACGGCCATATCTCACTGCCAGAAGCCCGCTCCACGTGGGCTCTGCTGCAGCTCAACGAATTCCTATTAGCATTAGTCCTGCAAGACAGAGAGCACACACCCAAGTTACTGGGCTTCTGTGGAGACCTGTACGTGATGGAGAAGGTGCCATACTCTCCCCTGTATGGGATTAGTCTACCCTGGATCATGGAGGTGTGGATTCCTGCTGGTCTGCGACGGAGCATGGACCAGTGGTTCACCCCATCCTGGCCACACAAGGCCAAGATCTCCATCGGATTGCTGGAGCTGGTCGAGGACATTTTCCACGGCACCTTTGGCAGCTTCATAATGTGCGACGTCAGCGCTACCAGTTTTGGCTACAACGACCGCCATGACTTGAAGGTGATGGACGCGCGCTACATTGTTCCTGAAGCTATCTTTCAGGAAGTTATCAGGCAGCAGCGCTGCGATGTGGACGAGGATTGTCTCTACGGGGCCGACTGCCTCACTTCCTGTGACCTCACCAAGCATCGCTGCACACCCGAGGTCACCAGGCCAAACTTGGCCAAAGCCTGTGAAGCACTCAAAGACTACATTCTGAGGGGAGCACCGTCCGACGTGAGAGAGGAGCTTGAGAAGCAGCTGTACGCTTGTATCGCACTGAAAGGTTCTGCAGAACAGATGGAAATTGAGCATTCACTAATTCTGAACAATTTAAAGACTTTGCTCTGGAAGAAAATCTCTCATACTAAAGATTCCTAGTAAACAAGCACAATACTCTGGCACAAAGACTGATTCCAAGTTTCCCCAGTAAAACTGACAATCGTTTTCACTCTGGAAATATATCTCCTAATATCCCACTTGCATATATTAATGATGTATTTTTAGTTATACAGCTGTCAGGAATGTTATTTTAATATTATGTAGGTCAACTTTACATGTAGGTCATAGTAAACCAAGAAAGTGCAATTTTTGAAACCAGATAAGTTAATAAATTTAAACCAAGAAACTACATTGTCTACATTCATTTAGGTAGTTTGTGAACACCCTTCATGTCCTTTTAATTTCACCTTCCACCATCATCAACTGTAAGTCTTCTGTTTAGCGGTGTTTTACTGAAATAACTTTTTATTGCCAGACTGTAGCATCCTAGAAACTACTGTATAAAAGTCTTAGTATTTAATTGGTATTGTAATTTATACTGCAAGTAAAATTGCATATTGAGTATGACGTGAAAAAGTACACAAGAGTAATGAATGTTTTCCATACGATTTATTAGAACAAATTTCTGCATTAGGAAAGGAGCAGACCAACACCTCAATCTGCAGCCTCCTGTTCCTGAGCCCGGAGGAAGCTGGCCTTCTTCTGGGCGACACGGTCTTTCCTCTGGGCCAGAGACAGCTTGGCACGGTTCCACCTTTGTAACAAGAACAGCACAATTAGCATTTTCAGTTTTAACCGCCAAGTTTTGAGAGAAAAAAAAAAAGAATTAAACACACTGATGAGTCACTATATTCTCTTAATAGACGAGAGCTTAGACCAAAATCAGAAAGAATTGGAACAAAAAGTGGCATTCCTCACCTCTTCTTCTTGATCTCTTTGGGAGGCTTCTTTTCATGGACTGGGTTCTCGCGGATGGTAGCATGAGCCTTTTTGTACATTCCTTCAATCTGAAAGAAAGACAACTGCTCAGTCTCCTGTCCAAATTATTTCAGGTTCAACTCCAGCTCCTACAATATATTCTTTAAAACTGACTCGCCACTAACATTAGATGTGTTCTTTTGTACATATTTTCAGCATCAAAATAAGTGTCTGGAAAAAATAAGACTTCATCCAGCTTCACCACATTTCGTTTTCACCGTTTACAGCATAAAGTAATTTTCTTCCTCACTAAATTATACACGGACTAAGATGCAGTCATTTACAGTTCTAAAAATGCAGATTGACCGTTAAAGGCAAATCTTGAAGCTAGCATTTAAATCTTCTGCCCAATTGACTCTCGCCCTGCTATAGCTTGTTGTCCAGGAATTTACCAACAGACAACATGCAGAGTGTCAGGCTGTTCAGGCAAATGTTCAGCATTGACACAAAGGCACAGATTGACGATTCTCGACTGGTTTTGTAAATTATTTAATCCACAGGGTCGAAGAATTGACATGAAAGCGGCTGAGAAGCCATCAGAAGTGCATCTCAAACCATTATCTAAAATTGTAAAAGAACAACATCATCACTGGGATTATGATGTACAAGTTTGTTAATACAAACAAAGTCAAGTGTCTGGCTTGTACAAGTTTTTAAATGCTGAGGGCACTTTATAGTCCACTAATATTAGGCTTGTATTTTGAAAGAATGCAATAACTGCACCATTACTGGGAGACCAAGTTCACTTGAGGTTTGGCCTCAAAACCATCAAGATACTTTATAAGCACTGTGGAGTTCTAAATGGAAAGGCAATTTAGTAATGCACAAACAGGACTTACCGAATCAGGGGTGACTCCATTCTTGATGAAGCGGGAGAACTGCTTCTTGTAAGCATCCTCATCCTCCTCCATCAGGTAGCTCATGTACTCAGACACGTTGATGCCCAAGATGTGCTTGCGGTGAACCTCAGCATTGAACTCCTTGCTCTCGGCATCATATCCAGGGAATCGCTTGGTGCTGGAGGAAAAACAAAAGAGTTAATTGATAACTTAACACTTTCATTTTCACATCAGCCCATTCACTCCTACATCCAGCACTTTGCACTGGTACTAATTTGCAGTCATCATCTATTCTGCCCAAAACTGTTCTTGGCATATTTAAATGACTCAATAGCATGACGACAGAGGGTCTTTCAACCTTGAAACTGGCTTAGACCATGTTAACATACCTTGACAGGTACATAATATAAAATGCAAAATGTATTAAAGTACAGATGTGCAGTGCAGTGCGTGCCACGTCAGTGTCTGCAAAGCTGGGCAAATTGACAAATGTGCTTGCTTTGAGATGTCCCTAGAACGGGACGTAACAGATGTTTTTAGAATGCGTCCTCCAATTGTCAATAGAAGACTCATCTGTCAGCTGTAATGGCTAAATAACCCAGAATTCACAGCGCCCCTTAATGCTGAAAAACTGACTAGCGAGTCAACGTGTAGACAGCCAGATGGCAGTTATTCCGTCTAGAAGAGGTGGAACTGCTGATCAGTTGTGATTTTAGTATATATTTTTTTTAATTTGTGCAAAAAGTCTGCTCCTGAAACTAATTACAGGTCAGAATTAAACAAAACGGCTTCAAAACATGCTTAGAAATAAATGAAACCACCTGGACAGAAGATGAACCGGCATACAGCAGTTTCACCCACACATGCACTCCATATCGTCACAGTGGTATTTCTGTACAAGCACCATCCAAATTACAAGCTTATTGAAAGAAAAGTCTGCATGACAAGGTCGTATGTTCCACCACGTGACCCAGTTAACCCCAAGAGTGGGCTGGTACAACTAAAAACTCTGCACACAACTGGATATCCCTACAACAAGAGCCATTTTGTTGTTAAATTCAACTCCACGGCACTCAGATGATGTGTATGACTACATCACTATTACTCTGCTGTCATCACGTAGCTCATGTACTCACGACACGTTGATGCCCAAGATGTGCTTGCGGTGAAACCTCAGCATTGAACTCCTTGCTCTCGGTATATCATATCAGGGAATCGCTTGGTATGACTATATCACTGTTACTCTGCTGTCCATCGCCTGCCTGAGACTGGCAAAGACTGCCTGAACGACTTAATTGTCAATTATGTTAATATCTTAACATAAGATATTTGCAAGAGCATAATCAATTATGGACCAACTTTCTGGGAAAATGGTCTGGCTTCCTGGCTAAATAACATCTTCACCAAGGAAAAAAACCCTACATGGCATGCAGCCATCATACATATAGCTTTTTCCTTGAGCTATTTGTACACAGACTTGTCAACAGGCTTTCAATGATAAAGGCCTAGGGTTCAACTTCAACAGAAAAACAAACAAAGATAACCGTTTCTAACTACTGTGCGAGTATGTTTAACGGTTGCATTTGCATATTTAGTTCGGTTTCGCTTCCTGCCGTCTTTTCATTACTTGATGCTACTCTAACATATATCAATTCTCACATAGAATTGTCAACAGCAGCACTTGACAACATCCAGGCATGCTTATGACCTGAATGTGGGACAGGTTACCTGTGTGGGATGGACAGGCCTCCATCCACAGCCCCCTTCAGGGCACCAAACACCTTGTTGCCTGTGGTGGTTCTAGCAAGCCCAGCGTCCAGGTAGCAGGTGAAAGCGCCTGGCTGACCGTCAATGCTCTCCACGTTGAACTCATCGCCTGTCACCTCCACCTGGCCTTCGTACACCTTATCCAGACCGAACTTGTTGAGAAGCTGAGGACAGAAAATGACAGTATTCGTTAAAGTTTAAGCTGGACATCTGTGGACTAGGTTCCTCAAATCTGTACCAATACAGTCTGTGTAGTTACTCAATTTGGGATTGATGTATAGGCATGAGTTAGAATTTCTACATACTCGGCGGGCGACCAGCAGACCAGTGCAGTAGGCTGCTGCGTAGTTCGTCAGGCCCACGGACACCCCATATTTTGGCAGCTCGTGTGAGTAGGCAGCACACACAATCATGTCACCCTCAATCTTGGCATAGGCGATCTGCAACACAATCACAGGCAAACAGGCTTACAGAACGTACATAGCACTCTTCACATCGACATCTTCACAATGGTGTCATGTTGCATCATCAACTGATACTGCATCTAAAACACAAACACTTCACATCTGGACTTGACCACGTGTATATGTGACTGTGCCAAGGACACTCGCACACATTTATCATAGACTCATCTAAATCAGTGTTTCAGTTTATACAACTACGACCCCCGTCATATCAAACATCTAAGCTCCTCATAGACCGAGCCCCGTCCCTTGCGGTGAAAAATGTCAGCGTACGCTTACCTGGCAGACGATGTCCCGGTTAGAGAAACGGACAATCATCCGGTACTTGGGTGTGTTGTACTTGTTCTTATCTTGAATGACCAGGCGCTTGCGAGCAAAGTAGTCAGTTTTTCCCTCTACAAAGAACACAAGAATTTTTATTATTAGTAAGTAGAAGTATACAATAACCTAAACATGATTGTCAGTGCTTGTGACGGGGTGCTTTACCTCTCCTCCTCCTGAACTTGACCTGGTACCTCTTAAAGTAGGCCTTGTTCTTTACCACTTTAACAAAACCCTGCAAGAAAGAATACACCGACTCAGCAACGGGTAAACAATAGTCAACAAATGTTAACACGACATTAGTAGTTGGACTGTCAGTGTCAGGGGGTGACGTTACACTCGGCTAACATTAGCAGGCTGAGCCAATGGAAATGAACGAGGCGAGTTAGCACAACTGCTAAGCAGGGTTGAAGAGAAGCTAACGGACCACAGTTAAGATGGTTAAAATGGAAAATAAGTGGTTATGACCATAGAGACTAGCTGGTCACACACTAGTGAAAATGTCACAGTAAAACAGTTATCAGACAACAGGAAGTATTGACTTAGTGAAGCCAGCAGTTAGGCCACGTTTAAGCAGACCGGGGTAGGCATTAGCAGGACTGAATCTATCTTCATCTGAACACCAGCGGCATGTTTTTAAACATCTGAGAGCACAGAGCACTAAATGTATGTCTTAGGTATGCATGTAGGCACATATGTGGACGAATTACCAACCATTTTTGCAGTCTTTTTGTCTCCTTATGAAGGAGCCCGGAGCCAAAGACTGTGGCTTGACTCCGCTGCACTGGAAAAAGGAAGATGTTCGTGCGCATGCTCAGTAAATACCGTGTCACAGGATGAGAAGCAGGGACGCCATGCTGCGGTGGATTTACCAGTCTGCCCCCTATCGAGCTGGGGCGGCCTGTTATCAAACACACTCAACATATCAGTCTTTTCTTTTAACCAGGTAAGCGATTTAAATCTGGTCAAGGTATTTTATGTATTCAATGCACTTTTCAGGTCAAGCTCTTCTCTTTTTGTTAGTATGATGATATTAGTTTTGACTCTCAGTTTGACACTTCTCCTTAAAAATACTGTAGAAAATACATGAATTCTGGTCTTTATTCCCTACATACAGATACGATTATAGAGTCTATTGGGGCCCTGGGCCAAATTTTCCAGGGGGTTTCTCCAACCAGCATTCACAGCTGTTATCTTATAAATAACCGTGCAGCAAAAATGTGAACTTAACCTTTATTAATTATTCTTTTTTCCAACTCATGGATATCAGATCACCTGCCTGACAGGGCTCTATATCCGCCTGTTCTGATGCTGTATCATGATCCTGGTCACGATTTATCCCCCACTATGGGATAAATTAAAGGATTACCTAGCATGGTGGAAGTGGATAGTTCTGACTACTGGCCTGAATTGATTTGATGACCAGAAAAGCAACAAGGCATTTCATGTCACAAGGAATCTGTGTAATGCATTGCATACACTCAGTAATAAATTAAAAGTGGCATATTGAACTTGCAATTTGGAGGGGGCACTTTAGTGGGGAAAGATAAAGTCAAGTGATATGGCGTATGATACTTACAATAGCAAAATGTTAATACAATCCATTTTAAATGGTTTCACATTATAGAATTCAATTTTTGAATGTTCTCACTTAAGCATAGTTTCCACAGTTTTTATTCTTCACATTTCCTTTGATCGGGATAATGTAATTTAAACTTTAAACTTTGTGCTATCGCGACTTCTGTTTTTACATTCACAGTGTAAAGAAAATACACAGCGCCCATTGGCGGCGCATACTAGATAGTTCTATGTTAGTGGAAGTTATTTTATTCATATGCCCCCCATATTTAAGGCTAGTCTCAGCTAGTCATAGCATTATGGGAAACATATAGAAAATCAATCAATAATGCTATTGGTATTAACTACTGCTGTTGCCCTATCAAGAAAATGTGCATGAGGCCTGTTGTTAAGTCAAATTTCTCCCTTTACTGTTTGAACTAGCCCTGCGACAGAGTGCCGACCTGTCCAGGGTGCCTCTCGCCCGATTACAGCTGGGATAGCCCCCCCCCAGTAAGTAGACAGGCCCCGTGAAGAAGAAGAAGAAGATACTGTTTGAGCTTGGTGCCCATGTTCAATCTATACTGACTTACAAGTTAATTCATTTCAGGGAGTTGTGTTGTTGATACACTCTTCAAATGACAGTTAGCAACAAAACATTTCTTTATTGTGTTAGGAATACAGGAGATTTTAATGCTGAACTAGTATTTTCCAGTGTGGTCCTCTGCGCTCCTTGCAAGATCAGTTCACAGATCCCCCCAACCAGCAGTGCTATCAGGTTGATAGCTACTTATGTAATGTTTAAAAATAGTAGCCATCAACATTACGTCTGACGTCACTGCCAGACAGGAAGTGCAGAATGGTATTTGGTGTTCGCTGCTTTGAAAAACAATATTTTAAAAAGACATGTAATTAAAAGTCAATGTCCTGATTAGCTAGAGTAATCCAACTGTGACTTATTTTCAGTGAAAATTATATTCTACTGAAGCTGAAATAAAAATGATTTGTCTACAGCAAGCTCAGCAAATTCTTCTGAGAAATGTCTTTGGACAGAGACCATGTTGTTGAAATATAATATTACAATGTTGTGTGTAGTCCATTACTGCTGTAACGGTGTCAGAACTCCACGTGCAAAACAAGATAGATAGATAGATAGATAGATAGATAGATAGATAGATAGATAGATAGAAATGCGGAGAAAGTGGGAACATGTGTTTTTGTCTTTGCAATTATGGGAATCCACCTTCTGAAGTCAGAGAAGAAAAAAGAGACCTTTCCTGTGCGTGACATTGGGCTTAGAAATGTGGTCAAACACAAAATAATGTATCAGGTCACATTACTTCTGTGTCAGAAATAGAGCCTTTAAAGTTGCATTTATCTGTGACCATGCAGCTGTGACTGAAAACAATACACAATGATTATGGCCTTTGCTCACTCATGTGACAAATGGTGACTGTCATAAAATTATAAAAGTTAAATTATTCATTAAAGGCAAACTCACACTCTCATGGTAGCCTAATATTTTGACACATCTGTTTTTAATTTTAGGAAGCTATTCTTTTTGGAACTCAACTGTCTCCTCTTGAACAAACTCAAAAATTAACATCACTGTTTAGCATTGTGTTCACAGCTAAATAGCTGTGATAATTTATTTCTGACAGGGGGAGATGTGATTGTTTTGTCAGTGTATCACATTCAGAGTCCTGCAGTCACCATGGCGTTGCCAAGTGCAGCCTACAACGTCATCTGCTCTTCAGCTACTTCTATGACAAGGGGAGTGTCTTACCAGCCAACAAAAGGTATGCGTCACAGCTCTCATGTAAAACCTGAAAAGTTGGTTTTATGTGTGGTTGGTATGTGAATCGAGGGAGTGCGTTTTTCATCAGAGCAACTTTGCTGTGATGTGGCAACTTTATTTCGAGTTTCTATTGACATATTTCATTCTGTGAGAGCCAGCTGTGCAAAGCAATAGTTAAGAGACTTTTAGGCAGTTAATAGCACATTATAGATATTATTACCTATACATTTCTGTTTTGTATTTTATTTGGATTACAGATCTATTTTCTGGCGGAAGTTTTGTTTTTGTTTTTTTCAAAACTGATTTCTGATAGTTTCAGTCTTGACAATGAAGACAGCATGCCCTAACTGAAAGAGTGCCCAGACACCAAAGAGTTCAAGCCTCCGGTCTGCTCTAACAGAAGTATTTTTTTCTCACATCAGTGAAGTTCAGGTAAGATGTTTTACAGACCTGATACTGGTTAGATAAGTACTGCACATATGTGTATGCTACAGGACTATTTTCTTTGATTTGAAGGTTGTACATTGTAAAGCTTTGCTGAACTTAAATTTTAAACTGTTGATAAACTTAGGGAAGGAATACATGAGTGTAATTTGGCTGTGAGTAAGATGCTTCATTTTCTTGATATCCTTATTCTGCCCCAGCTTTGGAGTAGAATAAACCGTATTAAATAAGAATTTAAATTTGATTTAAAATAACTTTTCATAGTCCTTTTTAGCTTTAACATAATACTCTCATTCTTTAAATATTTGTATAGCTAAACAGGTTGATATCAAACACAAGGATTGTGTCCCTGAAATTGTTATATCTATATGTTTAACACTGTTTACAGCATTATTGCACATCTCTGCCACAAACATTATACTTATCAAACGAGTTGATGTAATATAAACTTTTCACCATCTATTAATTAGTCATATTTAGAACAATATATTCCATAATATGCAATACTACCAAGGCTAAAAGGCTAAAACGCTTTCTTTTTATGTTCAGATTTGTGTCTGAACTGCTATAAAGGCCACTACTGGCCGACTAAGTGTAAATCAATTAAATGTCAGTAACAGGACAAACATAGGCCAGGCTGTCCACAAAGTCTGGAAGACATAAGAAAACATAACAATACATGTCTTCTTTGCTTGGAAATGGAGTCTGTCTTCTTTAGAATGAATGAAAAGAAATTGATAGACTGGCGACCTGTCCAGGGTGTACCCCGCCTCTCGCCCGATGACAGCTGGGATAGGCTCCAGGCCCCCCGCGACCCTCCACAGGATAAGTGGTTACAGAAGATGAATGAATGAAAAAAAAATTGGTCTTTTAAGTGCAGCTGCGCATCCACTGGGTGGCAGTATCGTTCCAAGTTGGCGCATGCTCCGTGCGATGTAAACATTTGGTAGGCCGCCGCCGTCTGTCTGCAGACATTTGTGTACACGTATTATACGGCTGCATGGGCAGGACCGAAGAGTCAATGGGAACAAGCTAACTTAACTCTGGCTAGCGTAGGTTACTTATGGAAACCTAGCTAGACTATCTTGGCGGAACGCTTGGAAAAACACCCGTTTTCTCACAATAGTAGGACTATAGTTTCGTGCATGGGAAGCAGACGACGTTTGTTGCGGCTGGCTAAAAACGCTTCAAGGTAAACCGTGTTGCTTTTTTTTTTTCTTCGGGCCCTGTCTACTTACTGGAGCGAACCCAACTGATAAAAAACACTCCTAGTTGTTATCACTATGTGTTGTGACATTACATCTGACTGGTAGAGATTGTCAACACACAACTCACCCACGCAGTTGTTAGTAATATTAGTTTGTATCACGGCATGTCTGTTTTGTCGCTCGTGTTGGGTTAAACGCTAGCTGTTGAACTTCTAATTGGTTCGTAAAGGACTCCGACTATCGCCTGGAACTAAAACACAATGTAACTGAAGGTGTTATTTATTTCTGCTGGGTTATGTACCAGACATATTGACATACTCATTTAACGTTTAACCCTGCGGTAGTCTCGTCCAACTCGTCGACGTTAGAGCTCATACTGTTACATCTGATGCTAGATCTCCATTTCAGCTCACAACACTAGCGAGCCATAAAAGGAACACGGGACTTCTGCGTCTAATGCATCGGTTCACCGGTTTCATTGCCCGTAAACCAAAATGTTTCCAATAGGTGCGAGCATGATGTGAAAGTCTGAGCCACGTATTTTAATCTGCTCAGCGGTGTTGACACTGACTGTGTTAAAGCCAAGGATATCTTTAACTCAGACATGGAAGTTGCAGCATTGCTGTGACCAGAGAAGGTAGTGGACATTAAACGCACCAAAGATTAACACCTTTAAGCTGCAGAAAGTACTCGACTGACAGACATGGTTATTGCAGGAGGAAGCACCGGTTTGATACATACTGTAGGCCCCTGTTGAGGTGGAAGAGAACAGGGTTTTGGTTAATTTGATTACCTTGACTTGATGCATCATCTCACAACATGTTAACCCAGTAAACAGGGAAAATTGGTCTTTTAATAGAAACAGATCACCTCTGACTGTAAAGGAGTAACACTCCATTAAATGTAATCCACTGAGTTGGACCCTTTAAATGAGTGTTATATGAAGGTTTGCAGTTTTGAATACATTACATTACTACTGGTCAAGTATAACAGTGTTTTGAGCTTGTAAATGTCAAGACATAGTTAAGGAATTTTACAAACTCTCAAGTAACGTTTATGTTTCCAACTACATCTTACTCATCATTTGACTAAAATATTCAGTTTCATTACACTTCTTGGTACTTTCTGTTATCTGAATTCAGTCTCCTTGCAGTAACTAGTGGCTCCACTGACACTAATGAGTGTGGCTTATGTGGTCGTGCTTCTGTAAACTTTTCTCTTTTTTTTATAAGTCACTAAGTTGTATCGGGAAGGCTTGAGGCGGCCATGTCCAAGGATACACATGTCAGTGCTTGTTGCTTTTAGGACAGGACACTTTGCAGTCTTTACCGTGGCCCCTGGCTCCAGTGTAGACACAGAGACGCGGACGAGCACAGATCAAGGAGTTACAATAAATCTTATGTGACTAAGATGAACAGAAGATCGGCATGTTTGTTTTATGTGCTCTCCACATGCTTTACCATTGTAAATAACTGGGAACAGAATATAAGTATTGTGACATTTGTTTGCCTACTGTCATTACAGTATTTTGATACAGTATTAGGAATTTAGTTGCTTGTCAGCTAACCGTGATAAAAAATTAAAGCCACTTCTTTTGTTTTTGGTTATTATATTCACGTGACTGTGGTTTGCCTCCTCAGAGATCTTGTCACCCACTCCTAGTACTAATAGTAAAAAGTCATACGCAGCATATCATTGCATTACCAATTCCCACATACATGTGCAGTATATCAATTAATTGCAGCCATCTTTAATGTTATTCATTTCAGATGTGATTTCCCCGCAGTGACACATCAACATATTTACCAATGAAAATTGCCTGTTGTGGAAGACTTTTCTGTCACCATGTTACACATAAAATCAGTTTATAATCAGTTTTAGTTGTAGCACATGATGAAATAAGTCAATGAGAAGATTGTGTTTAGGATTTGGAAGTACTCTGTTAAAGAGTGCCAGTCACTGACTAATAAGAGGACTGTTTATTGTTTTAGAAACTTTATAGCTGTTTCTCCCAAAGAAACAACTAGCAAATGATGAAATTCAAGTGTTGCCATCATTTGCCTGTAAACAACCTTATGTCTGTTTTTCCCGCAATGTCCTACGCTACTATTCTAGTTTTTGAGGCCCGATGTAGCGTTGCATTAGTAGCTCCCTTTGTTGTCGCACATTGAAGAATAACCTTCACATGACTGATATGCTGTTTGTACAGTAGGAAAATCTGTGCTTCCCCCGTGTGTGTGTGTGTGTGTGTGTGTGTGAAGTGAGAGTGTGTTGTTATAAGTCATGCCTCTGCTGGGCTTTAACAGCCTCATGAAGCCCATGGACATTGGGTTTTTCCCCAGAAGATTACCATGGTCTCTCTTGCACGGCCAGACAAGTTTGTTCTTATTTAATGTCCAAACTCGGGACCTGAACAATGAAAGAAAAGGAGAAAGGAGATGAATATGAAAAATATTCTCTACTGAAACTTGAAGTTTAGATTTGCCTAGGCGTAAGAGTTTGTGACACTTTTTTTTTTTTTTTGCCTGGTCTGTTTCAGAGCACTGCAAGCTGCTTGTGCTTTTTGAGTTAGAAGAAAAACTACTTCTCAGTTCTTCCTTTTGCCTTTCTCACTTCCCCACTCGCCTTGAAGTTATTTTGCTGAGGCTTTCTTCATGCCTTGCTGTGGGCTTCATTAGCTATGCACACTGCATCTCCTGGCCCCTTTGAGTTCTTTGGCAAACAAAAGCAGCAACAATCTCTGTATCCAGGATTTACAGGGAGGCCTTGCTTCAGTTGGCTCAGCGTGCTCGAAGGAATGTCTCCTAAGGCCACCTGGACATCTGTCAGAGCAGGGCTTTCTCGTGGATTGAGTAGACTAGATTTAAGGTTTACTCAAATATTGCTCCTTAAATGTATTACTCAGGTCATTTAATAGTCACAGTTGTACCCAGGGGATTTGTTTTTTCACAATTTTCTGCTATAGGAAATTGATGTTTACCATTAATAAGGTTATTCAGATGTAGACAAGAGCACATGTAGATAAGGCAAGCCTAACTTCATGTTTAGTTTACATGTTCCTCTTTTCGTTCCCCAGTTAGTTCTGCATGGCATCCCACATTGGAAGTCAGTCCTTGAAGAAACCACATGCTCTTACATTCTGTTCTTTTGCTTTCAAATGGGGTGTGTTTGGACAACACAATGCAAGCCTGACTCAGTGGTGAACAAAGCTTTGGGTAGGGCGAAAAGCAACATCCATGGAAGATACACTTTGAGGAGTGTAGTTTGTCAGGATAAGCAGTTTTTGTTAGTGACGTAGCTCACCCTTCTCACACAGTACATATAGTACATTCATTCAGCCATTAGCGCGTTCTTTGGAGTTATTTTTTAATTTGTTGCTTTGTTTAGAGTGGTGTTCAGGTGAATGAGTGTACAGTGTAAGGCTCACTTTGGTGGCTGTTAGGGTGCAACAATATACAGACTATAATGTGACAAAGACGTCTGCAATGCACACACCTCTGGTAGATCTTGTTTTATGCAGGATAAAGATACACATGCTATTCTTTTATCTGTCTTAACAACAATTTCAGTGTAAATGAAATATGTGCAGGTCTGAGTAGATGAAACCTCAAAGTGTCTGTGAGACAGCTGTACTGGGTTATATGGAGAAAAAAATAAGCCTTTTTTTCATATCACGGTGTCTGTTGTGGATTAATTAGCTTTTAATCGTCTCTACTTAATGTGTAAGCCAAGTTTTTTTGAAACCAGGGAGGGGAAATGTGCCCTAATTGTGATAGTGATACAGTTACAGCACTCTGTGGTTTGCATTTCACTCTGTCATCCGTCCCAGCCAAACGTAACTGTGTTGCCCTCTTTTGAAATTCTCATACTAGAATCAAACCGATGAAGATAATCATTAAAATCTTATCCTGTAGACCTTTTTGGCTCTTACCGTGTTTTTGCTGCAATGTGAAAGTTGAATCTGTGGTTTAGATGGCATTGTACATGTTGATTTAATGCAGCCACCCTGTAGTGCTACAGAATGAGGATCTATCATCATACTGCTGATGATGGTCAGTAAACGTGGACCCCACAGTGACAGGTCAGGACCTGGGTGTTGTTACGAAAATGGTAAAGTTGGTGTACCAACTTCCTGTTTTTCTCCACTCCAGAACAGACATGCCTCCCGAAACTCCTGTTAATATTGTATAAGGAAAAATGGATAATGATGAGGATGGTTGTAGACAAAAACACAAAACTGTGCCAATTTCAAATGTTTTGAACTTGAAGCTCTGCTGTGTAATGACAGGAAAAACGTTGGTCTTGACAGAAAATTACTATGCAAGAGCTATCCTCTGATTTGTTTTTCTAGCTTTACCTTTTGAGAGTTCAGAGTTTGCTTCCAGTCACTATCCAAAACAACAATACACATTTTTTCCTAAAGATGTGATGATGATACTGTATTTAAAGTAAGTGAACTGTAATGTCACCTTAGCTCATATGTATTTCAGTTTATTATAGCTCATTCCTGTCCTCACATTTACCTCAACGTTTTCCTTCTTTGTTGCTTTTCTCCTCCTCCTTTATGCCTTTAGTCCTTTTAAGATCTGAATGACTCATCATTTCATTGTGTGTAGTGCATGGAATGATTGGTTTCCTGCCTGGTGGTAATATCTGGACTTCCTGTTAGGTTGGAACCAAAGGCAAGACTGCTGTTTTTTTTCTCAGGTACAGTATGAAGTTAATTTCTTCCTGCTGAGCACACAGATACACTTCCTTATTTAATCTAATTCCAACAGGAGGCCTAAGGAAAGCCTATCTTTCGTCGAGCACTTTGACCCTTCCTGAGAGTGTGATCAGCATATGACTATAAAGCCATTTAGTTGGTCGAAAGTTCAGAAGCATGGACTACTTTTTTTTTTAAAAGAGCAGCATTTAATGTATATTTTGGAAGCGGTTCTTTTCATGGATACATGCTGGATTTACTCATGGAAAGCAGCTAAAGGCCAGTTTGTTTGGATTTGGAATAGCAGGTAGGAAGTGTGTCTAGTTTTCTGGCATGTTGTGCATAATAATCTCTTCCTCAATCAAACTGAAATATCACATATGGAAGAAAACAATAGACGGTACTTCATTTATTGAAATGTGTGGCCCGACATGGATGAAAATTGAGCTTCTTATTTTTAAATGGAACAGATCTACAGAATATCCAATAATAATTCCTATGATTCAGTCCTTACTCAACGCACTTTTACTGAAATACAGGCAAGTGATTTAAAGTATTGATCGCCTCCTATCAGAAAGAGACAAATTAATTTGCCAATGCTGACTTTGTAAACTAAGCAGCTGCATCGATCCAGATGATACTGACCGCTGGTGCTGCTCTAACAGAACTGGTAATGTAGCACTGAAGAGAGGATGCTGCCATGTGTTGATGTTGTAAAAGGAACCAGATGCTTTAATATTGTATTCACTGCGAAGGTACGCTTCATATAATTGACAGGGAAAGATTTTAAGAAATTGTCGTCTGAGGCTGCTCCTTGAGAGGTTTTACAACTGCATATTATAAATGAATAACCTGGTTTCTTTTTCAGTGCTGACAGTCATATGCTCTCCTTATCTGTCTTCTGCAGGTGGCGACAGACAAGGTTGCTGGTAAGCTGAGTTCTACTCTCTCATGGGTGAAGAACTCTGTGTCGCACACGGTCAGTCAGATGGCTAGCCAGGTGGCCACGCCCACGTCCCTGCAGACCACTGCTACCTCATCCTCCACGTCTCTGTCTTCGCCTGCCCTCTCACCGTCTTCACCGGGGCAGCTCACTCCCGATGATGTGGAGCTGCTTGCTAAGCTCGAGGAACAGAACAGGTGAGCAGTCAGTCTTTGAAGCCTCTCTTTGCCCGTCAACTCAACAGCGCATGGATTCATATCATGATCGCAATTTGAAACAAGGCAATCAGAAAATTGGCTGTTTTGATAAAATGTTATACAATAAGTCTGACCTAGAGTTAATATTTCTTTTAGTAATTGACACTTAATACACTTATGCAAGGCAGATGTGTTTGATGGTTTAATGGATGAAAAGTGCTCCATCACGTGGTTTATATCTATTACACAGTGCATACCAAAATGAAGCTTGACTTATGGCTAAGATCAAAATGTAATTGTGATATCTGTCAGAGAAATCGTCATTAGATAGTTTCCAGGGGTTAAAGAACGTAGTCTCACCGGTGGGCAGACTGCCAGACTGTCAGAACCTTTGGAAATGGGAATATATGTTCCCATTTCCAAAGGTGCATATAAGGAACCTGTTCATACATTTGCTCCTGAATGAAAATGGTTCTTTCAGATCGTTATTAAAGTAAATCTATTACAGAAAATCAGAAACTGAGCACAATAAAAGTATATCCCTGTTGAGGCCTATAATGAACAGTTAACACATTAGCATCACTCAGCATGACCATCTACCTTTGCTGACATAGGCCTTTGCAAGACTTTGACCCCATTTGCCCTGGACTGTACCTAATGCAGTTGATGACCTATGACTGGGCACTCAATTATTCTGTGCAGGTTGCTCTTGTCAGCACTAGACAGATTGCAGTGCTCAGAAATGTAAAGGACTTGTAGGCTATCATCAGCTTCCTGCCCAAACAAGTTAAACTTCCTCAGGAAGTAAAAACTGCTTCTGATCTGTTTGTGCTGGTTACAGTGAGATACTCATTAACAGTTTAGTTGATGTGATTATAAATTATAATCAAGTCTATTGCCATCAAATGCATGAACTTTCACATAGTCGTAGAGATGGTGTACTCAAATGTTGCTATTTTATTTATAGGTTTCAAGCCTTTATCTTAACATGAAGGTTCTGTTGTGATTGGGGATTTGTGCTCTCCTCTACACATCTGCTCTACTCTGACTGGTGTAGAGGATCCTTGTGCAAATCCCCACCATCCCCCTTCCTGATCTGCACACACAGACACACGAGTGACGTTGAACAAGTTATGACTTGCAAACTAGCTAACCAGAAAATAAATGGGATAACTACAGATGGAGGAAAATGTGACAGTTTGCACTTTGAAGGATTCTGGTTGTTCAACATTTAGTTGGTTGGAAATGGGACAGAAAGCTCTAACTGTCAGCTCCAAAAAGCTTCTTCGTAGCATGTGTAGTTGTAGACACGTTTGCTGTATATTGGATCAGTGAGGAGGATTCAGTGCGCTGTCCCAGAGGTGCTCATTGTCCACATCAGATTAAAGTACTATTAGAGGGTGACGCAATATCACCCCCATCGCCAACTGTGAATTCTTTCTCTGTTGCGAGTCTCACCCATGGCTAGTACCCTCTGTGTCAGCATAGAAACCAAGCGTGATGTTCAGAACTGGGGATTGTGTCACAGTTAACTCCCGTGAAGAAGACAGTAAAGCCCTGTTGAATGCAGAAGTCGTTGACTCATGGGTACGCCCACAACAGTTACTGCTCCAGAATGGCCTGAAACACTCGTTGTGATGCGTTTCCTAAATTAATACATAAGCTGAAATATTGTTTCTTATGTCCTTTAAGCAGCTCCAAGTGCACCTGCATCTGAACGGCAGATTAAGGCCCTGTCCACACGCAAATGCCAAAAGGAAAACGATCTTTTTTTTCTCCGTTTTTGACGTCATCGTTTCAAGAAATATCCTGTCCACACGTATCCGTTTTAGCTCGACCTGAAACGCTACTTCATATTCCAGGCCTATAGGTGTCGCTGTTTCAGTTTCAGAAATTCACCCAAAACGGAGAAGAAGAGACGGAGCATGCGCACAAATCTTGAGCGCTGTTTACAAATCTCCTTTTTTTTGCTCAGCGTGGTGGCACAGGAGCATGATATTTAGCCCTAGTAGCCCTAATAGGCTCAATATCTTCTCCAGCAGGTAAACTAGCATGTAGTCCGCCATTGTTGTTGATGTTGTTATGAGACGTCTCGCGGGAGGTGGAAGGCTGCTGGGGGGGGCGAATACGATGACGTCATCGTATTCGTTTTAGGCGTCTACACAGAAACGCTAGAGGTGCGTTTTCAAATTTATCCACCCTGGGACCCGTTTTCATAAAAGTGCATTTTAGGGCTATGGGTTTACGGGATACGTGTGGACGCTCGGCCAAAACGATGAAAAAAACCTCCGTTTTTGCGTTTTTGCGTTTGCGTGTGGACAGGGCCTAAGTGTCACTGTTTGTCTTTACTGACACCCACATAACACACAAATGTTATCATTTTGCCGTCAAGGTGTTTAGGTGCAACAACAGGAGGGAGGACTTTGGTATTCATGTGTTTTACAGATAACTGACACATCCTGCAGTTGCTTACCAAGTGTGTGTGTGTAGTGAGGCCTTTGTACCCAACAGAGCAGATAAAGGCACGGGCATTTGTTCAGTAGTGTCACTTAGATGAGGAACTCCTGCATTGACTGCTACAATCTGGAAATCAGACATGCCAGCATTTAAGAATTCCTAGAAACCAGAGACATGCGGAGTACATCATGAGTTTATCTTGGTAAGATGGTAGTATTTACTGACCAGTTCTACTGCTATATAAACTAAAAATTGAAGTCATGAGACACTTGAAAGAAAATGTAAATTGTAATTGGCTTTGTTTCATGTCCAAGCTCCGATTTAAATCAAAATTTTATTTTAATCACCCAAATATTGCTTGATCCAAACTAATTTTCTTGAGCTTTTTTATGTGTTTTGTTTATGAAGCTTCTGGCCTATGTTTGACTGTTGGTGAATTATTAGCAGACCTGTAAATATGTTAAGGTTCACGTGTAACACTGCCCGATGCTGTAGTTTGTATTACAATTCGTGACGGGTTAATTGAAATGCTTCCGTTCCTGCAAATATCTAGGTACAAGATGCACTTCTTATTCACTTCTAAATACAAGTGAAGACGCTCTCTTGCTGGCTGTTCTTTCGGGCCGTCCATTTCACCCCCTCCCACAACACCCAAATTTGCCTGTAACCCTAGCCATTCTGGGAGCACGCTCAGTGACGTCATGGGCTCCAGTGCAGAGGCCCCGGCCTTTTTCCGAGATCAGGTGTCTGAGCCTTTGTTTGTGTGTCATGAGCTCCTTGGTGCCACACAGGTTGGGAGTCACAGCTTCTTTTCGCCGCATACTGCTCCTTGATCGGGACGCTATGTAACGTCGGTGACAAACTGAGTCACCGACGTGATGTAGTGCAAGATTAACTTGCTGAAAAACACACAGCTCTGGCTTTACACTGTCAGCTTTTCACATGCTGAACGTGAACCAAAACACTTAATCCGATTAACATAATGAGTTGCAAAATATTTTACTGACATTGACTGGATTGGCTCTTTCGTGCCGCTTGTACTGTAGCTGCTGCCAGTAGAATTAAAATGAATGCCAACTTTCTTCCTGAAAGGAAGGGTTTTAGATCCTTTCATTCTGATCAGTATTGTGCTAAGCTATTTTGGTCATTTGTATGAATCTTTTTAGATTTTACATTAATTGAGAATATAATGTCTGGCCATGCATTAATTAGTACATGCAGCTTTCTTTTGGACTTCAAAAGGGGAATTGTTCGTACTTTGACCTAAAATAAACATCTTGCCATGTCAGAGTGGTTTGGGAAATCCTGACATTATGGCCTCTCTAGTTACTCTAGTAAAATCTAGAAAATATTCTATTCAGTTTTGTGATTTCAAACAGCATCACGTTTGAAAAGATTAAAGCGTTCAGTAAATTTTGTTGAGTGATTGAAGAGAAACATTTAAAATTCTGTGTCTGTACACAGCTTATGAAATGTTAACAGTATATCCCCCTTCTTACCTTCACTGCAGGCTGCTGGAAACAGACAGCAAGTCACTGCGCTCCATGAATGGCTCCCGGCGAAACAGTGGCTCCTCCTTGGTGTCCAGCTCTTCTGCCTCCTCCAACCTCTCCCACCTGGAGGAGGACACATGGATCCTGTGGGGTCGAATTGTCAATGAGTGGGAGGAGGTCCGCAAAAAGAAAGAGAAGCAGCTTAAGGTGAGACTAGTGCGCATGACAACCTGTGAAGAAATAGCCGCGTGCAGGTTTACTTAAGAGCTTACTCCAACACAAATATATTCCAGGCTTATTAGCACACATTTGACCTGTCTGCAGAAGATGTCCAGCTTTTATACTATTAAAAATGGAAAGATATATTAGATGATTTAGATGAAAATTTGATGATTTTGTTAATTGCCAATTTAACAAGAATAATATTCGGTGTCCATTATTCTAGGTCCCAAAGAAAGAGGCAGGAGCTCCCATGATAATGTTTCCACAGTTAAATTACTTTAAACTTTACAAGACAATTCAAATCTAGGCTACATAGCCTCTGTTGTTATACATGTGTACTCCACTGGAAACTGTAATAAGCTCTGGCTCTAATGCTACAATGGCTCTATCTGTTTGAATGTTTACTTGGTGTAGTAACCATTTCTCTGGCTATCTTTGTCCTAGGTGGTGTTGTCCTTGAACTTGTTATTTTAGTTCTTGACATTTGAAGCTAATTTTAGGTTGCTTGTTTCTACAGTTACTCTGCAAAGTCTTGTGATAACCCTGTGCCCAGTCACCGTGGTAGTCTCAGTTTAAACTGCACATAATTGATGGGCATAGCGATGCAGGGAAAAATGTTTTCCTGATGTGAAACTGCTTGATGCAGCTGCAACAGTTTGAATGTCAGATTGTCTCATTCAAATCAGCTGATGACTTTGTAAACTAGAGAATCTTCCCCTAGGTTTGGTTTTATTTCACACAGGGAAAAATCCAAATGAAAGTGACCACTACAAACATGTGAGAGTGTTCTCTCAGCTAATTGGTCAGATGTGTCTGAGGTGGGAGCAAGTAAGTAAATACAAGAAGAATGTCCTGTATTCTGGACTAGTGCAGACATTCACTGATAACCATGGTAATTATCTAGACAGTAGAGTTGCACGGTACCCACGGTACACCGCGGTGCCAAATCGTAACGGTTCCTACTGTACTAGAAATTCTACACGACGGTACTATCGTGGATTACTATACTACCGGTGCCAGTTTCCGCTACATAGCGGCCGCCTCTAGTCTCCTCCCGGCTTCTCACTGCATGCTACTCCCTTGTAAATGAAAACCCTCATGGCAACTACTGCAACCGAACTACACAGCTGCTGAATGATTGGCTGTTTGCCTGTTACTGGTGACGTCCGGGGATATGATAGGCTGTTTCTGCACGCTGGGATCGCCCGTCTGTTAGCTGATTGGCTGTTCATGTGTTTCTGCTGGCAAGAACGAACTCCATTAAGACAGCTCCGCTTCGATATAAATTCGCTTCGAAACAAACAACAAGCTAAAGTTCTGTCTCGCCCAGACGCGCGCACGGCTTACAGCCACAAACACGAGACAACACACTCACCACGGCAGAAGCACCGGGCCCGAGCGGCGAGTCTGCCGCGGCGTCGTCGTCAGTGGCACCACTAATTTTGCTCAACATTATAAGTAATTAATAAGTATTTATAACTTGTACAAATACATTGCAGTTCATAAAAATAATAATAATATAAAAAAGGCTGCAGTATCGCGATAATACCCGGAACCGTGATACTTTGTCTGGTATAGTATCGTGGTTACTCATTTTGGTATCGTGACAACTCTACTAGACAGTATATCATGCAAATTAACTTTAAAGGAACATCTTGAATGTACTATACTGCTTCACTCTGCAAATAATACATGCTGTCTTCAGGCTACTGGGCAGAACAAGGGTGCTAATGACTTAAGTTCAAACTTGTAGAAGACAGTGGTATATATCTTTACAGTGTGTTTGGGACCAGACTTTGCCAATTTCCTCACTAGGGTCTCTGTTGTTTTGGTACACACCACAGTACGAGTCATGTGTTCACAAATGCCCAAACAGGTGAAATCCATGGTTTGATTCAAACATGCTAATTCTCTAGTTATGGCAGCACCCAGTGCATTCCAGTTAAGTGTTTCTGAATATGCAGTGCTACTAAATAACAGGAATAATCCTGCGAGCATTGGAATCACAATGTAAAGTCATGGTGATACAATTTAATGCCCAGCACCCTTGATCATCCCTTTCTCTTAGCCAGTGACACTCCAAGCCTCTTTTTGGTAAATCACATAACTGACAAAAATCTGTATGGATGTGGAGTTCCATGTCATCAGCTACTGAAGGCTAATCTTTTCTGTCGGGGTGGGGTCTCTGTAGTTCTTGTCCCTTGCGTGTGTAAATGGGGAAGTGTTGCGAAGGACTAGTGAACATGCGTGGTGCTATTATGTAATTTAACAGAAGTAATAATCACCAGACGGGTGCAGCCAGCCTGGGATATTAATCATAACTGCTGAGGCCTCCACAGAATTGACGTTTTTTCCCATTAGTTTGCAGTAAAATCCGGTTTCAGTGACATGGAGGAAGGAACCTTGATTTCTTTTTTTTGTAATTGTCAGCAAAACCCCTAAAGTGTTCATTTTTTCAGCATGTCAGATTGAAATCAAATATCTCATATCAGATATCAAAATTTGCAAGACCTACTGCTGTTGAAGATAAGTGTATTTATAAGGATCTGACTGAATCTTAGAAGCAATAACAATGGAAGGAATAGAAAATATGGGTTGTTAAAGTAGCGGTGTGTCTCAGAAAGTTCACCAATCAAGATATGAGAGTGCATTGTTTAACTACAGAACAAAGCACTGTTTGTCTTGTCTAGCCTCTGGGAGGGGAGAGGGATCCCCTGCTGAAAGCCTGTGTGGGTGGACCTTTGCTCCAGATGCACCCTGCATTGACCAGATGCTTACACACACACACACACACACACACACACACACACACACACACACACACACACACACATACACACACATACACACACACACACAAAAGCCATGTGCACTCTCAACACAGCAGGAAAGACCAGTCTTCCCTGTCAGCACAGGAAATTGCTTAATCAAATTGTGCCAGCAC
Organism: Chelon labrosus; assembly: GCF_963514085.1. NCBI lineage: Eukaryota > Metazoa > Chordata > Actinopteri > Mugiliformes > Mugilidae > Chelon > Chelon labrosus. Next base: position 22,994,680 of record NC_140343.1, on the reverse strand, counting down.
TGATATATGGAAACAAATCATTCTACAATCATGAGTGCCTCATTGAAAATATTGTATTTGGCAGTGGAAAGTGTATTATTGAGATGCATGCTATGCTGAAATGGCAAAATAAATATTGGGGCATGAGCACACCCATGGTTTTGTTGCAAGAAATGCAACTGTCACAGTAGGCTGTTGTGTTTTCTTACATTTTTACTTTTCATGTGCAATTACACGCCTGATTAATGTCTTTAAAATCAGTTTATGTTAATATCACTTTTCCCAACCATTACACTTTGATGAAGAACTTGAGGTAATACTTTTTGTAATAAACAGTGCAGCGTGAAAACTATACCTTCTGCATTCACAACAGTAGGAACACTACAGTGGGCTGGAAAGTCATGAATCAGCTCAGTCAGTCTGTAACATCTTTGCACACTGAAATTTATACGAGTTAAATATCTTGTGGAAGTTTATCTATGATTTTAATACCAGTTCCATAAAAATGTTTTAATTGTATATTATAATGGTGGTTGAAATCTATTTCCTGTAAGCCTTGTTTCACCAATGTTATGTTGTCTGGTGCTGTTAAAGCGCTTATATGGTACTACAGGACCTAAACACAAGGACCTACTCGCGTAGCCACCATCGATGCGAGTCATTTATACTTGTGCACTTGTCACTCGCTCTGTAAAGACGCTACCCAAATGCTGGTCGGTGCTGTGTCTTCTTTGCCAGTCGGTTTAATTTTTGTTTCCACTTCCTGCATCATTTTAAACAAAATTTGAATTTCAGCTGAATCTTACCAAAATTTCTCATAACACGAGTCATACAAAGTGCTGTACTTAAAGCAGAAGCCTAAACCACCTATTAGTCATAAAACGTGAACACTTATTAGTGATTTGTTCACCTTGCTAATGTTCACTGAAACCTTTTAAAAATATTATAATAACACCATCAGCCACACCACTTTAGCACTGTTAGACCCAGAAATCCCATGAAACCATCTTTTCTTTTTCCACAGGATCTTGTCAGAAAAGGGATTCCGCACCACTTCCGGGCAATAGTGTGGCAGCTGTTGTGTAACGCCCAGAATATGCCCATCAAGGATCAGTACTCAGAACTCCTGAAAATGACGTCACCCTGCGAGAAGCTGATTCGTAGAGACATTGCCCGCACTTATCCGGAGCACGAGTTCTTCAAGGAGAAGGACAGCTTAGGCCAGGAAGTGCTCTTCAATGTCATGAAGGTACATCTCCTCTTGCGTCCGAGCAACCTGTTTGTATGCAGATGAACTGGTTCTTAGTCATGTGTACAGATAACAAAAACTGGTATTTGACTTGATAAATAGTTTCAAGGTGGGACAAAATGGTTGAGTACATCCACGGTGGATTTTTGAGAAACATGTACTCTTGATCATACCACAGGCATATTCTCTGGTGGACCGTGAAGTTGGCTATTGTCAGGGAAGTGCTTTCATTGTAGGACTGCTGCTCATGCAGGTAACAATAACGTTCACCACACATGCACACAAACATGTTTGATATCTGTGATTGATGTAACACAGGTTTTGAGGTTTAATGTTCCTTGTTACCATTCTAGATGCCAGAAGAGGAAGCATTTTGTGTTTTTGTAAAGCTGATGCAGGACTACAGATTACGAGAGCTCTTCAAACCCAGTATGGCTGAGCTGGGACTATGCATGTACCAGTTTGAGTGCATGATCCAGGTAGAGCCCTCGTATTCAATGTCAAGAACAGTCAGACAAATGAATTCTTGTACAGTAGTACTGATGTAAATCTGTTTGATTTGCGTCCCTCATAGGAGCATCTCCCAGAACTTCATATTCATTTCCAGGCTCAGAGCTTTCATACCTCCATGTACGCCTCTTCTTGGTTCCTCACCATCTTCCTCACCTCCTTCCCGTTGCCCGTCGCCACAAGGATCTTTGATATCTTCATGTGTGAGGTCGGTCAAAAAGAGCTGTTCTCTTGAGCTAATTGCCTGCTTTGAATGAGAATCTGTATCGACTTACATGTACCAGTCTATCAAGAAGTTGCATATTTACATATCTGTCAGTTGATTTACAGTGCTCACATTGCTGTCCCGTATTATTGACACCCTGGAGCAAATGGTCTCACAGTTCTGGCTTTACCTTTTGTTTGTTTATAATGTTTGTGATCTAAAAGAGCCTTTCGTTGAATCACGCTGTATTAATTATGGTTAACGTCCACTTAAGGGAGGTTGTGCTTTTGCACATTCTGGTTCACTGTCATGACCTACAGGAAAACTTGAGAGAACTGAGTCATCTGTCATTAGCCTCTGCTTTCCGTATTGCCACAAGTCAAAATTTCTGCTGCACAGGGAAATATGTTAAATCTTAAACTGCAGTTTATCATTACTGAGTGCCGCTGTAGATAATAGCCAGACAAAGTGTCTAAAAAGCAGATAAAAGCAGAATTTAACTTTGTGTCAAGTCACATTTAACTAAATACGGTTTAAAGTGAACACTTCTTCCATTGTTTTAATGATGCAGTGAGGTTATATAAGGTACATTGTTAATGTATTACCTGCAGTAGATGGTGCATGTAACACCCACTTTGCAGAAGTTTGCAGTACCAGCACCGAAGAAATGCAGTGATCTGCTGTGGATGGGGTCATCTGCCAAAAGTATTTTTAGCCTCTTAATGCAAAACCAGGAACACCTGCAAATCAATCTAACCGTGCAGCACACTGGTGTTGCTGGTCTACTGCTGCATCAATCAGTTAAATAATTAGTGTTATTGTGCGACTTTGGTGAGTTAACGTGTTAGTCCAGAAATTAAACACTGTGGTAGGACAGTAGCTCCTGTGTTGTGCAAGGTAAAATGAAATGTTTTCATTAATGGAGTCTGTTGTCTTTGAAGAGAGTGATGTAATGGCTTTAGTTCCCTGCTGGAAAAGGTGGCATGGTGAAGTTGTGATGCCCTTCTTTTAGGTTTTGTTGTTGAACCCTTTCACAACAGCTCACTGCTCTGCTTCAGTGCCAGTACTCTGCTTCTCCAAACTGGAGGCATGTCAATCACCATCTACTGTAGGATAAGCAACTCATACAAGCCTACTGGAAAGAAACTAACCCCTAAAGTCAACTAAACTGTGAAGGAAAGATAATCCATTAGCGCCACCTGTTGGAGGAAACAATATAGTCCACATTTAATAGTCCTCGTTATTGTTTTTATCTCTCTCCTGAGACTGAATTGTTGTTAATTATTTTCTCGTCTGGTTTCTGGCGATCTCTTTCTTCAGGGTCTGGAGATTGTTTTCCGTGTGGGACTGGCCATCCTTCAGATGAACCAAGCTGAACTCATACAGCTCGACATGGAGGGAATGTTACAGGTATATCACAACACCTCAGCATAACTCAGCATTCAGGCAGCTCAGATTTCTGGTGTATTTTGCACTTTGCACTTTTTTGCACAAATATGCTGCACCCTCAAGGGAGGAACTTTCACCACACCCAGTTAACTGATATGTGTCGTCCCAGCTTGTACCTGTGGACATGTTGACGTTGGAAGTAGTCAGACAACCAAAACAGCAGGATGCATAGTTGCGTGCCACTTATCCCATCTCTCTCTTTCTTTGCTGTGCTTCAGCACTTTCAGAAGGTCATCCCTCACCAACTTGACAGTGGGCCAGATAAGGTGATTCAGGCTGCTTATCAAGTTAAATACAACGCCAAGAAGATGAAAAAGTAAGCACAGCTGTCATCTCATGACCTACCGGCTTTCTTTTTTTTGGTTTTACATTATGTTTATACACAAGATCCTGGAACTGCCATTTTTTTTCTGTAAACATTCCATTACTCTTGCCAAAATGTTCTGCCATGACTGCAAATAATTGCACAGCAGCTTTTACTTATTATGTTGAATATTCAAGACTTGAGACGAACTTGAGAGTCATAGGATTTTAGACAAAAATGGATTAAACTAATTAAAGGTTTTTGAAAAGACATGTCCTCCTTGGAAATTATTAGGAATGTACAGCCATGTAAAGAAAAGCTTTGTCTGATGTTTTTATGTCAGAAATATTTGTTTGAAAAACATTCTGCAACATGTTTTGATGCTCACATTAGAGACATTTTATTCATTCAGTGGAGGAAACTATTATTTTTGTCTTCACTTGTTCACTGGGGCATTTATTTCAGGTTAGAGAAAGAATACACTACAATCAAAACTAAAGAGATGGAGGAACAGGTGGAGATAAAGGTGGGTGGACACCAAAGTCTCTAATGTGATATTTTGTTGTATTTTTGTCTGACGTATTTTGCAATTTCTTCTTCTGCAGAGGTTGCGGACAGAAAACAGGCTTCTGAAGCAGAGGATTGACACACTAGAGAAAGTGAGTGCATCATTGTTTGTCAGAGGTGCTCCGTCACCAGACAAATTGAACAGACTCTGCTCCCTGCTCATCAACTTCACATTAACCCATCCAGCCGTGTATGTCTATACACCATGCATCTCTCCTAATGATGGAGTCTTGTCTTTCACTAACTGGGCTGTGTTAGTTGAAAGTTGCTCATGTGCGTGACAAACCGGTTGTTGACTGGTATGGTGAACTTTCTGACTGTAGATAAAATCAGAAACATTGCCGGATTTGGACTGCAGGTTGTCAAGGTGACCGTCCTTATGGCTCGAATACTTTCATGTTAAAAACTCACGAGAAACCACTAACCGAAGCAGACTTTGTAACAAGCCTGTTTTGAATGTGAACAAGGCTGCTTGATGCTTGAAGTCGATACAAAGCACTGCATGGCAATTTGCGCTGTTTGTATCACTCTGCACGGTATTGTGCTGCCAGGTCGCGGCACCATGCATGGGGTCTGCCGTTGATAGTGAGGGTGTCCGCTACGCTGTGTTTGCCTGCAGGGAGGAACATTGTGGTCTAAATGAGTCCGTTATTTAAATCCAGCTCGAGGCTGCTGCTCTCTGTCATATAACTCCCAGGACATTTTTAACTCTTCACTAACTGAAACCATTAAAACGCTTGGATGAACCACATCAAAGCCCAGAGCTTCTGTTTAGTGAAACGCGTAGCTTCTTAACTCTTATCGTTCTGTTTTAACCAGAACTACCCTGTGCTTTTTCTTGTCTGAAACTCGCCTGCGCTATCAACACTGCCTCATTCTTCACTTTGTCACCTGCTTATTTGCACCTTTTTCACCGTGCTAGCTTGCAATGTTCTTTTTCAACCTCCAAATGTTAACCTCATTATACGGTCTGTAAAGAACTCCTTCTGGAGGGAAAATGAACATTGCATTTCTTCTTTAAAACAATCAATTGTTCTTGTGTGTGCTTTAAACTGTCCTCTGGATTGTGTCTCTCTCTCTCTCTGCTGTCTCTTGTTGATATTTCTGTTTTGTAGGAAAGTGCTTCCTTGGCAGATAGATTGATCCAGGTATATGCCTCATTTTCTCTTTACTTTTGTGACTTATGTTGCACCTTCCTTCTTCCTTCTCTCCATCTCTCTTTAGCATTGCATGCTTACGATTAGCACATGGAAGGACAATAATACTGCTGACTCTAGCGAACTCTGACGAATCTAAACTGATTATGAAGGTCGATTACATTGTTTGATAAGTGCATGGATTATCACATTGTGACTAATTGGACAAGAAGGGGATACATAAATCAAGCTTAGGAATTCAAATATAGATCCCATCTTGCTAGAGTTAAAACAAGCATGTCATCAGAAAACCCAACCCCTCATCTTCTCTGATTTGTCCACCCATTCCGCCCTTTCGTTTTAACTTCTTGTCGTGCTCACTCCACCCCTCCTCGGTTGGTTACGTCCAAAGGGACAAGTGACTCGAGCTCAAGAGGCAGAGGAAAACTACCTGGTCAAACGGGAGCTGGCCACAGTCAAACAGCAGAGCGAGGAGGCCAGTGCTCAGCTGGAGCAGGCCAAGAAAACCATCAGTCAGCTCCAGCAGCAGCAGCAGCCACAAGCGGTAAGAAGGGCCACGGTGGCAGGTTGCACTGGCTCAGATCCTGTCAGTGACAGTGAGACTGGGATATTTCCCAGACCTGTTCGTGACGTGCAGTGCTTAAAACCTCAGGGTGACCATTTTAAGATTACATGGTCCTCTACGACTCACTCTTCGGCCAGTAACGATATGTTTTGACTAGAGTTCGGATGTGTCATGGGTATCTGGTTCCTGGGGCATATTATTGCCTAGCAACAAAATCCAAGCAGTGGCAGCACAGGGTTTTTCTCACTCTGCACATAAGCTTTGGGTAATGATCTGTTTTGGCATGCATGAATTCAAATTGGGACATGGTGTACTCCACACTTTTGCCACCATTTTCAGTCTCCTGCATTCTTTGAAATGCATTCATTAATTTGTAAGTAGCTGCATTACAGGATGTTAGATTTCACACATGGGCTCCTGTGCACAGAATCCTTTGTATATCTGTTAACATTCTTAATTATTGATGGTTTGGATTCCAGATGTTAATGTTCAGGCATCACCATGTTTTACATAATTTGTCATCTTGCTATGCAATAAGTGCTCATGAATTATTTACATGAAAGTGAACGGCTAAATGGTTGATGTCAGCTGAAATTGAGGTTTGATTCTTTCTCGTGAAGTATAGAGGGCTTTGTGGTGTATTTCTAGCAGAAGAATACAGGTAGAATGAGTAATTAGCTGAGACTGTTTATTTGACTGCAGTTATTTTAAGGATATGCCTTACATCACTGGAGGAAGAATATTTTGTTTATAGTGAGTATGCACAGGTATCTTACTCACCCGTCCTGTTGGTTGTAGAAGGGAGCCAATCGGTTCTCTGAGGAGTCCGTCTTGCAGCTGGAGAGGGAGCTTGTGCAGGCCCGACTGAAGGAGGCAGAGTCCCAGTGTGCTCTCAAGGAAATGCAGGACAAGATCCTTGATATGGAGAAGGTGTGTGCTGACACTGTAATGTCTGAATCTATGTTATCTTGCTTGCTTGCTTGCTTTATTTATTTATTTATTTATTTAATTAATATTTTTCCATGTGTACCGGCTTATAAACACCTTTCTTACAACAATTCTTTAGAGGAACACGTCTCTACCGGATGACACCAATGTGGCGAGACTGCAAGAGGAGCTGATCGGGGTGAAACTGAGGGAAGCTGAGGCTCTGACTGGACTGAAAGAGCTGAGACAGCAGGTTAGAGATCTGGAAGAGCACTGGCAGGTGAGCAGCAACATATGAGCATACAAAACAATCAGACAAGAAGTCGTAGACCAAGTGTCTGATGACAAATGCTGTGCTAGGTGCAGTGCAAACATGTATGACACATGAATGAGTGATGGTAAAGAGGACTGACTGGAAACCTTCTCCCCAGCGTCATTTGGCACGCACGGCTGGTCGCTGGAAGGACAGCCCCAAGAAGAACACTTTGAGTGAGCTGCAGGACGAGCTGATGAGTGTGAGGCTGCGTGAGGCCGAGGCCCAGGCAGAGCTCAGAGAGACCAGGCAGAGAATGCTGGAGCTTGAGACACAGGTCAGACGTCACATCATTATAACAATATGAATTCCTTTTCAGATTTCTAGGGTATTAAATGTATTTTATAGAATGGACACATCACATCAGGTGGATGTACAGTGTGTGTAACAACCAGGGATGGCTCGATCCGATACTTAGGATCGGTATCAGCCCGATATTGGTTAAATAATAAAATTTCAGGATTGAATATCGAAAAAAATAACTATAGCCCGTCCGATCCGATACCCAAATGCTCAACTTAACTTTGCGCGACATGCCGTAAACAGAGAGCAGCTGCTGCAAGCGTGTGTAAACAGAACCTCGTGACAGTGAATTAGCCTAGCGCTCTTATCATGTCAGCTGTGTGGAGTTACTTTGCACGGAAGAGAAATGTAAAACAGCCGAATGCAACTTGTGCAACACAAGTGTCTCAAGGGGTGTTTGTTACAGTTATTTAAAGTTAGCAGTCACTTAGCAGGGGTGCCCATTACGTCGCGATCGACCGGTGTGGGTAGATCGCGTGCCATTGGAAAAAATAAAATGTTTTAGATGTTAGTCTGGCTTAACAATTATCTGTTGCACCACCAAAACAAACAGCAAGACAAACGTTCATCTTTATTTATTTTTACTTTATATTTGCAACATACCCTCAGTTCAGCGGCACACATCCACAGCCACGCACAACTTCAACCACAACAACACAAGACTACAGTCTTTCTTAAAGAGACTACAAGACTACAGTCTTTTTCTAAAGGTGCAGTGCACCAATTTTTCTTGATAAAAATAAAAACAAAGATGGATAGAGCTTTTAACACTGTAGCAACAATTAATATGGCTTATGATACACAGGTAGATCACTTTGACTTGGTCATTGTAAAAGCAGCTTGCAAGCCAAAAAAGTGTGGGCACCCCTGTCCTATAGTCTTCAATGGAACATTGGAACTGAGTCCATTCTAGATCTAGTTTGATATGGGTGTTTTACATAAAGTTCAACCCCAGAGGTTACATGTGAAAGAAGAAACATTCAAGTTTGCATTTTGCACTGATTTGAAGTTTAAATAAAGAGCTTATGGCTTGAGGCACATCGTGGGCTATTTTATTTCTTTCTTCTTAGGGGAGCAGAATATTTGTTGCACAGTTTGACCATGGTGTTTTTAGATGTCCATATTAAGCAAAGTACATCTATACAAACTATATGTATTATTAACAACTTAACAGAGGAGAAAAGAAGGTATCGGATTGATATCGGTATCGGCAGATACTCCAAATTGCGGTATCGGTATCGGTATCGGACATGAAAAAGTTGGATCGAGCCATCCCTAGTAACAACCAGTGAGCTGGAAAAGAAAGGAATTCTACACTTGTAGTGTCACACAAAGCCTTCAGAGGGCAGCAGTTGTCTGTTTTCAGAAACGTAGTTTTAAGCAGCCCTGGCAGTCTCACCACTCAGATTTTGTCAGTTTGTTTTAGATTTAATTGTTCATCCATTGAAGATAAAATAATATATATTTTTCTTTATTTACTTCTTCTGCTCCTTCAGAATCAGATTCACAGTAACCAAATGCGGCGGACGGAGCAGGAGAACCACTGTCTCAGCGAGCGTGTTCAAAAACTGACGGTGCAAAACAAAGATCTGCTTATGCAACTGCAAGAGATCAAGCGAAAACAAGCCGAGATTGAATGCAAGGTACGCACTCTGCTGTTTATGTGAACCACTTGGCAATGCAGCTGCTGACGCACAAACCATTACAGCTCTGTTGTGGCATAATCTGTGAAGTACAACGCCAGACCTTTAAATCAAAATCAAATGGGTTGAGTTGACGTGTAAACTTTGAGATTTGATCTCTGTTTGCTGTTGCCTTTGGTTTACTTTCCGCAGAGTAAGGAGGAGGTGATGGCAGTGAGGCTGAGGGAAGCTGACAACATTGCGGCTATGGCTGAACTCCAGCAGCAGATCTCAGAGCTTGAAATTCAGGTAAAGTCCCAACTCAGACTCTTGTCTCTGCATTGAGCAGTGGATTTCCTCCACTGCCTCACAAACCACATTACACATATTTAAACTCCCTTCAGCCACACCAGGAAAAGTCCTATACAGGAAAGTCCAGTATACGGTAGTAGTGACAGAAGTTATGTTTCTCAACTAGTTTTACATTGAGCTGTAGAATCATACTTGGGCACAGGTCTTTGATGGGAGATGATGATTTTGTGAATTTCCGTCCTCCAATCAGTATTTCAAAAAATATAATTATCTGAATCCGATCACAGATAATGTGTTGTTTGCCTACGTTGCCAAGGAGACACCAGCGTCAATCAAATCTGGTTAAACCACGCACTCCTACAGTCCTCATGAAGCACCTTAGATGACATTATCACTTTTTTCCCCTAACTGTTACTTATTTCATCATTAATATGTCACACTATTTTCAGGAAACGGCCCAAATTTAAATATAAATGAAAGATGCATTATAAAGAATGAAATTATGTTATTTTAGATTTCCCGTTTGTCAAATATGACAAACGGAATTTTTTTGTCTCACGTCTATTATTGTGCCAGCGCTAAATATAAAAGCAGCTTAACGAAGTTGGACACGCCCGAATCTCAACTTGCTCCTTGTGTGAATGAGTCTCAGCGGGCAGGAAGGAACGAAGCAGTGTTTATCCCCAAACAAATGTAACATGCTACACAACAACAAGGATGACCAAAACAAATACAGGCCTCGTTTTACAGCTCCAGCAGTGAACAGAAAACCAATCTTGTTTCACCTTAGGCTTGTATTCGGGCTCAACACTTTTCACACCACACTTTTGATATGAGTAAAGCTACTTGGTGAATTCTGTGTGTGTTTGGCAACATGAACGTCACAGTGTTGTGGGTAAACAAGCTATAGATGATGGTTGTGAATCCTTTTATATGCTTGAAAATGCATTTGGTTGTGAATGTATCTCAAGATGCTTTTTGTTGTGATGCAATCAGGATTATGGTTTTAAACTTGGACGTGCAGTCAGACCTCTGTATTTCAGAAGCCCCTTTCACACAGTCATCACACCATAATGCTGCTAAGCATAATGCTAACCTCTCATCATCCTCCAAACAACGCTACTGTAATGTTGCCCCACTATGTGTTTTCACATAGCATGATGCGACGAGTAAAGGCGCTTTTAGAGTACTGCGGGACATAAACGCCGTAACTTACGCGTGCAGCCTGCGCTGGTCCAAGCCATTTATGCGTGTGTGCTCGGCTGTCTGGCTTGCTCTCTAACAGCACTACCCAAACACTAGTCGGCGCTGTGTCTTTTTTGCCAGTCGGGTCAATTTTTGTTTCTACTTCCTGCTTCACTTTCAACAGCGGCGACTGAAACTTTCGCCAAAATTTTGCAAGTCATACAAATGTTTGTATCTGCGAACCTCCTCAGTTAACCTTTCCACAATGTGCTCCATCTGTATTGATCCAAAACAGTCAATTAGAAATTGCGGAGATCTAGAAGCAGCCAGAAATACTCAAGCAAAAATACGCAACAACCAAGCGGACACAAAGTTACATTTCTGGAGAGGTGCATGTCAGTTACGCCGCTAGAGTCTGCGCACTGTCTGTGTTGGCGTGTTGTTCTCATGTACTTTCCACATAAAACAATGAGGCAGGATAAAGACGCAGCACCTTGAATGGGCTGTGTGAACGGTGCTGAAGATTCAGGTCAATTGTGTTGCAAGCCTGGTGTTTGATTACAAGCTGGAAGTTAGATTTATATTTGATTTTGCTGTTGTTGCAGTTTTCAGAGTATATAAATATGTTGTCAGACATGTGTCTGTCTACTTTGTCACCTTTTTGGAATTTTTTTTTGAGGTGGTTGAATACGTGAATCTTTTCAGATGAGCCAAGATGAGTAAGCGTCTGACACTTGTGTTGCTTGGTACTGAACCCACATATGTTAATAATGCGTAATTACTTTGGAATTATTCATGATTTGCTGTGACATGGTCTCTAAGCTTGCTGACTCATCAGCGTTTATGTGGAACATAGCTCTACAAATTGATCAAAATCCCAGAAGCTGAATGTCACAGTACCTCCGTTCCAGTCAGTGTTTACCAGATTCAGGTTTGACAGCAGTTGCATCCTTTTCATTTAAGTGGACACTTTGTATCTGCTTTGCGCAACTGCATTGTTTGTTTCTTAAATCTCATTAGGCGTTCACTGTGACGGGTGACTTGAGCTTTTCAGGATATAATGTATGTCAGAGAAGTCAAATGGCCTGTTCATGAAGGCAACACATCACTGTATCCAGTCCAGTATGATTTCTAACTACCAGACCAGCAACGTTCACTTTAACGTCCATGTCTTTAGATTGCATTAACAGTTCAATATACATCACTGTAATTACACACATAATACAGAAGAAATGCATAGTGGTTTATGTGTGCACTGCAAGCTGTTATGCAGGGCTGAACATGGGGCTGTATGGGAATACAAATGAGTTTTAAAAATCTCTTGTCGCTCATTGGTTGTCTGCTTCTGCAGGTGGTCCATGGTATGCCATACACTTGAATTGGATTGTGATGGCCATCCAAAGCGACGATTTACTTGGCCACTGTGCTGTTTAACATGTAATGTGTCTGTGAGAGCTGCAGGGAGTTAGTTCCTGAGACCACTTCTGATGCTTTTGTCTTTTCTGGCGATCATTCATAATCGCGGTTGTGTGTTTCTTTCTGCATGAATGAGGCAAAAGTCTGACCAGGAATATGGTCACAAACTGCCCTGACTTCCTCCAAATGTGGTGATTGAATCTCAAGTGACCAATATCTTGATGTGTTTACACTTGTATCTTAAGATGGCCAGTTGCGAGTGAACACATGTTAATACCAGAGAACAGCGCTAAAGCCAGCCTCTTTTCACCACAAACTTTTTAACCTTTAAACATGCCTTTAATGATTGTGGCAAAAATAGCTCCATTTTCACATCATCTGACCACAACACTTGTTTTCAAATCACTCATATGTCCGGTGAGGTGGCAGACAAAGTTTCCTTTGAATAACTTTTCCCTATAAACTGTTCATCTGTGCATCACTTCTGCTGCGTGCACCACCACAACGCATCAGACGAACCTACTTGCAGCTCCTTTGCAGTCATATATACATATATATTTGCCTTTCTGCAGTACTCTGCAGTACTTTGTCTTAAAGTTCCCGTTAACTGTCATTTCCTAATGACATTTCAGACAGTGGAAATTGTTGGCTGGAAGTTCTTTTATATATCTTTCCGATATTACCCTGCTTTGCATCGGTTGGCTTCATTTTCAAATTGCAGTCAGCTGCTTGATCCATATTTATTTAAATTTACCATCTCTGGAGGCGTCATCAGTTGCTAATTGTCACCTAGTCATATTGCTTTGACACTTACATAGAAGGGACTTTTGCACTTTCTTTTTTTGTTTGTATTTATGGTGCACAAACAGGCGCATGTAAGTCTGTAGTAGCCGCCCCAGCATTAATGTTCATGGTATTTATTGTTTATACTAACTGATTCAGATAGCGTGCAACACGGTACCCTATTTGGTATTTATAAGTGGTACATTTCCTTTAAATGTCAATGAAGGACACTATAGTAATACCCAGTATTAACAATATAAAATTAGAATAGCTGACATACACTTTTATTTATACAAGACTACAATCACACTATACCCTTACTTGAATGCCTTAAAGACGTTAAGGCATGGATGGCTTGTAACTTTTTAAACTTAAATGAAGAAAAAACTGAGGTTATGGTGTTTGGTCCCAGTCGCGCCTGTGGTGTCTCCTCTATAGACATGGGCTCCCTGCAGCCATATGTAAAACCCATAGTCACTAACCTTGGTGTAAAAATGGACAGTGATTTTAAACTTGATAAACAGATAAACTCAATAGTTAAAACCAGCTTCTATCATCTGAGGCTTTTATCTAAAATTAAATCTGTTGTATCTTTTAATGATTTTGAGTGCTTGATTCATGCTTTTATCTCGACCCGTTTGGACTACTGTAATGCACTTTACACTGGCATTAACCAGGCCTCTCTCGCTCGCCTGCAGTTAGTCCAAAACGCGGCTGCTCGTCTCTTAACAGGAACTCGTAAGCATGACCACATTACCCCCATTCTTGCATCCCTCCACTGGCTCCCTGTCCATTTTAGAATAAATTTTAAAATTTTATTATTTGTTTTTAAGTCACTAAATGGTTTGGCACCTCAGTATATCGCCGACCTTATACATGTCTATACCCCAGATCTTATGGTTTTCTTATTGTTTTCATATGTTTTAATTTATTGTATTAACTTTTACTTTCTTTATTTTACTGTTGTGTATCTGTTGTGCAGCACTTTGGTAACCTCGTAAAGTGGATTGGATTGGATTGGATATGTCATTTATGTAATACTTATACACTTCCTTGAAACTTTGGTTACCTGGTAAGGGCCCTAATGGAAACATCTGTGACTTCTGAGACTTTTTAAAGTTTTGTTGTAAATATATAGTAGATGTATACGTTAAAGGTGTTTCAGATCGACTAAGCCAGAGGCCTGGGCTATTTATAAGTATGACGCCTACAAAAAAACCTCCCCTTCTTCTCCTTCACAGGCGCACACACAATCACACAGTGTGGTCTGAGGTTTGGTTACTAAGTGATAGAGCAAAAGCATGCAACACCAAAAGCTCACCACTGACGCCCCTGTGCTTTTTAGAATCTGCATAATGAACCCTGAAATGAGTATGTCAATAACATGCAGAAACCTTGCACTTAAGTCACGCCATTGGCTACAGTATCTATTGCAGATGCTTCGTGCAAATTAGCTTATCCAGTGAGCAATGTAATAAATCAGTGTGCCAGTTATGACTACTTGGTCTGTGGTTTGGTTACTGGGTCTGTAGCATGTGGGTGAAGATTTCGTTTGAATTAGAAGAAAATGCAAAAAAAAAAGAAAAAAAATCGATTTCTTGACTTCCTCTTCAGAGATGACGACTTGTTGGTTACATCTCAGAGTTTAGAGTGAGGCCAGATTAGCTCTGACTCTTAATACTTAGTCAGAGGAGTAGCAGGTGTTGATGTAGGCCAAGTCAGTTTGAACATCATGCTCATAGTATCGCACTAGATAATTCTGCAGAGATTTAATGAACAGATGCAAAATATTGATAACAACAACTCAGTAACGATGGAAAACATTATCAGTGAAACTAGAAAGGTGTAGGGCTCTTTCACTATCACAGTCATGGCCTCTGTTTAACGCCACAGCTCCACTGTCTCAGGGCCGGATAGGAAGTGGTTTCTCATCTTGAAGCAGAGACTCTGCCAAAGGTGACATGCATGGTTTATTTTGAGGTTTCTATAACATGCTCAGAGATTTAAGCTAAAAGTTTAAGCTTGTTTACTTCCTGGACGTTAACTCTGTGTTTGTCGTGCTAATGCTCAAGATAAATCTGTATCTGTTTTTTTGTTTTTTTTTATATGTTAATTATACAAAAGAAAATGATGCACCTGTGCCCCTGTTTAAAGTTATGCTTGCGCTTGCAGGAATCTTTCAATCATTTATCTTCTTTTACTGAGGGGGTAGTCAATAGAATGTGGTCATTGTAAGTCATAATTATACATCTTCACACTACAGCTGTGAATATTCACACATCTATCACAGACGTATTTGGAGATGCAGAATAACTCATACCTCATTGCCACAACAGTGGTGATGCACATAAACACTGTGATTGAGCTGACTGATATCTGTCTTTGCTTACACTTGCTCATGATGTGATGCTGACACTTGTGCAGATAACATAACGGATTATCAGATGCAAACATAATAAGCAGCGTGCATTTCAATTCCTGTCAATTAGGAAGTACTTTTATTCCTTTTTCATCACCGCCGTTGCAACTAAACAAAGCAACGACCATGAGAGTCGAGGGACATTAAGGGGCACGTTTCTGCGAGACGTTTGACATCCTCAGCAACAGCCTGACACCTGGTGATTCACGCAGCTGAACATGAGGAAGTCTTATTAACTGCCTGCACTTATTGTTGCAGTGTTTTGGAGCAGCAAAACCCCCAAAACAACTGATACTTGGAATGATCTGACTTGTTTAGATCTCTCCTTGTGAAAAAAACAAAGCCTACTGGGACCCACCAAATTCAACCCCACCTTACCACAGGAATCAAAATACCCTGTTTGTATTTTAGGGAGTTGGCCACCTGGTGAAGACTCGGTCTCACTTATTTACCTCGACACCCCACCCCTCGCTGTGCGCACGTCTTCCCTTTTTGTCTCAGCGTTCCTGCGATTACAGTCTGTTTTTGAAGTCGTCTGCGCACCATTCACTGTAGAAGAGTGTGATTGAGGTTTGAATATAGTATGTGTTTTCTCCAATGCCTGCAGATGTCTTCACTCAGGAAGGTAAACATCACATGGGCTGTTTAACTGTTAGCACTAACAACCAGCCTCATCCCCAGGGCCCCAGGAGGAAATCGGGCACAAATGACACTGTTTTGTGTTTCCCCAGACATCTGCCACTTTGCTCACCCACCACACATGCAGGGCACATGTGATTTTGTTATTTTTTAGCGGGCCTCTAGTATCTCCTACCGTTTGTCGTGCTTGTAAAATGTTTCACCATAATTAATAGAACGAGACATGTATCTATTTAAGTGCGTCTACTTGGTCCGTTATATGATGCTAAAATACATGTTCAGTATTTAGAGAAGTCACTTGTGTCTCTTGGTGCTGTTGCCATTTTAAAGTCATGTCTGTCCTTCCAACAGAAAGAAGAAGGAAAAGTCCAAGGCCAGCTGAACCACACAGACTCGAGCCAGTACATCCGCGACCTCAAAGATCAAATAGCAGAGCTAAAGCATGAGGTGAGACTTGCAAAACTCAAGCAACAGGTCTGCCACTGATCACACCACCTTATTTTGCAGCTTATTTTTTGAGGTAGAGGTTCAGATTTTTTATTTTCTTGCCAGCTCTTTGATCAAGCATTTCACAGGATTTCAAAAGATTCTTTCAGATATGGTTTTACTTTGAGGCTAACAGATTAGTAGAAGTGCTAACTACGCCCATAGACTTCCTGTGCGGAGTTGACACCTTCACAAACATAAGCTACATATATTTGTACGATGGGGCCTTAGCAAGCTTATGACAGCACAGAGCCCGGATTCAAACGTAGCGGATGCACGTTCAGAACACAAATGAAATTTAAAAAAAAAAAAAAAAGATTGAGATTTAGGTAAAATGTCAGCACTGATTAATTCAGCTTACAACTGAGATTTGAAGACTTTCCCTGTAAATCTTACTACCTCAGACATTCACCCTTTATTCTTTGCTCAGTCCACTCCTGCTTATTGACCAGTGTGATGCAACCAGTGCAGTCACAAAGTCACTTCCCCTCTCACTGTTGCATGCTGGTCATCTTTGAGCCTTAAGAGCGACTGTGTTGAGCAAACCTAAAAATAGCGTGGCTCAGTGATAAGGCCCACCGTCATCCTCCCTCACAATTTTAGCTCATACCTGATTCAGGTTTCTGGAAATTTTGACTGCATTCAGTCATATGTTGATTTGATCACACTTTCCTTTCTGCATGTCAACAACAGGAAAGCCAAGTTTAGACAGGTGCGAGTGAACGTAGGTTTATTTATCCGGTTTATTGTGTATTGTGCTCTGAACTGGCCTCTGAATGCGTCTCTTCCTACATGTCTGTCGCTTGCATGGCAGGCCGACCCAGGTGAGTGGCCTTAGACGTTCCATGTAACCTGCACGGTTTCATACCTGACTTTGTGTTGACCCTCACCTCATTGGCTTTACGGTTTTCATCCAAACATTGTTTAATTCATGACCAAGGAGACAGACCTGCACGCTTTTATAGAGAAGCTCAGGGAAGTGACTGTGCACCGTTTAACTAGAGATGGAGAAGTTAACCTGGCGTACACTGGAGTCTTTATCTGTTGACTCTTCTCTGCAAAGTCATTCTTAGAAAATTGACATCAAGCATAAATGTTTTAGACCTGTGAGTATTTCTCTGTTGTATTCAAATTGCTCTCCTTTATGACTGACCAAGCAAAAACACTACCACTCTGGATTTCCCCTAATGCAGTGTACATGCAGTGTATTTCCCTCCATCAAACAGGAGGGGCAGTAAGCAGTAGATTTTGGCTTGGTACAACAGAAGGGACCTAAGTAGAAAAAGCAAAACATTGAAGCTGCATCAAAGTGTGATTTACTTGCCAGTTCATTACCATTCACTGGTGAAATCGAACGCATCCTAATAAAACAGTCGCGCACTAAATCCCACTTCTCACCTTCATGACTGTTCTCATTAGTAGTTTATGTTGAAACAGACCTTTCTAAATTCAATTCAATTTTATTTATATAGCGTCAATAACAATACAAATCGTCTCAAGACGCTTTACAAAAACTCGGTCTGAAACCCCCAGAGCAAGCCTGAAGGCGACGGTGGCAAGGAAAAACTCCCTTTTAACAGGAAGAAACCTTGAGCAGAACCCAGATCATATGGAGGGGATTAGTGCAGGGCAGTTTTCATCCGTGTACCTAATAAAATGGCAAATGGCTGTTTGTGCACTTGGTTTTGAACAAGACAACCAAAAAAAAAACACTTCCCTAAACTTTGAAGTAAGAAGCGTCTGTCTGTCTCCTACACTGTCACAAATGGATCACACAAGAACAAAACTCTAATAACTTTGTCTCAGAGCCATACGACACCTTCACACTGGAAACGAGACAAAGGAAAATGAGCAACGGTGGCAATGTGCGCAGCGGATTTCCGTATTTGCACAGCATTCTCTGTGCATATACGAAAATGCAATCTGGCGTGCACGTTGCCACTGTTGCTCATTTTCCTTTGTTTTGTCACATGCTGAGAGAGAAACATCCAGTTATTTTACATTTTGTCCTTCTACAAAAATGTAAAATAACTAGATGTTTCTCTCTCAGTTTCATTATAAAGTCAGTTTGTTTGCACTCCCTGTTTGGACTCTAGAGGATAAATACATCATACTGATCCCATGTGAACTAACCGTAAAGTCTGTGTTCTGTGGATGTGCAGTATGGAATGGGCTCATGTTGTATTGCATTATTCTCTTTGATTTTTGTTTTGGTTGAACTGCAGCCTACATGTTAGTTTACTAAAGGACTTGTAGAGTTTCTTGAAGATGTTTCACTACTCATCCGAGTAGCTCCTTCAGTTCTAATGGACTTGTGTGGAGTTAGGGTTTAACTAAGAACATCTAGGGTGTTAACCATCAGAAACTCGCACAATGATGCGAGTTTCTGATGGTTAACACCCTAGATGCTGATAAACTATCACCATTCAGATCCTGTCCCAGTGTTTGTTGTCTCCCTCAAATACACTCATGTGTTTTTGTCCATTTTATTTGATAATGAATTATATCTGCAAGCCACAGATTAATAACACCCTAAATGTTATAAACAAAAATGAAATGCAGGGTTTAACAAAATGAGTTACGGGCATTTGTATACACCAATCAGCCACAACATTAAAACCACTGACAGGAGAAGTAAATAACATTGATCATCTTGTGACTACACAATGTTCTGTTGGGAAACTTTTGGACCTGGCATTCATGTGGATGTTACTTAGACATATACTAGACACCCCCACCCCATAGCAACGACACTCCTTGATGGCAGCAGCCATCCCCAGCAGGATGCAGCCTGACACAGGCACACACACAAAAACGGTTTAATAACAACTAAAAAAAACATGAAGAACATCACAAGGTGTTGACCTGTCCTCCAAATTCACTAGATCATAAACTGATCAAGTATCTGTGGGATGATCCACAGAGGCCCCTCCCCTCAACCCATAGGACCCAAAGGCCCCCTGTTGCCAGACACCACAGGACACCCTCAGAAGGCCCATGTCCATTCTCTGATGAGTTACAAATGTTTTGGAGGCACAAGGGAGACCTACACAATATTAGGAAGGTGGTCATAATGTTATGCCTGATCGGTGTACACTCACAATTAAGATGTGAGTGAATAAAGAAACAAGAGACTGCTGCATGGAGATGCATCAGAGCTGGAAAAGAGCTAGAGCCACAAAAGCCCGTCTGTGGACACACAGAATGGTTCTGTGAAGCTATGACATGCTTTGGTGAGCATATATGTTTTTTGTCAGATTGCATGCTGCACGTTTGGATTGGCAGAATGAACATTCATAATTTAAAGACCATTTTTACCATTGTTGTTTATTATTAGCAGAGGAAAACAATCCACAATCATGCCTTTAGCCACTGATAAATGATCAGATTGCAACTAAGCATAACTCTAGAAGTTATGTGTGTGCGTTTGGTCTACTTCTGCATGCTCTATCAAACTGTTTACGCTGCTCCTAATGCTCATCTTACTTGCGTTCAGATTCGCTGCTTAAAAGGCCAGAGAGGCTTGGCCAGCCAGCCCACTTTTGATGGAATCCATATCGTCAATCACTATGGGGGGGATGACGAGTCTTACCAGTCTTCAGATGACGATGGTGTCAAGGACCCCACCCTCCAGGACACCCAGCAGAGGAGCGGCGGGCGTATCAAACTGCGCGCCAACCTTGCAGACACGGACAGCGACGAGGACGACGGGGAGGCCCTGCGGCTCTCTGTGCCTCAGAGCAGCAGCCACAAGTCCACTGCCGTGTGACCAGCACCCTGGCTGTCAGCACTCACTGAGGGAGAAAGGGTGCTTCCAGCAGCCACTTCAGTGGAGAGGACTGCATCTGGAGTTCTGAACTTCAAAAAAGGAAATGCATCATCATTTCATACTAGGATCACACTTACAGATTTAGATTTCTTTGTTTACCTCCCTTTTGCAGTTTTTTTCTGTCTGTCTGAGCACCACTGACAGAAACAGAGGTCAGTCTGGACCTCAGCACAGGTTAAAATAATGTGGAGCATATCTAACTCTACCAGGGCACAGAGAGGAGGAGGAGGAGGAGGAGGAGGAGGGGTCTTTGTGTCACTCCTCTGATGCCTCCTGCAGGTACAACACAGAGACAGAGACTGTGCAATAAAACGTTTTATGCTACATTACACACTTCATCCAACGTGTTTTTATATTTTTAAAGTGTTTTATAAATGAACATGAGAAATGTATCGATGCCGTTACTACTAAGTGTCCATCATTCAGAGGCAGAATTGTAGGAGTGTGTGTGTGTTTGTGTGTGTATATATATATATATATCTATATCTATATATCTATTGTCTTGATGAGCTTGGTATCAAAGCCGCTCCTATCAGCCAGCGAAGACTTGATGACGTTTTGGCCTTAGCACATGCTGCATGCCTTTCACCACGGCTGGTGAACTGGGGTCAATGTGACATCTGCATAAATGTAGATATGTAAATGTGTATTATGCCTTTTTGAACTTGAACATATGTATCTATTGCATATCTGATGTTTAGAATATATTGTACACTTGAGAAAAAGGGACACATATGTTACGGTGACACAAATGATGGATCCTGCTTTTGAGGCAAGTGAGGTGATTTCCTGTTAGAATAAAAACTCTCCATTCATTAGAAGGTTTTATCACACCGTTTTCTAAGCAGAGAACATGAAAAACAAGAGCGGAAGGGGACAGATTTATTTCTTAGCGACTGTTGCTAATGTTCTCTGAAAGCATCCCCACTTTACTTTCGTGATGAGGGGAAATGAAAAAGTCAAGATCACAGTACATTTGCTGATGAGTCAAACCTGAGCGACGCCTGTCATGTATTTTTCTACCACAAATTTGCACGCAAATGGATGACAGTCCGAGGGAACGTGAACTGGGAGATAAGGCTGAGATAACGCAACATAGTGCACAATCTGGAGAGGAATCAGGAGCTGCTGAGTGTTACCAAAGCAAGCACTATGGTCTGTGTTGTGCTCATCCACAAGCCAGTTCCACTCCACTTCAAGTGCACGGGCCTGGATGTGTCAAAGTGTATTTCTCTGAATGTCTTTAATGAACACTAAATCCTGTATTCAGTGAAAAACACAGTGAGAGTGAATGCGACTATCATGTCCAGGAAACAGAAAAGACTGAGATAATGACGATGTCCCTTTCATGATGCTGTGTGTTGTTTAATGGGAGAGGAACACGTTATGGCACTTTTTGGGGTCTGCGGTGCAGTAAGGACACGCATGGCAACACTATGGAGCAGCCAGCACACTCTGGAAACTAAATGAGATTGTTCTGTTTGTGTGATGAGCTCACAATAAAATGTTGATGAATTCTTTGCCTGGTGTTTGTTTCAGTGGTGACAGCGAAGCCGAGCTGAGTCAAATCTCATGCAGACTGAAAAGCGTTCAGACGCCTGTGACATGTGGGATGTTTAGTCAACGCTGCCTTCCTCTGAAGATTCTTGCATAGATTGACTTTCTTTCAGGAAGCGATTTCTCACTGAGAGTCAACTTCTAATCAGTTCAAGCAGAAAACCACATTTTCAAAGAGCTCCACTCTTCGGGCACTCTGACAGATTGAGCAGGTCTGTATCATTACCAAACGCTGGCGGAGATGAGTCTTTATTAGACGCTGAGGGCAGTTTAGTTGTGGTGGCCAAAATGAGCTCAGTGTGATGTTGCTTTTTATATTGCAGTGACTGTTGCTGCTTACGGATATTTGTCACGGTGCACTGAAAAGCTGCTCGTCCGTTTATAGCGCATTTTTTTCCCCCTTTTTCTTTTTGCCGTCGCCACACGCGTGAAGGCGCGCAATCACAGTAATCCGATTTTCTTTTTTAATCAACATTAATCTGAAAGTTTTGATTTAAAATTAGCCTCATTAAAAAAAACCCCAACAACTTCTTATTTGACCAGATTGAAGTGTAAAGTCTACTTACTATAGAAGGACGCGTTAGAATCACAGACTGTGGTGCAGTGTGGGAGGCATGAATCATTTGGTGTTTTCACATGTAAGGGCGTCTTTAAAGCTGAATTTCTGCGGAGAGCAAAAAAAAAATTTTTAATTTTTTTTTCAATCAATTCATCTGAAGTAATTAGGAAACGAATTGACGACACAATATTAAAAAAAATCAAATCTACTTTCAGAAATTGAAGTCTGTGGATTTGCGGCATGAAAATAAATTTTAGATGTACTATTATTGATATTATGTGGTGTTATTAATATTATTATATCGGGTTTGAGCGTTTACTCGATTACGAAGCTGCCGGTGCGCCTATCGGGGCACCAGGGCCTACGCTGCTGGCGCCTTTATCGCCATCAGGATTCATATCTTCACCAAAACGGTGTCCGGATGCCACGGCAGTGATATGTCTAATCGAGTCTGGACATGTGGCCCTTTGATTTCCTGTCCTTCATTCACTGATACCGGTTTGCCTGTGGCCGAGAGTACAAATGAATTCAACTACAATAGAAAGAAAGAAAGCGAGCGAACAGACAGAAAAGGTTCCTGAAACCAATCTGGAATTTTCTGTTTTAGTGAAATCTTTACAGCTATGGGGGAGTTGGTTTGCTGATAAGTAAACGTGTGGGTGCAAATGTTAAAAAAAAAAAAAAAAAAAACACCCAATGTGTGTGTTACATGAAGCTGTGCGGTGAGCCACAGCTCTGAAAAAAATACAACCTTTAATCCAATAAATGGCCTGGCATATTACGGTCAAACCTGGTCTATTTTATTCCCAGTGACTGTTGATAATCAGAGCATCCTCTGTCAAAGTGTCGGGATTGATGTATTGCACCTGCAGCGGATGAAAGGCACCCGTTTTTATTGTTAACGCGTAATGACGCTAAACATGCGCTCTGGTCTGCGGACAGAAAACAAATTGCCTCTGTTCTGTGCTTCTTCCTATCGAGAAGAAAAGCCCAGGGTAATGTGAAACTGTCACCGCGGGCGTGAGGACGGCGAGTGTCTGTCGCGTAATAACCGCTCAACTGACCACCGGACCGGGACAAAGGTCCAGCACACTTTGTAGTGTCCTGGAGCCAAACTGAGCCTTAATCACGAGGTGTATTTATGCAAGGTTCTCATTTATTTTCTTTTTTTGTGTGTGTTTTTAGGCTAAACTGGACCAAAGACGCTCGTGTCAAGCCCGCTACATCTGGTGACATTGCATTGGATTATTTTAAGTGACTAGAGGTCGCCTCGGACTTTCCCCCACCCTCTTTATTTTACCACTACGTGCAACATTAAGCTCTCAGCGAGACACCCTGGGGTGCGCCTCCGCGTTTCCTCTCGCTCCGTCCCTCCACAAAAGACTGAGTAACGCCGATAAAGCTTCTATCACTTCTCCTGATTGCCACGGGGTCCTCTGGAGACACGAGCCGCAGTCTGATCCGAGGGACCGGCCTCAGCTCCAGGCGGCGGGGCGAACACTGCAACAACAAAAAAAGAAGAAAAAAAAAAAAGTGAGTCACTTGATAGCCTTTGACTTAGGAGATGATGTTCTTTCAAGGCCATTCATTATAAGCTGATGTCAATCCACTGGTGTTTCTTGTAACACACGCAGGACAAAGGTAAAACATGGCGTCACTTCAGCAAGTAAACTTCTGAAATGAGTGGAGTTGCTCTGAGCTGCCGTGACAAGAAGTCGCCCCCACTGCAGACTGCTTTCCTATTACCTGTCACCGCACCACGCACTACTCACTAAAACACCGCAGGCGGATATTTTTTTGCACCGCGCAGAAGGAGACGGGCGGGGGCCTCTGTGACACCTGTCCGAGCGACACCTGGCAGGCGGGACGGGTGACTGCGCGCATGCTCCGTGGCCAGGTTGAAATCTCTTAAAGCACTGGGGAGCCACATCTCCCCCCACCAGTGGAGATCAAATCTTCGAGCGAGTGGCACCGCGCACAGGAGGACTCCTCTCTGCAGTTGGATTACCATCAGTGATTTGCCCCCCCCCCCCACATCGCACTTCAGAGATGCCCCGCTCCTTCTTGGTGAAGAGTAAGAAGGCGCACAGTTACCACCAGCCAAGAACTTTTGAGGATGACTACAGCAGGCTGGACACGATCCTGGCGCACATATGCACAGGTATGCAAAGTGGAAGCGTTTTCTTTTCTACTGGTCTTTGCGTAAAATGCGTCAGCGTGTAGTGTACCGCAAAACAAACTAAACTGAGATTTTTGTTAGTAGCTAGTAGGATCTTTTAGTTGATTTGATTTGATTTGTTTACTGTTTGTCAGAGTGGAGAGAATTACTGCGGTTTATTTAAAAAAGATTTGAAAGCGTTTCCTTAAAAATGAGGAAAAGAAAAATGAATGTGGTGAATATATATTCTGAACACAAGTGGTGAGATTTCACACTAACGAAAAATCACGCTCATAAATCGGCCTGCATTTAAACATCCGCATATTTATGATGGCGAAAATTCAACAAAGAGCTGCAATGTTGTTTTACCATTAAATTACAGACTTATTTTTTATTATTGTTATTAAGTTTAAATATGGTTTTACCTATTCATAACTTTGCGCACCGGTTATATTTCAAGAATGCGAGCAGTCCACCGGTATTTAATTTTTAAAACAACAATCCGTCACCTCACTCGAGTCCCTTCTCCTGAAGATGCTGACTGTCCTGTGCGTCCTCACAGAAGCAGACAAGCTGCCAGAAGAAGACACCGACGCGTCCGTGGACGCGTACGGCCTCTCTCCGGACTCCCGCCTGGGCGACGCTGCCGACTACTCCCCCAAGTCTCCGCTGAGCTGCGCCGACAGCCTCTGCGGTCGCTCCACGGACTACGAGGACTTCTGGAGGCCTCCTTCTCCCTCTGCGTCGCCGGGTACAGAAAGAAACATAAACACACACACCTCTTAAGATGCTGCAGTGCGTTTTAAACACATAATATAAGAATAAGGCCCAGAGCGGAAACACATGGGATATTATAATTCATTCATCTTCTGTAACCGCTTGTTCCTGTTAAGGGTCGCGGGGGATATTATAATTTCTGTTATAAATATAGCCTCTAGTGAAAGAATCATTTTTCAGCATATGTAGGAAACAGCAATACAACACTTGTTTGGTGAATTTAAATGATTACTAAAGCGCGAGGCCTTTGTGATAGACTGCAATCAGTTTGTCTTTTATTCTACTTCTTCTGTCACACTCTAGAGAAACTATTTTTAACTGAAGCTGATCACAAGAGTTGTTGTTGATTTGTCATAATGCCTATAGAGCTTTTTTTTTTTTTTTTTATCTGACATTCCTGGTTTCCCCAACAATCATCTTCTGGGAATTCATCGCATGGCTCTTCATATCAGCCCTCTGAGGCCCTTGAAATGCTCCCTTTCCGCCATGTCACTGGTTTCATTAAAGTTTGATCTCTTCCCCACTCCAGCTGATTCAGAGAAATCCCTGTCTCCTCTGGTGGATGAGACGCAGCCCTTCAGCGTTCCCTTCCGGCCGTACGCTTGGAGCAGCTACCCAGGGACGGGTCTGAGGCCCCTGGTGCAGCAGAGCCTCCACCCCGGCATGGACGCGGAGAGAGGCCCGGCCGCGATGGCCTTCTACGGGGACAGGAGCGCGCATCCGGCCCTGTACGGAGACCGGGCTCTGGGAGAGGAGGCTTACGGTGACTACAGGAGGCACGCTGCTGCCCTGCTGTTTCCTGAGGCGGGCCTGCGTGGAAAAACACACAATGTGAAGGCTTCATCTGACCTGCTGTGCTCCAGCCTCATCCTTAATGGTGCTTACAAGTGTGTCAAGTGCAGTAAGGTGAGGATGGAGCTGCCAACACAACCCAGCTTTGTAGGGACAAACAGATGAATTAACCTGTGACGAAAATACTAAATTTATTTACAAGCAGCAGCTTAGACCGTTAATGTGGCCTTAGACATACACACACTGCTGCTGTGGCGGACCTCTGACCTCCTGGACCAGCAATATAAAGCCAATTTATCAGTTAACAATCTACATAAACAGAATCTTCTTTATTTATATTTAAAAACACAAATTCTAAATCTCTCCTTTAAATTTAAATGTCTTCCTCAGGTGTTTTCCACTCCGCACGGTTTAGAAGTCCACGTCCGCAGATCGCACAGCGGCACCAGGCCGTTTGCGTGCGAAATCTGCGGAAAAACCTTCGGTCACGCAGTGAGCCTGGAGCAACACAAAGCCGTGCACTCTCAGGTACCTTTAAACACCGCATCCTGCACTTCACACTTTTTTTTCTCTCTTTCTATTTATTTGCATCTTGTCGTCAACCCGCCTTCCTGTCAATGTTGACGCGTTGACTCGAAATCGTGACTAAACCGGCCTCTGCTCACGTTTCAGGAAAGAAGTTTCGACTGCAAAATATGCGGTAAAAGCTTTAAGCGGTCGTCCACGCTGTCGACTCACCTTCTCATACACTCCGACACGCGGCCGTACCCCTGTCAGTACTGCGGCAAAAGGTTCCACCAGAAGTCAGACATGAAGAAACACACCTTCATCCACACAGGTAAGAAACGAAAAATAAAAAAATAAACAGAAGTGCGTGCCTTCTGTGCGTCACAGGCCGACCCTGTGCGTAAACGTCTGAACGCATAGAGCTGCGGAATTTATTCAACGCAACAACAAACACTCACGACGAAATGTTTTTCTTCTCAGGTGAGAAACCGCACAAATGTCAGGTGTGTGGGAAAGCGTTCAGCCAGAGCTCCAACCTCATCACACACAGCAGGAAACACACCGGGTACAAACCTTTCGGCTGCGACCTCTGCGGCAAAGGTTTCCAAAGAAAGGTGGATCTGAGGAGACACAAGGAGACGCAGCACGGACTGAAATGAAGCAGGATTTAAAAAAAACAAAACAACCAAAACAATAAAACAATCACCGTACAAATATCCCCTGTTTTTGAAACGAGTGGGAAAAAAATACCAGGCGAAAAGCGTTTTAGACAATCTTCCAGCTTGAGGACATTTCTTGGATCAAGATCTACGTTCAGCTTTGTAAGAGGTGCATTGGCAATATATTTAACGACGGTAGATTATTTATTTTATTAAAGGAAACGTATACGAGGATGAGACGAAGCAGACTTTGCAGTGTGCAGACAGGAGCAACACTAATTATTACAATTACACCACGCTGTGGACTGTTAGGCAGGCCCGAGAGAACCAGAGATAAGCTGTGGTCTGTACAAACGGACATGATAAAATAAATAAATAAATAAATGAAATAAAAAATACATTTATCGTGCGCAGGTCTTTAACCCAAAATATCCGTGCTCACACTTCGACAACCGGATCGGCAAAGGAGCCACAAAGAAAGAAAAACAGATGGAAATCTGCGCTCTTCCAAAGAACTGAGGTATTTTGTTTTGAGCTGGGAGCGATGCTGGCAAAACAGCCTCCTCAGACTGTGTGATTTAACAAACAGAAGCTCTATCCCGCAGCCCTCATTCCTCCTTTCGTGCATATATATATATAGGCCTATATATTTTTTTTTTTGCACATTTAATTGTCGGAATAGAAGTTTTGTTGTTAAAAGAAATAAATGACTTTTACCCCCCTCCACACGGATTGCTCTCAAGTTTTTGGTTGACAGTAAAATGAAAAGGTGGCACGGTACAAGGTTGCTTTTTAAACATACTCGAACAGTCATTAAAGTCTGGCTTAACGCTTCAAATTATAGCAAAATTATTATTATTTATATAAACGACATCTTCACATAATTGATTTTCAGAAAATGAAAAATGTCAGTTTAACCATGGTGCTGCCGTGATTGTGATTGCCCACAGGCTGCTGTTTGTTTTGACCACTGCTGCCATGTGTTTAGACCATAAACAATCTGAGCAGATTTAACCGTTAACCAAATGCCTTTTACCCTCATGGCTGTTATTCAGAAGAAAAAAACAAAACAAAAGACAAAAAAAAAAGTTTTGTCAGAACAGGTCATCCACATGTGGCAGCTGTTCCTCTACCTGGGGGGAGTGGGTGCTGGAATAAAGCCCGGATATAGGTTAAGTTTCAGAGGTGATAAATAAATGATTAGCAGAAAATAATTAAATAATTAATCCAGAGACAACTGCATTTAAAAAAATACCACGGCAATATATTCAAGACACAGGTGCATGGCTTACAGAGAACGTTTCCACTCTGGGTTAAACTGGTTTGGTGAGTTTAGACGGTGATGAACAGATCTAAACTGTGTCTTACTAATAACCGGATTTCTTTCACTGTCTCATCTTTTCCATTTCCAACGAGGCGAAAATGAGAGGGAGAGAGATAAGAAAAAAAAAAAGAGGAACTATCACTTAGCTGTCTTCTCTCAACATTGATTGAAATCAGTGACTCACAAGGATTTTCTATGCCTCACTTCCCCCTAAAATCGTACAACATCCAGGCCTGCGAAAATACTGAATATTTTAAACCCCAAGGTGAAAAGAGAACAGGAAGAGGCAGGCTCATTTTAAAGCGGGATACACTGGGGCCGGGCACAGAGTGAGTCACATCATTCACTTTCCTTAAATAGAAATAAACTTGTGGAACACTCCAAAAGAATTATTTGAAGCTTGACTCAGATATAGAAGGAAATGACCAAGCGTCAGGTAAATTACAGGGAGGGAGATGGTGCTGTCTGAAAAGGCCGCACTCTGTTCAGAGTGAGCGATGCTGAATCTGGTCACAGGGGAACTTCCGGCTGCTGGAATGAAGCTGAGTTTTCCATTAAGTACGTTTAACACTCTCAGGAAGCCTCAAGCCACCAGCCTGACCACAAGCCTTTTGAAGTAATAAGCAAGTGGGTAACCTCAGGTGTGACATCTCACTGTACACATCAGCTGAGCACCTCTCATTGCTTTCTTTAAGCATCTAAACAGGATCTTGTTATTTAGCAACGGAGTCATTTGCATCTGATGTGGTATCTAATGAGGTATTGCTTGATTCAATCTCAGGGAGAAGCTTTTCAAGCAAAAGTCTTCAAACGAGCCATTAGGCCGACCAGATTTCCTCCAAGGGCATGGGTGGATTTTTTTTTTAAAGCATTACCCCACTGCCCCGAGGCATATCAAATATGAATAGAATACGGCTCGATCGATTTCGACCGGGCGAGTAATCAGAGCACTGCAGTCTGAGGCTCAAATCTAGGGCCTGCAGTTTGGCCCGTAAGTGCACACGGTGGCGAAACATGCACACTCACACACTCCTCTGTGTGCACAACCACACATGCATACATGCAGAGGTATGGCTGGATTCATTTATCCTGACAGACACAGTTGTGCAATTAGGCTGTTCAGGGTCTGGCTTTTGTGGTTTTGGATGATTTTTTATTCATCTAAACTTAAACATGAATTATAAAAGAGAGATTTCAGAGGCACACTTTGATGTTTTGGTATCAAAATAAGCTGCATGAATTTAAAACTGGACTTAAACAAGAATATCTACAACTGTGAGTCCCTGTGTAAGGAAAGATGAGAAACACCTCCATGTAACAAGTCTTTGAAAACTTCCTTCCACGTAAAAACTCTCGAAACTGCTTGAAAAACACGTAGGAGACGTTACCATAGGCCACCAAGCTGCAGCAGCTTTGGAAACCAGACCCCAGCTCCTGATTTACAACTGTGATATGTGGGCTGATGCAGCAGAAGAAAGAATGATTAAGGCATCACATGCAACGTTTCATAGATTAAAAACATGAAAAAAATAGAAGATCAAGATCACACCCACGCAACTGACAAGCGTCAATATCTGGAAAACATCTGGTGAGCGGTGTTTAACTTTTTAAGAGAGAGGAGATAAAGAGAGAGAGCAAATGTGATTATTTCTCCCCGAGGGTGAGCAGACCTGGCGTGTGTATTGTAATAATAATGCAGTATTTGCTCGCATGCAGATTTCGCACAGGTTTGACGAGTTACAGAGTGAGATGACCTGATGGAGATAGAGGGCTTCTGAGGGCAAGCTTCGAAGAAAAAGCACTGATTAATATGCTCGAATACAGGAAACGCTCTCGGAAGATGAAAAGATGTGAAATAAGCTGTTTTCACACCTTGTGTTTACACTTTTGGTCTAGGAAAGTTTCTGCGTCAGGGAGACTTTCCTGCTCACCTGTCCCCTCCCCTGTGGTTGACACGCCACCTAAGCCTGGGACAGGCGAAGAGAGGCAGGGCTCATATAGGACACAGCTCTTTTGTTGCACAGGCTTATTCATTATTCACCTGATCTGAAAAACAGACTGCAAACCAACTGCACAGCTGTCATCGAGCAACAAGGCGTAGACACAAATTATTCATGACTCTGCAAAGAAAAGGCAGCAGAATGAGAGGGAAAATAATAACAAGAGACATCATCGAGGCAGCTGACAGGCTGAACACGTGCGGCGAGAGACGGCCTCTTCGGGCTAACAAGCTTCTTCCTGGAGCACCGGCTGCGGCTGCACCCCACTTCCACCAGACTGATTTTACACTCTATGAAGACTTAAACAGTGAAGCATTGAACAAGGAGGCACGTATGGGTTTTATATTCTTTTATAGAGTTTGACACCAATAAAGAATTTAGAAAATGACCTTAGGTTAGTACGTTGTGATAGCGTGTTTGTCTCGCATGGCCCTGAAAAAGGTTCCAGCACTCATGAATCTGAATGCTGATGACACTTTATAAATAAAAAGAGTCAGTAACGTCACAATTTAGTCAGATGGGTTTAGTCAAATTTGGACAACACAGCTATTCTCATTAGCATAGATATTTCTAATCAGGTACTGCCAAACCTCATTGTGCAACATTTGAACACAACTTCAATTTTAAACAAGTTTTTCATCAACTTAACATCCAAAGCAACAAATTGATGTTCCCTTGGCCTGAAGAGGGTGAAACACACATGTGCGGGCCTCCATTTTGCCTGAGAGCATTAAAGACTACAGATTTCACAAAAATAAGAACAAAGAGGTGGGTCAGCTTCTCTACCCTGGCCACCTGCTCATCTTAGTAGTAAAATGATAAATTACAGTAAGATCTAAAGCATTATGTACATGAAAAACTATGATCTATTGGTTACGTCACTCAACTATCAAACCCTTTATAAAATACTCTTTAATCATCGGCTTACCCTGATTTTAGTTGATCAGTTTCCTATTATTCACCCATTTTATCCAGTCAGTTTACGTTATATAAACTCCAAACTGATGTGTGTGTATATGCATGTGTGTGTTTGTGTGTGTGCAGAATGTGGACCGTGTTGTTGTTTTCCGTTTCCAGGCCTGTTTATAATGGCTCGTCCCAAGGTGTTTGTGCGTGATGCTCAAGACGTGACCACACACGAACGCACGCGCTACTGACACTGGAAAGAGATGGAGGCCAAATGAGACTGACATTTTTCTCCGGCCGCCTTGAAAGCTTTCCATTAGCCGGCCTCTGTTCTGAGGGTCTGGGGCCCTGAACAGCGTGAGTCCACAAGGGGAGGGGGAGTGTGTGTGTGTGTGTGTGTGTGTGTGTGTGTGTGTGTGTGTGTGAGAGAGAGGGGGCAGGTTGGGATGCGGACCCGCACGTTTGATAAAAAGGCAGGAGGGCTGCTAAGGCTGTCCGCTCATTTAAAGACATGTTTATGTGGTTCATTTAGCATTACATATCACTAGACTATTTGGATGTGAGCTGTCACTCTGGAACAAAAAGGCCACTCCTCAGTCAGAAGCCCCCTCCTCTCTGGGCATCTGATTTTCTATTCTGTATCTGTACAAAGGTTTCTATTTCTGTTCTGTACGGTGTTTAAACCCTACTTCCATGTTTAATCCTCACTGTATGGATTCTTCTACCTTGTTGGCCTGGTTTTGTCCTTTAGAGACGAGCCATGTCTAATAACGTATGAATCCTGAAGGTGACATTAAAAGGATCCACTCTGGTTAAAAGGCTTGATAACAAAAGATTCTCTTCTCTTTGGGGGGAAAGAAAACTCATGAAAAGAAAAAAGAAATCTTCTGAACATAAGTGACAAGAAAGAGAGAGCTGAGCAGCCTTTTAGTGTGCAGATGATATTCTTGTTCACTCATAAAAGGTTTTACATGCTGGAGAATTTGAGATGAGATGAAGTGCAGAATGTAAAGCTGCACAAATCTTTGCATGCTACACGGCTAAGAGAATAAGACTGTGCTTTTTATATAATCTAAGACCCAGGGAATGGGCCTCAACACTTCTAATGGAAACATTTTCATGTTAAATTGCATTAAAAAGTTTAAGCTCAGATTTGTTTCAATTTTCCATTTGATCCTGGATGTAAAAGGTTTCAAAGTGTGGTTTATTTTAAATGAAAATGCAGTTTTAAGTTGTTTACATCAGTCAGAGTAAGAAACTGGGAAAATATGCTTATCATATTGGTACTGAAAGTATCTAATGAGTAAGCGCACTCTTTTTTTAAAAAAGTGTTCACAGCACTCAAGAAGAATCCCACCAAGATATCTGACATTAAGTTCCCAAGGGGGCGCTCAAGTGATTGTAGGATACATCAGTTAGCCAGAATATTAGGACTGCACACAGATGAAACAAATATTATGGATTTTTTGTCATGGCCTGGGATATTTTATACTTCAGTTGTTCCTAGTTTGAGCAGTTTGCCAAATAAAAACTACCAAATGTACAGATGTGCAACGGTGATACGGACCCATCCACCCAGACAATTGCAGTTGCCGCCAAATGTGTGTAATAATACAGGGAAGTTTAACGCCCCTGCCAAAATAACAGAGAGAAAACTTCTTTCAGCTTGTATTATGCATGCAAACAGAATATGATTTGCGAGCGGCAAGGCAGCACAAGATGTTACTTTGTGATACAGCCATCCCCTTAACCGGGGCCTGATTGTAGCTATGAATCTGTCTAAAAAATTCATAAGATCCATTTCACAAATGACCAAGCCAAGCACGTGCCAGCATCTAAATAGCAAAGAGAGAGCGAGGCGAGGAAGATCTATAAGAAGAGGCCGCAGCGAGAGGAAAGGAGTACAAAATGACAAAGATTTATTCTCAGCCACGATCAAATATTTATGCCGAGGCATTCAAGTAAAGTTACTTTTTGTGTTCTGATTTAATGAATGATTTGAGCAGTAGCAGGGCTGGGAGGCACAGATGTTGGGTTTGCTGAAGCCTGCACTAATGCCCATTCAGGGGTCTGTGTGGTCATGTGTCAGACTGCAGCAGGATCAAAGCAGGAGTAACGCCATCGCAGGGATCACAGCATAGAGGAGTAGGATGGTAAGTACTTCCACAGCCCCAGAGGTCTATACTGGGCCACTGGTGGGGAAGATGAAAAGAGAAAGGGGCAAATCCTTTACTATATTAATGTCTTTGTTGGAAACTCCTGCAGGAGACGGTGTGTTTTCAAGCAGTATTTGAAATCTTTTTAAATCCCTAAATTAAAAGTTCAGTTGTTATGAAAAGGTGACACCTGCCTTTGAAGCATAACATCAACCCAATACCTCTACTTGTTTTTATCAGGTGTCAGTATGTTGCCAATCACTCCATTAGAGACAAGCCACTTTACAATAGGACAGCGTATGATGGGATTGATCCAAAATGACAAAGCTGCAGTCAAAGGAAATGGATCCCAGCAGAGCAGTGACTCTCCCATTCTCCCTCTGGCATCCTCTGAAACATTAATGACCCCAAGCTGAATCTGATCTGGTCTACTTTACTCAGGGTTTTATCCTTATTCAGAACAGTCTACCCACTAATAATAATTATCACTCAACCTCATCTGTGGAATAATATATATACAGATATTGATTAGCTGTGTCAAAATTAAGATTAATTTTCATCATAAATATACCAACGTCGTCACAAATTGAATTAGTTTAACAGCTACCAAATAATAGAGCATCTGGAAAACTTCACAACTAGACGTGAAAGAAAATGAAGTTGTAACATCTGTAAATTCAAAGAAGGGTGCAGATCAGATGACCTGAAAGGAAGCCATAAGCGGGCAGAAGGTGCCAGGAGACATCTGTGGCAGGTGAAATAGAAATTCTAACACTTGAGTGAACACTTAAATGGATAAAGGGAGTTTGGGAAAGAAAGAAAAAAAAAAAGGCTAAAAGCCTCCATCACTTCCAACAAGACATTGGTACCCAAAACACTGTGTGTCAGCATCTTTAAACACCGGAGAGAAGAGGAGATGACAAAATCATTTTGACAGCCAGTTCACATGTAACATCTCCGATTCATCCACCTTGGGGAGTTGCTGGGCAGTTTTACCCCGCTGCTGGGGATAACCGTGCCCCGTGTGTTATAGCAGAGCGGGCAGGGCTGAGCCTGTGTGCCGCGCACCACTTATTGATCAGAGTCAGACAGGGTGTCAGTCTCCCCAGCCCAGAGTTACAGCAGACAAGCAGCAGTTATCTATGTCTGTTAAGGTGTCCGCTCTGTGTGTATTGATTGGGAACAACTTGACACTGGGAATTGTCATCAAAATGCCGATTTACAAAAAGCTCGAGCAGGCGGTGACGAAGTCTGCGTGTATGGTTCAGGCTGTATGGATTTGTTGTTGCAGTTCCCCAGCGTCGCTCAATATGAGACCAGATGCTGCGGCTCAGGAAAGACTGAGGTGTCCGGCCCGGACCTTTGTCTCACACTGGGAGCTTTCAACTCATAGTACACTTGTACATAAAGCCGCTTTACGGCATGTTGAAAGACTGGGCTACATCACAGCAACAGACAGAGCACAAACAGATGTTCACTAAACACACTCAGACCACTCCCCGTACAGCCCCTCCCTGCAATTGTTTGCTACAGGGGCAAAGCTTTTACAAAAAGGGGCCAAGGTCAAGATTTTCCCTGGTGAGACCACCATCTCCATTAGCTCTCAGTTCACTGGGGTATCTCTTGCCCCCTAAAGATATTTCACTTCTAGGCTCCCACCAATGGTGAGAGAATAAGAAGGAAAAAAAAAAGCAAAATGCTAATGTGAACTCACCTCCACATCTCAAGGACTCAGACTCAGAGATGAGTCTCTGTGTTGATGTATTCTTCCACCCACCTCACATCTAAGCACAAGGACAGTTCACATTTTATAGAGGTTCTGAGATATTTGTTCATTTCAGCTGTTCCACAAATAGAAAGGAAGTGAATGGATCTATATTAGTAGTGCTCAAAAGATGTGCCAATATTTTACTATTTTTAGCAAATGCAATGAAAAGATCAAATTAAACTGAGAATTGTTAGTGCTTACAGGTATCCTCAGATCAAAAACAACCATTTCTTTTCAGTTTCATGGAGCGGTGATGTCCTGCACAGTCTTCTGGACCACCTTGGGACTCCATTTCAGATAAAATATGTACAGTAATTAAGAGATCAAATGTCGGCTGTTCGTGTCAATTTAAAAGCTTATTTTGCAATTAAAGTCATAGTTTGCAAATAGTTCTGCACACAAAACATACAACCAGCTTATAAAATCTAAAATGTGCTGCAATGATTTAAAGGAAGCAGTAGACAACAGCTAGAATTAGTAATAAGAATATTACAATAATACCTGCATAAGGAACAGGTTTTACTTCAAGTTCAGACCTTCCACTATCCTTTATATATTTGCTGAACACCAAGAAAGCTTACCAAAGGCTTTTCTTATAGTTTCGACAAGTGTAGACAAAAGTGTTTAATTAACATCTCCTCAGACATTACTCGGGGCAAATGAGGAAATATCTTGTGTATCTTCTACTGGGGGGATTTGGGTGGACTTCAAATTATGAGACATTTAGATTCATTTCAGATTCTCAGCAAGGCAACAATCACAAAAGCAAATCTGGACTGTATGAAAAAAATAAATAAAAAAAATACCTTAAAATCAAATTCCTCTTCGTGGCTCAGAAAGCAGCAGTGTAGCTGCAGCAGGACCCGGGGGAAGGGCCCTAAACACGGCAGCTTTTCCTGACAAGCACAGCAGGGCCTGGGGAGGTTTTGGGCAGACAGGAGAGCTTGCAGCAGTCTGCCGAGGCCTCCTGGGGAATCTGACTGGATAAATAGTTCACTTAGAACCTCTTGCTCTCTAAGAGGTCACCAAGGAAATATGGAATGGAAAGGGAAAATGGAGAGGTTTTATCTCGCTCTCATAGGATTGCTGCCTGTTTGTACACTAGACTGCTCCATAAATACTGCACGCATCTGCTGCACGACTGAAATGATACAGTCAGCCTGGCTCAATCCTCCAATTTAGGAACAAACTACAGTCTAGTCTTCAAAAATCTACACCATACCTTCAGATTTCACTGTGGAAAAATGCATGCACAGAAAAATGAATAACACCTAAAACTAGGATCCTAATCTCATCTAGCGGGGCTGGACAGATTCTCTCCAGACATTGTAACACAACTGTGTTGTTGTAGCCCAGTAAATTAAATATAAATGGATATGTGATATCAGTGACCTGAGATATGCCTCCAAACACTGCCGACCGCTCCCCACATGCTTAGACGGTACACCGACTGTCATACAGCGAGTCCACCTGATCTCAGGATTGCTCAGGACATGCATTCGCGAAAATTGATACTTCAGTCGAAGCAACCAAATAAGATTCACAAGCTACTCTAATATATTTTGCAGGTGTAAAGATCCAGATCGTGTGTCACAGTTAATTCCTCTCCTCGTAATACAGGCGGCAAAAAGGACCACGAGGTGTACATAAGGGCAATTATAGGCGATTAATTTGCATTCCTTTTGTCAATGTCATGAGCAGTCTGTAAAGCTCTAAAGAAGATCTAAAAATATTAAGTATATTAAGACCTGGAAATAGACAGGTGAAATAAACCGTTCTGAACAGAAGGTTCTCACGTCAAACTACAAAAATAGTCTGTGTCTATTAAAGTAACTTACGATACTCATTTAAATACCATGCTTACTAGCACGTGCTTATTATTTGCTAAGAGGCACGTACTACATATTTAATAGTATCATTTAACATCATACTGGATTAATGTGGGTGGGAGGAAGTCGATGTTACATACGTCTATGCATCGATCAGATTAAGTCACATCTGAATCAGAAGGTGATGACGGTCAAATCTGCCCACACTGATGAGTATTGAGCGTTAAATTATACCTTAATGTTTTTTTGTTTTTTGCTCATGAATTGTTTAGTCATGAATAGTGTGTTCAGTTCAAAGTTAATATTTTACTTTTTATGAAATTTGTGGAATTTCTTCCTCTTTTGCTTAAATCTGACCACTAGTGTCTATTCACAGATTCATTCTAAAGCCACCAATATGGCCCCTCAGACAAACAGTGCCCCCCTGAGTTGGACAGAAATCACTGCTATAACGCACTCATTAGATATATTTATAGTAAAAACAAAAATCTGTGATATTGACCAGAGAATTTTCATTTTTTATGCCAAGCTATTTTAGGCAAAAATACATTTGTATACAGTGAGTACTGTAAGCATTAAGAAGCAGGACGTCCATCACACACCTATACATTATTTTTAGAAACAGTAATTCAGGCTAATTTATTTCCAAATGCATCTAATAGTCAATCTGCAGCAGATAAGAGTTTGTTCAGTTAGTTCAATTTCAATATCAATAACTTGATTGAATGCAATCGGATGAAAGTATGCAAGTATGAAAGTACAGAAATACTCCAGTATCATAAATACATACTGATCCTAGATCCTAGATGTCATTTGCTTTGTTATTTCCTGCACCCAGGAGCACTGTCAAAACAGAACCTCATCAGCCGGCAATTAAGAACGACAAAATCAGGGACAAACAAGGAGTGAGCAGCAGTCTGCTGTGTTTGCTTTGTGGCTTTTGTCTAAGGCTTTCATCACACGGCAATACAGAGAGCAAACCTGACCGGCAGATGTTAGCTAAATCCAACCGTTCAAACACGCGTCTTGACCTATTCATCAGAAATCAGGACTTGAGCTACTCCTTTTGCTGGAGCTGTCAGGCCCGGAGCAGGAAGTCAGTGATTGTACTTCTATTGTATTACACACACACACACACGAATGCTGAAGGGAAAAGAGGATCCAAGCCTTTGTGTTTACATAGAGGAGCAATATGTTGTCATTAAGCAATCATGGAAAGGCTTTCTTAATCCCTGTGCTTCTGTGTACGACAGGCTTTTCCTTTTAATTATATAGAAAAGTCTGGACAGAGGGATTTATTTATTTAAAACTGTCAAGCCAAAACAAGTATTTTCTAACTACTGGTGCTCAAAGCACTTTGTGGTCACAATGACACATTTTGTGTGCAGTGCACACACATTCACACACTAGTGCAACTCAGAAAGCAACTTGAGGTTCAATATCAGTCTGGAACACTTCGGCATGTGGCTCATGTTCAGGGGACCGAACCACTAACCTTCTGGTTTATAGACAACCCACTCTGGCACTAAGTCACAATCTCCCAGGAAGAACTGTAGTAGGACTGTAGACAGCACTTTCCCAGATGAACAGTTGGGTCCATATATTTTTAGACATTGGCACATTTGTTAGACTGCCTATAGCTTTGATTACAGCACACATTTGCTGTGTCATTGTTTCGATAAGCTTCCGCAATGTCACAAGATTTATTTCCATCCACTGTTGTATTAATTTTTCACCAAGATCTTGTATTGATGATGGGAGAGTCTGACCGCTGCGCAAAGCCTTCTCCAGCACATCCCATAGATTCTCAATGAGGTTAAGGTCTGGAATCTGTGGTGGCCAATCCATGTGTGAAAATGATGTCTCAAACTTCATTGGTTATGACTTCACTGATGTCTCAATGAACTCTTTCACGATGTGAGCCCGATGAATTGTGGCATTGTCATCTTGGAATACGTCCGTGCCATCAGGAAGAAAAATCCATTGATGGAATAACCTGGTCATTCAGTATATTCAGGTAGTCAGCTGACCTCATTCTTTGGGCACATAATGTTGCTGAACCTAGACCTGACCAACTGCAGCAACCCCAGATCATAGGACTGCCCCCACAGGCTTGTACAGTAGGCACTAGGCATGATGGGTACATCACTTCATCTGCCTCTCTTCTTACTCTGATGCCCCCATCACTCCGGAACAGGGTAAATCTGGACTCATCAGACCACATGACCTTTGCATAAAGAGTCCAATCTTTATGTTCCCCAGCAAACTGAAGTCTTATTTCCCCAGTTAGCCTCACTGATCAGTGGTTTTCTTAAGGCTAGTGATTTGACCCTTCTCAAACATATTTTCCACGACTACGGGATGCAATCCAGGGCTATATAAGGAATCATAGGGAGAAAGAATTTTGTTTCTAGGGCACACGACTCAAGATATGAGCCAAAATGTAAAGTGGCTCA
Organism: Chelon labrosus; assembly: GCF_963514085.1. Classification (NCBI taxonomy): domain Eukaryota; kingdom Metazoa; phylum Chordata; class Actinopteri; order Mugiliformes; family Mugilidae; genus Chelon; species Chelon labrosus. The sequence continues at coordinate 22,955,013 of NC_140343.1, read as the reverse complement.
TTATAGCGCCACCTATTGACACCTTGGCAAAGTGGAATGCCAGGACATCTACCAAGTTACCAGGTTTGATGCCTTTCGCCCCTTGCAGTTTGTCCTGGGCAGACACTTTTAGCTAAGCAGAATAAGATCAATCATTAACGCGAAGAATAAAAATCAATAGGGATCCTGCAATGTCGTTGCATGGACCCCTAATTACACATAGCACACAAGGTAAACAATGTAAGTATAAATGTATAACTGCGAAAAAAATAAAAAAGTGAAGTGATGCTGTGGTACTTAAGTCTAGTTAAGGCTAAGAGTTAAGCAGACGGATGGCATGGGGATAGAAACTCTTCTTCAGCCTCTCAGTCTTTGTCCTCAGACAGTGGAAACGCTGGCCTGATGGCAGTAGGGAGAAGAGAGAGTGTCCGAGGTGACTGGGCTGTTTCAGGATGTTCTTGGCCTTTAACCTGCAACGTTTTGTATAAATGTCCTGCAGGTTGGGGAAGGTAAGCCGTGCATAACCGCGTCATCACTCTGCACCCACAGACAGTACGGCATGCTTTACATCATGAGCTGCTTCAATCCTTTTCGCTAGTTATTTATTTTTTCTGTCATTCTGGTAAATTTCATCATCACTCAAGATGTTACCGCTATGTGAGAATGAATATTCATTTCTATTTCAGTCTCAGACTACGCTCAAATGGCACATCCCCACCTACACTGAAGGGAATTAGGCAAACACTTGAGTGAACATATGAATAGACGGTGAGCAAAATCTTCAATCGATTACAAAATATTCAGTGGGGTTTCTGGTGTGACACAGTTAATGTCTGATTTGTAATCTTTCCCAAAAGGTGGCAACTTCTGCACTATTTATTTTAATGTGACTGAGAGTTACTGGCACGAATCCTTCCAGACAGTTCCACATTTTCTGCAGCCACAGAGAACTGCTCTGGTTTAATCCTATTACAAGTCAAGCACAAAGGGAGATAAGAGGTTTATGTTTGTGTTCCTTACAGAGTGACTCTCTCTCTCTCCCTCGAGACATCAAGAGAGCTACATATTTGGTCATTTTGACACTGGTTCTTATCGCTGCCACAGCGCCTATTGTGCTGTGCTGAATAAAAAGGGGACATATTGATAATAGGATTGCCGGTGAGGGCTAAGAAGATGCTGATGATGAATGAAGATCAAGTGAATGACATAATCCAGAGATGGGTAAGTCAACAAATTTTTATCCCTGCAATACAATTTAGCCGAGGCTATCCATGCTCATGATCACCTGTCCTAATGATCCGGTGGAATATAACTCTAACAACACGTCTGCTTTGTATTCATTGCTAACATCCACTGGTGGTGCAGTCTACATTTTGTATCATGCCATTCTTCTCACTCCCACCGATACCTATCAAAATAGGTGATCACAGTTGGGTGTTTTGCCTTATTTTCTTATTAATCTGCAGTCTACAGGAAATGTCAAAGCTTATTTATCAGACAGAATAAAAGAACACAACATGCCATGTTATTAATCCTCCCTCTTGTATTTAGCGAGATACTACTGCAGAAGATTTGAAGCCTGAGGACTACCAGCAGTTCAAGAATTTGGGATGCGCCTGTCTTACTGGGGGTGAAAGTGAAAAACTCTTGAAATTCATACAGGATGTGAAAAACCAGGTATATCTCTTCTAGCACCAACACAGCTGGTAGAAGCACACCAGCTCCGTGCTCGATCCTCACAAGCGCTGCAGTAGCTACACTTTAAAAATATGTGGTGACAGCAGAACGACAGCGTCAATTTGTCACATAGCACCAAAAAAAAACCCATACACTTACACTGCACCCTCATGAGCAACAGCCACATATCTACTGAAGCGAACAGCAGCAGCAGCAGCCACTTCCTTGATACACAACTATGCTAAACATTAAGCTGCAGTCACTACTCTGTGTGCATGCTGGCCTCTTGACCTAGAGGTGTGGAGGGAAAACAAGCAGATACGGCACTTCTCTAAGTGCCCTTGGTTGTCCCATCTCTCCACGCTTCATGCAGTTATGTGTGGCGCACTTTTAGAAGCACATGTCATTTTTACTCCTTCCTTTTTTTCTGAAGCTAAGACACTCTCAGGGGTTCAAATAATTGATTATAAAATGAGAAATCCCTGGCTTTCAACCTTGGCATCATAGAGGACAGACAAGGAAATTAAGCTTAGCACAATCTGATGCATTGTTAGAGATGGGGTTGTAGTTTTATAACAATTTATTCAGTTCTATTAAAAAGATTCAGAATTTCCGGTAGCCTCCTAAAAGAAATTTTGTTATAGGAAAATAACTTAGAAGAAACTTCAACTAATAAAAATAGGAACAGACGTGTGCATTGCATAAATAGCTACTTAGGTTTAAATCGAGATTTTTATTTTAAAGACATTCGTATTTGATCAAAAACAATTACCACACAGGATCATTCTTTCTAAGAAACCTTTTAGAAATGATTAGAAAATTAAAGTGATACCCACGAATGCACAGCAGCGAGTTGTGGTGCGGTAGTAAACTAGTTTCAGATTTCAGTGTGGGATGACAGTTTATGCCCTGAGCCAGCCAATCTCAGATATGCTAGCAGACATTCTGAGGATGTGCATTGTGTTTATTTCTATTGATTTCAGCCACTAGGATTCATGGCTTTTTAAAGCTCTGCAGCCCTAGCATCTTGGAAATACCCAAACATGCCACTCTTATCAAATATAATCTTGCTTCTCAGCCTGGCACATCATGCTGCAGTTGGCAGATCCTTCCGATACAAAGCGGGTGTGAAACTGCACTTGTTGCATGCACCTGTTAATGCAGCAACACATGCAAATGGAAAGGAAGGGCACACCAAATCCACATCAACAGGGCTTCCCTTTTTTTTTTAAGTGATACTTGATGATGAGTACTGATTATTTCCTCTTACGCACAGGAGATTGTGAAGTCTATGGGCTGTGGTCTCTTGGCACATCTTGTTAATGAAGAAGTTAAAAAGAAAGATAGTATTGATCACTGCAAGGCTGCCATCACACACCTCACCAAGGTAGGCACAAACTATTTATCTCTATAACAAGACTTTACATCAGCTTAAATGTATTTTCTGGTGTCTAGACTTGCAGCCCAAATGAAGTCCTGCACAGCTTCCTTGACATAATTGAAGACATTGATCCGGGTGCCATTTCTGAGACCATTGAAGTCCTAGTTCCACATCTTCAAACAGGTAACACAAGCCTTCATGCAATGAACCACCCACACATTATCAAACTGCAGCGAAGCATAGAAGTAACACTTCCTACACGTTGTATGAAATTAGAAGGTATGGCTCTATGGTGCTATATTAATGATCAATTTAATATTACATTTACTCATTGTCTCCATGATGTTTAACAGACATTCACGCAAACATCTCTCAAACATCACTGTGATGTTTGAAATAGGAAATGTAAAATTGCGCTTGATTTAAAATGGTATTTGGCTCCCCCTGCTGGTCACTAAGGATAACTAACAAGACGCGTTTCTTAAAGTCCTGCTCAGGGTGGATGAAAGAAAGGCAGCTTGTGTGGGTATGGCTCTGTCGGCCCTGCAGAAGCAGCTGTCCCGGCTGCCTGTGCCTTACACCCAGGAGCAGGAGGAGGCTGATGAGTATGGCCTGTGTCGCTGCTGCACCGCTTTGACTGCGCTTACAAAGCCTCTTGTAGAAGAGTTTAAGAGGAAAGATGGAAACTGTGCGGTGACTGCTGACGATGAGGAGCTGAAGACTGAGCTTCTGAAATTGTGAGTTTCTGTCCCAATGAATAGTTCTATTTAGGGCTGAGTAAATAAAAAACTATATTACGATATTAAAAAAAATCCCATCCCAGAAAAATGCAGGTGTACTGTTACAAGCAGATCCACTAACTGATGCAAATTACTTATTTATTTAATTCTCCATTTTTAGCTGCATGAGGAGCTTGAGAGAGCCTTTGCTTGATGCTGAACTGAATCAGAACAGAAAATCACCTTTGTGGCTATTTGCAGTAGAGATCGTGGTAGGTGCAATGTCTTCATTTTTGGAATTTTTATTGAATGAGTGTTTTTTTTAGCGCTCCAATTCTCATGTGTGCATTGCAGGTCACTCTACCTGCCATCAGAGAGTGCCTTTCAGGGCTCCTGTTCTTCAGCTCTCTGAGAAAAAGCACTCTGATGGACAACAGTCAGTCCAAGGAGTCAAGAGCATGTTTGGCCTACCTGCTGTTTGTACAGCTCATAACCATGGAGAGTTTCCCAGCTGTGTTCAGGTAAGATGAGAAGCCATCGTTTGGTCGGGTTTGATAATTCATACTCACCGACATACAGAGGATACATTTGTAAATGCACAGTAACAAACTCTTTGCCCTGCACTTTTCCTACTGTTTCAGTCCTGTATTTGTTCTTCAATGCAACATGGAATACATCAACCAGCTGCTCAGTAGGTATGCTATCAGTACAACATGATGTGAACGTGGTTTTGGTTTCAAAATGATTGCTTTCTCATGTCGTTTTGTTTCTTTGACAGCAAAAAAGAATCACATTTGCTTAAAGGACTGGTAAGGCCCGGTACTTGTGAAGAAAAATCTCAGATTACTATTAACCAAGTATCAAGTATACAAAAGGGGCGATTGTGTTTTGTTTTTACTCAGAAACTGTTTGACAAGAGCTTGGAGAGTGTGCAGGACAACAGCCTTCCAGTCAGTCTACTGGAACTGAAGAGTTTCAATACTGTACCACAGGTAAGACATGCATGTTATCAGACTCAGTTTTATATATTTAAATGTTGTGTTGAAGCAACTATACTTAATACTTTTAACAGTGTATCAAATGGTGATTTGATAACAATGTTCACCTATGAGATGCTTGTAGGGATGAACCTACAGACACTGAGTTTTGCAGCTCACAGTTCATCTGTTCAGTCTTCAACTTTGTAATCGTCTTTCAGTCTTGGTGCACGCAGCTTTTTTTTTTTTTTTTTTTTTAAGCTTTTAAGAAACTGAACATCAGCAGTGCAGCACCGCCATTTGTCAGGTGGCCAAAACAACAATAAAAAAGACTGATAATGTTTCACTATAACTGCTTAATGTGCAAAAAATACCTTTTATATTATGCATCAACTTACAAAGTAATGTTCAGCAACAAAATCATTTGAGCTACAGAGGTCTTTTGCTTTCTGGACTTCAGGACTTTCTGACCGTAAAGTAGATGTAGGTTTAAACTATTTTAAAATATACTGCTATACTTAGTTAAATGTAAATCATTAATCACCATTCTCTACTGGAAGCTACTATAATTATTGTGACTAAAATACACCAATCAGGCATAACATTATGACCTAATATTGTGGAGGTCTCCGTTGTCCCTCCAAAACACTTCTGACTCATCAGAGAATGGAAATGGGACTTCTGAGGGTGTCCTGTGGTGTCTGGCAACAAGATGTTGTTAGTGTCAGTTTGAGATCTAGTGAATTTGGAGGCCACGTCAACACCTTGTGCCTGTGTCAGGCTGCATCCTGCTGGGGATGGCTGCTGCCAACAAGGAGGGTCATTGCTACGGGGTGGGCTGGCGTACCTGGAAACAACTAGATGGGTGGTACATGTCTAAGTAACATCCACATGAATGCCAGGTCCAAAAGTTTCCCAGCAGAACACTGAATTATCACAAGGAGGTCAATGTTATTTACTTCTCCTGTCAGTGGTCATAATGTTATGCCTGATCTGTGTATTAATAGGCACTATGGCAACATTGCATCTACAAATGTAGCTGATTCAATTTACTGAACTATATGTGAGCATTTATTTGACCATTCTCTGAAGTAGTTGTGTGCTGAAATTCACAGAACCTGCGACAAGTTCTTACTGACTGCCCAATGCAACATCTGGTGAGTATACAGTTACGTTTGATTAGAGGAATGCATTCAACAATACTATGAAAGGTATGCACTTTTGACCTTTCCTCATGCACCTTTTCCCCCTTACCTTTGACCCTGTCCAGAGAGAATCGGGATTGCAGGTTTTCCAGCTATTCATCAATAAATTAGATGTTGAAGCAAAGCACAAGTTCTTCAGGTGAGGAAAAATGTTCAGGAGTTCCTACATCAACCTGCTGTTTTCTACATATTTATACAATGCAGTTACATTATAACATATAAAAAGTATCTGCATACATTATATCCAAGTCCATTTTACCTTCTTATTTTTCTTGCTTTTATATCTTTTCTTATACCAACTAATGTTTGTTCACAATCCCTCTTTGGCAGGTTAATGTTAAAAACAAGCAACCATGCAGGAGTTGAAAGTTATATAATCAAGAACATCAGGAATCAAACAGAATTCTCCATGAAGGTAACGGATAGCCGATGTAGGCGTATTAAAAGTCACACTTTAAAATAACTCACAAGATCCCGCCTTTATTTGACCTCAGTTCTGGTGGCGTGGACAGCTTGAACTAGTGATTTTATTCGAACCTTTTCATTCTTTTCTAGCCGGGAAATGCCAATGAATGGTTCTTGGGAACGGAGTATCTCTCATTGCTAAGACTGGTGTTGAATTTACCACAGGGTGCCGAGACAGATTTGCTCAACAGTATGGACAAGTGAGTAATAAGAACAAGAGTGTAACGTACAAACAGGTCTGCTCATTTGTTACTTTTGGGTCTATGCTAGTCACAAAGACGTTTTATTTTCCTAAGCATGTATATTTGGTTTGGCTATATTAGATACAAGCTCTACACACGGTTCTCCAGTAATTTGCCTTTCCTGCGGAGACAAAGGTCTGAGAACTGCAACTCAACATTCAGACAGAGCCATTTAGAAATGCTTCTTTTTTTTTTTGTCCAGAATAATGGAGAGTTTGAATCTTCTCCGCTATGTGCTCATCAGAGACAAAGAACTGCAGAGCAACGTAAGTCAATTGAGCGCTCTAGATGCTCGTCTGCCGGCCAACTCACTTAATGCAGAAAGCTTATGCTGCACTCTTGCTACCTTCAGGCAGATGTGTGGGAAGAGCTGTGCAGGATCAAAGACGAATACCTAAAAATGCTGCGCGTGTGCATCAGCATATCAAGAGCCCATTATTCCACTGAACTGAAAGCGCTGAAGGAGAACCAAAAGCTGAAAGCAAAAGGTGGGGATGGCTGCTAATCTGTAACTAAATCACACTGAAATAACCTTTCACAAATGGTGCAATAGCCTGATTTTATATACTCAAATATCTGTGTTGCCTTCTCCTATAGAAGCCAGAGATGCTGCTAGAGCAACCAGACTGGTCAAAAGCGCAACAATAAAACATGAGAAAGTGTCCAATATGACCCCAGAGGTCCAGCACCAGGTACAGAAATCTTCCTTTCTTATTTATTCTCAGTTTGATCTCAGTCTCTATATGCCTAGCTCACTATTATGTGACTATTCATGTGTCTCAGGTGTTGCAGAGTGCACTGGTGACATTTGACCTGATGGAGAGTCTTATAGTCCGTATCGAAGAGATCACAGAGGAAAAGGTGACCAGCGTAAACTGAGGCTGCTTGTGTCCCTTCAGACCACTGGGCCATTATTGTAAATACAGTTTTATTTTTTTCTCTTTGTTTAACTTAGTAAAGATAAGCACACATTGAATGAAGTGAATTTTCCTATGTCAAAATTATATAAAAAAAAAATTAAACAGATCAAACTGTACGTTGAAACTTATTTTTACCTCTGCTTGTGCTCGTCAGCATCAAATAAAATAAAACAGATCACCTGCTGAGCTTTACAGTTTGTCTTTTAGCATCTCCCACACAGGACTGCTTTCAATGATGTGAGCCCGAGCAAGAAACATCCGATTCCTGATACGGTCTACGTGGGGTTTACTGGTAGCCTGCGGATAAATGAGCGATGGTTTTTATTCAAGGCCTCACAGCAGAACATATTTAGTTTGTTGTCCAGAAATTACAGAATAACTTTTGAGCACTATCTCTATATTTACCTTAGCTATTGCCAACATTCCTTTGACAATTTCAGCGTTGTTTCGTACAGGCAGGATCTTGAGATTGCTACCAAAGAATCTGAACGAGACAAAGACTGACTCAGTTAATAGAGGTGATGATGACTGGATGGATAGTATATCAAATCTTAGATAGCCAATTTAACTGGAAACTTGATAACCTTTCTGCCCAGCAAGAAAAAAAAAAACAGTTCCCAGATCTTGTGAAGTTGCTTATCTACCTGTCCTGAATGAGAGTCAATGCTCCAAGTTCCTTTTTCCCATTAAAGGGAGCAAGCAGAAGTAGAAAGCAGTTCCGGTGAACTTGCACAAACGTCTTTATCTTCTCAATGAGTCCTGAATCCTCAAAAGGCTCTGAGAGATCTTGAGGGTCAACTAACAGAAATGCAGTACCTAGGCAAGCAAAAGTTACTAATGTCACTGTACATACTATGTCACTATACTATGCATAACATTATGACCACTGACAGCAGAAGTGAAATTTACCATCTTGTAACAACACAGTGTTCCGCTGGAAAACGTTTGGACCTAGCATTCATGTGGATGTTACTTAGACATGTACCACCCACCTAGACCAGACCAGGCACCCCCACCCCATAGCAATGGCACTTCTCTATGGCAGAAAAAGTTCAGGGACAACTTAAAAAGCATGAAGAACAGCACAAAGTGTTGACCTGGCCTCCAAATTCTCTAAATCCCAAACTGATCAAGTATCTGCTGGATGCACTGGAACAAGCCTGAGTGGGTTTTAAATGTAAGGCTCTGTATTGATGGCATTAATCAAACACGTTTACCTGACAGAGGAAAAATGAAGACACCGGAATCGACACTGTCTGAAAATCTGATGCGGTGCTGCTGCGAGCTTAGCATCCTGCTAGTTTCGTGGTTCTGTTGAAACAATGAAAACAAACAAAAACAATAAAGGTAATTAAAATAACTTCTCTTTAAAAAGTCACAAACTGTCGGATAAGTAACAGTTCACAGACTTTTATTAGGCTAAGTAAGATTTGGTTTCTGCTAGGAGCGGGTTAGCTATACATAGCTAGTAGCAAACTAGCTATTTATTTAATTAGCCGCCACTTGAAGCCAAGCTGTCGAAATTGTTTTACAGTTTAAAAATTAAAATTTAACATCACCTGAAGAGACGAGCTGACAACAATCGTTGTTTTCCACTGAGGAGTGGTTTCTTTGTGTGTTTCCATTGGCTGCTGGTTGAAGATAAATCAGTGGTGGACCTGTGATAACGACGAGACGTTCAACCTGCTAACACCAACACCTGCTGGCCTCGAGACAATCAGTCAGTCAGCCGCCTCTGTACCATGAACGTACGCACGAGCACTAGTGCTGTGGTCATGACAGGAAGCCACTAGAGGCCGCTGCAGTACCATGTTACAAATTTCTGGATGTATTTTCGTCAAGTTTGTTTTTGTGGACATAAAGGTTAAAAAATAAATAAATAAATAAATAAATGAAAATCAAAAATTAAGAAACTTACCATATATCGCTGCATATGTGTTTTTGTGAACGCAGGAGCCTTCACTGCTACTGCTGCGATAATTACTTGTGCTTTTCCTGATTTAAACGTTCAAGTGAATTAGTCTAATGTGTGCTGCACCAAAGGTCAAACTGATAAAATTACAAAAAAAAAATAACCCTGATCCTAAAACATAGTACAGTATGCCTGTTCTCCAGACAGGCTTATCTTCCTATGACATGACAGTCGCAAACAATTTTTCTTTATTCCAGAAACACCTTTATTTTCTGTATGACACTAAATGCAAGCCAGTAGGCCAATATTATTTTTCTTTAAGAAATTCAAACATATCAGAAGACTTTCAAGAAATAAAATTTCTGAGAAAGAAATGTTTTTTTTTTTTCTGAGCCTTTCTGAGTTTTCTAGAGCTTCAGAAGCGACACTAATTAAACAGACAAACATACAAAAATATCAGCATGCAAAACAGCCCGTTTGTGTCAGGAGACAGTCCACAGGGGGCATGATGGGTAATGCAAATGAAAAAGTTCAGAGTTCTGCAGAGTCCGAGAAAAAAAGGACGCAATAAAGAGACAGAATAAGATGATAAATTATAATAAATTGGGACAAAATCCGTGTAAAGACGTTCAGAGTTCAAGCAGAAGGCGTTAACTGTCCAGCAGGGTGTCCTCTGTGTACTCAATGATGTGTTTCCAGTTCCACGATGGTCCACTCCCCCTGTGGAGATGCAGCGTCTTCTGGGGAGAAGCTGGTCACAGTGATGCTGGTGGAGGAGTCCTCCATGGGCGAGATGAGCTCTGCCCACCGTCTGAAGGTCTCCTTCTCTGGGGACAAGAAGGCCTGCGAGTCCAGGCAGTCACGCGACAGGGAAAGTGTCTGCTTTATAAGGTACTGGGCCAGGTTGAGCTCCTCGGGCACGGGGTTTATGATGCCCAGATTGGACTCGTGGTCTGAGAGCAGCTGCTTGAGCAGGCTCCAGTCCCGCTCGGCAAACTCACTACTTTGGTCCCCTTCCCCTCTCTGCTTTTCTTCCTCTGCCTGCTGTTTAACATTCCTGTCCTTGTCCAAACAGTGCTCAAAGGCTTCTCCCACATCCATCTCGTAAATGGGAGAGAGGACTTTGGATGGTCGGCGGTCATGTTTGGAGGTTTGATCCAATCTGTCACAACCATTGTCCCCTAAAAACAATTGACAATACTGCAAAATGACAAACTGAATGACTCCTCCACAGTTCTTTCCTTTTTTTCAATTCATAGACTAGTCACTGCCTACGGAAATAAAAACACAGACTACTTAAAGTTTTATCCTTAATGCAACTGTGCCCTTTAAAAAATTATCCACGGTGATGTCAGGTGAGGACAACACAGCAGAGAAACAGTGATACAGATGATCACAAGGTGGTCAGTTAAATGGCAAAACCATTACCAACAGCAATTTTAAACTTATGTCAAAGGGGAGACAGTTGCTTTAAAGGTAAATGTACAGAGGAATGTTTTTCTGAATGCATCTCTTTATCCACCTGTTCAAACAAAGTAAACCATGCATTGCCAGCACCAGGGAACTTTGCATTTATCAGAAGTAACAGTGATATGTTTTCACATTTACGTGCAGGTCTTTGAACAGGCAGACCTAAGGAACAGACTTAAACACTGTCACAAAAATCTAAATGCAAGCAACAGCGCTCTACTTAGTAGCACAAAAGTTGTTTCTTTTGACGACTTTTTTTTTTTCTTCTATTTTTAACAGTCCCTAAATGGCAAACATTGACGTAACTAATCACCGCTTGAAGCTGAAAATAAAATATTACACGTTTGCATCGTGTTAGACTTGCGGTAATGGTGCAGCAGGATTTCTTTTTCGACTATGGTAGGTAGTGAAAAAAGAGAGACATGACAGAACCATGGCAGCTGCTCTAGACGCGCAACACATATTTTACAGAGGAGGTTACTGACACTACACAAAACCTACCGAATGAAAGCTTATAGACAAAACACCATTTTCTAAAAGGATGGAGTTCTGTGCATCTAGACACAAGTCTACTGGGTATGATGGGGTAATGGAAATCAAATCAACACACATAAATAAAGAATGGGATAGGCGAATGACAAATTAACAGTAGCATGCATGTGTGCAGTGCAAAAAATTAAATAAAGCAACCAAACAAAAACTCAGGAACAGGTACATTCTTTAATACAAATAAACAGAAACTGCAAGGAGACGAGGGAAAAAGGTTTCCCAGTATAACAATCTCTTCTGAGAAGCAGTGGCAGTTTAGCGTTTGTCTGTTTTAAACAGACATTTTGTTTGTTTAAACTTTTATGTCAGGTAGTCACTCTCCAGAATTTGGAAAAAATAAAATAAAATAATGAATTGCTTGCAATTTACCTGAACACAATTTTAAATGTGCTAAATATAGCATTTTAACATCAACAAATCTGTCTGGCATAACTTTCAGATGTTTGTATAATCACTGTAAACAGAAAACAGCATCACTGAGAAGCCAAGCAGTGCGCAGTGATGCTTTAGTGCATTCATACTGTGAACCACAAGATCTTGATTTGTTTGTGCTTTATGGCACAGGCAAACGAAGAGCTTATGGAGCTAGAGGTTTGTGTTTCTCAAAACAGAAACTGTGTCGTTAATGAAAAGGCAAACATATTTATCCTTTATAAAAAAAGCAAAAAAAAAAGCAATGCTTATGAAGTATGTGAAGAGAGATGCTGTAGTAGCCTCTTCTAAAACAAAAGGCGATGAGGACTATCGCCATCAGTGGCACGGCATAAAATGATCTCAACAATGCGCTAGTAATTATACCGACAAATCAAAATGAATTTAGTGAGGATATATTGATGTTAAAATGCTGTTTATACTGTAGCACCTTCGACTATGTCAAATGATCTATGGCTTAAAAAGGCCAAAGACTCCACTGCATAAAATAAATGACAGGTGTAATCAAAAAATCTTATTTTATGTACATAAAAAGTGCATTGGTGTAACTATATCACATGCCTTGTCACAAGGCAGATTCTTTTAGACAAATACAATTCTATGATCAGGCTTAGTGAAATGTACACTGCTTTCATTATTCGTTGAGTTAAACCAGGCCTAAACGCCTCTGACTAAAGGTAGTTCAGTTGTTTAATATGTACAGTTTTGGTTTATTTACTTGATGAGACCAATTTCCATCTTTAAAAGGATACCAATGTTGCAAATTCAAATTTGAAAACAGCTATACAATCAGTGGGGAAAGATGTGCGCAAGCATTTATCTATGGAAATATGATGACCACAGATTTCATTTGAATTTGAACTTGTATTTGTAACTAGTTACTAAACTAGTATACTCAAGAATATCCTTTTTCCAAAGGTGGGGTAAGGTATTTGTTGGAAGTAGGTAAGGTTTAGGAATCAGAACAAAGGAGCATGAATCTTGCGGGGATAAGCTGTACCTTCACTGATGGAGTTTGGGGAGATAAGATGGATTTGGGGTCTAGGAAGAGTCCGTAGATCATACATTACCTGCTGGAGATTGTGCAGCATGTACAGGAGAGTCCCCTGTCAGCTGAGGCTCATTTAAGTCAAGGTGTAAATCAGCTTTCTTGCTTTCTGAGGGATGGGTGTAATTTCTTCTCATCCCTCCGTTGTATTGTTCAGTGTGCCGCAGATCCAGGTGACATGGGCGTTCCTGGGGAGGCAGGTCTCTAGTGTCAGAGTCCACGGGAGGACAGCTGGACTTAACTTCATCCGCCTTAATATGATTATTCTCCTCCTGCATGGGGTCTTGGATTTCAGTAAGGAATACAGACTTTTCTTTCTGTTCCTCGTCAGTTTTTTTGTGCTTCATACCTGTATTTTCAAGCTGATGTGGCAGGTGGTTCTGCTGGTCACTGACAGGGGCATTATTGGGCGGAGCTGTAGAGTCACACTCGAAAACCTCACAGGGGGTCAAAGCATCGTCTTGCTGCTGAGGAGGAGTTTGGACACCACCCTCCTCTGAGCCCAACTCCTCACACTCGTCAACAGACAGCAAAACTGAGCGACGGAAGTTGGAACTGGATTGGTAGTCGGGCTGATCGTTCTCCTGGTCCACACCGTCGTCATCAAAAGCTAGGTTGACGATCCCCTGAAAGTTTGGCGATGGTTCGCTTGGCGGCAGCGGAGCCTGACCAGGAATCACCTCAACTTCTGACCGCTCATCTTCCGTCTCCTCTTCATCATCATCTTCCTCTTCCTCGGAGGAGGAGAAGAGCTGGTGTTCAGGGACACTCTTTACAGTCACAGTTGCCTCGACTTCTGAGTGCTCCTCTTCTACCTGAACCTCGTCTCTTTGCAGCCAGGAACGAGGGCGTTGTCTTACTCCCTCTTCCTCGCTGGTGGTCTCTGCCTCTCTTCCACGCAGCCGCACCTCCACTCTCAGCCCGGCCCCGCCTTCATACATCTTTAACTCTTCTGGGGTGCTGGTGTCACTGCTACTGCGACCCAAGAAGTCGTGACAGCGCATGGTGCCGCATTTGGACACACCTCTATCATTGGAGCAGTCGTCGTCTTGTGAGCCTCCTGCGTCGTAGTCCTCTGAGCGGGGCTTGATGTCGTCAGAAGAAGTGGTGTGTGTGCTGCCAGTCTCGGATTCTGGGCTGACCTGATGGTGGATGCCGCTCCAGGAGTCCTCTACGGGAGTGTCAGTGCTTCCCATGCTGCATGGGGTGTCTATGGGGCGTTCACCGTCTCTTGGGGAATTAGGGGAGCTCACATCATGGACCTGTGCTCCACTGATGTGAGCAGGGATGACACTGCTTTGAGAGGGTTTCACTTTACTCCCTTCAGTGTGTCTGTAAGCATTTGATTTGGCAGATTTGGCTTGGGGGCTGTTTTCAGCTGCTGGTGTAACGCTGGTTTCATCTCCTGCAGCATTAGTGTTTCCTGACTGTGTGCGAGTTTTCTGGACATTCTGATTTGGGCCAGAGACTAGATGAGGCGCTCCACCTCCACCCTGGCTTGTTGGCTGTGTACTGGGTGCTGCAGGCTGGTCACAGGGCACTAGATCTGTATTTTCATTTTGCTCCACAGAACAGTTTTCAGTTGGACCAAGCTCAGTCTTAGAATCAGATTTTTTACCGTTCTCAACTTCTCTTCCTTTAGTTTCAGATTTCTTGGAGGCAGCAGCAGATGTTTTGGCTTTCGGTGGGGCTTTCTCTGTAGATAATTCACCAGTACTTTTCAGCTTTGGTCCAGATTTGGCAGCTATTACTGAGGATTGCTTGGAGGGGGCTGAAGAGGCTTTTGCTGGTTTAGCACCGGATTTAGCCGAGGCTCCAGTTGCTGAAACAGGTTTAGTGATCTTCTTTTTAGGGGCTTCACTCGCTGCTTTGTCTGCTGCGGAGGATTTCAACCCATCCTTGCCGTCTTCCTTCCTGGGGGAAGCTGGCTTTTTCATTGAGGGTCCATGTTTGGAGACTAAACCCAAAATGAAAACAGAATAGAATATTATACTTTGCCATAGTTTATTGACAGACAATCAAATCAAGCAGACAAGGGGTTGACATTTTTATTGGAATTTCCAAACAGGATGAATGTCAGTCTTCTGGGATTGGGATTGTTTTTTTTTTTTTAATTCTGTCGTGGGATGGGGACGGGGTAAGCGTATATATGTGAGAGTGGGATAAGACAAGAGTGAAATTTAATTTCTTCTCACCGTGGTGGTCTGGTGTGCTTCTTCCCTTGGTGTCTGCTTTTGCTGCCGTCACTCCAGCGGACGCTTTCTCCGCTGCAGCAGCCTTGGCTTTGGTAGCTTCTCTCACGCTTGACTTATTGGTTGGACTGTAAGTAATGAAACAGACAGGCAAAACCATTAACAAACAATGTGACAGTAAAACCTTTTTAACCACAATATCCCATTTAATGAATCCCCCTTTTTTACAAGCTGCAGGGAAAGTAAATGAATTCATATTTAACACTAGCATAGGGCAGCAATGCTATTTTTCAACATTTTATCAAGGGCAAGCTTCTGAGCCATGCGCTGATTTTCAATGCATGGAGATTGTTTAGATTGTTGCTTGTGTCATTATGAAGGACATTCTTGCCTTGCTTTTAACAAAATCTTACTTTAGGAAGACAAATAGAGATTTGCTGTGAACTCGAGGTCAAGGTGATTTTGAAAATCTCTTCACTTTTCATCCAGTTGGTTCTGTAAAACCTTACAGTGTGAACTCACTCAAAGATTTCACATATGGAACGGTACAGAACAGTATGGTATTTCTGGTCTTATTGAAAATACAGAGTGTACAAATGATTAGTTCTGTCATTCAATGTCAGGTTAGAGGCGTTAAGTGTTAAACTGCCCTCTTGGAACACCTACATGTTAGTGTATTACATGTCTAGGTGGACAGGAAAACACAATCCAGAAAAATACTGAGTGGATAAACTACTATGTCTACCACAAGTTTCTTCTCGAATTATACCAACCCAGTAATGCAACAAAGATATGTTTTATTAGGCAGTCAGCTATTTATTTGCTATCTTACATGGTGTCCTTCTGGGGAGACAATTAAATATTAATGTGCTCCCAAGACAGACAGTTTGGACGCCGACAGTTAAACAGATATTTTTAACATATTTGAATGACACATAAGAGGCTTGACAAAATACACAATCCGGCTGCTTTTATCCTCCTGACAACTGCATGTGACCTAAAAAAAGCAGAAGCAGCACCAATCATATTTGCCCTACATTTGCATTACTAATTACATAAAGTCTGTTTGCATGTTTGGTTTCCTTCCTCAGCCCAGAATGCTTGAAGTTAAGGGTGTGTAGCTCATTCTACATCTAGAACTGTTCATAGCGAAATTGCAATAAAGATGCTTGCAACTGAGCACTGTTTATTAACAGCAGAATAATACTCTTTAATGTTCAGTTATGTATACAACATTGGCTGCAGAATGCCACGTCTGTCCAATGCACCCAAACAGAATATCTAAGGTCAAGTTGTTACACTGGGTAAATTAACTGATAAACCTCACCTGCTGCTCTTTGCTGTATCTGATCTCTGAGGTTTTGTCAGTGGGGATTTGTTGCCTTTTGTTGCCACTGCCTTGGCCTGGTGTTTGGATTTTGTACCTAAAACACAGAAGATGAATCACATTCACAACACGCATAAGCAAAAATATGTCAGTTAATGTCAGTCAGCCAAAACTACACAAATCGCTTTCTTTCTTTCCTCTCCCTTCTACGTCTGTTTCTTTCCATTTGCTTTGTTCTAATCTTCAGAGTAGTGTTAAATACTAGGATAGTGTCATGTGCCGTGTTCTTAGTGCGCGAGCAGACAGTCGCTTTCAGGGTGGAGTTCAGTGACACATGTTTCACTTGTACCAATGGGACTGACAGCTGAGGCCCACTTGAGCTCTGAGCACTAATATCAGTTGGGATTACAGCATCTTTCTAAAAGCTATACTCGACACAAACACTCAAAGTGATCAGTCACGCCATCCTGTGTGACAGCTGCATGAAGCTTTGACCTCTGCTGTTTCTCTAATACCAGCATGCTGCGAAGGACAGCCACATGCGCTTTGTTTCCTGATAAATCAACATTTGTACATGACACTGACCTTGTCTTCCCAAACTCCCTCTTGGCCATAGCACAGCATTCATCATACTAATTAGTCTGCAGTTCTTTTCACATTTCAGCTGCAGTATTATCCCTGGAGCTGACTTGCTGACACTTCAGCCTGGCGGCAGTGATGTACTACATACTAATTGATGTTAGTCACAATGACGAAATGTAAAGAAGTCAATAAAGAGTGTAAACCTGGAATGGGGTGGGTGTCGTTGCGAGGGCTGCTGGCACCATTCTCTGGCGAGGCGCTGCCTGATGTGGATGAAGCACCGGGGTGGGTTTGGGTGGTGCCAGCAGTGTTGTCAGCCGTTCCTGCTGAGCTTTTGTGAGCCTTCATTAATGCTGTCTGGCCTGTGACCGTGCAGCTCGGGGGAGACGTTTTTGGCCTTGCACCCGGGTTTGGCTTTTTGTCCTGCTCTTTAACCCCATGAGAGCTTCTGGGGCCATTGGCACTGGCTACATCCCGCCTGGCCCCAGCAGCACCTGTGCCATTGACAACTGGTGTGCCAGCTGTTGCAGTCTTTGCTTTTGCTACTGCGCTCCTGTCTCCTGGTTTCTTAACATTCTTTGCCTTGGATGTGTGGCCATCTCCAGCTTTGTTCGCAGTCCCCAGTCCATCAGACTTCATGGCTGATGTAGCGCTACGAGAGGAAGAATGTCTGTTTTCTACCACCCTCTGTGTCCTGTGCACAGGAGGACTCTCAGGTCTGGATGAAGGGCATTTTACAGCCTTCGACTGCAGGAAAAGATAAGCACATTCAGCTGCATTACTCCATATACTGCACTGACCTGCAAAAAACACTGAATAATTCTCTTTTTTGACTTTCGGAACACATGATTTCTTACTTTCAAGTTACTTAGTTGACAGAGGGAACAATAAATTGCGCTGTTTTCTTGTTCTGCTTTGTGTGCCATTTTGTGACCAAACTGGGAACTAATTTCCTTTTATAGATAGTGAAACAAATACATCCTAAAATTGTATCTTGCAATCTGCACAAAAAGTCCAAAGGGAGGCAAAACCCTTTCTAGAGATATCTACAGGAGCTCCACTGTTCTTAAGCACTCATGCCTTACATGCTGGCAATCCCTATCTGGATCACCTCAGTCAGGCTTATCTTAGGTATACATCTGTTTAGAGAGGCCCTGCTGTTTATTTCGTACTGTGTCTCACTGCTGTGATGGTGGGCCATTCATGACATGGCAGCAACTCCATAGCAGAGTCCTTATTAGCAAATTAAACTTCAATATTTATTTCAATCTTTTCAAAAACATTTAGACATAAAATGATCAAATTGTTGTTTATTACCTGTGAGCTAGTGAATACAGGTTTTTTACCAAGTCTTCGACTGTCTCCTTTATCAATAGCGTCTGTCAAAACAAGAGAAAAGGAAAATGAACTTAGTGTTTTGCCAGAAAAACAAATGATTCAGATCTGAGCATAACACAGATGGTAAGGGCTGCACCAATTTTTTTCTGACTAGGTCCGTCATTATCTGAGCTAGAGCGGCCATTCTTTTCATTCACAAATCCCGGTTTCCACACCCTGTGTTTACCACCCGACTATAAGGAAACAAACATTAAATCAATGGGTTGATCCTTGGTCAGTCGTGTCTGGAAAGCAATCTTTCAAACAAAGCATTGCCATTTCTATTTTTCCACACATAAACAATATCCCAACCTAACGATTTGTCTCATCCAATCAAAAATAAATCTTGTGAAATGTATTTACTAAAGTGCACTCATAATGTTTGCATGCAAGACCGGGAATCTGATAACACTCACAAGAAATGCATCAGTAATAGTCACACACTGATACCAGTCAAATAAATTATTCATGCAGCGCATTTTATCGCATTACTAGCTCAAAAGTAAGGAAGCAACATATTATTGTAAATGGATATTAACATCCACAAACCCACAAAAACAGTGGAATCCGGCCTTACACTCCCGCCCATTAAAAACAAGCATGGCGCATCTGGTGCATTTGCCGTGTCAGTGTGCACTCATCTACCAAAGACGGTTAAAATGTAGCCCAGAAACACAGTTAAAATGTAGAAGGAAAGCTCTGACCAGACAATAAATGCATTAGTAGTGGCCAGATTGCTATGTTGAAAGAAACAGTGAAAAAGCTTCAAGGGTTTCAGTTCATCTGTAATGATGCAAAACCACTGCTTCAGCACTAGGCTGGGTAGAGGGAGAAAAAAACACATACCCACTGCAGTATAAACCTCTTGTGTGTGTCTAGAAAAAAAAAAATCATTCTTTACCTGCCAGTATCCTCTCTCTGTGTTTGGACGACAGAGCCTCCCATCCTTGCGTGTGGCGGACCGCGTAAAAGGTCTGAAGCAGGAAGGTCCAGAGCCGCCCGCGCAGCGTACAAATCTCTTGCCTGAACGGCTGGCGGTAATACAGAGGAGAGAGGGAGGAGAAGAATGGAAGGGGTGCACTAAAGCACAAGCGAATCAGCAGCTGCTTGAAGAACCTTTCGCCATGGCAACAAATACCCCTCCCTCCTCCATGCTCTCTCTTTCGCTGTCCCTCCCTCCCCCCCTCCGTCTCTGTTGCAGAATCCACTTGAGCGAAATCTGTGATGTCACTGGCTGATGCCCATACTCCCCTTTCCACGCGATGATAAAAAACAGTGCTGGAAGGTAGGGAGGAGCCATCTCGACCTCTTCCGCTTACTAAACACACACACCCTTCACCAGCAGATCCACAGATTAGTGAAGGCTGCTGGCACGCGTCACTGTCTCCCTCAGCCTAATCCTTGCTGCCATACTGTACAGTATTTACAGGGGTTATGCGCTTTAACTTGATCAGCCAGGTCACTTTCTCCATGGAAGTCATCTGAAAGGCTTAACTTGCCTGCTCATATGGCTGTATTATTTCACAATGCTTCTGTTTAACTGAATACTGTCTCATTAGATCAAATGACCTTAGCTCACAGAGTACATGAACTTTAACGTCTACGACTTAGAACATAATGAACTGCGGTAGTTCATATCAATGTTTTAATACTGATGATAAAACAACATAGAAATCAGGACGACCTTTGTAGATGTTCTCGGTGCGACATTTTTGTCCCTGAGTTTTACTGGCATTAATCCAAGCAGCTCACATGGAGTGAATTAAATTAGCAATTGCACTGATGAGGTGTGAATGTCAACGGTCAGAGTATGACGTAATAAGAATCTATTTCATTTCACCTCGTCATGTTTTTGAGATTGCTGTTCCAGGTGAAAATCCTCCTCCAAGTCATCTCCACACAGACAGTGCACCGCAGTAAAAAGATCACAGCAGTTATCCACAGTAACACCTTCCCTGATGGCCAAACACAGCTTCCTCAACAGTGTCGGCTCTGTGGTAAACTCTTCCCTCTGTAACACAATGTCAGACACTGAGATAAAAAAAAAAAATATGGACCTATGTTGCATTCCAAGGTCATCATAATAAATCTGAGCACACCAGCATGGATACAACACCACCTTACCCTCCGAAGGTCCTGGAAGGCCTGAGCGTGGGTGACTTTGGGAAAGTGTTGGACAATGACACGGAGGCTCTCTTCCTGCAGCTCTGTGGCCAGGCTCCTCACCTGCTGGGCCCACTTGACTTCGGGGAGACTGCCAAGCAACTGCTCAGTGCCACAGAGCATGGTTACTGCGTTCTGCACAGTCTGAGTGGAAACATCTATCAGCTAAAGAAACTCTCTACATGAGAACACAACATAAAGTCAAAAGGGTACAATCCTCCACTTATCAGCCACAAAATTAAAACCGCCTTCCTAATATTGTGTAGGTCTCCCTTGTGACCCCAAAAGAGTTGTGACTCATCAGAGAATGGACATGGGCCTTCTGAGGGTGTCCTGTGGCGTCTGGCAACAGAATGATGTTAGTGGGGGCCTTTGGGTCCCATGGGTCGAGGGAAAGGGCCTCTGTGGCTTGTTCCAGTGCATCCCACAGATACTTAATCAGTTTGGGATCTAGTGAATTTGGAGGCCAGGTCAACACCTTGTGCTGTTTTTCCATGTTTTTTTATTTTTTATTTTGTAGCATCAACACAAATGACAGGTCCAAATGTTTCCCAGCAGAACATTGCATTGTCACAAGACGGTCAGTGTTATTTACTTTTCCTGTCAATGGTTTTTATGTTGTGGCTGACCAGTGTATATGAAATCACTCTTTCGTTCCTGCCCAGATTCCCCACTATTGATCAGTGGAGGGATTCCCCTCATAGCGCAACAGTTCTTGGCCGGGCCCTAGATTTCAGTGCTTGCCAAGAGAGAACAACAGTATGTTTGTCTTGCTCCACAGAAGGCACACCGCCTCCTTTGGAGAGATAAAAGACAGACTCAAGACTCAATTATCAATTATAAGCTGTCTGCTTCCACATCATGTTCCTAAATTATCCTGTCTTTAATAACTGAGAATTTAATAAAGGTCATCTTTGATTAGATCAGGTTCAAATTTCCTTCCTGTGGATAAACACTGGTGAACGAGTTGATGATATTTGCTCTGGACAACTCACCATTGTTTCAGTTACAGCAGTTAAGCAGGCTCTGTGGAGCTCAGGAGACAAGAGAGAAAAGTTTCTCTCACACCATGCTTTCACAAAATGTTCAGCAACCCACCTGGAAATATATGGTGTAGAGAAACAGGACAGATCATTTTTAGTTCCGCAATTTGACTTCATGTCAGCTCGATAAAGTCATGGTGCCTCTTCTATGTCTCTGCAGTGTAACCCCAAGGCACCAAGCAGTGAACAGCTGAGCTTTGCTTGAGGGTAGAACAGAATGAAGTGAGTGGGAATCAGAATCTCAGCAATGCGTAGCTGCACGGAGTTGAGCTGCTCGGTTCCCCGTCAGAGTTGCGTGACTCATCAGACTCATCAGAGACAACATGGCAAGAGTGCCCCCCCCTCACACGCATACACCCACTCACCACTTCAAATAAGAGCCATCAAGACCAGCTCACAGCCTCGATCAACACATCCTATTCCCTTGACCTACATTCACAAATTTCTTGCCAACTCGCTGCACTGTGCAACACCACAGTCAGTAGTAGTATCAGCACAGGACTCAATGGAAAAAGATTCTGCATTTGTGTGAACACAATTGAATAAAAAAGGAAAAGTGATGAAAGCTGTGGGAGGAGGGGGCTAACCTGGAAATTATTTGACAGTTGGAGGATTTGGAAAGTTTTAGTATAGCACTTAGTTCTGCAATGCAAAACGTGGAAGAAACACTTTATATTCTGCGGCATTTCTAGGTCAGCAAACAACTTGAATCAGATTAGCATTGATCAAGCCTATGTACAAAAGAAGATTTCCTCCAGTTAAATCCTTCCATTAACGCAGCACTCAGATGACACTCATTTACTCATCAGTCTTGTTCAAGCAAATCAACTTGAAGCCATTTGTCAGCTGTTATAAATATGGCTGTGCTGAAGTTACCAGCAGAACATTGTTTACCAAGTAGAACCGGGATCATTCATGGGGCAGTTAAACACTTAGAAACCCAAACAATACTAAGAATCACAAAATACTCTTTGCAACAATAACTATGTTTACATGGACAATATTGCCTCACTCCAACTGAAATCTTTCTCCTTAGTGATTCCAACTTAACCATTTACTGGGACACTGGTGACCTGATATAGATATGTGCATTTACGTGCCTGGAAACCTTAGTCAGAACACAACTAAGATGGACACAAGTTTTCAGCAGCACCACCCACGTTGGTTCCAGCTTGTTGTGTTTCTGTCTCTGGTATTGCTCCTCCCAGGAACTCACCACTTATCTGTCCCAAGAATGGACGTAATGGTAATTGTCACATCATGCTGTGGTAGCATGAGTGATCAGATTTAAACAAATTTGAGGATTTCATGCAGCTCAAGTTCTGCTGTTATTAATGCAGATACTCAAAGTGGTAAGATGACAAAATCATCTGTATTGCACTTTAAATACATCCAAAACAGAAATATCTCACATGACACAATGTAATGTGTAATAAAAAGTCTTTTACGGTAAATGACGGTTAAAACAAACTGCCCAACTGGAGTTAGGCACTTACCTCTTACACAGGATGTGGAGGTTTTCAAGGCCTAAGGCATGCGTGAGGGACAGGCACTCAAGAACTGTTCTCTGCACCCCATCAACGGACTGCAAACACAGGAGGAAACAAACACGTGAGAAGCAAGTAAAAGTGGCAAAGTGTATCTTAATCACACGATAAAGCTCTGAGGACATACTGTGCTAGCACATGAGAGAGACATTAGAGAATTACACATCATTATTGACACTTACCATGCAAAGTCAACAAAATAAAGAAATTAAATGATTTGTTCTTGGCGTTTTCAGCTGTGATATCAGATACTCCTCACATATCTTAATTTCTGAACTTTGGACTACAAGAGAGCACCACACTGAACAGCAAACATTTGCATTTGTTTTTCAGGTGCAGAATTCACACTCTCTGGCCCAAAACAAAGGGCAAACTTCTGCTTGTATTTGTCAAACTGTCCCAGCAGACTGGACCTAAAGGTTAAGGTTGTGTCATTTGTGTCTGGATCTCATCTTTGCAAATGCTTTTGAGGAAAAGCTCCAGAAATTACAGAAATAAAGACGCAGACAATTTTGCCCTTTGATCAGTTTGTTGTTCAGTTCCCCAGACTCACAAGTGAATGACAGTATTACTAATACAACAATGCTATCTTAGTGCAGAAAAATTCCCCACCCCCAACATCCTACCAACAGATAACAGTATGCAGAACGTATACACTGATAATTGTGAACTCTGTTCCTAGAGTCCACTGCAATGCAAACAAGTTAACAGACACTGATAATACATTCTGATGGATTTGCTAGGATCAGCAATAAGATATAATCCCATTATTAGACACACTAACAAAGCACTTAAAGATCTAATATCTACTTAATGTAATGTAAAATAAACTGACCTAGGAGGCCATCCAACTTGAAAAACCCGATGTATTTATTTATTATTTTTTTTTTACACAATCTCCAACAGGTTTTCTCAAGCAGATGTTTAAGAATCAAGATGGCGCTATGGTATTGTCTATTATCTAAACTCAGTGACCTCTTAGAAATCCCACCGCCTTGAGCTCTCCTTCACACAGAGAGGCGTAGTCCAGGAGCTGGCTGAGTAATAGGCTGCTGTCTGAGCAGATCAGGAGCTAAATACACAAAGACCGCAGCAGCGACCTCAATGAAAACCAGAGCACACATTTTCCTAGTAAATACAGCCATTTGTTTTTCAAGTTCAAGCTATGCTGTATGTATCAAACTAAGGACAACCCAGATAATGATTTGATTTTAAATCTTATTTTGATTTAACACAGATTTACTTTTGAAAGGGTTTTATTTATATATGTATGAATGTAAAAGATGTTCTTTATCAAGTTCAAATTTCTTAAGAATTTTGCGAAAGCTGACCTTTATACTTAATATCTCTGTAGTCTTCATAAACATATTATAATAATAAACCTATTAAACATCGCTCATGATCTTGCGTACATACAAAATCCATTCTTTAAGGTACTTCTAACCTTGGGGAAGAAGCGGCAGTAGTCTCGGGTCAGAACCATCTCCACTACATCTTTCAGTCCCTCCAAACCCAGCATGTCTGCAGCCAACACCACCTGACTGTGGGGCAGGAGACATCACATGTAGGTCAGCTTGTTTTCTGGTCTTGTCTTCTACTTCAGCCTGTTTGTTCACATATAGTACCTGGCGCTGGCTCCGCTGGGCAGATCCACAATGGCTCCGTACATGAACTGGAGCAGGATTTCCATCTCATCTGGACCTAAGCTGAAAAGGGTTAACACAATAAATTGTTTACAAGACACGTATCACAGATTAACATACAAAACTGAACCCAGTCCCCATTATAATGTTATAATTTAACCGAAACATTCAGTGTATGTTGTGCATTTTTCTGTTATGGTTGCAGTAAACAAATGCCTATTATCCTTTAACTCCTGATCCGTGTGTCTGCCAAACAGGTTCCCCACACACATCAGTATTGCCGCTCTCCATTGTAACAGCCTTGTCTCCCCTCCCATTACCCTCAGATCAGTAATGCTAAAGTGACAGGCCCCTTCCTGCAGGAACAAAAGGGCCTCATTTGCCTCTGCCACTTTGAAAGACTGAGACTGTGGGTGGTAGTGGGGGTTCTTCGGCAGGCAGTGGATGTAAAAGAACATTGCAACCTTGTTTAGTAGAAATCTGAGCAACCTATTTCAGATTTCACTAGCAGTGGGTGGCTGTGTGTCTGCGTGTTTGGTCATGTGGAGTTAAAACATGGCATTGAGAGTGAAACCTCATATAGAAAGAGAGCTACCTCTGTGGCAAGGCATGAATAATGAATGCAAAATATGCTGTAATTCAGCTGTGTTGTTCAGGAATGATATGTGGAATCGTTAGAACAGGAATGGATGTGTATTATCGATTTCTGTGTCCTGCTGCTACATGATGCTGATTTTAGCCCAGTGTCTTACCCTTGCAGAGTGATGCACTGTCTGGAGCTTTCCATCCAACTCCCGCTAAGCATGGCTCGGAAGTACTGAGACCGTGCGCACAGGATTGCCCTAGAAACCCAATAGAGCAGGCAGTTGCATGTCAGATCCTCCCACCATTTAATATTTCACATGTCATCTGCTGGGACTTTGTGTACTTAAGTGGCTTTGAAGTGACAAGCAAGAGGACAAAAATTACACTGTGTTCTTTAATCTCTGGAGGCTGTGTTTTTATTTTCCCTGACCTAATTGTATTGTCACTGAAAAGGAAATATTTAGTCTTATAACTGTGGAATTTAATTAGCTTCATTTGAGAGATGCAAATTTTGTTTACAAACTCAAATTAGGTTTTAATCATTTGTAATGCTTTCTTTTTGAAGCAAGACAAAATCATATTCAGGCACACCGTTATCTGCCCTGTACTAGGGTTACTTACATACAAAGAGTACATGCTACAGGCTCACTACAGTCTAGCATTATCTATCTATAAATCAAGAAGCGTCTGTGTGTCTGTCTGTCTGTCTGTGGCACGCATATCTCGCGAACCGTTGTCCCGATTGATTTGAAACTGGCCAGGTGTCTCGCTACGGGCACGAAGATGTGCACTGCTAAGTTTGACGTTGTTTGGATAAGAAATGTAAAATATATCGGTAAAATAGGTTTTCTCCGCTCTAATATTTCCACTAATCCTCATACACAGCACCTGTAGGCTCCCACTATAGGAATACATACTTCCGACGGGCACTGCACTAGTTTTTCTAAATCTAAAAAAAAGTTAAAAAAAACAAAAAAACTGTACAGGATGGGCCACACTGAGAATGCCTCTGTACATTTCAATCTTCAAAGCCCTACTGAACTGTGTACTTACGTCTATTTCAAATCACTTCTAGCTTTACTCCACGGATCATCAACATATAAGTTTTTAATGACACCATAGTGACAAACTTCCTCCGCTTTCAGCCTTCACATCAGACAATCAAATTCCAAACATAAACTATGTTACATGAAGAAGCGGATAAGCTCTCAACTTCATAAACACTAGGTCCTGTGGTATAAATTCTGTTGATATTTGTGTGCGAGACAGTTTTAATTTTGTCACCGTGTCTCTTTAATAAAAGGTTAATGTGTGTTTATGGATGTCAATAAATGATTAAATACAGTGAAGCAGGTGTGTTGGTGAAGGGCTAGGGAAGCCCTGACTCTGGTTGTTAACTGCAACAGCTCACACTCCCTCAGAGCAGTCAACAAAATAGCCCAGCTTCTCCTCTCTGATGAGCTTTCGCTGGCTGGCTGCTCCCTGGAGCAGGAGCTAGGAGAAACCTGTCTCCATGGTTACCAGCTGCTGCTACTACCTCTGCATCGCATAATGACCGCCTACTGCTCCTGCACATTCACAAGTCTACTACATATGCGGAGTTTAACGTCTAGTAAATGTGGCTGTGAATAGCTAAACCGACCATGCTGTCGCCACATATGCAGCCTACAATGACACAAAAAATGTGCGTTTGGATCACAGGGGTGAATACAGGGGGCTGAGATGCCACCGTAAACAGTTCTACCTGTGGCAGGAGAAGACCTGCTCTGCTACTTGGATGGTGATATCACACTGTTCTCCTCTTTGGTACAGACCCAGCAGGTCAGCTCCGAGGCCGGAGGCTGGCTCAAGAACTACACCGTCTGGACAGACACAGGAAGGACAGAGTGAAGAAGAGAACGGATTTAGGTGTACACTAATCTGTGGAGGCCACATGTATGAGTACTTATGTGTGTGTATTTGTGAAAAGGCACACACACTCGCTTCACTAACCCACTTCACAAAAAAAACAAAAAAAAAAACACTAGAAGACAAACAATAAACTAGAACTAAATCTGAATAATCTGTAGCATGGCCACGCCTTAATAAACCGTAATGACAGCAGGGATTTGAATGTGATTAGCTCTTAAATGGATTACGGCTGAGATAACATGACGTGAAGAAAATGGAGGGAGGAGGGCAGCTGAACGGTCACATAACCTAAAATAAACCCGTCACAGGAAAGAGCGTTGATCTGTTTTACCTGAGTCAGTGGAACTCTGAAGCTCTGCCGGGTCGGGAACACAGGGAGTAAGTTCTGGCAAGGAGCCCTCCACATCTGGGATTATTTTGAACGAGCGCATGCTCTGCTCTTCTGTGTACACCCGCCTGCAGGGTGGAGACTCTAAAAGTTAATTACAATTCGGCCTTCCATACATATTTAATTTACAGTCTCATTTGAAGCACCGTGAATTCACTGACACAGCCAGCCACAGCCTGAAATGTGCAGGATTTTGTGGTTGTGCTCAGCGGAGGATTTTATAAAACGACTGTAAACTTTATGAAGTTACTCTGTAATGAGCAGACAAGCAGTTATAGGGCATAATCCCTAACTGCTTTGGAAAAATGCTTGTTTTGCCGATGATACTCCTTTACTGCTCTTTACATCAGTTGTTACCATGGTTGTAGTCAAAGTAGGAAAAGAGTGAGAAAAGCAACAGTCATTTTCCCAGCAGCTTCGTCTATTAAGTCCACGAGGCCCTATTCATACCTGAAATTAAGTCCCGAATGATCTGATCATAAGGGGTCAGATTAAAGTATAGATGGGAACACACCCAAGACGCACTGAGGAAGTATTTGAGATTAAGTTGCTCAGACCACATATGGAGGTGGTATGGGTCACTTGTGATTACATTCTTTCAGCAATTGCAACACACGATGTGTCCCAGCCACAGTGACGGACTGTCTTCTGAGTAGGCTATAAGTAACAGCATCTCAAATAAATGGTACTGACACAAGGTTAATTGGCCATGTTTTCATGTTGATGTGTGCAATGCAGCCATGTGGAGTTAAGTTACACTTTTCCCTCAATAATGGTTGGTGTCTCTATTTACCTGCGTTGCCAGGGATTTTTCTTTCACTGCTGCAAACAGCGCATAGAGTGCAAAACTGAGATCTGATGACAAGTGGTCTCTCAGGACGCATGTGGTGATGCATTCTAATGCCAGGTGTGAACACGCGTACTGAGAGCTGTCCACTTGTGACTGTACCACCCAGGACGCATGTTCATACCAAGTGTGAACAGAGCCTAAGTCGCAAATGCTGCTAGGTCAAATGGTTGATGTGAACCCTTTAGTGAAACCTGGGTCTCTCAGTCAGTCATACCCAGAACTAATCTGACGGGAGACTTCCAGCCTCAGCACTTAGCCTGTAAAATCCAGGCCTGAAAGCTTCAAGTTTTAGCCTTGTAAAAGGGGAGGGAGAGAGCATTGCTAATGTAGCCCCGTCTTCTGAGTAGTCTCAAGCAGATATGGGAATAGGCTACTGCAAGCTAATTTAGATCTCTGGAAGTACAAAAAGATTCCTTTGCCCATCGTTTTAACATTAAAATTCAATGAAATCACCCCCTCTACCTGAACCTCTCACATTTTTTTATTTATTTTTCCTCACATGTCCACATATGCATTTAAACATTTAATGCTTGTTATCAGCATTCCTCCAGCTCATACTGGCCATCAAAATCCCTCTTTCTAAATTTCTTCCTATTGGAACCGGTAATGTTCTGTAGTAGCAGAGATAACTCTGTACACAATTATATTTAAGGACAGATCCGTGAATGCCAAAATCCTCCTCCACAACTGCATTACGTTAGCAGTAGGAAGTTGAGTTAGCAGTGTTGCACTTTCCATGAGTGAAAGAAGACGCAAGTGCTTCACTAGATCTTACAGCAGATCATTATAAACGCTCATACAGATATGGGATTGGAGTGTCTCTAAGCTAACATGCAAAAGTGAAGTGCAATGTATTATTTACTAGCTGCAGCATTTTCAGTGCACATCAAAACAAAAATACAAACACAAATAAACCCTACGGATTAAACATGGTATATTTGGCGCCCCCTGTCAGAGAGACACTGAAACTGTGATGCAGACAGATAGAAACATCCATAACGTGCCCTCACCAGAAGCCAGTTAAGGTTTTAGAATCATACTTGTAACCACAGAAACTATTAAAGCATTCCTCTGTTGTCTAAATCAGAAATCACACTAGAACCTAGTTCCTACCTAAGGAAATCTTTCAGGCCAGACAGCTCACAACCAGGCAGATGGATGATGATAGGATCTTTGTGCGTCTGTCCCCTGAGGATATGAGGAGCTCTGGCCAACAGTATTGCTCTGTGTGCTCGAACAGAGCCTGAGCCAGCATACAGAGACACATCGGCCTCCAGTTCCTCCTGCAGCAACCTGGGAAAATATGATACAACACTTATTGAGGGAAACTTCCCTATAAATACCAGTCACACAAACAATATAGTATTATTGGATTTCTTTCATATTAAATATGCATTCAAATGCCAGCATAGACTATCAACAATAAACAAAGGCCAGATATTCCAAGGTTAATCTGTTGGCCCATTTTCCACTTCAGAATGACACATGCAGAATCCTGAGGCAGTCCATAACTTCTTCGACATCATTACATCTCATCCCGCCTCAGTGGCTGATCTGGGTGACCCAGAAACCAGGCAGCTTAAGGCCAGTTGGGTGCTCCGAGTTCAAATACTGGTGCCGTGTCTTTTTTTGTCACTATCTGATGTGAAGTGCCCAAATGGACAAGCTATTCTTGCAGCAAAGAAATTCATACCCCTGAAATTACACCCTCTGAAAATGTGTTTAAAAAAAAGGTTCTCCAGCAATTTATTATTATATTACCATTAAACTAGGGCACATTAAAAAGAAAAGCTGGATTCTTCAATTCCCCTAATGTAACGGAATAGTAGATTTACTACTAGTACAGAGCCTTTCAAACCAATGTCACAAAATGCTTGGCACAAATCAAATAAAAAAACTGAGACAAAAGGGAAATAAAGTAACGCAGTGTACATGCTTTCAGGATCAGTAAAAAATAAATCTCGGTTTTGTCAGAATTTCACTGCAGAACATTTTCAGATATCCAGTCTCTAACATCTACTAAAAATGTAAGTAGAGAGTCATGAATGGTTATGATTGGAAAATGTATTTAAAGTACAATAAACTATGATTTATTTGTTTTACTGTCTCAGTTCTACTCTTTGTGACAAGTGATTTGAACTTCATGTGTTAACTTAGTGGTGAACTGTTAAAGTCAAAAAGTTGCGCTTGAATGCTTTGTTTAAAAAAGCGTTGAAGCTGTTTCATAGAGCTGCAATAATCCTGAGTAAATCGAATCTACCATCAAGATAATTACTGTTACAGTTTTGCCAGGTCAATCAAAACACTGTGTTACTGGTCTCGCAAGAACATGTCAAGTGACTTTGCAAAATCACAAAACCAATTCCATCTTTTGGTAGCTTTGCGCTGCTTTAACAGCTTGTAACCCAGTCCTTTGCAGGTCAGCGCATACAGTCACATGACTTACCTGGTAAGGTCTGCAGACAAAGCAGATGATAAACATCTCTTCAGCTGCTCTTTGTATTTGCGCTCTTTGGCCTGGAACTCCCTCGCGGCCTCAGTGGTGATCATGTTTATTATGTTTTCTAAGACAGAGAAGACAGACATGTTGAATTGTGAATTCATGAACCAGCTCTAGCAAAACAGGACTAGATAACATCTACTGGCAGGCTGTGTGAATATTCTAGGGAAGCACAGTGGGATAGACCGTCTAAAAAACTGTAAACGAAATGCACTGTGACAAATACGGCTGCTGGAATCACATTACAATCAGTTAATCGTGACCTTGAATTACTATTACATACTACAACATGAGGTTTAATATATAAATACACTATGCTGGTAACTTCTCTTTGCTCCTGTGAGTGACTTGACATGATTAGCCCTGCCTGTCAGGACTGCAATACCAGCTGTGACCACTCCTATTGACTTAGGTTTGACAGTCATTGTAATCCAGAGAGGCGCTGTTTTGCTAGTTTTGGCAAAAAAATCAATGAAAATGGGAAGAAGTGATCGCGAAAACGACACGAATTTGTGAAGTTATGATAAAAATTAAATTAAATTAACTGTACAAGTAAAGCAGTGGTAACCGTCTCAACAATATAAGGCCTGCCTCCATTGGCGTCCAGGAAAAAACAGCCTTGATAGCGTCACCAAGAAAAACCAGTCACACATTTTAAAATGTATTCTACCTTCGCCCAAAACAAAACACATTCATCACCACGAATATACCTACAGATGCACACGTATTTGCTGTTTCTGTGTGTGGGTTGCGGTTTGCTTTGTACAGTTAGCTAAACAACATCACTCTCGTTTTCCTCCCACCGCTAGCATGCTAGCGCTAGCTAAAATGAGGCACCGTTAACAGTTATCTTATTGTTTTCTGAATGCCTGGAGATAAAATATAGACCAGCAAAAATAAACCGCAGCCGAAAACTGTTAGCATGAGACTAGCAAATATAAACTAGCAAAGCGTATACATTAACGCGCTGACCCACTGACCGTTGTTGTTGACATCACTGCTGCACGCTGTTCACCACCCACTATGACGGTTTGTCAACCGAAGAAGGAGGGGACGAGTCAGCAGCCCGGTTGCTGAAGCACATGCGCAGTAGAAGTCAGAAACGGCCACGAGTGACGCTTTCAGGTTCCGCGCCCAACCTCGAAATTCCGAAGACAAACACATTTTGTGTGCCATCAG
This sequence comes from Chelon labrosus, assembly GCF_963514085.1. Taxonomy (NCBI): domain Eukaryota; kingdom Metazoa; phylum Chordata; class Actinopteri; order Mugiliformes; family Mugilidae; genus Chelon; species Chelon labrosus. The sequence goes on along the minus strand of NC_140343.1, from coordinate 22,922,750 downwards.
CGGTGATTTTGATCATTTCTGCAGTTACTGGACACCATTGTGACAAATCTATTTATTGACAGCTACTGAATGAGAAACTTGGTAAAAAGGTGAAGGAGGAAGTGACAGGACTAAGAGTGTAATTACAATTTAAAAAAATAAATAAATAGCGTAGAAAGTATAGTACAAACTGAATTTTCAGTCAATACTATAGTAAAAAAAATCGAAACACAGACCAGAAAGAAAATAGTGCCAGTTTCTACTGGGGTGGTTCGTATTCTTTTCCGTGATATAATGTTTACATTTCCGACTGTCCAGTGAAGGCACCAAAAGGTCTCCACTGGTGTTGACGTACTTGTCTCATCCTGCATTGTTACCACATGATGTCAGTGTAATATCACTGATAATGTTTGAATCAGACTCAGCAGAGTCAGAAACACAAAGGACGTAGACGCCCAGCTGAACAGTGAGATGCACAGTGACCTGGTGCAGCATTAGTACAACTTACTAATGATAAACATGTTTGGGTTCAATTTAAACTAATGGCAGTGTTAAAAATGTAATGCTTTATGAATTCTGTGCAATTAATAAGTGCCACATCAGCAATTCTGTTTTCATATAAACACAAAGTGAAGGTACAAAAAGACATTAAAAATATCTAAATGTCTGTTTTAGAGATGAAGCCAACTGCTGTGTCACTCAGCTCTGAGCTATTTATAACACAACATCCATTTCTATTTCTGGTGTTTTTCATCTCCTCAGTGTTAAAGCTTGGAGGCAGCGCCAAACACATGGGGGCATGATGTTGTCTGCTTTCTGCTTCAAACGCACCACTGCTGTCATTATTGTTATCTTCTTAAATCATGGAGGATGTTGTAAAAAGCACTGTAGTCCGACAGATTGACACTTACTGAGTTTATTTATAAAATCAAATAGTGTAGACCTGGCTCAGTGAATTTCAAAATGCAGTGTGTAGGAAGAGATACAAAATAGTACAACAATCAACCATCACTGACGTTTCTATACAGGAAGATCAAGACAACGACATTCTCTACTTCTCATCAAAAAATACAAAACAGAAAACTCCTTTTGACAACACTACCTGATAAAGGGAGTGGGAGAGTTATGGCTCTCAAAGGACTGTGCCCAAAGTAGAGTGGAGCGACCCAGTGAAACATACAGGTATAGCAGACAACGCCACATCCCAATCTCTCAGGACATCTTTACACAACTCAGAAGTTAAAAGGCACCACACTATACAAGTCACAAGGAGATTTTGCCACACATTTGTAATGCTGTAACCGACAAACTTTAAGGCGGATGCCATGTGCAAAAAACATCTTGAATATGTGTCACACGTGCTGTTCAGCGTCCCCTCCGGTGAAGTGTGCTTTGATTCTTTCCTTTACTGCTGACATCTTTAAAAAATATCTGAAATGTTAAAGATTTTAAAGAATGATTGCATTATCACTATGTTGCTTGGTATCACAGGCATATTCCAGGCTTCTGGGAGGCAAGTGGGGGGGGGGGGGGAAGAGTGGTGGAGGAGGCCTCGCTGTGGGTTTAGTTCCTGTAGCTTTTACGTCCCTCTCCCTCCTTCAGGAAGGTCCATATGAGGGTGTTCACAATATCGGGCTGGTCCTGCTGCAGCCAGTGGCTGGCCCCAGAAATGATGTTGAGGCGGAAATGATTCCTGATGTAGAGGCGGCAAGCCTCGGCCATCTCCTGCTCCAGGAACGCATCCCGCTCTCCCCACAGCAGCAGCACCGGAGACCGGACGTGACTGTGGTTTAGAGGGAGGGAGCTACGGAAAGAAAGTAAAAGCGCTGCTGTATGAGAGATTTTAGAGGGAAAATAGATGCGCCTAAGTTAGAAACTGCACCTGTGATTTCAGGTCATGTATCTATTAGATTACTACGCTCACTTGATTCCAACCAAAAATTACATTTGTGATTTTTTTTTTTCTTCTGATTTGCAGCTACTGTAAATAATTTGTGAGAACCTTCACAAAAAGGTGAAGAAAGAAAAGTGACTGGACCAAGGGGAAAAATTGCAATTGTTTTTCTCTTCAGATTTTAACTAATAGAGATAAAAATAAATAAATAAATAAATAAATAAAACGAACCGTTGCTAAAAGTTGAAAACAGTCTTGTTAACTGGGCCCTAATAGTGTAGAAAGTGTAATTCAATCTCTCAATCTTAAGCTAAGTTAAATACTACAATAAAAAAAGCTAAAACAATTACCTTTTTTATGTTAAAAGATACAGACCAGAACAAATAGTGCCAGTTTTAACTGGGGTCATTTGTATTCCTCTAAGTTCTTTAATTTACACATTTCTGACTGTCCTTTGCATTGTTGTTTCTCTCTCATGACGTCAGTGTGACATAACTGCTAATGTTTGAGTCAGCTCCTGCCTTTTGTTGATTCTTACCGAAAATGACACGTACGACTTATTTCACTCTGATATATGTGGTATTTTTATCTGCTGCTGTGCTCCTGGAGAGGGAGCTCTATGTGTAACATTCTGAATAGACCAAAAACACCTCCGATATTCATTCTTCTTTTTGGTGAAGTGTAGACATGCCGATGGTGAGAGGCAACATGACATGAAGGCATTTTTTACACCAGCAGAAGAAAAACACTGCAACATCAACTTCTGTTTTTTGTTTTTCAATGTTTGACCTTCACTCAAGCATGAAGAGTTTTTTGGGACCCCAGATTTCTGATGCATGTGCACCAAATTTTCCTTGTTTCTCTGTAGTCCCGCTGGTTCAGACTTTGAAGACACTGTATCATCAGCGTCAGTAAATCAGCCAGTGTGTACCGAGTAAGTCTCCAGCTCCTGTGTCATGCCCATACATCTAAATGGACGCATGGATGTCTGTCTATTTTTGTCGACAGTGCCTAGGTGTACACAGTATGGGCTTGTGGAGAGACTAATTGGTCATGGGTCAGCGAGATTTCTTTTACGTAATATAAAAGCTATTCTGAGATTGCTCGTTGCTTGAGAAGTGAGCAGATGGTGAGCTCAACCATGCATGTACAGTTCACATGTCAAATATCCATGCACTGTTTTTCTTTTTTTTTATTGTTGATCAGGTTTGTGCCGATCACCGATCAATCTGCTCAGTATTCACAGGTGTGAGAATGAAGGTGTAAATGTGAATATAAATATTTGACAGTATTTTGGCATTGACGAGACAGCTTTAACTTTCTGCTCCTTCAAGCCTCTAACAGTAGATGGCGCTACTAAATTTGTAATCCACTGCATGTGCACAAAGTCAAGTGTATAACATGGCGTTTTTGGAAAGCACACATTGTATATCAAATGTTTTTGCTATCACAACATACATTAACCAACTAAAAATAGAAAAAGGGCTAAAAAGTATCTAAAAGTATTGGAGTTATGATGAAACAGTTTCCTAGGGCAACAGCATACAGCACATTTGAATAATTAAAAAAAATAAAATCGTATAGTTTCAAGAATAAAGTCATAATAATTACATAACAAAGTGATAATGTTTCAAGTGATAATGTTTCAAGAATAAAGTGTTTCAACAATAAAGTGGTTATGTTTCAAGAGGGAAGTTGTAATATGTAAATATAAAGTGATAACGTTTCAAGAATAAATTTATAGAGATTTAAAAAGGAAGAACAAAGTGATAATGTTTCAAGTATAAAGTGGAAATGTTTCAAGAGTGAAGTTGTAATATTTAAATGATAAAGTGATAATGTTTCAAGAGCAAAGTGATAATGTTTCAAGAACAAAGTGATAACGTTTCAAGAATAAATTTATAGAGATTTAAAAATGAAGAACAAAGTGATAATGTTTCAAGTATAAAGTGGTAATGTTTCAAGAGTGAAGTCGTAATATTTAAATAGAAAAGTGATAATGTTTCAAGAGTGAAGTTGTAATATTTAAACGATAAAGTGATAATGTTTCAAGAATAAAGTGATAATGTTTCAAGAACAAAGTGATAATGTTTCAAGAATACATTTATAGTGATTTACAAATGAAGAACAAAGTGATAATGTTTCAAGTATAAAGTGGTAATGTTTCATGAGTGAAGTAATAATGTCTAAATAGCAAAGTGATAATGTTTCAAGAGTGAAGTCGAAACGTTTCAAGAGTGAAGTTGTAATATTTAAATGATAAAGTGATAATGTTTAAAGAGTGAAGTTGAAATATTTCAAGATTATAGTGATAATGTTTCAAGAATAAACCCATAATGCTTCAGTGATAAAATTATAGAGTTTCAACAATAAAGTCATTGTGTTTCAAGAATAATGGTTAACCGATGCTGTATAATGTCACTCAGTCGTGGACTGTACTGTACTGTTCACTACAGTTTCTATACACAGTGAGATGCATGCGTTTATTGAATGCCATATTCTTACGTTGCCTCACTACTTTAACAGTTTAGATTCTTAATCGAATCTAAACTGTTAGATTCTTTTAGAAGGTTACCAAGGGATCTATGTTGGTGTGAGTGAACTCACCTGAATACATTCCTGTAATAGTTGAGGGCTCCTGTCAGAGCTCCTGGCTGTGACAGTGCATACAGATAGGCTTCCAGGTCCTCTGCGGTGAGCCACCGACCCTTCCTTCCTATCCCTGTGCTGCGGCTGGTGAACAGAGCCTTCAGAGCCTGTAGCGGAGACAGCAACAGCAAGAGAGTTTATGAGGCTGATACAGTACAATCTAGAAAACATTTACAGAAGGACGTCTATGTTGCTGTACAGTGAGTCAGAAAAGGTATTTCAGGGGTTAATTCAACTCTAATGACCTTCAGTTGCAGCTCTGGCACCATGACTGCTGGCTCGACAACATTACATGCTGTGCTTCCACTTCTGAAAGATCCAACATGGGCATATGGCAGCATTCTTATATCTCATTAGCATGAAAACTGAATTTCCAGCAACACCTTTCAATGATTAACTCATTTATAAAGAAGCATCTCTCATGTAACATGCATCAGCCGTATCTTTTGTTGTTTGTATCATGTTGAGATGCTGCATGTATGCTTCATTCAGATTATTGTTGCTCCTGCTGCTCTCTCCTTCTCTTTTCTCTTCTCCCTCTTTTTTTGTCTCTACCAGACCAGCCTCAGGCAGATGGGTCCATCCACATGAACGTTTTGCTCCTGTTTAAAGGGAGGTTTTCTTTCCATTGTCGCCTTAGTGCTTGCTCTGGGGGTTTCAGGCGCTGCAGGTTCTGTAAAGTGTCTTGAGACAACTTGTGCTGTTATTGACGCTATATAAATGAAACTAAATTAAACCGAAAGGAAATCAAAGGCATTTGAAGGCAACCTTTTTTGTTTTGTTTTTTATTTTGTTTGAAATTCACTGAGACAGGTCCACACCATTTGATTTTATGAATAAATTTCTTAAGTGCCACTCTGATTTAAGAAGATAATAATAACGGTGATGCATTTGAAGCTACAAGCAGAGAACCTCATGCTCCTCTCTTGAAAGAGCCAACACAGACATATGGCAGTATTGTTATATTTCACCAGCATATTAATGCTCATTTAGAAGTAGCCATTTAAATTTAAATTAAATATGTAGTTTAACAGTTTTAGGAAAATGCATTTATTGATTTTCTTACGAAACTCTAGATATAAAACTACAGCCTGCTACTACACTCTGCTCACAGTGTAGAAACAATGAGGGTTTGTATTGATTTAACAAATGAGACATTGTGTGCTAGCTAGCAAGCCTTTGTTTGCAGTCCGGAGGAGCGCCATCTCTCACTAAAATAAGCCTACTAATCTAATCTTCAATTAAACTGAAAGATAAATGTGGTTCTATTTGTGCCCAAGAAGTAAAAACATGACCAAAATTGTGCATTTGTAAAACTGAACTATCCCCCCGACATGATGACAAACTAACAGTAACAATCAGTTTCCCAATAACATTAGTGATATTTAAATAATACGCAGAACATTAAAGTGCAGAAGATGGAAAATTCAACATTGCCGTGTAATTTTTGACAAAATAACCAGGTCACGCTATGGCTTGGTAATAATCTATAATCTACATATTTCCTGCAGGATTAGTTGGTCATTTTGTTTACCACAATAATCTCTTATACTGCAGGACATGTCTAGAGTTTGCACTGATGTACAGGCCGACACAGAAATAATGCGAAACATACAACCGTGCACAGGCAAATAAACACAAATGTAAGTGCACAACAGTAACACACACACAACCTTGACCTTGAAACCGCTTAAGCTCACACACAACAGGCTACCTTGAAATCATTGATGGAGAGCATGAGCTCTGGGAAGCGGGGCAGCTGGAAGAAAAAGAAATGACTGGATTTCAGCAGCTGGCTCGGGTGACGGAGGGCGTAATCTGGAGGAGAGGAGAGGAGAGGTTGAGTTTTTCAATAGTAATTAAAGCATCACCGTAAAGTCAAGGATGTAACAATTCTCAGTGACTTTGCCTCTCTGTCTGCAACAGTAAAACCAGCTGTTCCAGCTCCACGGTAGCCTCCTGTAATTAGCTTCTCATCATCTTCTCCTTAAGGCAGAAGAGGATTTGCCAGATGGATGCAAACATGGAACTGAAGGAATAATACCTCCTAATTAATGATAATAATTACAGCAATAATCCAAGAACCAAACCAGAGCATCTCTAATGAGCATGAAGAAAACTGGGCTTCCTCCACGACATAAATAAGTACATCGGATCTGCTGGTGTGCAAATCATACCTGAGAACACAGACGGATGGGGAGAGTTGAGGACAATGAGTTTAGTCACCATCTCGGGGTAGTGAATGGCAAACAGCCACGCTATGGTCCCACCCCAGTCATGGCCAACAAGGCAACATCTGTTGTACCCTTGGAAGAAAAGGATACTCATTAAGGATACACACTCATTACTGCCTGAAAATCAATACAGTTTCTTTACTGGTGGCTTTCTCTGTCAGAGAGTGACCAGTACACATCCAAATATATGTATTTCACGACAAATGCAGACCAAGGTCAGGGTATGAGTCTCATCATATTACTGCTCCAGTCCCTTCTAAAGTAATCCTCTTACCTGTGACAGCTCCATTAACACCTACTAATGTGAATCAGCCCAACAAGCCTCATCTGAGCACTGATATAATATGTGCTTAAAGAGGAACAGATAGAAAACTAAGTCAAGGAGACACTTGTTAACACTTGTTAACAGTTTCTGTCTATGGGTTTGTTGCCTTGTTTGCTGAGAATATCGATAGTTGTGCTACTTGTTTACTGTGAATGTGACTGCCGTGTGGACCGTGCGGGCTCTGAGAGTTGGAGAGACTTCTTCAGTCTGATCCCAGATTAGAGTACATCAGTTACGATACAATCAGGGCAGGCACCCTTCCACTGAAACGACCATTAAGAGAATCATTTGCGCAGCTATATCCATTATTGAGTGCTTACATCCTGACAGCCTGTAAAGTAATTGGCAATGACAGCTAGGACAATGTAAGACGCTACAAAACATCAACTATAAACCTCTCTAAAAAAGCACTTTCTAAGGCGATGTTTTACATGGAACATATAGAAAAAAAACACATATTTATGAGCCATTACAGCACCTCTGGGCTGGATCTTAAATGGGTCAAAATAGTTTGGCCTGTATTGACTTTGATTAAAGCTACAATACTCTTTTTAAATAGTCCACCTAACAATGTGCAATGAGATAGGGGTCACTCATACTGATAAATCTGCTGAGAATTACAAACTGTCTGCTTTTCCCCTCAGTTCTTCAGAGCGTTTTAGAACCTTTCAGCTCAGTGTTTTGCCGTTAGGGGCCAGAACTCTACTGTTGTGTCTACTGCCACCCTTTACTTTTGGCACTCCTGCCCAGAAAAACAAAATAACAAACTAAGTTTGCAACTAGCTGCTGAACAAAGAGGAGAAATAAATGGCTCAGTAAACAGACATTTCCCTGAGGAGGCATTTAGCTAACTAGGAAGTATGTGATCGTCTGATGAGTGATGTTCTATGACCACAGGTCACTTCATTTTAGCAGTGTGTCAGTGTGTCCTGATCCACATCTACAATAAGAGGTTATTATTGACAAGCAAAACTTTAAATTAAGACATGGATTGAAATGAAACTCTTTCTTTTAATACTGAAGGAATGACGATAGCTCCTGAGATATGATGTAGAAAACAAGACATGTACAGTGCTGTCTAAAAGTTAATGGGCATTATTTACATTTCTGCATAAAAATTACTTAAAACATTTGGGGAATGGTATACTTGTGCATTTGTTTATTCAAGAAAATGAGACATATACTTGTGAGTTGCAAAAGCAAGTGCTCTTCTAGAATTACAAGTTAATTTTAAGGCCGAATTAAAGTTGGCAGATCAGCAGTTACCAGAAATGTTCAGTTGCTGTTATTGCTGCACAAGCCCGACACTGAAAACTATTTTTCCCACATACTTTTGCCGCTCACAGACATGTAAGGATGATTAATTTTCTGCAATAATAAATTGCACAAGTATGATATTGTAGTTTCAGTTGTTTGATTGGGTTGTCTTTGTTTACTTTCAGGGCTTTCAGTGAATCTGCTGATGTTTTTATGCAGAAATGTGAAAAATTGTGAAGGGTACAAAAACTTTAAAATGCCATTGTATATTGGAAATATTTCAATTTTCTTGTAATTGACGGTAAAACAGCCACAGTGGCACATCAGAATATGTGGTGACAGGTGTGAAGAAGAAGACAAAGAAAGAGCTCCCACACACTGTTCCTAGATTCATTTGGGAATCTATGCTGACATTTCAGTGCTAAAACAGATTGCCGCAGAGAGCATGTACGCAGAGCTGAAATGACAGTTTCAGAGAGTGTAATGTGCTGGTTGGTAAAAGAGCAAAAAATGTCATTCTGGCCAAATAATCATTAGTGGATGCTGGTATGTGCACACAGCCTCGGGCTAGCTCCCTGCTAGTGTTAGCATGCAGTCAGCAGGCTGCGGGGCTCTGGCTCTGCACAATGCCCCATGTTCACTGTGAATGAGTCACAGGAAGTTTGTCATGCTGTGCCGCAGGCCTGAGGGCTGTCCACAGCTTAATTCTGATAAACAAGTTTATTTTTGAGCCAAGTCTCAGTCAAAACACCGTCCACAGACAGGCAGTCATCCTGCATTGGCTCACCTAGGTACTCCACGATATCCTTGATGTCAGTGACCAGGTATTCAAAGCGGTAACTTTCAGTTGAGAACGGCAAGTCGGACTCCCCGTAGCCCCGCATGTCAATGGCCACCACACGGAATTCGCTCTTAAACTCACGCAGCTGGTAGCGCCAGGAGAACCTGAGGCACAAACAGATGAAATGAAATGTACTTTTGGTTAATTTCAGTGTTTCTGTACAGCTCTTAAATTACAAACTTCTTAAGACCTCTTCAATATCATACTATGAGGTTTAATTCAGTAGAGACAACCCTTGATGAAATAAATTAATCAGATAACAAGATATTGTACAGTAGTTTTTGGCAGTTCTACCCAGCTGTCCTTCTGACCCTTATGAACAGTTGGTATGTGGGTTCAGTTCAGTTATAATAGCTGCTAAGGTAACACGCTACAAAAGACAAGAGAGAAAGAAGAGAGATAACTTGGCACATAATGTGTTATTTAGCACACATTGCTCATTTTAAAACCCCGATCTCTGGTAGCATCCAGCAGCTGGCAGTGAGCACAGTTACAGCTGCTCTGCTTTGCTGTGATGATGAAGCTGTGGTCGGTCATATGGTTAGTGCTCAGACCTTCGCGGCTGCTGCGGTCAGCCGAAGGTGCTGTGAATCTGTCCAGCCGTTATTTGAACCTCCAGTGATTCAAAGAGCAATGTGTTACCAACACACGACAGAAGATCAATGCGATCCGTGACCAGAACAACCATGGCTGTGCATACACAGCCAACGCACGTGTGGTCCTACTAGCAATTAAAAACACTTCAAACAAACACAACTGTAACAAAGGAAGCACAGTCATCGCAACAGCCACAGTGACAGCTGTGCCATCTCCAGGCTGCAGTTCAAGTTTTCTTTCTTTCAGGGAAACGAAAAATGCAATGAACAGCCTCAGTCTGCACAATGCCACTTTTAGCTTATACATGACGAGTACCTTCAAAGGACATTGATATATTGACTTTCAAGACTTTTGATAGCAGATACATTCTTCAATTTGCATTCAAAAACAGAATCCATATTATTTACGCAGTTTTACTTTTCTTAGATGCCACATGGTGAAAGGACAGAACCCACTGTGATTGTAACAACTAGATACACAATTTGGTGCAGCAGAACTTTTAGTCCCTGCGATGTATACAAGCCCCCAGAACTACATTTCCCATAATGCAGTTCTTATATTTACTTCTCTGCAGTGTAAATCTGCTTGTTCATTCAGCTCCAATCGACAAGTTTGCGACAAAACATTTAGAGTCTCCGAGCCCAAACGGCACACTACGCGACTGTTTTCAGAGGCAGAATAGAACCGTCCACGATGATGAAGCTGAACTTGATGTGTAAAATTAGCAGAGGGCCCCTTTTTAGTATGCAAAATTATGAGATAGTTTCAAACAAACAAGGCAAACCTTGTTTTTACATAGCTGGGACTCAGCTATTTTTCCAGCTGAGTGAAGGTCACCTCTGGATAATAGACGCTGTTTTAGATTCTAATCAGCCCACTCATCAAGTGGACCAGGATGACTTCCCTAATTGAAGATCTTGTCTGCTGTACTGTGGATGCTCATCAAGCCTGAACACACACACCCCCACCACCACCACCACCACCACCCTATCCCTGCTTCTCCTCCTCCTCAGCTGGGCGATGGGGGAAGAAAGACGCAGAGCTCTGCCTGGGATTCTGATGAGTCAGGATAAGATCCCGGCACTGAACCCTCTGATGTTAGAATATAGATGAGGTTTGAAGCTAAGTAAGCCCCTTGGACCACTACATCCTCCTCCTGACACGCACACACTTCTTTCTCATCTCTAAGAGGGAATTAGCACATTTTAAGACTTCTTTCTCACCATCTCACTCTCTGCATGGTTCATCATTCCTGTAAAGAATACGGCAAGTGAAGCAGAAAGAGTTCCCCTCCACTGTTAATTAATCCCTGTCCTGTCCACAGCTTAGATAGTATGTTTGGAGATATGGACAGGCTTACAGCTTTTGACAACCTCTTTGGCCCCAATCCAGGCGCAACGCTCAACATCATTTTTCATCTCATATCAGGAGGAAGAGATCTTAAATGCTTTGGACCTCTATCCCCCCGATGGCAAATCTTGTCTGTGAATGAGGACTCCTCCGATGGCGCGGATTTATATTTGCAGCCCCCGAGCCAGACCGCAGAGATTTACTGTAACATTGTTGCTGAAACATTACAGTGGAGGAATTCTAACAGTGAAGGTAAATTTTAGAGCGGTGCAACGAACGCAAAGCGAGTGCACAGAAATAAATCTCACGTAGTGTTTTGCACCCGGGTGCGCAAGGAGCTCCCGCTATTAGAGCAACCCCGGTTTCCCTTTGACCTACCAGAACTCGGGGAAGCCGTGCAAAAACAGCATGAGTGGCTTTCCTCTCTCCCCCGCAGCAACATAGTGAAACCTGAGGCCAGACTCCTGGGTGGAAAGAAGACACATAAACACATTTAAACATAAACACTGAGCTGTCAGTCTTATCAAAAGCCACTCAGGGAATGCGACACACTAGTCAGCAAGGATTTCCATGTAGTAAAAGTGAGGGCTCAAGTGTAATATCAGACTCTGTTCAAATAAAAGCTTTTGCACTTTTTATGTATTTAAAATAAAGAGAGTTTGAAGCTGAAATGATTCAAATCCTTACATTCTCTGGATTATCAGTTGTTGTTTTTTTTCAGCAAAATCATATATTTCACTGAAAAGTCTTCAGGTTCCCACATTGAATTTGGCTGCGTGCTGGATGGAGATTGGCTTCCAATGTGGATGTGATATCACCAAAATTCACTCTGCACAGTGGACATCAATCATCGCGTGAGGCAATAATGAGCATAACTTTTATTTGGAGCGGCTGTAAATTCAGTTGGCATTCGTTTTGTGAAGTATTTTGCAGAGTGGTGTAGCGGTTGGCACTGATGCCTCACAGCAAGAAGGTGCTGGGTTTGAACCCGTTGGCCGTCTGGGGCTATTTTGTGCAGAGTTTGCATGTTCTCCTCGAGTCTGTGTCTGTCAGATTAACCGGTGAGTCCAAGGTGGTTGTAGGTGTGCATGTGAGTGTGAATGGTTGTTTGTCTCTTTGTGTTAGCCCTGTGATGGACTGGAGACCCGTCCAGGACGAAGGTGACATCCCCACCTATCGCCCAATGTCAGCAGGGATAGGCTCCCCCCCCCCCCGACACTCTAGGGGGATAAGCTGTAATATATATGGATGGATTTAACTTCCTGTTTTGCAAAATGAAGCATTTTAACAGAAACATCGCGAGTCATCACTTAAACAGGGACACTCTGATTATGCACATCCTGCAAGGTTTAGTGGCTTGACAGCTAGGATCAGATCACGGGTGATGCAAAATAAAAACATCAGCAGTAATGAATACACCACCTTAATACATTAAGAATTCAGAAGTGTGGGACAGTTACTGGTCTGGCTTTTGAGGGTGTCCTGTGGTGTCTGGCAACAGAATGTTGTTAGTGGGGGTCTAGGGAGGGGCCTCTGTGGATCAGGTTTGTTCCAGTGCATTCCACAGATACTTGATCAGTTTGGGATCTAGTGAATTTGGAGGCCAGGTCAACACCTTGTGGTCAATATCATTTACTTCTCCTGTCAGTGGTTTTATGTGGTGGCTGATCGGTTAATAATAAGCTCCTGTATGTTTGTCTTCACAGATGTCAATGGTTTTCTTTGTGCCATAGATATAAATGTTCTCTCACATTCAAATGTTATCCCTTGGACTAGAGTGCTTTGCAGATTTGTAATAAATCAAACCAAATAATAATAATGCCATGTTTATTCCAGGGATATTTTAGGAGAAATTTAATTCCACCTCTCACCTTGTATTATGCTGTCTGAATAATAAGGTTGCAACCTTCATTATTTCAGTGGATTAGGTATTCCTCATCTGACTACTGCTGTGAATTTTGTCAAGATTTTGAGATTTTTCACTGATTATATCAGAAAGCAGCTCTGATCTCTGGTGATACAGCTTGTACATGGATAGATACTGCAGCTTTTTGTTTTAACGTGCATTTTCTTTGTCTGGCTGCAGCATGTCAGCAGGCTCAAAATCTTTTTTTTTTTTTAAATGATTTTGATTTTACATTGACATAACATTGACATTATACTGTCTTCAGACAAACTCAACTTTTGTTATGTGCAGGGTTTTCATCAACTGTTTTCATGCTCTAATCTGATGCATCTGTTTTTGAAAACGAGTGTCCTTGCAGAAACACAGCCCATGTATAAAAAACACTTGGAAGCAGTTGATTGCAAATAGATACCTTTAGAAATACATTCAGCGATCTAGATATTGTTAGATGTTGAGGAACTTGAATTTTTTTCATTTTCTATTACTTTGTACCCACAAATAACAACTAAACACTTGACTGCAAAGCAGTTTTTTTCTAACATCTGAAGTTAGTAGTCACTTTAAGATGAACTTGTAGCCAGATCAAGATTTAGTTTTCACATGAACTCATAACATATAACTGTCTTATTAGATATGATGCACTGTCACAGTGAGCAGATTATAAAGCAGCGGATTTCTTTGACGTGATTTAATAATATTAATGCATCAGTAAACTCAGCTTAGCAACATCATCTAATAACATAACAATGGCAGGGAGCAGTGTGATGTTTACCGAGTTCTTGTACTTGTCATTCATTGAGTACATTTTGCTGGTAATTAGATGCGGGACGTTACTTGTATTATATTATACATGAAGCACGTATAAAGTGAAAGATGTTAATAATTCTCCCAGGACTTCGGTTACGGACAGGATTTAGTGACAGACATGCTTTGGTATTTAATTACATAATGTTGAACACATACAGTAGGTTGGTAGTTAGAGGCTGGCAGCTCGCTGCATGCAGAGACGTGGGGCGGAGGAGCTGTTCTTTCAGCACCACCTGAGCTCGGCGCCAGCAAACCGTGACTCCAGCCAGCAGCAAATAAATAACCAAAAAAATAAATAAATAAAAAATAAGAAATAAACAGACGCCTCGTGATTTAGCAGCTCAAAAGATCTGGCCCCGTTTGGCTCCTCACGATGCGACACGGCACACAAAGGTGTTTTACGTGTGAACGCAGCAGCACACGAGAAGAGAGCCTCTCACACACACAATGGGCTCGTCCCCTTACAGGGACCAGACGCCTTTCATGGCCAAGTGCATGTGTGTGCATGTGTGCATATGTGTGTGTGTGTCTTACCTTGATCCGAACATAACAGTGGGTTCCCAAGGACGTGTCATTCAGACAAGCCGGGGGAGTTTCACGAATCGCCCATTGGAAGGTGGTTGTCGGCCTTAAGACGATGTTCCACCAAAGTTTCAGCAGGGCTACGATGGTGCAAAGAGCACAATAACCGTATATCAATGACCAGTACCCCAAAACTCTGATTTTCAGCGCAAGTCTAATTACAAATAAAAGCAAGTTGTGGAGCACTCTCGCCATCTTTACATTGCCGCAGGGAATCAATCCAGACCACGTTACCTATTGATTCCTTTCTGTTAATTGGTCGTTTCTGTTTAAATACTGCTCTGACACTGCCGTCGTTTCGCTACCAGCGCATACGCACGACTGTGTGAAGGGAGGATCCCAACAAACGGCTGAATGGGACGGTGGCAAGAGCATCACGTCAGATTTCACGCTTGCGTGTGACAGCGGTGGTTGTTTAGCAGGAGACGGTGTTGTTGACTATACAAGGCAAGTCCGAAATCGAGCAATAAGCCGCTGGATGCGGAGCTTTACGGCGATTTCAGCGCAGCTAAGAGGCGCTGTTAGGCACACGGGATCTCCCCCCCCCAGAAAATACTGTAAAGCGACGCGGCTTCGCACTGCTGTTATGGCAACAAGACTGCAAGGAGGAAAAAAAATAAAAAAATAAAAAAAAGAATAAAAAATAAAATAAAACCACTGGGTACAGGTTC
The DNA here is from genome assembly GCF_963514085.1 of Chelon labrosus. Classification (NCBI taxonomy): domain Eukaryota; kingdom Metazoa; phylum Chordata; class Actinopteri; order Mugiliformes; family Mugilidae; genus Chelon; species Chelon labrosus. Next base: position 22,907,658 of record NC_140343.1, on the reverse strand, counting down.
AACATAACGTTATTTCAGCTAATTGGAGAAATAATTGTAGTTATTTTAGATAGCTCACCGTACTGTTCCGTGGATTAATTAGCAGGTGTGACTGCGCAGGAATATTCAATGAGCTGTGATCTGGTCACAGGTGTGAGACTATCAGGTCCTGTCAAGCACACACATCAGAGCAGGTCAATTATTCTGTTAGGAAACACAGCTGGAGACAACACAAGCAGCCAGATAACAAACTTTAGGTTAGATGAATCCCCCACGCGAATGGGCATAACATTACAACCACCTTCCTAATATTGTGTAGGTCTCCCTTGTGCCTCCAAAACAGTTGTGGACATAGGCCTTCTGAGGGTGTCCTGCGGTGTCTGGCGAGTGGCGACAAGGTGTTGTTAGTGTGGGCCTTTGGGTCCTATGGGTTGAGGGGAGGGGCCTCTGTGGATCAGGTTTGTTCCATTGCATCCCACAGATACTTGATCAGTTTGGGATCTAGTGAATTTGGAGGCCAGGTCAACACCTTGTGCAGTTTTCCATGTTTTTTGAGTTGTTCCTATACTGTTTTTGTGTGTGTGCCTGTGTCAGGCTGCATCCTGCTGGGGATGGCTGCTGCCATCAAGGAGTGTCATTGCTATCGGGTGGGGGTGCCTGGTCTGGTCTAGGTGGGTGCTACATGTCTAAGTAATATCCACACGAATGCCAGGTCCAAAAGTTTCCCAGCAGAACCCTGAATTCTAACAAGATGATCAATGTTATTCTCTTCTCCTGTCAGTGCATTTAATATTGTGGCTGATCGGTGTAACTTTTTAAGACAGTTATACTCCAAAGCAATGGATTACAGTATATGGAGTCAAGACAATGACAAAGCGTATGACATTACAACAGAAATAAGAAATAATACTGCTGCTTAAAAATATAACTAGACTGTTTGTTGGTTATGTTAGTGAAATGTTAAAAATAAACAGATAATTTAAAAAAACTAACTAGCCAAAAAAAACAAAACAAACAAACATATACTTACATTCAATAAGTCATAAAAAGGTTTTGTTAACAGCTGGTCGATCCTATTCCTTCCACAGACCTGGCATTTTCTCACCTGTCTCATGTCCTCAAATTTGACCGTGGATGACAACCTTGCATCATGGCGTCTACTGGGCTGTGGGATATCTAGTACTAAATGTCCGGTATGCTCCCTCCTGGGAATTCCACCCCTTCACTCTTGATAATTTGCCCTTCTCTTCACCACCATGCAGTCTTATCTAGTTACTGCGTATTGAGCCTGAATGACATCCCAGTGTCCTTGGTCTAGATCCTGGTGAAGTGGATCATGGAGTCGACGTGTTGTTCACCCCTGGTTTACAGCCTGAGGTCGTCCATGGATGGGGCTGATGGTCACTCCACTTCTGACTTTGTCCTTGATGAAGGTCATCAGTGCATTATTATTCTTGTAAAATGATAACAAGGATTTTCTATTCCACATGGGCCCAAAAGTTAGAATAACAAAGGTTTTGAGCCTGGCCAACCACCTAGAAGTTAGCAGAGAGTGAGGGAACTCCATGTGTCTGATTGCACTGCAGTTTTAACTGATGTAAGGATAAAGATGCAGATTATTTAGTGAAAATTACCTTTGTTTATTTATTGGAGTAAAAAAAAGAAAAAAAAAGAAAGGAATTCTTATTCATTTTAACATTTACAAACTGTAACATACAGAATATGCTGATAATGCCCAAATTCAACTTTGGAACAGCCACAACTGTATGAACAACAAAGTGCAGTGCAAGTACAGATAACACATTGTACAATGTCTTCAGGTAGTAACGCAAATAAGGAACTGAGATTAAGTCAATCCTGCCCTGGAAACCTTGGAGAGAACCTATGCATCTCTGATCAAAATATACGTTTCTGTTATGGAAAAAGTTTTTCTAAAGAAAATAGGATTCAGGCATTTAATACATACAAACCTGTGTTTTGTGCACATTTGGTGTATTTTAAGAGTCAGGATTAACTGAAACATGGTGGTAAAGACAACTCAACAACACTGCACATTCAAGTAAACAACACAATGTGGCATTGTAACTACAGTGGATGGATGCATTAATTAGCTTGTCATACGTTAACTTTTAACCGTAGGACAACTCATTGAAATGTGAAGACTACCAAAAAAAAAAAAAAAAACATGCAGGAAATATTAGATTCAAGTTTGCTTTTTATGACAGTGCTTCACCCCAAATCATGCCAAATTCAAGAGTGCATTAGTGCAAACATTTATCAAATGCTAATTAAGGGCCGTAGCCCAATTTAAATGTACAGGTTTGCTTATCCCCACAATTAAACACTGATTTTATTCTTACTCTCAAGAACATACATAAGGCTGCCTTCTGTGCCAACAGCAGGAAAGGACCAACAGCTCCGGTTATTCATCAAGACGTCAATCAGAATTCACTTTTCAGGTAAATCTCAGCTGACTTTTAGTCCAGGTTCAGCTCAAATGTAGTCATGATGTCCCGCTGCATAGTCATGTCAATACCAGACATCTATATGAAGAGAAATAACCCACAACTAATTGTTGAAAATCCCATTACAGTTACAGTATAACAACGTCTCACTAAAACACAGACAAAAGTACTTACAGCTTCTCGCCTGCGACGTTCCTGCTCCTTTTTACGGGCCATCTCTCTTTGCCCATCCACAACGGACTGTGTGGTTAAAGGCTGCGTATCCTTGGGAGACTGTTCAAAATGTTCGGAAGCATCCAAGGGAGCCTCTGTGCAAATGTTCTCTGGCAAATCAGGATCGTCTTTAACAGGCTTCAGGTTTTGCTCTCTTTTACATGGGCCTGGGAGACTAGAAGGACAATAGTACTTAGAGATAGCTCTCTAAATAAACTATTATTCACAGGCAATCATGCTGAACAACGTAGCTTTGACATACAAACAGCAATTGCATATACGGTTTCTGTGTGAACACCTGCTCTTTTCAGGAGCCTTTTCCTCCTTGTTTTCGTTCACTGGTTTCTTCTTCAGAGCTTTGTCACGCTCTTCCTTTTCTATGGCAGCCTTACGAAACTGCTCAAAGCTCTCTTTGGAGGACTTGATTGCACATGGTATGACTGACTGTCTCACTAGTCTCGCCCAAGACTCAGCATTTTTCAGCACAATGTCCTAGAGAAAACAAATCACAAAGTTTAACTGCAATCCAGGTATATCGAATTACATTGACTGGAAACACTTCTGAGCTGATGGACTCTAATTTGGCCTTGAAATGAACTCGGTGACTTTTGCACCTCACTGATATGTAATATTGACTCACTTTCCTCAACAAATAAATACAAATGCACGATATTTTTGTTTCATTTGTTGAACTGGGTTCTCTTTGTCTACTTTGAGGACTTGTGTGAAAATCTGCTGATGCTTTGAGTCATTTTCATGCAGTAATGAAGAAAATTCTGTGGACCAAAACTGATGTCACTTTAGTCCTCAGTTTAAAATAATTCCTTCTAGATTAAATCCATTGTGTGCATCTTGATTTCTTGAATGATTTTTAAACAATCTAGATAAAAGATCATCACTCTCCTAAAATAGTAAACTCAGTTAAGTAACTCTGACCTTTTTGGGCAGTTGGGTTTTTTCCTCTTCAGTAGATTTACTCTCAGTATTCGTGGAAGACAGATCAGTCACTTGACTGTCAGGAACATCCTGAAGGTATTTGAAATCTGGCAATGTCACATTAAAAAGAGACAATCTGTAAAGGTATTAGTGCATTAAAAATGGTGAAGTCAAAGTTAGAGTTCTCAAGGTACTTACTGGACCCCGTCACATCTTTGGATGGCAGCGGGCTGTCTCTAAGAGGGGACAGCACTGCACCCTGCTGAAAGGTAAATCTTAAGTTTATTAGATAGATAGATACAAAACTTTATTGATCCCTTTGGGAGGTTCCCGCAGGGAAATTGACATCTCCATCGCATACACCACTGTCAGACATACATGTACACGAATTATAAACCCAAATACCAAACACCCAGAAAAGAATAATAATAATAATAATAAATATTGTGACTGTACTGTACATACACGGTTGTTGCATAAATAGAAAAATACCAGATGCATATTGTTACACTTTACTATTGCACTCATGTTGTTGCAGGTTAGTTAAAAAAGTCATTCAGTCCCGGGTGACAGGTGTGAAGGCATCATGTATCATAGTCCAAACAGAAGAACTATTCATACGATTAAGAAACAACTACATATAAAATATCAATGACATAAAATTGTGGCAGCAATGTGGCACATGGAATTACCACTCATATACCTGCCAACATTTACAGTTTGATTTTTTTTGTTTGGGCTGGAGGGCTAGGATGTCTCCATTTTTTCCCACTACACACTATATTGAAATCAAGACTTAGCAAAAGGCATGGAAACTATCCAGGTGACTAGCAGAAACTACAACTGCAACTGCTGAGGGATGAGGAAAAAGATACTGCCAGCCTTTCATATATAACTACTACAGTTCTATCAGTAGATAAATCAGTTCCTGGACTTGGCCTCTGGCAAATCAGTTGTCTTATTTTTGGCACATCTTCTGGGCAAGTAAATGCAACTTGGCCCTTAAGTGTCATATAATAGAGTATGTACTTCACATCTAACAAAATGTGCTGACTGTAGGTTAATCACACTCCTAAATTATTCTGTGGATGAGGATTAAGGCATTCATTAAACACACTGTAAAAACTTCACAGAGCCAATAGCTCGCAATGAGAGTCACAAGTGCATAGTGGTGGTTCGAGAAGCATCTTTAGGACTGATGGGTCCTAGGTTTGTCCATGGCTAAGGTGCCTTGAGCAAGTCTCTAACCCTCAACTTGCTCAAGTGGCAACCCTCTGCTCTGAGTGCACACACTACTGTGCGAAGCAAAGGATGGGTCAAATACAGAGAGAATTTCCCCATGAGGGATCATTTTAAATACCTCAAATCTGGCAACAGTCCAGTCCAGCCCACCTTCAGGAGATGCCATGGGAGATAAAAGCGCAGACAAATCTGTTAAATAAAAAGGAACTGATCTTTAATACATGACCACAACATTATAAGAAGCAAGGTGCTACTGTGAAAGGGTAAACAGGTGGTAGTAAGGCAAGAACATTGCTTTTTTTCACCTTAGAGATTTACAAAGCCATACACTTTTTGGCTCTCAATCACCTATATCACATACACCAATAGAGCTACCAAGCAAGGAGAGCAGGGAGTGACTCAAACCAAGGCTTACTGACCAGGGCTCAATATTAGTACTTGGAGCATAGGCAAGTAAACTCTGTGTTTAGGCAAATGGAAGGCCTAGCAGTTGTATGATCCATTGTCCCGTTTGCCTTCTGCTAGCCATTAATGTTATCCTGTGGTGAGACTGTCGAACAATCAGAGGGCATGTTTCTGACTATGTGGCAAATCTGATCTCAAATGCCTCCAAACAACTAAAACTGGCAAAGTTTCAAGCAAAACAGGCAATAAAACGAAACGCAAATTAAGACAATGAAAAACAGACATTCCTACAGAGCTAGTCTGAAAAGTTTGCCATAAATAGGAGAAGATGCATGCTGAAATAATTCAGTAGCAATGAAAATATTAGGTATTGCCAGTTGAATGACAAGTGCTGACATGAGATCATATTAACATTATGGAGTTAGCATTAGGTTGCAAAACTGTTTAGAATTTCTAAGAAGCTCTAGATGAGATTGTAGATGTTTCAACTTATCTACCAGCTTTTGTGGGTAACTGCCAATCTGGTTTTAACAAAACAAGGTAGCTAATGTAAAAAAATAAATACATAAATAAAATAAATACCTAGCCTGGAAGCCAGATCAACTTCCATGCCCACAATTTCTTTATGGTGGGGCGCTCTGTTGATAACTGATTATGCGCCAACAAAGATCTGCCAGGCCAATTAAATTGTTTGGGCAGGCTTTATGCAGCAGACAGAGGAGTAACAGCAATGTAGTCATACACATCGAGTCTGGCTACACCAGGCTAGCTGGTGCCTACAGCAGTATTCTTTACAATGTCTGGAAATTAGCTGCGAAGTTTACAAATGTCAAATTACCATTTCAGACCTAGTTTGGTTGTCGGGCAAGTAAAACATCAGTCACTTGCCATTTAAAAATAATGTCAAGCCCTGCTGACTTCTGTTTCTACCTCCTGTAAATTACTGAGTGAAATTAACATGCATTTTTGGACAAATCTTTATTCTTATCTGATGGACAAACAGGATACAGACATAAACATTACCTGGAGGTGATAAAGTCCTCTCATCACAAGTCTGGTCTCCATTACGGTGTGTTGGGTAGCCTTTACTTTCTGTTACCAAGGACTGCTGCCCAGGAGGAACAGGCTGACAATTATTGACTAAGGCTTTTGTCACATCTTTTCTCACTGATGTCTTCTTACTACTGGAAGTGCGAGTCACCTTTGAACCAAGCAAAAATGACATTCTAATTTTTCACTGTAACCAACTAGCTTACAATATCATGATGGCAGTAATTAAACTGGGAATGTACTGACCTTTTGGCAAAACCTCCGAGAAGAGTCTTTAGACTTCTGCCGCTTTGCTTTTCGCTCTGCAAAACAAGCACATTAACATAATAACTCAAAGTCATGTAGGGGGGTATGTGACAGAATAGTCCTGTGTATTGCAGCATCACCTGAAAATGACCATCATAAAATTTGACATTGAGATACAAGTCCCAATAAAGCAATGTGAGAATTTCCTCTTTTCCAGTAAAATATACACCAATTAATAATTCAATTTCGAAAGTAACTGTGTTCAAACATCACAACACTTTGGAGGAGAGGTACATCCTTGGTTTTATGTAATCACATAAAAATCATATAAAAGTGTCCCTAAAGATTTTACAATTTCTTTCTTTCTCATGAGTTCCTATCTGCTGTGAGAAGACAGCAGTTTATGTGAGTGTACAGGGAAAATAAACTTGAGTCTCCGAAGAACAGAATAGGCAAGTCTGTTCTTTGGCTTAAGTGGTTTTCTTCTTCTTCTTGGTCATTAATGCCTGATTCTTACCCTATCCTCTGAACAGTTGATGTTTAGAGATCTAGTGAGCAATGATGTGGACTTTACTCATAATTGTGGATCCTGCGACGGTCCTCGTGAGGGCCTTTTGCAATGTTTTGCAACACCAAATAGGCACAACTCAGCAGATGGGTTCAAAAGCATTAAGAAGGCTATTTCTTTCTCATGATGGCAGATGAAAGCTGGCATTGGACCACACCAAACCACACAGTATGTCCATTAATGATGATGAATGAGGGCAGAAAAACTTCCCTCCAGCTGAAGGGTGCAAGGAAACTGCTTTTCGGACTGATATTAATTCAATCTATGATTTTGCCTTTAACTTTACATCTGTGCCACCAATATTGTGCAGTATGCTGGCCCCCTGCCACAAAAGTAGTCACAGTAGTCTCAGATGTTATTGGTACATATGCGTGCACCTCATCCTTGTAGAGAGCTAATAAAAAGTGTGTGTGAAATAAAAACAAAGCGCGCCTCGTGTATGCGTAAGAATATGAAAGTGATTTAATATTTCATGTGCAACCGAGAAAACCAGGACTGCAGTTCAGTAGAGAGGCACCCAAGAGGGAAAAGGGAAGAGTCAAACAAAGGTGAGGGGGTAGCTGAGGAGAGCAGCTAACCTGATTCAGAGTCACTGTTATCAGAAGTGCTAGAATTGCTACTACTGCCGCTGCTGCTGCTGCAAGTGCTGGATGATGAGCTGATGCTGCTATCGCTGAGGCGTGAAGGGCAGCTGAAGTCAGGAGAGGCCATGACTTTACCTGCCAATAAAAAGAAGAAAGTGGATTTTTTTTACACTCCTTCGTTGCATGTGGAAGCGTAATTATGACTCTTCTTACCTAGTGGCTTATTTTTCTTAATTAATAGCGGTACTTTGCTGACAACCTCAGATTTTGCACCATCCAGTTTCCCAGTCTGCATTCCCCCTGTAGTTCTCATCAGTTTTTTCTCTGAGGCACAGAAGAAATAATCACCGTGGCTTCTCATTGTGAAAAGAAGCTTTAATTTTAGCTGAATCTAATTTTTTTTAAAAGCCGCCTTTGCTGAGTAGAGCTGAGTAAAGGTTTAGCAAAGCAGGACTGAGATGCACTTACTGTTTACATTCTTGTCGCATTTCCTCAGACACGCTGCAACGAACCTCTGAAGGGTTCTCAGTGTGGAAGTCTTGAGCATTTCAAAGTCAACTTCAATCACGTCTAGATTAGAATCCCGCAGACAAGACTCCCTGGCTTGAATGATGTTGACCAATTTTCCCAGTTTGTCACCAGGCAGCATGTCGATGTCCGATTTCAACTGCTTCATCTCCTGGTAAGTCATTGGTGTGAATAGGACCTCATCCTCACAATTTATGGGTGCTCCATTGTTGTCAGGTCTGCTGCCATGCCTACACATGTATACCAAACATGTAAAATTACACTGAGCATGTACTGTAGCACACAATGTTTAAGCTTTATTAAACAATAAATGGGGCTCACTTACAAAGAAGAGCTCTTGCTGTTTGTGTTTTTTTCTTCAACAGACGTGTGTTTTGAGGATTTGTTCTTAAGTTGAGCAATACGTTTTTCTTTTAATCTTTTCTCCTTTTTCAGCTTCTCCTTCTTCTTTGGTTTCATCAAAGGCTCTTGGGTAAGTTTCTTCAGCTGATCACTGACAGCTTTCAGCTGAAAAGCCAGCCATTAATAAGAAAGGTAAGTCAGGTTCACGAAGCTAGATAAGTTCCCAAAAACCAGTGGCACTGTTACTGTCATGTATGACACCAACCCGCTCCTCTAGAATGGCCAGCTGTGAGGCCACTTCTTCTGATGAACTCTCCTCCTCTGAGGAGCTCTCACTTTCAGAACTTGTGGAGGTTGACAGACTCCCAAATCGCTTTCCCTTTCCCTTGTCCATTTGATGGGGATACATGGAACAACCTTCAGGTTCTTGGGGAACCTTCAGATAACGGGCCTCAAAAACATCCTGCTGAGACAGACAAACATGTAAGCATTATATATAAAATTGAGTATAAGCAGTGAAGTGCCCAATTTCACAGGCACGTTAATCGGGTGGCAACCCTCCTGATGTTTACTGAAGAAGACTGTAGTTCAGTTGAATAATATAAATATTATTATAAAAAATACCAAATTTACTGTCAAGCAGAAGCGGAGTGTATTTATCTATGGTCAAGGAATGAAAAAATAAATAAGTTATTATAATAATAATAATAATACAAAATTACCATTTAAAGATCTTGGATCTTTAAATGTATAAAGAACAAGGTTCTGGATATGGTTTCACACTGTAGCAAGGATAAGTGGTTGTTCGTGATGTGCCCGGAAATGAGCCAGCTAGTGAGAAAACATGAAAGCAAACAACGTTGGTTTCAAATTCTACCTCAAAGAATTCTATGTTTGTTTTTTAGGATATGTGCACACAAGAATATCTATACTGTAGCTTCAAGTACTGCCTTGCTGATTTAACAGGATAATTAAAACTATACCTGAAGTTGTCTTGCCATGTAGACCACGTCATGGGAAGGTGGATTGTATTTGTAACAGTTGGAAAACATCAGACGGACATCAGCGGCAAATTCTTTGGCACTCCCATACTCTCGTTGATCCATTTTTTTCTGAGGGAGTAACACTTTGTTTCAGGAAAATTTGTGTTTATATTGAAAATAATACACTCACTGGTTGTCTCATCAGGTATACCTGTTCAACTGCTGGTTAATACGAATACCTAGTCAGCCAATCACGTGGCAGCAACTACATTTAGGCATGTACACATGGTCAAGACGATCTGATGATTGTCAAACCGAGCATCAGAACAGGGAGGAAATGGACGTGATATAAGCAACAAATTCCAGACAGACTGGTCTGAGTATTTCAGAACCCGCTGGAGGGGGATTTGTATCATGGATGTGCAGCCGAAAGATGTATAAAACTATTCTAAGGAATGTTTCCAGCAATAAGAGCATTTCACAAAGAATTTATGCAGTTCTAAAAACTAAAGTGGGACAACCTGGTCCTGGCAACGTATACTTAATGTGGCCAATAAGTACATATGTAGTAGTAGTTTTACCTTAATGGTGCTCAGGTCCATAGGCTGCTTGATGATGTCATGGTAGTCATGCAAGCCCAAAGCCATTGCATCAACTGGTGTATAGAAGGGCCACGCATATGCGTAGTGCCTCTTTGAGAACATCTCCTTCAAGATATCGTTGCAGCAACTGAGCTGCTCAGACAGTCTGGCTTTCTTGCACTCTATACCAGGTAAGTCTTTCTTGGGAGGTTTGATGGGCCTTCCACTGCCTCTCCGGGAGAGCACTGTACTAGGTGCTGAATGATCCTCAACAGGGGACATCTCATGGCTGGTGATTGCTGAGGTGGTCAGGGTTGCAAGGTATGCTTTTCTCTTAACAGCCTTTTTAATCTGAAAATTTAGAAAGCAGTGAAACAAAGAATTAACCGATTGTTTTTCTTTCTGACATTTAAGAGCTAGGTTTCAGGCACAAACACAGGCTACAGAACAGGTAATGCAATCTGGCAATATCAGCTGTCTGAAATGCTGTGAATGATTAAATTTTGTTATGCACACTTTCACAAATTCCATGCAATTGAGAAAGTCTATCAACCATGACAAAGCATTTTTGTACCATGATATGAAGCCATTGTTTGATGTCAGAGGGCAAGAGATTGAGTTATAGTAAAATAATGATTTGACCATTTTATTAAAAAAATCATTCATGGCCAAACAAAATAAAACTAGATTTTACAGTCATAGTATTTTCTTACAGAAATAATGAGCAAAGCAACAATCAAGTAACAATGAAAACTTCTTTCATGTGTATATACATTTGAATAAAGTATGTATAAAATACAAGTTGCTTGCAAACCATTTAAATGCTTACTGTGGCATCAGTTTGTGCAGAGAGCTGGATGGATGGCTTGAACTGAGGCACATCAGGAGGAATGACGGTCACTGTCTGCTGGACAACCACTTCTGACATAAGAGGTTGATGCTTTATTGCACCTGCAACTCAACATTTAAAGGGAATATACTTTTCAATAAATAAATCAATGCAATTACTATTTAAAAAAACAAAACTGGAGCTTTTTTGTTCGAAAATTCGAGCAATGTTTTCACTTGTCATTTTTATACTATTTAGCACTAAAGGTCAGGATAAAAACATTTTCAAAAAATATAGTGCATCCGGACAGTATTCACAGAGCCCTCAAAATTCTACACACAACACCCTATGAACAATGTGAAAATTAGTTTTTGCGATTTTTGCAAATTTATTAAAAATAAAAAACTAAGAAATCACATGTACATAAGTATTCACGGCCTTTGCTCAATACTATGTCGATGTACCTTTTGCAGCAACTACAGCCTCAAGTCTTTTTGAATATGATGCCACAAGCTAGGCACACTTGTCTTTGGCCAGTTTTGCCCATTCCTCTTTACAGCACCTCTCAAGCTCCTTTAGGTTGGATGGGAAGCGTTAGTGCACAGCAATTTTCAGATCTCTCCAGTGATGTCCAATCAGATTCAAGTCTGGGCTCTGGCTGGGCAACTCAAGGACATTCACAGAGTTGTCCTGAAGCCACTCCTTTGATATGTTGGCTGTGTGCCCAGGGTCGTTGTGCTGCTGAAAGATGAACCGTCACCTTGGTATGAGGACAAGAGCAGGAGCAGGTTTTCATCCAGGATGTCTCTGTACATTGCTGCATTAATCTTTCCTCTTATCCTGACTAGTCTCCCAGTTCCAGCCGCTGAAAAACATCCTCACAGCATGATGCTGCCACTACCATGCTTCACTGTAGGGATGGTATTGGCCTGGTGATGAGTGGTGCCTGGTTTCCTCCTCTGGCATTCATGCCAAAGAGTTCAATCTTTGTCTCATCAGACCAGAGAATTTTGTTTCTCATGGTCTGAGAGTTCTTCAGGTGCCTTTTGGCAAACTCCAGGCAGGCTGCCATGTTCCTCTTCCTAAGAAGTGGCCTCCGTCTGCCCACTCTACCATACAGGCCTGATAGATGGATTGCTGCAGAGATGGTTGTCCTTCTGGAAGGTTCTCCTCTCTCCACAGAGGAATGCTGGAGCTCTGACAGAGTGGCCATCGGGTTCTTGGTCACCTCCCTGACTAGGGCCCTTCTCCTCTGATGGCCGGCCAGCTCTAGGAAGAGTCCTGGTGGTTCCGAACTTCTTCCATTTATGGATGATGGAGGCTGCGGTGCTCATTGGGACCTTTAAAGCAGCCCAAATCTATTTGTACCCTTCCCCAGATTTGACTCAAGACAATCCTGTCTCGGAGGTCTATAGACAATTCCTTTGACTTCAAGCTTGGTTTGTGCTCTGACATGCACTGTTAACTGTGGGACCTTACACAGACAGGTGTGTGCTTTTCCAAATCATGTCCAATCAACTAAATGTACCACAGATGGACTCCAATTAAGCTGTAGAAACATCTCAAGGATGATCAGTGGAAACAGGATGCACCTGAACTCAGTTTTGAGCTTCAAGGTACAGGCTGTAAATACTTAGATATACAGTTGAAACCAGATGTTTACATACACTGTGTTAAAAGACACAAACATTTTTTCCTCACTGTCTGAAGTTAAATCAGACTAAACCTCTGTTTTAGGTCAGTTAGGATTACTAAAATTATTTCAATTTGTTAAATGCCACAATAATGACAGAGAAATTTTCTTAGAGAATTTTTTATTACTTTCTTCAGTCAGAAGTTTACATACACAAAGATTACTATGTCTTTAAACAATATAGGAAAGCCCTCATGATGATGTCATGGCTTTGGAAGCTTCTGAGAGGTTAACAGACAACATTTGAGTTAATTGGAGGCACACCTGTGGATGTATTTTAAGGCTACACCTCAAACACACTGCTTCCTTATTTGACATCATGGGAAAATCAAAAGAAATCAGCCAAGATATCAAAAAGAGAATTGTGGAGCTCCACAAGTCTGGTTCATCCTTGGGTACCATTTCCAGATGCTTGAAGGTGCCACGTTCATCTGTACAAACAATTATACGCAAGTATAGACACTAGGGAATGTCCAGCCATCATACCGCTCAGGAAGGAGAGGGGTTCTGTGTCCCAGAGATGAACGTGTTTTGGTCCGAAACGTGTGAATCAACCCCAAAACAAAAACTAAAGACCTTGTCAAGATGATGGCTGAAGCTGGTAAGAGAGTGTCATTCTCCACAGTGAAACGAGTCCTGTACCGACATGGAATGAAAGGCCACTCAGTGAGGAAGAAGCCATTACTCCAAAAGCAACATAAAAAAGCCAGATTACAATTTGCAAATACACACAGGGACAAAGACCTTCATTTTTGGAGACATGTCCTGTGATCTGATGAAACTAAAGTGGAACTGTTTGGCCATAATGACCATCGTTACATTTGGAGGAAAAAGGGGGAAGCTTGTAAGCCTGAGAACACCATCCCTACTGTGAAGTATGGGGGTGGTAGCATCATGTTGTGGGGCTGTTTTGCCGCAGAAGGAATTGGTGCACTTCATAAAATAGGCGGCATCATGAGGAAAGAACATTATGTGGAAATATTGAAGCCACATCTCAAGACATCAGCCAGGAAGTTAAAGCTTGGGCGCAAATGGGTCTTCCAAATGGACAATGACCCTAAGCATACTGCCAAAGTAGTTACAAAGTGGCTTAAGGACAACAAAATCAATGTTTTGGAGTGGCCATCACAAAGCCCCAATCTCAATCCCATAGAAAATTTGTGGGCAGATCGGAAAAGGCGTGTGCGAGCGAGGTGGCCTACAACCCTGACTCAGTTACACAAGTTCTGTCAGGAGGAATGGACCAGAATTCCAGCAGAGTATTGCGAGAAGCTTGTGGAAGGATACCCAAAACATTTGACCCAAGTCATACAGTTTAAAGGCAATGCTACCAAATACTAAGGAAATGTATGTAAACTTCTGACTTTGAAGATAGTAATAAAAAATTCTCTAAGAAATTCTCTCTCTCATTATTGTGGCATTTAGAAAATAAAAATAATTTTGGTAATCCTAACTGACCTAAAACAGGAGAGGTTTAGTTTGATTTAACTTCAGAGAGTGAGGAAAAAAGGTTTATGTCTTTTAACACAGTGTAAACATCTGGTTTCAACTATAGCTAGATAGATAGATAGATACATAGATAGATAGACGACTTTATTAATCCCTTTGGAAGGCTGCCGCAGGGAAATAGACATCTCCATCACACACAGCACTGTTGGACATACATGTACAAAATATACAAAAATATAAACAAGAATACCCCAAGCACCCAACACCCAAATAAAGATTATATATATGTGTGTGTGTGTATGTAATGATTGTAGTGATTGTACATGGTTTTTATTATTGCACATTAAGATATTGCACGTTATGTTGGCCAATCAAACTGACTGCCCCCCCGACCTACAGTTCCTTTCTTTTTGGCCCTCCTTCCCCCCCAGTGTGTAGTTGAACAGTTTGATGGCACGGGGGCAAAGGAGTTCTTCAGTCCGTTAGCCCTGCACTTTGGAAGGAGCAGACTCTCGCTGAACATGCTTCTCTGGCTGCTGATGGCAGTGTCCAGAGGGTTGCTGCCATTGTCCAGGATACCCTGACGTTTGCACAGTGTTCTCCTCTCTGCTACTGTCGCCAGAGGGTCCAGCATCATGCCAACCACCGAGCCTTATCAGCTTCTCCGACCTGGAGAAGTCTGCCTTTGAAATGTTGCCGTCCCAGCACACCACAGCATAGGACAGAACGCTAGTGACCACAGACTAATAAAAAAAATCCCCAGGAGCATCCTGCAGATGTTAAAGGATCTTAGCCTCCTCAGAAAGTACATCCTGCTTTGGGCCTTCTTGTACAGCTGCCCTGTATTGCTCGTCTAGTCCAGCTTGTTGTCTCGCCACAGCCCAAGATATTTATAGGTCTTCACGACCTCCACCTCCTCCGCTCCTAACCGAACTGGTCTAGGGCTGGGTCTGTCCCTCAGTCAATGACCAGTTCCTTAGCCTTTGAGCTGCAGGTTGTTCGTGTGGCACCAGACAACAAAATTCTTCACTAGGCTCCTGTACCCCTCCTCTTCATCGTCTCTGATACACCCCATGATGGCTGTGTCATCTGCAAACTTCTGGATGTGACACGTTTCAGAGTTGTAGCAGAAGTCCGCTGAGTTTTTCCTGGAGTACAAGGGGCTGGATTGTGTTAAACGCACTCGAAAAGTCCAGGAAGGTAATCATGACAGTGCCGTTTCCCTTGTACAGATGCAAGTGGGCTCTGTGTAAGAGGTAGAGGATGGCATCCTCTACACCAGTGATTCCCAATCTGGGGTTGTGGGGAGTACGCTACGCTGAACTCAGCCTGATTACATTTTGAAACTGAAAAAACAGATAGAGGGTTGTTTTCTCATTTTCTGATTCTCCACCTAAATGAAAAATCAAAAGACTGTTTTTCCTGTGAGTCAATTATGTTAATAGCTAGATCAGGGGTGCCCATTACGTCGATTGCAATCGACCGGTAGATCGCAAAGGGAGTGCGGGAAGATCGCGAAGGTATTGCGGGTAGATCAAAATCAAACAGACAAACGTTCATCTTTATTTATTTTTACTTTATATTTGCAACATGCCCTCAGTTCAGCGGCACACATCCACAGCCACGCACAACTTCAACAACAACTGAAGACTACGTCTTTCTTAAAGAGACAGCGCTATTTTTCTAAAGGTGCAGTGCACCAATTTTTCGTGATTAAAAAATAAATTATGTCGTCAACAATTCTAATAACTTTCTGTCATTTGAGCTGTCAAGTCATCAATCTGAGGTAAACTAGGTCGCCCGGCTAACCGCCAAAAATGGATAAATGGCTAAAACGGATAGATTGCCCTTCCAGAGAGACCTCAACTGCTACCACCAGTCAGCCCACAAATGTAGAAATGTTTGGTAGATTTCTTTTTTCAAAAGTGAACTGCTGCTGCTCACTGAAAATGCTGGTAAATAAATCTATTTTGTGAGAAATAATTAACTTTAAAAGATTTTATTTGTATGTTATGCATGCTAAATCTGGGTGGTGGGGGTGGCAGCAGGCTCACAGACATTTCTTTTTCTAGCTGCTACAAGTGCGTGAGAGTAGGGCGTACATGGCTGGAGGTCAAATGTCAGAAGGTGAAAAGTTTGGGAACCACTGCTCTACACCAACCTCTGCCCGGGAGACAAACTGTATAGGGTCCTCAGCGTGCTGCACCTGAGGCCTGAGGAGGCCGAGGAATTGCCGCTCTAGAGTCTTCATCAGGTACATGTGAGTAGTTTTTCTTAGTTTTTTATTTTTAATAAATTTGCAAAATTCTCAAAAGGAATTTTTTTTTTTACATTGTCATTATGGGGTGTTGTGTGTAGAATTTTGGGGAAACAGATCCAAATGTCCATCCATTTTGGGATAAGGCTGTAACATACAGTAACAAAATGTGGAAAAAGTGAAGCACTGAGAATACTTTCCGGATTCACTGTAAATACTGCAGCAAACCATTATTGGCTCTTTGGTGTATGTTCTACACACAATGTTGTACGTTATGCCTTTTTGTGCTGATGGATGTAGTCCCTTTAAAGAGTTTTGCTCTTATCTGTGCTGACAGTAAGAAATAGTACGTGTAATAAAGAGTATATGGTTGCAATTTCCAAAATACAGAATATTTCCGCATCCTTAGAGGAAAAATACCTGTATTTGTCTTTCCCCCCTTCACTGGTTCCTTTGCAGTGATTGCTGTTACGAACTCTTCCTTGGGCATTTGGGCCAATTTCTGCAAAAAAAGCTTTTCCAGGGTCTGTGCCATAAAAACAATGTCATCTCCAGGCTGTGGAGAGAAAACAGACATACTGAAATAGAAGAATCCATTGCAATGTTTATTCTTTAGACAGTTTGATTTAACTGCAAAGACAGACCCCAAGATTGCACAAAAAATAAATAAATACATAAATCTACTGCGGATGAATGTGAACGTCTTATTTATATCTAACAACTTTTGAATTAGACAGAGGTTGTATGTATATGCTTGTGCGTTACACAGCACCACAAACAGCATGCCCTTACCCGATTGTACACATAGCAGTTGGTGAACATATTGTTGAAGTCTTGTATGCAGTCTTGGGCTTGCCAGTAGTATCTGTTTTGAAGGCGCATCTTTATAGTGCTAAGATCCATAGGATTTTTAATAATAGTGTAATAATCCTGAAATAGAACAAAGACACTGACATGAATATAAGACTTTCTTGCTCAGACTGCTCTACCGCAATCAATACAGCAAACGAGGTATGTTAAATGCACCAATTTTTAGGTTCAAGCTTTTAAAGCTACAGCACCTACAAGGTATGCCTGCAATCTACGGTCCCTTCTCTTCTTTCAGTGAGGGGAAAAAAAGCTAGCTCAAAAGTAATCTGAGTTTATACTGGCCTTCATTCATTTGCATGTTTAGACTGTGATCCTTTCTCTAAAGACTTAGAACTGGATCATAAGAAAGTTTTCTACAAGTCTTCCTAGATTCCATTTCACTCTTTCCCACCAGAGCTGTTAATTTCATAGACCCAAAGTTACGTTTGTACTTCTCGTTTCTTCTACATAGGCTTTCAATACTCCTAGTTTCAGTAAGTTACTATGTCTCCATCGCTACAGTTGCTTCTGGTCTGGGAAAAAAATCATTACTGATAATAAAACATCGCTACAGATTCACCAGCACTGTAATGTTGCTACAACCAATATATTTAAAGGTTGAGTATACTGCAGAACACAGAGAGACTTAGTTGGCATTGATCTGCTTCATCAGCACTGTGGAAACTCATTTGGAAAGGGCATGAATATAATTCCTAAAAGCCCTCTTCTATAGATTTTAATGCAAAAACCTCAAGGCAGCTCAACAGCAACATATTCCAGAGTCACACTCCAATGTTATAATTAAAATTTTACCACTTACTGGGAGACACAGAGCCACTGCATCAACCGGCTGGCGAAAAGGCCATGAATATTGATGCCTCCATAAAGCTTTGATCACCACCTTCTCCAGATACTGTAGCTGATTGGTTACACGTCCAGGCTTCTTGGGATTTATGACCTCTGGTGGAGGGGGATTTCGACTCACAGTGGGACAGACTTTCACATCAGACATTGTGTTGTCCGAAGGCCATGAAGTGGGAAACTGTCCAGAGTATGCTTTGCTGCAACTTAGAGCTCATCGCACGTTTTCCTGAGTGAGGAATGAAGAGTAATTTCCAGTGTTTAAGTACATCTTGAAAAAACTACGAGTTCAGAATATCAATGCTGGAACATATGATGCCTCTTAAATCTTACATACTTACACATACAAACAAGTATTGATATTAGGTGTCACTGCTTTAGAATTCATATTTCTGCCACAAAATGTTAACCTTAAATACAACAAACTGCAAATGTGAATGTTTTCTATGAAAAAAAAAAAATATAGGAAAAGAGCAAAACATCCAATGTATCTCTGCAGAATAGACCCCCAACAAATAACCCCAACCTTAATATCCTTAACAATTAAAAACAAAACAATGCATCCTTATCCCATTTATTTAACATATTTTCATTAGAAGCCATTTGGAAGGTTAAAGACCTGTTGGCATTTTCTGTTGGCACCCGCTTTATCATTTGAAAAAGATACATTAAATTTCACTTGCCATTTTAAAATAGTCCATTATTTTTCTTGATGCAAAACTATGTTGCCTGTAACAAACGGAAATCATTTATCAGCATGTTAAAAGATTGTGCTACCCTATTCCATTTTACAGTAAACATATTAACATGTACATAATCTGTTATACACTTGGACCCTGTAAGACTGGCCCAACACCTACTAGCAGTTTTATATTTTTAAACAAAGTAAAGGAAAAAAGGATGCCAGTAAGTACAGATGAAAAATATACGATTTCACTTCTCCTACATTTAATGCTGAGGGATTAGCTTTTGATTACAGTATGCTCAATACCATTTACCAGTATGTCATCTACAGGTAGAAGAACTGAAAGAACAGAGATTTGAGTCAAACGGGTATAAACTCCAAAGTTAGAAGGGGATGCTTAAAAGCCTCTTTCCAGATATCTAGGAGTAATACTGACACCTACTGCATCCCTCAGATATTGTACAAATGTATGTTTTAGCTCGACAACAGTGGATGATAATAGATCCACATTTTTATCCAAATTTGTGTGCGAAAGGATCAAGTACTAAAACAGTAGAAATGTCATCTCTTAAGCTACAGTACGCCCTCCCCTGACTAAAACATTGAAAAAAAAACAAAAAAAAACAGTGAAACTAAATAGTTTTCAAAACGCACTCTAATTATAATTTAAGGATCATCATCCAAATGATCATGTCAAAACAGTTGATAACAGTCAAAAACAGCTATAAAAGCAATAGATATCTTCATTCAAGTCCCATGCAGCCATCCCAACCCAAATAATTTACATTGCAAGTTCTTTTTATATTATTTGCGTTTTATTTTTCTCAAGAGACGACAAACGAAAACATTTTTTTTTCCTCCACACATAAACGGGTGCAATGAGGTCCAGCGCATCTTGCATTTGTCCTGTTCTTGGGTGCATGTAGGTGCAATGATCTGGTGAATTTCAGGGAACACAGGAGCCTAATCGCAGGAATTGTACACAACAGTCTCCTGTGTGTTGTATACTTCCTGAGTTAAAAAATAAGGGAGTCACGTGCTATTTGGCATCCACAATCACTCACTGAGCATTATTTTAACAAAGCATAGCAAATTTCCCCACTGTGGGATAAGGATTATCTTATTTTGAAAATATCACAGCGGACACATTTAGTCAATCAATGAAAAGGTGTTGGGGTATTAAGAGCCTGCTTTTCATACTTCTCTCTGTATACAGCCTATTAGACATGTAAATAGTTGGGGTAATAACAGCTGTGAAGAGCAGAAACTAAATGATAATGCAAATAATTGTAGGCATGTTGTAGGCCATCCAATGTTTAATTCCCACTTCTAGTTGACGAATACATAACGGTTTCAACCATATCTTCAACGCACTCACTATTCAGCCAACCTGACCAAATGTCATTATTTTACATACAAAGAAGAATGCAGCAAACTATTTGTAGAAAGGAATATTTTGGCAGACTCTAATGTAAAATGTCCATTAGTTGAGGTGCTCGGCAAAAGATCAAATAAAATCTTCAGGGATATTGTAGCAATATCAAATCAATGACTTCACATATGGGCATGCACAAGGCGGGGGGGGGGGGGGGCAAGCTAGCATCTTGTTATCCACGCCATAATTATCAAAGCTTCTGTGGCATCATTCTAAAGCCTAAGTAGATAACCATTCAATAGTACACATGCAATTAGGAACAATATAAAACCATCTAAATATGTTGATTGGCCATTAAAAGATTCAAACGCATGGTTTTACTCTTTCATATGTCATCTGAAATAGCATCTTGAAATTACTAGCTAGGATCAGGAACAGGCAAAAAATAATTAACGTTCTTTTAACCTGCATCGTGAACATTTAGCTAATAATTTAATGGTTCTAAAGGTTTGTGAGTCGGTCGTCGGTCATTATGAACTGTGTCCACATCACAGTGATATCCCATTTCTAACTACGAACGTTTGATATCTCATTTTAACGGCAAAGATGGCTGCATGCCGCATTGTTGACAGTCCTCAGTCCAACACGTGAAGCCTCCGTCACGCCCACCGGTTAGTTTATCAGCTAACGTTAGCCAACTTCTACGCCGACACGAGAAAATGCATTAGGAAAAAGGCGAAATGCGAGACGGTGAAAAAACAGATGTCAGTGCTTCGGTTATACAATTACGCTGCTTCAATGTCGCTCAATGAATTATATAAATGCCGCAATGGTAACCTAAACAACAGCATTAGCTTATGTAGCTTGGTAACTGTTGGAAGAAAAAAAAAAAAATAAAAAATACTAACGTTACCCAACTGGCTAAAGACTATCCTGTCACAATAGTTCTCCTTCCTTCCCTTCCACGTTTGGGACATTTTATCTGTCGAAATAAAGCAAATTCCTTTCCGCGAAAGTTTTAATTCCAGGCACATTATGCGCAAATCTAGCATTGCTAACGTAAACCATGCTAACGTCTAGCTAATGTTAGCTAAATTAGCTGTTCAGAAGTGGCTGCATTCAGTTATGGTCTCTTTGCCAGTTTGTTAGCGGTCAAAAATGTTTGATTTGTCAATAGAATCGCACCAACTACCTTAATACGAGTTTACGCTTGTCAAATGTTGCATTTGGGTAATCATTACCTTGCTAATATTACCTCCCATACACGGGCTCTTGCGTTCAACTCTTCAGTGGCAGACGTCTCTACGGCAACCACCTCAAATTTATACCCCTCTGCTCAAGGCTCCAGAACTGATTGGCCTAAACACTACCTACACGTACTGCAGTATGGGATCGAAACTAGTTCTTTAATATTAGAAAAATAGCCACCCGTCTCCTGCAAAGTTGTAGCTCACCGAATCTTTTTTTTTTTTAAAGCATTAGGTACAGGTTTGTGTTTCGCCGTTCGAAACAAAATGGCAACTCGATTTCACCGACGGATTCAGAAGCATTATCGCTCGGCTGGAGTTCTGACTGAATAATGCCAAACCTTTTGCAAATAATGCCGCTCGCCTGGTTACCCGCCTATAAATGCAAGCTGTGGCTGCTAACAGGCAGTAGCTGTCTAGCTGCTAATGGAGGGGTAGTGTTCCTGTCGGTGAATTACAAGGAACGGAAAACTCTGGGCGGAGCGGTGACTTCACGTCCCGACCGAAAAGAGGAAAACATGGTTTCATCGAACAGATTTATTTAAAAAAATAAATAAAAAAATACTACCAACCGACCCCTCTTCACCAGGAGCATGTAATGCATTAGTTGTTTGTAACATATGCCACGAGTATATTGACCTTTATAGAAAAACATAGCTATAAGCAACGACTACAATTAACTCCAAGTTATTACAACAGTTACTGCCTTGCGTGGTAGATGCCTTTGGTAGATGCCTTTCGGAAATGTTTGTGATGGAAAAAGAAATGCGATACGATGAATGCCAACATCTTATAGGATTACGAAAGTTTAAGAGATAGCTACTCTTCTTTTCGGGTGAAGAGAGTCGGCAGTATTAAAAGGCATTTGGCGATTTTGTTCTTTACAAGGTTCACTCAAAGTAGACACGAGTTTACTTCCTGTCAAGTAGAAATTCTGCTCAAAACTCAAAAAAATCATTGACGTTTTATTCAGAAATATGACACTGCAGAAACACATCATTAATTATAATTAATTTACCAAAGGCATAACTACTTTTTATCCTGTAAGTGAAGGGACTAAAACTATACCATATTATCATTTACACTGTTTGCCCACAAGATGGAGCCATTGGGTTTTATTTGCAGAGACATGCGGTCTGTTTCTGTGATTTATGGTTTTTATACCCAGAAATGATAGACAAAAACATTTGCAATTTTGTTTAATTGTAAAGTGATATGCGATTATTTGGCTTCTGAAAGTAATATAGATTCTGTTAGAAGATGTTTAATCTGTTTGCCAGGGACCAACTCTTTGCACATTCATGGGAAATTCCAAAGTAAAATTAAGACAAATCAAAAAGTTGATGTAGAATTCAACAAATTCCACTAAGATTCGTCAAGACCCCTTGGAAATGCTACTTTAGCAAAATTAATGTTTAATTTTGCATTGGGGAGATGGGGCACATAGTAGTAGTCAGTACTAGTAATGAAAGGTGAGGTGTGTAAAGTTCAGAAAGGGAAAGGAATGGGTGGCCAGTCATACTGTCATCCGCTAAATAAGTTTTGAATCTGACCACAAATACTGACACAGTGTGTGTTCCCCTGACAATGACAGGAAGCTTGTTCAGAAGGGAGGAGGTCATAAAGGAAAAGGCTCTGCCCCCTGATGTTTCAAAAGTGAGGAGTAACAACTGGTATTTGTTTGAGAAGGAATAAATATAAACTCCTCAAAATAAGTGAGGGAAAAGCCATTGATAACACATGCAGTGTCTGTTAGTCGAGTACACTCAACTACAGCACTGAAGTACTGGTTTAAACTACTTGTATTTTACTTGAGTATTTCATTTTTGTGCAACTTTTCTACTTTACCACATCGCAGAGGCATTAAATACTTTGAATCAGCTGGACAAACAGCGGCACAGTGACACGTAGGTAATACTGTGAGTAATACAGTGATATACTGTAATTCAGAATTAACAGGTACCATTTCCATTTCTTATTAGGCACTACTTACCTATATTACTTTATTTCCACCTAAAAAAACATCCCCAAATTCAGTGAGATAATGACTCCATAGTAAGATAAAGGCCAACAAAAACAAGCTTGGGCTCTGTAGATAAGAGATACTTTGGAGAATTTTTTAAAACAATACCGTAAGTCTTTGTGTCCACGTCACAAGGGCTGAGCGAGATTTGTCAAGATCCTACAAAAACTGACCTTTTGCTGATTGAATGCATAAATTAGAGTAAATAACACCCCCAGAACAATAAATTAGTGAGTCTTAACTGCAATTTTATAGAACGGTACAGAAATGAAACACAAATTAATGTCAGTTCATTAGGTACACTAATGAAAACAGTCCTGCACTAGATCTCAGCTTCAAGGAGCTTGTTGTTCAGCATTTGTTTTAAATAACTGAGAGAGCCATTAATTCAACTGTTTTCATTCTGGAGGCAGTGTATTGTGTTGTGCTGACACGTGTTTCTGTTATTTTGACAACCCAATTTTTGCCAGTGGGCTAGATAAGGCTAAATAACAGTGTTTCATTCAATCCAGTTTAGCAGCACCACACACTACATTCTGCAAAATGATCATTCAGTTGAATTAGCACCTTTCTGATGCTGTTTCAACAAACTGAACATTATAACAATCATGAAGGTGTTTACAGTGTATTCCTTTTCACTATTGTACCTAACAAATTGGCAACTGAGTATATTTTAATCACAATTCTCCTCATTTAATGTTCCATGGCTGGTAGCCTTCTCAACCTGGTCTCAGGTTATGTCTTAACGTCAGATATGTCCTGGTTTCAGTCGTGTATTCCACCACTGCTGCTTCTTCTTCTTCTGTTACTACCATGTACATTTTTAATTATCCGAATTCTTTATTAAAGACCAAGAAGCATGCTGTACAGGTCTCTATTTCTGTCTGTGTCATCCATAAGAGGGCAACAGAAACCACATATTTGTGTTTTCCACTACACTGTATATGCAGGGTTGGATGTTGCTGTTCAGTTTGAGCAAGAGCTTAACTATAACTGCCCTTTATCCATTAGGATCTGTGAGCACATTGGAGACACTTTTATATAGTTTATAAAAGTATACTGTTTGTAAGATGTCATTGAATAGAAAGCAGACAGGAGAGGTGTTGCATATGTCTGTCTGGTTGTTTAATAGCAAAGTTGAATTAGTGTTACCAGAAAGCAATTGCCGTCAGAGTTGACTCTCTTGCAGACGAAAAAATAAAATGACACAGACACAGCAGGAGCTCCAAGCAGGAATCAGTGACATTTGAAGAAAAATGACTTCACCCACTATGTGTGGAACATAATGTCCAACATGGGGCATATGGTGTTGGTAAAAGACGGGAAATCCATTCAGATAACAGAGGATGTTTGGAGTGGTCACATAGCATGTGGTTTGGTTTTAAACATGAATTAAGACAAAAGTCTACATTTAAATAGAAATCAGATGTGTTTCAGCAATGATTTAGGACACAAAACACAGTTTTACAATGAAACCGTAGCTGTACAACGCGGTGAAAATCATCCCATCTTTCCTGCTACTGATAGGTATTTGAAGTCAAACTGACATCATGTGAGAGACTGCCCGGGTGTTTTCAGTGTGACAGCGCAACGCCGAGAGCCAGCTGGAGTGAGGTTTTAACACTGGCTTGGCCTTCCTTGTCGTGACTCAGTGAGTATGAGTATGTGACTACAAATCTCTCCTCACTCTGACCATCTGATAACACCCTGCAACTCAAGTCAAGTCAATAGCAATCCCTGCCCAAATCAAATAGAGTTCCCTAAAGATGTTGCTGGACCAGAGACAAGGCGAAGGGGATTCTCACAGTGATGACACGTTATTCTACTTATTAAAAAAGATTAGAGCAACCTCATTTAAATCATCATTTCTGCTTGTGCTGTTTGTCTCAAAACTCTTCACAGCTGTTCGATGGTAGTCAAATCTGTGTCATTCCATGACCCTCATTTCTTCTTTTTGAGTCATTTCTTGATGGATTTGTAAGACTTATTATCCCGCTGGAAGGCCTTCTTCAACTTTCAGACTGATGGGCTCACATTATCTTTAAGCAGCAGTATGATGCAGAATCACTCAGTTCAATTCCTGTTCAGAACATATTGTGCAAAGGGCCTAGTATCACCCATATGTTTATGGCAAACTGTACATTTACTCTTTCTCCTGGTAAAGATGTTTCTCCTGAAAGGCCTGCCATGCAGGTCATACACTGTCTGGCCAAAAAATATATATATATAATAAAATATTTCGTTGGACTGCATTTGGCTTTGATTACAGCACGCATTCACTGTGGCATTGTTTCGATAAGCTTCTTTTTTCCAAGATCTTGTTTTGATGATGGGAAAGTCTGACCAGTACATCCCAAAGATTCTCAATGGGATTAAGGTCTTCTTACCCTGATGCCCCCATCACTCTGGAACAGGGTAAATCTGGACTCATAAGACCACATGACCTTCTTCCATTGCTCCAGAGTCCAATCTTTATGCTCCCTAGCAAATTGAAGCCTTTTTCCCTGTTAGCCTCACTGATTAGTGGTTTTCTTAAGGTTACACAGCTGTTCAGTGCCAATCCCTTGAGTTCCCTTTGCATTATACGTATGGAAATGCTTTTACTTTCACTATTTAACATAGCCCTGAGTTCTAATTCAGGATTTTTTTCTGACCATGTTTCTTCCACGAAGACGATGGTTCCCCACAATCCTTCCAGTTTTTAATAATGCGTTGGACAGTTTTTAACCCTTAGATGTTTTCTCTGCTTGATGCATCCCAATGATTTGACCCTTCTCAAACACACTAACATATTTTCTACAACCACAGGATGTGTGTTTGACATGGTTGTTTAAGGAATGAGAAGCTACTCATTGCATCAGCTGAGGTGAAATAACTTGTTGCCAGCTGAAAGATAATCACTTATTATTGCTTAGTTAAATCCAGGTGGCGACTTTTTTTTTTTGGCCAGGCAGTGCATTTGCGCAATCTTTTTCTGATTATAAATACACTGCCACCAAAAGTTACAAGAGTTACCTGCAGATCCTGTGGTGAAATGTTGATAAGGTATTGTTTCAAAGAGGAACAAGTGTCTACTTATTCAGATGTACACTGATCAGCCACAACATTAGAACCAATGACAGGAGAAGTAAATAGCATTGACCATATTGTAACAATGCAATGTACTTTTACTTAGACATGTACCACCCACCTAAACCAGACGAGGCACCCCCACCCCATAGCAATGACACTCCTTAATGACAGCAGCCATCCCCAGCAGGATGCAGCCTGACACAGGCACACACACAGGAACGAGTGAGGACAAATCAAAAAACATGAAAAAACGCACAAAGTGTTGACCTGGCCTCCAAATTACCTAGATCCCAAACTGATCAAATCCACATAGGCCCCTCCCCTCAACCCATAGGACCCAAAGCCCCCACTAACAACATTCTGTTCCCAGACACCACAGGACACTCTCAGAAGGTCCATGTCCATTCTCCGGCGGGAGGTCATAATGTAATGCTGCATCAGTGTATGATATGTAACAGGAATCAAGTTCTTGAAAAACACTGCAGAGGAGCTATTGTACACGCTTACACAATCAAAGCTAACCGATTCTCATGAAATTACCTGATATTTAGGTCACACATTTTGTTTTTTTTCCAGAAAAAAAAAATGCCCATAGAAGAGAACAACACAACCACATCTAGAGACACAGACTGTAATTCGTGTTAATGTAAAAAATAATAAAGATGTTAAAGTGTAAAGCATTCTTTACACTTGAAAATCACATGCCCAATATAAGGTGAAAATACAGAATCAGCGAATGTGCTCGTGCTGCGTTCTTTAAGATTTTGGCTGATGCATTTATTGATGCAGGAAATAATATTACACAGCAAAGATGACAACATTTCAAGCTGTTTAAAAATGTAGCTTAGATTGTATCATTATTGCCTGTAGTACAATTCAACTACATTCCAAGATCGCTTGTTCTTTTATGCAGTGACACTTTTTGGCATTTGCACTGTGAACAGCATGGTATCTGTGACAGAGAACGGTTGGACTAGACAGCTTCCGCAGTCAACTGGGTCAATACAAACCCAAGGACTGGAGTTACATTAATGGAATGTGAAGACGCTTCAGATTGCTCGCAGCTTTGACGCACCGTTGCGCTTTCTATTCCCCTTCATCTCAGCTGTATTCACAACCCCAACACAGTGTAAATAAACAAAGTGGAACACTTTAACGGAGACATGCATATGTATGAGATGTAAAATAATTTGATCCCTTTGAGCATTTCCTTGTCAACCCTCCAAAGCAGCGCATCAGTGTGTTTTTGTGTGTTTTCCACAACAAAAGTTTCCTTCCCTCTTGTCACAGGTGCCATCTCATTAGTGGTGAATCACTGAGCTGACATTTATGTTGTACCCAGTCACACAGCATCTCCTTTTCACTGGAAGTCTGCTATCAAGGCAAAGCAATTCAAGTGTTTGTTCAGGAGGGTGCGAGATTTCTCGCACAGAAATCATTCCACAGACAGTTTAGTGCCTGCGATTGGGGTTATGGGGTGATGACATGAAAGGATGTGACAAAAAAAAAGTCTTTTGCAAGCTCTAAAAAATACTTTAACATCCTAATATTAGAAGCCACCCCAAAGCTAAACATGAAAATGACTGAGATGATAAAATATGCAACTCATAACTAATAATATCTGCATTTGTGCTAAAATGAAAGGCTTCAAAACCTAAAATCAAGAGTAATACAATGGGAATATGTTGTGTTTATGCATCACAGGACACTGTGTTCACTTACTATAGAGGTTTGAATAAATTTCTGTCATTATTTATGGGATTACCCACACATTAAAACAACAACATCAAATGAAAACAAGGATTTCAGTTGTGTTGCTGTGATTTAAGAAGTAATGAACGTGATATAATTATTTTCTTTGTTGTCTACCTGTATTATTTTATATTAAAAGGAATAAACATTTCTCTTCTAATGGGGCCATGGAATAATTTTAAAAAATCTAATATAAAAATGCTTCTTTTTTACAAATGAGATTCTTTACTACTTACAACAGTTACACTTTCCTTTGCATGATTAAATAATATTTTAGCTGCATGCTTTCATTGTCAGTACCACATTGGTGATGCCATTATGTGTCTGCTTTTAATAGTTGCCCAGTAGTTAATGTTAGCTATGTAATTGACCTGACTGAACTTGTTGAACTCAGTTAATGACTACATGGTTAAAGAGGATAAATTAGTACAGATTCACTGTATGCAGAGATGTCTTAATTCTGTGTTGTTCTGTCTTGATTGTGTGTAGTCTTATGTAGTACCACGGCCCCCGAGGGCTGTAGTTTCATTTTACTTTGTATTGCATCCACTGTATAATGTTTGGAATCACAATTAAAAACCTGTTCACCATGACCTCTTGACCTTGACATGAAATATTTGGAGTAGGTATATGTATCTATTAACTCCTTAACTCAACCTTTTTGGATGTACCTGAATAAAAGATTAATGATTAACTATGGAAAAGTGTCTATGTTTTTGTAATTATTTCAATAAACTTGCATGGGACTTCTATATGCATGTGTCCACAGTGTTTGTGTAATTATTTCCACAGCCTCTAGGGGGAGACAGAAGTTATGCACTGTTGCTTTAAGTTTTTACTTTCCGGCACAGCATCTCCAGCGTTGTACGTACAACTTTCTCTTCGACATCTTACAAGGGAAACAGTAAAGACCAGTCAGCACTCCTTTGACAAAAGTGTTGATAAAAAAAGTATTGATTGGTCTGGATCCACTAGGTGACTGCTCTGGTGCATTGTGATAGACTGTTGAGCACTGGGAGGATGCACATCCCAGAGAGACATACACAGAGCCATGTAAGCATATGAATGCATAGATAGTGAGAGGCAAGAGAATGCTGAATAAATGCTCAGTGCATCGTGGTAAGACTTCATGAGGTTAGGACATGCTGCAGTTTGCTTAGTTGTTGCTTAGATTAGATCCCTGCAGCTGTCAGTGACTTTTCTCACCAACAGTATTGTTCTTGCACTCACATGTGGTAAGAGTGTCAGTTAAAACCACAACTGCTAATGTGTTTACACTGCTGTATTTTTATTATTGATGCATCAATACTCTGAGAATATCTTAAAAAGACAGCCATTTAATAATTGTAGTGGAGTAACAAGTATTAGTTGGTTAGTAATGCTTAAAGTTAAGTAGCAGCACCTCCCATCCCTTTTTCTCTCAAGGTTTGAAGACCTATAGCTGCAGCATTGCAATAAAAGTAATAAAAAAACAAAACAATACTCTTGATTACACAATTTCATAACCTGACAGAAAGGTCCCTCATGTAGATACAGACCACTCCATGGGCTCCCATGTGACAGTACTGACCTGTGCAGTCCAATCCAAATGTGAGAAATCATACCTGTGCGGTCAAATGACGTGAACGGATGTGTAATCCAATACTTACTGTTAATCTACACCAATCAGGCATAACATTATGACCACCTTCCAAATATTGTGTACGTCTCCCTTTTGCCTCCAAAACAGTTGTGACTCATCAGTGAATGGACATGGGCCTTCTGAGGGTGTCCTGTGGTGTCTGGCAACAGAATGATATTAGTGGGGGCTTTGGGTCCTATGTCCTGAGGGGAGGGGCCTCTGTGGATCAGTCTTGTTCCAGTGCATCCCACAGATACTTGATCAGTTTGGGATCTAGTGAATTTGGAGGCCAGGTCAACACCTTTAAATGTTCCTAAATCGTTTTTATGTGTGTGCCTGTGTCAGGTTGCATCCTGCTGGGGAGGGCCGCTGCTGGCGTGAATGCTATGGGGTGGGGGTGCCGGGGTCAAAACATTTCCCAGCAGCAGAACATTGCATCGTCACAAGATGGTCAGCGTTATGTACTTCTCCTATCAGTGTTTTTAATGTTGTGGCTGATCAGTGTATATGACTGCTATAGGTAAGAGTGGGTGACTCCTGCAGGGCTCCAGAGAGGACCTTGCAGCCCGCTATGGGAAGCTCTGCTGCAGCCCCTCTCGTTCACAGATCAGCCTCCTCCCTCCAAGCCCCGCCCCCAGATGCAGCCCAGAGTCAAAAGGGAGATAGATAGTAGTAAACTGTATAAAACTTTGAGAGTGGGGCCGTTTCTACACTTTGCTCGAATTTCACTACGGCTTCGTCCGCAGTGTTTTTGTTTTCCCCTCAGAAACTACTTCCGAGATAAGACCGACGTTGATACCCGCAGCAACGGGAGCGACTTCAACTTCAACCAAGTTTACTTTGGCATTTTCTGAAGACTGCATGGTACGTCCCCTCGTTTTCACTAGTAACCGCTTGGCTTATCTACATAGGAGCATGGCTTATCAAAACACTGCCACTCTGCGCAGTTTCTGTGAATAAATGTTAAAATAGTTTTTTTCCAACGAGCTGTGTTTGCTCAACCGCCCCATAAATCCAGCTGAACATCTGTCTCACGAGTCCGCTGACATATAGCTCTCCTGCTGCCTCTTCTTCTTCTTCTTCTTCTTGGAGCTACAGGCTACTAGCTCCCAGCAGCGGTTGTTTACATCCAGTGTTTTCGCTGGTTTGGTCGTGTTCTACTAGTAAACGGAAGGAAAACATGACACAACAGGTAAACAGTGTTTATCCGGGGAGGCATTCCCGGCAGAGAGAGAACAGCGGGATACAGTGCGCGCGTGTGTTTGTGCGCGCTCACTCGTTGGCTGTGCACGCGCCTGTGCGGGCTGAAACGTGACTGTCAGTGGAAAGCATGGATGCAACATTTTAGATAACAACTTAATGTGACTTTTCTGTGCCTGTAAATGAATGGAGAGCCCCAGTTTCAGCCGCTGATCGTTAGTGAGTGTTGTGATGGGAAATGAGGTTGGTCATGTGTTGGATTAAGAAGCATTTACTATAGTGGTCTTATTGCCTCTGCACATTTTCTATATGCATGTCAAATCAACACATCTCTATTGCCATTGCAGGAATCAGCCTGCAGAAATAATTATTTCTGCTATGGAGGAATCTATCAATTCCTCACCTCACTTTATATGTTAGTTGTTTAAGCTATGTGATACCCCCAGTGACAACCTAAAATATTAAATTCTGCAGTAATTTTAAATTTTAAGATTTTTTTTGCTTTATGACAATAACGTGAATCTTAATCTGAAAGAATAAATCTGTAGTCTTTAATTGATTCCAACATTTCAGTTTCTGCAGGTGATATAATACATGCAGTTTGATGGAAGTCTCACAGTCACTTGCCATACACTGGTGAAATCGAATGCATTCTAAAATAACAATCCTGGTATAAATCGCCACTTCAAGCTATTCAAATGTTCAGTTGATGTTGAAAAGGCACCAGAAAGGTAGTAATTATGCTGTATGTTCATTTTGGAAGATTCTGTTTGTGGTGATGTTAAACTGGATTGAATTTAACATAAAAGTGTTTCTGTTATTTAGCCTAGCCCCCTGACCAAAATGGGGTTGTCAGTTATTTTAAACAATGCTGAATGCCATAACCTTCATGAAGTTACGATTTAGTGCGGGGCTGTTAATTTAGATTGCATCAAGTTAGTGTGTAAAGGCGCTAGTTTGGCTCCTACACATAGCTGGTCACAGGTAAATGTTAGAAGAATCATTGTCAGGGGGGAGAATTAACTAGGCTCTACTCAGTCCAGGATGTTTGCAGCAGATCCTACCTATGTGTGAAGAGCACCAGTCAGTTTAATGACTACTACTGTAATGTGTTACTTGAATGGTCAAATGAGTGTGAAGTTTGGCTGTTTGTCATCCTGATCCGCTATCTGTACACACTGTTAAGAGCAGCGACACTCATTTTAAATCACTCACGATTCAAGTTTTATAACCACATGAACAATGAGGTGACATCGAGTCGGTGTCAGATTAGTCAGTCTTAGCGTCTTACTCATACACCACAACATCCAGCATGTAACACTCGCACTGCTTAAACCGTTGGTGTTGCCGCTCTCTTTTTACGCATGGCTTTGTGATTACTCCAACGTAGCGTATGCCCAATGCTCTTAACGGCACTTAACTGCAGTATGTGAATACGCGATGACACAGATATAATCCAGGCCTTTGACACTGAAGCCACCACAAATATGTAGTTTGGTGTCAGCAATGTGCAATACGTTCACTCTGGGGTCTGCATGTTCTGATGTACTTTCCAGATCTCCTTCGGGTTAAAATAGTTGCTCGGCTTAGACGGTCAGGGTCGAAAAGAAGTCACATGAGGTGATTTAAGTTGTTGCTCCAACAAAACCAGCACAGAGGCACGGAGCTTTTTGGCGTACAACCTTCCCTGTCCGCCCAAAACAAGTTTTAAAAGTCTCTGTGTCAATCTTTTAATGTAATACAAATTCCTTTCTGTCAGCCCTTTGAATCTCTGCAAACTTGAATCCAATCTAAAAATGCATCAGGAGGCTCAGATATTGTTTTGTCTCAGTTGTGAAAGTAGTTCTCGTTTGATCTGGTCTTTGCTCCTCAGAGGGTATTGCAACACACTCTACTTTTGTTTAGTCAGTGAGGAGATGAATGTCAAGGAGGTACATAAATCAAACAGAGGGCACTGGCTTTCCCTGACTCGCTGAAAGTGTAATATTTGTCATGATCTTCCAAAATGACTTCCCAGCCTCTGCAGCTATCACACCCTGAAAGGCCCCTTTGTCCTGTGCAAGCTGCTTGCACTGCAGAGTGATGCACCTTTGTACTTTGTGCATCACTTGTCATTCACACTCTACAGTTCACCACAAGTCATATACTGTAGCTGCACATCTGTTTCTCCCGCATTGGACTATACGAGTCACAGGCGCTGCCTTAAATCAGTGAACGCATGCGATTCCTGCCACAGCAGCTTTGTGTTTGACAGTCTGCCTGAGTTACAGTTACAGTTTTGTTGCCAAGAGCCAGGTATCACTCAGAGAAGTAGTTTGCGTGACTTTTTCTGTGGACCACATCTTTGTCGAAAAAATATTTTGGTTGTGGCTGCAGAACATGCCCAGTAACAGCCTGAGCTAAAGTGGTCATCCAGAATGTGTTGGTTGCAATTTAATCTTTCAGTAATCCACTTTTCGCCATGATTCAGCCTTTCAAAAAAAAATAAAAAATAGGCCTGGATGATTGGAAATAGAGAAGCTTACTTGCATTCATTCAGATATAATAGGAAATGTTACAGATTATATCAAAGTTTGTCAGAACGTCAGAATACCATGACCAATTTGTTCCTTATCTGCTCTGTTTCTCTGAAGTTATCCTGTGCTATAAATATGCATATACACAATTCTGGAAAGTGCATCTATACTGTGGGCTGCTTGTGGGTTTTTGACATTTAAAGGGCGGTGCTGCTAGGTACCAGCACCTTCTGTGGTTTGCTATTGACTGGAGCATGTCATAGCCTTATATGGACTTTATGAATGGTGATCAGCACGTTTTATGCTGTTCTTTTAACGAGCCCATCTTGCCACTCACATATAAGCTGCCCGCGCCCTCAGCATTTGGCAGGCGCTATCGTGTTGTTCAGTTTGTCTCACTTGGAAAGTGCGCAGGAGGTAGGACATGACACACATTGGAATTCCCACTCACCGTGAATTCACTCATTCATCATGAATTCAATGACCTGCTTTATTTACACATGGGATCAAGTGGACATTTCATGGACTTTAACTGGGGAGGGGTTTAAGAATTTAATATCACAGATTCATACATTTGTGTTCTAACCTACAGCTCTTCTGGATTTTCTGGGTTGCAGATAATGTCTGGATTGCAGAGCATGTGTCAAAGTGGCTTCACTCACTGCGACTGTGGCTAAAAACCTTTTCATTCATAAGGTCAATTCACAATTTCAGTAGTTAACATTAGATGACTACACATTCAAAACCATTAACAAGGCTACTTTGTCTCAGCCGCTTCAACGGGTTTTATGTTGCAAGGTTGGTTTAAGTTTGTTCAATGCCAAAATGTATTAAGCCATGTTTTTCAACTCACAAACAATTTGCCTTCTTATGCCCTATGTTCTAAACAAAAAAGTCTCTTGATTCCCCAGACATTCAGTATATTTATTTATGTTATATTTGTTTAGAAATGTGTGAATTTTGAATGTCCCTAGTGTATAAAAATACATGAGTATTTTTTCTCTGTCATGGCAGTGAGTGTTTGGGCTTGGATGACTGAAGTTAAAGCTTCAGGCAAGGTCATGCTGATTAGTGTGGTGGTACTAATCTGCTTACTCAAGACCCCACCGGAGAGTCACAGTGTTTCCTGACTCTCTAAATTAAAGTGCGTTAATAACCTGTGGCATGTTCCAAAGTGTTTGACATGCAGCAAGCCAGTCAGCCGTTCCACACGCCTCACACACCCTGACCGGCCACCAGCTAGGGAAGGTGCGTGCAGCACGGTCCTTTGAAGCATGCGCGGCCCCCAATTAACCCTCCCAGATTAATCCCCTGGTCTCCAAACTGCTGCTCCTCTTGTCTCATCTCATCACTCCCACGGCGTACATTAAGCAGAGCCCAGCTCCCTGCTGATTGTCCGCGCTCAAATTCGACCTGCTTCTCCCGATTGACGTCTTTTGTTTTTGTTCACTTTTCAGCTGGAGCTTGAAGGTGACTTCCTGTAGACCCACACAGAGAGGGAGCGGTTTGTGAAAAGCAGGAGAAAAGCCTCCGTCCTTCATCACACTGGAAGGATAATAAAATGGCCAGAAGATCCCACATCCCCTTGTTACTCCTTGCAATATTTTGTCTTGCATATGCAGGTATGTCTCTCTCTCTCTCTCTTTCTATATGTTTTTGAAGCTAATTGCCATCAGATTTACTTAACTGTTATTAATTATATGTCTACAATTAAAACATTCCTCTGAGCCAGAGTTAATCCCATGCAACCCAGGAATGCTCGTGTCAGGAATAAATTATATTTACTACACAAGCCTCGAGGTGATGTGTTGTCAATCAGTTTTCCCACCCTGTGGGATTTTCCCCTTTCTCCCAACATTCCATCTAGACAGTGCTTGTCAGAGTCATCAGTACAGGGGATTTACATTCAACAAGGTGCTGACTCATTAAATCCGAATACGAAACTCAGCAGGCCTCGTATCTGACAGATTGGTTGGAGCGAGACTCAGATACTGCCAAATGCTCAGTAGTTTACAGCAATGAAACTAACAAACAAAAGGAGAAAATAATCAAGAAAGAACAGTTAAAGTATGCTATCGGTGTGTCAAATAATGTAAAGCTCTGGACATTGTCACTTACTGCCACAATTCACGCTACAAGCCTTACTTTATATAGTTGATGCTGTATCTATCTTTGCGCACTACTTTGTCACCTCTGCCTTTTTTAGATTGTTGATTACTCCTGAGGTTATTTCTGCAGGAGGCGATGACTAATTCATTTAAGACGTTAAAAAAAAATTGTGTTAGTTTCGTTACTCAATTTAACGCTAACCCTGACTTAATCAAGCTTTGCATTGTGATTCAACCCATTATAATAGCCCAGAATCATCCTCTGCTGCAACGCAGGGTTATGACATCTCAGTCCTGCTAGCGTCATTTTACTGTACTTTTCTGGGACAATCTGCTACAATGGTGACAGACGGGGATCAAAAAGCCGAGCCTGCTAAGGAGCCGCCCAGTAGTGCTGTTTAGAGTCAGCGGACGTCAAAGTCATGAGGATACATCCTCTTGAAACCATAAATATTGATACCAAAGTTTGTGCAAATTTTGACAGATGTAGAGAAATTAGACATAAGAAGGCTCTTAGGAGGTCCATGTTGTGTGGCTACTTTTGGGGCTATTTAGTCAAGAGCCGATTCAGTCAAAACTAAAATAAAATCCTCAAAGTCATCAGGATCCATCCTCTGGGGTCAGGAATACTCTGGAAAAAAATTGGCCCAGTCTGTTTACTGGATGAATAGATACAAAGAAAATGTTGACCTGCTGGTCACCTTATGAAGTTAAGGGGCCGACAAGGAATCAAGTCTTTAAGGTTCATTCTCTGAGGAGCTGGATTATCTGTACTCAGTCCGAGTCAAAGGATTGCCAAAGTCATAAGTGTTCCAGTGTTTCCCACAGAATTCGATTACATTTGTGGTGATAGCTCCGGCATGTGGAAGGAGGGAGGGAGGGAATTTTTAAATAATACCTATTTCCGCTACTGGTTTTCCCATAATACCATGTTGTCTGCTGTTGTCCTCTCCTATATACAGTGGCGGACAAAATATTTTGGACACTCCATGCATTTGTCAAACATTGCATTAAGGATCCATCTTCTTAAACCAAAGAATTTAGAAGAATTAAAAACAGTAATTCAAGAAGAATGGGACAAGATTACCCCTCAACAGTGTGAAAGGCTCGTGGAGAAGAACATGCCAGCCAGGATTAGAGCTCTACTGCGTGCTAATGGCAGGACTACTAAATATTAATTTGATGATGAGATGGTTTATTTATTTTTTTGATCAGTTTTGAACACATCCTCTGTTATTTGTTGACTTTGATGCCGACATGTTGAGAACTGAGATATTGAAACCGTCAAGAATTTAGTTTTGCTAGTTTTTCTCGTAAACAATAGACAAAAAAAGATGTTTGTCTGTTTAATGCAGCCACACCTTTTTTAACACAAAAAAGATTTTTTCCACAAATATTTCATGATAATATTTGAAATTGTGTAAAATTTTAAGGGTGTCCGAAAACTTTATTCCACCACAAATCTCTGTATCTCTCTCTCTCTCTTCATTAGCTACAATAGTCTCTTCCTGAACGTCTTGTTGCTTCTGCTACCACAGCAGTGACTGGTTGAGACCTGGAAATCTTTAAAACAACCCAACTGGATAGCTAATTAAACTGGTTCAACTTTTCAGCTTTCCCATATGTTTTTCCAGGTACTCAGGTTTGCTAATACCTTTGGTCTGGGCTGTCATTCGTAGGAGACTAGGGATGAGCCTTTTGAATCTTTGAAAATGTTTTTCTTCACTCCTCTGGATACAGGGAGCAAACATTTAAGCTTGAGATTTATAGAAGTGACACGAAATTTATGCACACGCAAAAGTGCTTGATACTGAATTGCAGCACGACACACAAAAAAAGAAGCTAAACTATGTCTGTTAAATGTCTGTTAAATGGTATGTCTGTATACCTATATATATTTATAATTGGACAGCCTGCATAAGTAAAGTCTATGTGTGGGAGACACTGCATTTGTCCCCTCTGTGTCTGGTAAGTAACTGGGAGTTGTGGCTGTTATCGGTTAGATGTGGGTGGAGTTTCAAGTACTTGGGGTGCCACTAGATATAATTAGTGGAACTGTCATCTTAACATCTACACTGGTTTCAGAATACCGCTGTGGCTTTCTTTGCTTGGTAAGTCGACCATAACATTCAGTTTCCTAACCTTAGCTTGACACCCAGCCACACAGTGTGATGAAAAATCTGCCAAGCTGGCTGCAGTCTGGCACGGACCAAATTGATGTCCTGTGTACAGAGACGTTTTTTTTTTTGTTTTGTTTTTCTTAAATCTACTGCTCTAGCCTTGACCTCACTCCAGCTGTGGACTGCAACATCTTGTGTTATTTTTCTGTGGCAGCGCAGGAATAATTACCCCATAGGAGGCAAGCTACATAACAAACGCTCCAAAAATGCGTGGTTCGTGTTTTTCATACTTTCCATCTGATTGCCGCCATAGGTTATTATTTCAAACGTGCCTCCCTGCTCTCTGGAGGTTTGAACCGCACTCCAGTGAGCTGACTTTTATGCGGACAATAGCAGTGTAGTCAGTATGTGCTGTGGGTAGAGCAAACATAATTTCTCCCACAATACCAGGATCTGAAACACAATGAAGTCCTGTATGAAGTTTTCCTCTAAATTCTTCCTCATTTGGCAAGCGACATTGTTATGTTGCGTCACAAGGGACAGATATTTACAGTTAGACAACCAAATGCCCTTTCCTCTAATGTGCACTGGCAATGAGTGTACGTGTGGATTTACTGACTCCCTTGAGTTATACAATCGCTTACATTTTGAGAAGGCCCGAATAAAACGTTTAGGTTAATAATCAAGGTTAAAAACAATTAGATTATGACCCATCACATATTTCGACAGTCAATGGCAAACATATTAATTTGCATTCGTCTTTTTATGCACCACTAAATCAGCCTCCCTCCTTCTCTTTCACTGACTCCTTCTATTATCTCGCAGCATCTGTGTAAACAGTCACATCTGCCTTTAAACTTGTCAGAAGAGCTCTTACGTAATGTTTAGATTAGTCTGCAATGAGTCTTCTTTCAGCGTAATGCAATCCAGGATCAGAGCCTCCCGTAACTCTTAAAAGTCAAACTGAGAGCACCTTGACGTCCATATTTCAATTCTCTGCTCTGGTGTTTCACTCCACTTTTTTTATTTTTTTGCTGTTTATAACCTCCCCTCCACCCCACCCACCCCACATTATTACTACCATTTTGTGGTTGCCCCATCCTCTGCTTGCCATAATGGTAATTTTGAGAAGGATATATTATGGCTGTCTTTGGATTTTGTAGTGAAATAAAGTCTTGCAGGAGCCCTGCCAGGTATTAATTTGAGGCACTTGCCAAAAACGTCTCCAGCAGGATGCTGGTTATATTAGAGGCACGAGGCCGAGCTGGTGGCTCGCTGAAAAAGCTATAACTGAGTATAGAGCGCTTTCTCCTTTTCATATCGTCTATCCTAATTTTACTTATCGCATGGCTTGATGAATGGATGATGAGGCTATTAGTCCAAATTTGTCTCGAGCTGTTAATTGTAGAACCACATAGGTTGTCTCAGTCCATATCTTCAGCTTTCAGCTTAACAGTAAACAACTCAACTTTCTGTCTGCATTTTTGAATAACCTTGGCAGACAAGAGTCACTGTGATGCCAGAAGTGGTTGTAACGTTTTTTTTTCCCTCCCCACAGTTGAGCAAAAAGTCTTGTCTCTATGTCCGCAATGCTTTCTTAGGGCCAAAATGCATTGTGCAACCAGTGTAATCTGAGAGGGTAGCCAGGAGTAGGAGGAGGAGGAGGAGGAGAAGAGAGGCAGGCGCAGGCGTGGGTCGTCTGGTCCAAGTCGACACACTCCACACACGCACGGCGTGCCAAACCGACAAAGTCCCTTCCAGCATGCTAAACCAGATGTCGCCCAGTGATTCATGCGAGGAGCAGCGCAGCACAGAGGCAGTGCGGTGCTAGGCAAAGTGGTTGGGATGTTTACATAGCAACGGGAGTCCTGAGTGTGTCTAATTACAGCTCTGCCCTCCTCCACGGTGAAGCCTTTATCTTAACAGTACTGTCAAGGAGGTGGCACTCATTCTGGCCTTGTCTGTTTATAGCTTTTGTTTATTTAATGAAGACAACCCCTAAATTAACCAGTTTAATTAACAGCACCATGTAAACTATATAGCTGGGTATTTACTCACTCTTACTCATCTGCAAACTCTTAAAATCACAAACCGGTACCCATACAAACCCATACCCATAAAGCGCACCGAACTGGTCCTCCGCGTCCATCATATCTCGCCAGCCTCCCGTTAAGACAGTGCTTACGCAAGTCTTGCAGGAGTAACCCAAATCCCGCCCCCTACCCTCCCTCTCTCTCCATAGTTCCAGTAAGCAGGCGTGTAAATAATTTTAGTCAAAGCCGGTAATAGAAGACAGCTGGGGTGATCGTGCGCTTTCCATTGTGTTTCATAGTAATGTGAAAAAAACAGCACTGAATCTGGGGAGAGTTGGAGAGAGAATTATGTGGATGGTGACTTCATTGAAGAAACAGAGAGGAGTAGTAGTAAAAAAAATAAAAAAATTAGACTCCCTTTTTTCAGATAAGCTTCAGAAGCAGCAAGAAAAAATATATATGTTGCAGTGTCACATTGTATTGCTTGCACTCGCTTTAGTGTAGTGTAGTTTCATCGTTTTGCAAAGATGCCAAATTTGGGTGTATGACTTGGAATAACCCTGATTATGGGATGTTAGCTGAAGGCCTTTAGATGGTGTCTTTCATCAGACCATCCCCTCCTGGGGCCTCACCTTCCCCACTCCATTTCCACCAGATGACTCCAGCTGAAAGACCATGTCCCAGATTTGGAATGGTCCTTTGGAAAACTGAGTG
Organism: Chelon labrosus; assembly: GCF_963514085.1. Classification (NCBI taxonomy): domain Eukaryota; kingdom Metazoa; phylum Chordata; class Actinopteri; order Mugiliformes; family Mugilidae; genus Chelon; species Chelon labrosus. The sequence goes on along the minus strand of NC_140343.1, from coordinate 22,867,132 downwards.
TCTGTCCAAAAAATGACAGAAGGTCCTTCTCTGAGCTTGATACTTTAGATCACAAACACACATGCTTGGAAATACTCTCCTTTTCCACTTGTTTTTCACAATCTGATTTCACATATAATAGGAAGACTGGTTGTTGTGCAGTAAGCACTGTAATAGCAAAAAGCCTAGCCCTGTCATTTGAAGCATCTTCACAACAACAAATAAATAATTTTAAACACTGTAATTTGGCAACGCATGTATTTTCAACATCTTGCATATTATCTGTGTGTATGAGCTATGTTTGAATTTCCTCCAGGAATGCCCTTCAAAGCTTATTTATTGCCTGGGGTCTGATCTAACCAGCCAGTTATTCATCACACTTTCCGTTTGTTAACTGTCCAGTTAAGGGGCCCTCCCACAGTCCTTTTGTACGTGTTAATACACGAGGCAGTATGGCATTTGACAAGTCATTCTTCTTCTTTGCCCTCCCTTTTGTGAAGTTCAAGAAGCCCGGTGGAATGTAGCCTCTTCCAGCCCGTGTGAAAGCTCTTTCTCCCTTGAACCTCGTCACCACCTCTCTGGCTTCTCCACACTGGGCTCACTCACTGGCACAAAGGCCCAGCATTGTCTCAGTGTGTGCCTTCTGTTGACAGCAACCTGCTGCTTGTCAAAGGCCCCTGTTATTCCATGAGTACTGATGTTTTTAGAAAATGTCCCAGGGATGAAGTCATTTTTTGGGCTGAGATTCGGTTGATTGGTTAAAAAAAAAAACAGAAATCTTACAAAATCTTCCTCTAATATCCCTAACTTAGATTTTTAGTGGGTATTAAAAGGTGTGTTTGTCTGTTTATGTCAATTGAATGCACTAAATTTATGGTTAATTCTGTTACTTAGAAACACAATTATTGTGTTCCAAATCAGTATGCTGCCTTACAGGCTTATTGCTGTTGAGACATGAAGCGTATGAAATATGGCCTAATAAAAATTCAATTGTGAGTATTCTAGTAGAATGACTTGTGGAAATTGTACAGTAATTTTGTCAATATTTCTGTGTTTTAAATTATTTCTAGGGAATAGGGAAATTAGTCGGACCTCTTATGATTTAAATTTTTAAAGTAGCCGTTTTGATATAAAGACGTTTTTGCTCTTATCGACAGTATTGTGTCGACTCTCCAACATATTTTCTAACCTCTGTGCATGACAACTCAGAGAGAAACTCAGCCTTATGCTTTCAGCTGAACTTGATCCCCGAGCCCTCCTACCAGATCGACTTTTCATTACATCTACTTGGTGGATTGTATTAAATGCTTTACATTGACGAGCTCTGGCAAGGCAGATGATCCAACACAAATGAAATGAGGGATATCAAGACGGACACGACAACTGACCCCAGGGCACAGCTCCCCACAGCTTCCCCTACTGGGTCTAAATCTTTGTGACTGTAGACGAAGAGGCTGCTCCCAAACCCCCACCAAGCTGCCGTCAAAGAACATGGCTTTTGCAGGCATCTATGATTGATGAGAGAGATGCCCCTAGAGCAGCAGGACAGATATTTCTCTCCATTGGCTCGGGTACATTTAGTGCTACACTGTTGGCAGTTGTAATCTTCTTATTGCATCTTAATATTCATGCGACAGCCTGATTGAAACCATCTCACACAGTTATGACATAATTGTACCATGCTGTTGCTACGACAAAAGCACGCTCAAAGCACTGAACGTGGCAGTGTTGCTTCATATCTGAATCCTCTTTAACAGAAAATTGTTATAAATATTTTTACATTTTTTATGTCTTGCTTTGTGCAAGTCTAAATTCCAAATTGCACAGGATAATTTAACTAATTCAGTAACTTTGTAGATATAAGAGCAGCCCGCTCTTGTTTCGTGACTCTGCTGACAACTTTTTTGTCCTTTGATATTATAGGTTCAGACAGCACATGTCAGCACCCATCAGTAAAGACATACAGTGGTAGCACAGCCAGTAAAGTCTTTAGTTGTGTGCACACATGCTCGATCTCTCCCAGCTGTCTCACTTTACACAGTGGCTCCTGTGTTCCTCTGGGAGTTAGCCTTGTCATCCATCTCTTCAAAGCCCTCTGATTTATGTCTGCGTGTAGAGGTAGGGAGAAATGTGCCCACTTCTATCTTCTCTGCTTGCGTGTGGCTTTCGTACGCTGCTTGTAATTGGTCCTGTAGTTTTTTTTTTCCCTTCAACCAATGATGGTTTGCCAACAGGTGCCCTCTTCATCTGTCAGGGCTGATGAGTAATAACCAAATTCACGGTCAGGGTTTCACCCACCTGTCATTCTGCAGGATATATAAACTACTGAATCATTATTCAATGCAGCTATTTGTCCTTTAAAAATAAAATCACAACCTGTTCTATTGCTGGCAGAAAGAAAAAAATCTCTATCCTTCGCCCCATTAATCAACGAAGGTAGAGTTTCCATTTACTTTGCTTATTACAACCTCGTGTTTTAATGAGATTATAATACGTTTTTCTCTCAGTTAACCAAGTTGTAATCAAATTCTAGTAATAAATCACTAGATTGATGTAACATACAGAGCTATTCTTTGTAAATGCACTTTATATATTTAAATTCTTATGCAGTGCAATCATCACATTTGTACTGCAGCAGGACAATGACCTTAAACATGCTGTCAGCCATGAAGAGCTAGAACAAGGAGTACTGCTACATACTGAGCCGTGTTCCCAGCATCATTACCCCTTGAGATCTAGAATCGCACGATGAGACTGAAGACTTTGAGTCAGAGGAGCTGTGGAAATTTTCCTGGAACAGCCTACCTGCCAAGTAACAGTGTGTGCTTAGTGCACCTATGAGAAGTTGTGCTGTTTTAGACCACGTCAGTGCTTGCATTAACAGCTTAAACTAACTGAAAGCAGAGGTGTGAACACACCCAGGTGTGAGCACACTGAGGTCGCATTTGAGTGATCCGATCTCAGGCCCCCTTTGGAGGTGGTCTAGGACACATTTGCTAGCTCATTCCTTTGGAGGTTTGAACGCATAATGCATCCTGGGTCACATTAAAGACTGCCTACTCTGCAGGGATGTTGTCAGTTTTGCTTCATTCATTCAGGAAAACGATTGATGATTTTCACAAATATATCTAAAAAGGAATCAACGAATGAAATTATTTAATATGAGTAAACTTCGTGTGATTCGGTCATTTAGAAAATGGCATAGATGTGATCATGCTGACTTATAAGGAGCCATGGGGAGTTAAGTTAGGCTACATATTTCCTCAATCATCACTGGTGTATTAGCGGCCATTTTTCTGACGCTGTTGCAGAATGATGGTGCGTATGGCAGCTTTGAAGTCTATGAGCTTTGTGTAGATCTCTAAAATAACTAATGTCATGGCAGAGATCGATAGCTAATAACTTAGAGCATGAGCTTTTAGGGGGTGAGAGAGACATCACAGCTTATTCCAAATGATGTCTCATCTCCCCAAGTCATCACACACACACGACAGACATGAAAGATCTGAACAGCTCCTTGAATGCAAAGGGTGGTCGATTTAAGATTTCCTTCGTTGTTACAAATGCACCCCAGCAAATGAGAGAAATTAACTTTGTTCTCCTTTGAATTTAGTGCTTATACTGTTGCTGAAGTTTTTACATCTATGGGTACACCGATGTAATTTACTGTCTCAACACCTGTTAACATACTTAGAAAATGAAAGAAGCCATGCCTGCATACCCATGCATGTCCACACATACAGTATAGTAGATAAAATCTAATCCAATAAAATAACTGTCTGCCAAACTTTTTTCAGTTATTTTCCAGTTGACAAGATTACCGCATACGTCCACCAATGAAGAGTGTTGAGTGATATTGAGTTACAGGCAGATTTGCAAGAGAACTGACTCAGATTTCACACTTTGATGGGCGAGTTTACAACTTCCCTACAGTAATGGAGTTTGGGCTCACCCCTGCCCTCCTCCCTTCAGCCCCTTCTTGCTTCCTCCTCTTATGCCTCCCGATTTTACAGTCCACAGATAAATCCTTTTCATAGGCAAGCCAGTGATGTGAACTTACACTACCCTTATGAAAGGATTTACTCACTTCCTGTAGTAGTGGCTCAAGGTTCAGGGGTGAGTGGGCTGTGCTAATGTCAACACTGCAGAGCTAGTGATTCTTTAGTCCGTAGTCCCTTAGGAAAACACAAGCGGGTAGAATATTATGTTCCCTAAACTGGTTTGCGTGGCTCATGGTCCATGGGAATCATGCCCTGCAGTTAAAAGGAAAGAGACCAGAGGATTCATTTAATTCCTTTTTTCATATGGGAACTGGCATACCTTATCTAGCCAGCAGATATATTGAAACAAAGCCACCCCTATGTATTACTTTGGACTTGTTGCTATTAACTTGGCCTCATTATGTCTTATCAAACAAGTATACAGTAAATAAAATGCAGGTTGCCTCAATGTCGTCCTCACACAAAGTTATTTCTTAGTGCTGGTGACTTGCTTTTTCATCTGAAGGAACACAATCAAATTTGCTGAAGGAATACTGGGAACCAGACATGTGAGGATGTGTATGCACACACGGGGGGAAGGTTCTGTTTGTTTATTTTCGGAAATGGCTTTGTGGGAATATCAGATGTGTCCCTTACTGGCACACACACTGACATCACTTCCTGTACCCAAGCCTTGGCTCGGTGCCGCACTGTGGAAGGCTACAAAGTGCATTCTCTGGAAACAGAGGCGCTTATCTGTGGCATGATAGGAGAGGACTGTATTGTTAAATATACTCTACCACCTAGCACTGACCGTTATACTCTCGAGGCTTCCGATTTCAGTAGTAAAGATAAAAATACACGGTCCAAACATTATAAAATTAACAAAAGCTAATTTTAAATATGGAGCCCAGCGAGATTTTTAAACGAACAGCAGCTTTAATGATACTTGTTACGTGGAAAAAAAGGCAACCAGACAATTTTAACTTCAGGTTGTTTGGACAAAGATATTTGAAGATGTCTCATTGGGCTGTAAGAGAGTGTAGAATTTTTCAGTATTATTAGAAGAGCATATAAAACAGCTGCAGCCATAATTGTGTCAATGTATTTAGTATCTGATAAAGAGTCTGTGGTTATTTATAAATGGTCATCCTTTCATAGGAATATGTTATGTTCCATTTATCAGAGAAATACGCGATGATACAGTATAGGCTTGCTTGAGAGTATTTATGTGAAAGAGGGATATGAATACGTTAAGAACAAACACAGAACATTTCAAAACATTATAAACTCATTGCAGCATTACTGGCTTCAGGCAACTCTTATTTTTTCCCCCAGAAAAATTCTTGTAATTCTTCTCGTGTCCAATTTCCGTGACGGTTTTGAAGATATTTTAAGTATGTGGCTGGTTTTGTTAATTTAAAATAACTGGTTCACATAATTTTTTAAGGCCTACATAATAACCTGTATTTTACAAAATGTAAATTTATTTATTGATTGATTGTCTCTCCCAGAAATGTGACAGATATATTCTTTGTAAGGCTTGGGGAAATTTGTAAAAAAAAACAACAAAGCAGCATTTCTAATCCCCTTCGTTGCATTGATGTCATAGTCTGGAATGGCAGTCATGACTTGCATAAAATGTCTGAAAGTGATATTAGTGTTTAAGTCACGCTATTGTCCAAAGGTAGCCTGCCAAGCACTGTGAAATGTGTCTAGTAGTGACTTCACTGCCTGGATCTCACACTGTTTAAACATATCAAAAGTGAGTATTCGCCCAGTCTGCCTCCCTCCTCAATATGGATTTACTAGCTCAACAAATTACCATGAATGATATCAAAGTCAAGCCTAAATCCATTATAAGTAATGAAGATTAATAGAAGAATATAATTCATATCTTTTTACAGAAAATACATTTTGGTCGCAAGTGGTCTTGTCATTCCATATCCAGTGTTTTTGTTCCAATCAGTGTCTGTCTATTTGATACTAAGCCCCAAAAAGGCATAACTGAAGAAATAAACATTTAACTTGGGGTGGTTAGGGAAAAAAAAAAGTAGGTTAAGGTGCATGTCAATCACTGGTGCTTGCCTTTCATGTCCACGTGCTTTACTCATTGTTTAGAATAAGTTACTCTGCTGGGAACCCGGGTCGTGAAATGTGGAGAAACTCTGCACCATTAAAAACCGCCACCAACGCACAGTAACATGAAGGGCTAAAAGGAGAATTAAAATGGTCAGTGGTAGTTTCAGATTGTCCACAAAAAAAATAGCTGCTTATAGTTTCAGCTACTGTGAGAAGCAGCCATCTTTACCTTTTAAGTGCTATTTCAGCTGCTTTCATTTTACTCTTCTGGTAACAATTTAGCTGCTTCCATCTCACAGTCTTCACCTGACATTTGAGCTACTTTTTTATCGTGCTTTTCTGTATATTTCAGCGTCTTGCCCCCTCAAATCACAGTTTTCATCTCTTACTCTTATGGTTGAGCTCTGTTACACTTCAGCTGATATTCAGTGCTCTTTGACATTCAGACTGCTTTTATTCTACTTTACAAATAATGTTTGTACCTTCACCTCGCCAAACTGAAACTTAAAACACTTGTTTGACTAACTAACCGAGTTGCGCTGTGATTGTGAATCTTATTTAGCAAAATAAGTTGTAGAAAAGGAATTGTTACTTGGTCTTTTGCAGTGTCTTGATTCAGTTTTTGCAGCTAGCTTTTATTCGTTTTAATACCGATATATTTTAACTCTCAGTCATGGTAACCAGGAAGTTGAGTAAGCTAAAGTAGGTTGGTTAAAATCCAGCTCGAGTTATTGTGACTTCCTGTGTCTCTGCCCACATACAGTCAAAAAGAGAAAAAGCGGTGAAGGTATATTATCAACTATAACTTTGCACTTTCACAGCTAAAACCACAAAATCCTCTTAAACGATTACTTAGATTACCATTTTTTTGTCATAACTGCCTTTCTTGAAATGAGGCTCTTCAGTTCTAAGTAAAAGTCATTTTAATGTTAAAGGCAGCTTTCGATTGTGGTCATGCAGATAGATGGATCCTATTGGCTAAATAAAGTCTTATGTATTTCTGAAGCTTGGTTTGTTTGCTGTGCCAGCTGTCAAAGGCTGTTGGAGGGTCAGTGGGCGGTTTTTAGAGCAGTTCAGCAGTTCCTTGGTCAGATGGAAATGTTTTCTTTCAGATCTTTCCATTGTCAGTTAAATTCAAGAAACACTACTGTGCAAAGTTTTGTATCTGTGATAAGAGTATGTTTAATCTCCACAAGGGATTTTTTGACTCTTTGTGTTTTAACTTGCATACAGTGGTTAAAAGGTTAAAAGTATCAGTTATATGACTGTGAAATGTGATTTAATTTGATTAGGTCAATGATAAGATGTTAATGTTGAGTCTGCTAGGCCCGATCACAACTTGGCTGTGTTGTCCATTCAATCTTTTGGTCCTAAAGCCTCAGCAGTTTCTGACATTGTCAGAATTAAGTCGTTACAGCCTTGCTTTTTTTGTAAGTTGACTGCAAGGTCAACTTGCCATTCCTGATTGGGTTTAGATTGACTTACCGATTAATGTAGGTTTAGTATTATTTGTCTTCATGCATCTTGCAGCATCTTGGATAGAAAAGTGTACTGCAGTTAGCCTGCAACATATTAAATAAAGATACAATTCATGTAATTTGCAGAGGTTTGTACATATTAGTTAGGAGCTCACTTCAGTGCAACTGTACATTAAAAAAACTCAAATAATTTAGTGCTGCGGTGCCATCTCTATTAAGATGTTTAACGTTGTAGAGCTTGCAGTACAAGATTTACATTAAGACTCTGCTGCATCTATTGGATTAAGGAGATATTTGTGGTATAGTCTGCAGAGTGTCTGGTGGAAGCAAACTGGACTTGTTTTTCAGGCAAAGTGAACAACAGCTTCTCTCATTCCTCTGCTGTGGGCGTTTGGCCAGACCAGCTAAAAGGCAATAGCAGCAGCTGGACAGGACGCACTCTGTACTCCACTGATGACCGAGGAAAAAGAAAGATTACTGAGAGAAGGGCAGACACAAGCGGGGGAGAAGGGCAGACAGACAAGGTGACAGCAGATGCAAAGCTGTAGCAGGGCCGGCAGATGCTAGTTTTATTTCCTCTATAACTTTTCTTTGGCTTCCGTGGTTGTCTGCTAATGGTAATAGCATCACATGTCTGATAGCATTAGAGCGCAGCTTCACTTTGATAAAAACCACTGAAGACATCATTTGTCTCTTTATCAACCTAATCTAATCCAATTGACACCAGTGGTTTATATGAAATTCTGAATGATTACCTGGCAAAATATGCATGATATAATAAAAGTCTCTCAAATGCATGTATACATTTTCTACAGAAGCTACAGAGGAGCTCACTGTGAAACATTACAGAGCAGTTCAAGTGACAGAAACAATTGTACAAAGAAAGAAAAGAGTTTTAACTAATTCAGACCCTTTCTTTCTCACTTCTGCCCATTGTTCAAATCACTACGTTAACAATTTGTGAATGTCGTGCTGTCTGCTGTCCCTTTTCTAAAACATTTTGCGTAATCAGTTTCAAGTTAAAACTGGAAACTTGTCCTTTGTGTCACCAGAGGAATGACCATAGAAATGAAATCAGATCTAATATAAAATATCCAAGGTTTTTCTTCCCTCTTAGGGTCAACACTATTCTCAGTAATAGCCTGCCTATCAGATCGGGACTATTCTCTGTGAAGATTTCCTTTGTACAAATGGAGATTTGGACGGATCCTGAACATTAAACCCCTGCAGACCATGACTATGTACTTGATATGTTTATTAAAATACAAGCATTTGTTGTTCGTTGATACACTTAGCCATGACAACGTTCTGGGAAAAGGAAAGGCTAGAATAGAAAAGTCAGGGATATCTCCAAAATCACGAGGAATCTTCTTCTGGGAATAATGAATTTCTTTGACTATTTCCATAAAAACTTGGTATTTGTTGTTTGAGATTTCTTGCTCTGGGGCAGCTATTGAACCTCCGGCCTGGTCGTCTTACCGAGATTCTGCGAAATCAGAATCATGCCACACTGAGTGCCCTACTTTTTCATCTCTGTGGTGTTTTTTTTTTTCAGTCATTCCCCTCTCTGTTTCATTACATTTTTAAACACTTTCTAAATCAGATCATTCTCCTTCCAGTTTTGTAATCTTTTGGCAGTCTCCCAGAAAGAACTACGTTTTTCTTTGTTTGTCTGGCAGTTGTTTGTTATTCTCCATGTGTGAGAGGAAAAAGTGAGTTGAAGTGCCCTCAGACGTGTTTGTGGGAGTGAGATGTGATGACATGGTTAGGGAGGGAATAGGCTTCAGTCCTTTGGGAGGAAAAGGGAGGGGGGGGGTTGGGCGGGGGTTGAAATACTGATGCACCACAGGTTTTTGCCATTAGGATTTGTGTTTATCGCTTTAGCCTTGCCATGTTTTAATATATACATATATATAGTGCGTTTGCTCTGAATTCCAGGTTGAGAATGTCTGTTAAGGTCTTGGGATTTGTCTCAGAAGACAAGTATGGTAACAATATCACGTCTGTGTTTTTCTCACAACAAGGAGAGTGGAGCTATGCCATACATGATCTCTGGCTTTGTGCTGATCTAACATAAGCTTATTGGACGGCACGGAAAGAGAAAACAATAGCTATGTGTTCAGAGGAGAAAAAAAAAGGATAACTTTTCCCCCTGGCTGTACCCCACTGTTGAGGCACTGTGTTTTTAGAGTCAGTTGGGGGGAATTTAACATTGTTATCTAGCTGTCTTTCACTTAGACTTTAATTATTTCCAAATGTTCCATCTGATTGCTATTGGCAGCCTTTGTATGTTTGGTGTGATGCTCTTGAAATGTGAGTGGGTCTTGGTTGGCACTAGGCTGCAAGGTAATATACAAAGTCTGACCCTGAGAGAAAAAAATAAAAAAAACTGGCCGCATACTTTCTCGTAGTGTACATTACTTTCTAATGGGGGCAAAAAACTGTTTGGTACCTCAATTAGAGTTCAGCAGCTTGTTTTGTGCCAACCTGACTCTATGTGAGATGGTTGTATGTGGAAATTACACACAGAATGTGTATTTTAATACCAGGCTGTGGGGAAGCCTGTTGACCACCTGAAAGCGTGTGGCAGCTGAAAAGGAAGTCACATATCACGCAATAGCTAATGGAGAGTCTTAAGTTGTAAACAGAAGTGAATCTGTGTTTAAGTCCAGCTCTCCAGACATTTGTAGGCGACTGGACTGCTCATTACAAATGGCTGTGAACAAAACACAGATAGAAACCCAACAAACCAGATTTCACTGTCCTCACTTCCTGCTGAGGGCTGTTCTGCTTGACAGTTTTGTTACACCTCTCAATTACTTGAGCTCCATTTTTTTCAACTCCCCTGTACGGCGTGACATATAGAGAGTTGGACAGTGAGGACTAAATCATTTGTGTAAACCTTGCTAGCAGGTTTTCACCTCGGATTGTCCACATTTTTCCAAATCTAGGGCACAGCTAACGGTTAGATATAGAATATGCAAGACTGAAACTGATTAAAGGTCAAAATTGACTGTGTGGTTACCATATATGTTTCATGTTACTCGTCTATATGACTTAGGGTAAACACCTAGACACTTAATAGGGGACTGAGAAAACATTTGGTTGTGTTTGATCCATACAGTACGCTTTTCTCTTCTCCACTGCAGGGCCTTTGTCTCGGAGCCCATGTGAGCTGCTGCCAGTGGGGACGGGACACCCGGTGCAAGCCGTCCTGAAGAGTTTCACCGCCCTGTCAGGGTGTGCGAGCAGGGGAACCACCAGCCTGCCCCAGGAGGTCCACATCATTAACCTCAGAGGGCATACTCCAGAGGGACCAGACAATACTCCAGCAAAAGTGAGTCATCCTTAGACTGTGGACTAAAGTAGTACAGAGAGAAACTTTACACATAAGGTTTATTATCAAGATTTGAATGATAAAAATCCTAACAATGTACTGGCAGATAGCTTTGTATAGACTTTGGAAGTAAATAGTAATATTTCCCTGAGCGTTAATAGCTGCCCTTTCAGTTTCCTTTTTTTTTAGAGGAGAAAGTAATGTAGCTGGGGATTTTCTGGGTAATACGCTGGCAAGGTAGATATATGCTTATCCATGCCACACATTAGTACGGAGTCAAGTTGCTAGCTAGATTGTGAAATATATTACTAGAAAGTTAGTAAACAGTAACCCCGTAATTTCCCCTTTTCAATATAACTCTAACATGAGCTTGTCTCTGACATCACCGACGTCACTCATGCTCATCACATCTCTTTGCTATATTTCCTGTACTTTGTCAGTGTCTGTTCTAAAACCCACCACTCCACTCCAACCACTTATTTGTTTTGAGCAGATCTCTCTAGTGCACTCACTCTGTCAGCACATCTCTTGATAGCGTCCGTAAAAGTGATGTCAGAAATGGGAGAAACCACTCCCTGTCTTCAGGTGTTGTACAACACATTTTGTGGCTGCACTCTCAACCATCTGTCATAGTTTGACAATGAATCACGGGCCGGCAGCCTTAAAGAAACGCTGCGTCTGGATTTTGAACTGTACCAAGTATCATCCCCCTCGGTCACAGTAGTGTGAAACGCAGCGTGTATAGACTTGCCATTGCCACTTTGCTGCTGAAGTAGACTTAAGCATTCCCGAGGCCAAACTTATAGAAATACTGTGTGTGGGAATATTTACAGTATGATGTAAATGAAAAGAAATAAAAGAAATGGCTTCAATGGCTGCCCTTGTTCCCAAGCTTTACTACATGAACCTAATTTATAGAGTTAGAGATCATAGATACTTATACTATTTGTTTTCAGGTGTAATTTGTTTCTCAGTTTTTTGTTTTTTTTTACAGAATTTAAAATTATGTTAGAGTTAGCAGTACTCACTGAACAACCCAGTGACAAATTGAAACAAATGTAGTGTTTTGTGCCAAATCAGACCCAACTATGTATTTACGTACAATTTTCTGCCCTTGATAATGACTAGCCTAGTTTACTTTTCATGTGTGGTCCTAAAGAAAAGCAGTGTAATGTAGATCAAAAATTACTAAAGGTACATTTATACACCTTCATGAAGCTACTTAGAGTCAAAGCTGAAATTGCATTTATTTTGCACCACAAACAGCATAAAATAGCTCTCTGTAATCTTATTTTTGTTCATTTATGTAGATTTTTAGCAGTTTTACAGTAAAATCTTTTCGAAGTAGCATCAAAAGTTAGGGTTTTGGCTAAATTAGTTTAATTTATTGTCTTTAATATTCCATTAAACTGTTTGATTTATGAGACCTCTTTGCGAGACCTGTAACCATAAAATAAGATCCTCGAAAACATACTGCATGCTCCTCTGAGTATGGTCTAGTTCTTGTAGGTTGAACACTTGAATGTGTCCTGCAAAGTGTGAAAGTTTTGCTGTGTTGCATCTAACAACATGATTGTGATTAAATGCAGACAGATGCTCACAAAGAACAAACTGAAGTGGGTTTTGTCTACATGTGCTCGTCGCCATTTCACATCTGCACAGGCCAGCTGAGTGGCCTTTCAATAGATCACTTGCAAGTCAAAGGATTTTAGACTTAAGTGACACTATCCTTCCCTGCTTTTAAACTTGAACAGTCTTGCACAAAAATTAAGCAATCCAACCATATTTTAACTGCTGTTAAAACTGTATGTAGCCCACAAGACCGATGTCTAAATATTGTTTTCACTTGCTCTGGAAATCTTTCTGTTGGAAGTGATGATCCAAGTAATGATTCATAAAGACAGTCAACTGACAAAGACTGGTAGTAACACGTCTCAGTCTTGAACCATTTATTTATTGGGAGTTACAACAAAGTGAGAAGCTCAGAGAAGAACAGTGAAGCTTTGTGCTTTCGTCAATACAGAGTCGCTATTGACTTAACTACAGTTTTAGGAACTCTAGCCTTGATTCTGTTTTAGTTTAGCTATCCAGATCTTCTGACAGTGTGTGGAGGCTTTAGTTTCTTTGTTAAGCTGCGTACAGAATAGCCCGCTAAAATATCTAGTTTGAGAGTCTGTGAAACTCATCTCATGAGATCAGTTTATTCATCTTTTGGTGGCCCACCACCTCAACGGTCGAGTGAGGACTAAAGCAGAGGAGACAGGAATCCAGCTGTCTGTTCCCCTGCCTACAGCCTTGGCTGCAGAAAGTCACCCTGGCTCTGGATGAGATTAGGTGGCCCTGCAGAATCTTATTCCGTTACTGGAGGTGTCTGCTTATGATTAGATAAGCTCCCCTAAAGGACGTTAGCGCACTCTACCCACTCTGATCTTGATTGCATTTCCATCTGTGCGTGGGCACCCACCGGACTGTTAAGACGCAGGTCCTTCCTCAGCCTTCAACAGGACTGTATTGGAGGGCACAAAATGCGTCACATTGTGGCTTCACTGGCAAAATCCGTCCCTGAATTTTCCTGATTGTAGGAGGTGATAATCCAGTGGAAAAAATTATACCTTGAAATAAATGGAATCTTTAAGTCCCTGGCCCCATTAAGCGAAGGATGTTCTGTCCTAGCCTTGTGGAAAAAACAACTTAATGCTCTTGATTATTTATACTTGAACACTGGTAGTCTCTGCCATTAAATCTATCCCTTATTTCTGAAAGCAAATAAACCTAAGAGCAAAGATGTTTCTCTCATTTGAGCTTACATCCTCAGAAGACTCAGTGTCTTTCAATCATTGAAACTCAACAACAGCATTCTTCTTAGTTTTTAATATCTAACGGTAACACGGGTTGGCTTCAAAGGTGCCTCAGGAAAGTTTGTAGCATGCTCCTTTGCTTAGGAGGATGTAGCTAAAGATGTAGCTGTAGTTAATTTACATTCACAACAGTTACTGTAGAGTCTGGCAGCATCCCAGTTTCAAGGCAAAACTGAACACCTGCATAAACTTCTCAAAACGCTGCAAAATGATGAATTTATCCTCTGTCCATCTGTATGTGCAAACATTTCACAACAATAGCTCTGGTCCATTGAAGCCCTAGAGGGGCTTTTAATTTTAATCTGCATGAAATGTTTGAGTTTGTTTTAGTAGTGTAATCCTCTAACTTCAACAAAGTAAATAGGAGTGGATCAGAACGAGGCTTTGTGCTAAAACATGACTAATTATACAGATCAACAGAAGGAATTCAGCCTCTAGTACAAGCCTGCTTCCAATAAAGGCCTGTTGCCTTCCACAGTTGAATTAAATAAAGGGCATACATGGCCACTGTTTGAGGTAATAAAGTATATTTACTGTCCGCAAATACATGATTGTAGTCCCAACCTGAATCTAAATTGTATGCAAAGATACATCTGCTTCCAAGGACTTTAACTTAAATGTTTAATTAAACTTGACATTGAAATATTCAGGGAACCTTCTTAATTTCAGCATTTTTGTCCAATTTTGTTGTCGGATTTAGAGGTGTGCAAATTGATTCCCCTCCATAATTGGTCTTTTCCTGTGTTTGCTTTGGCAAGGGTAGCCTTTGCTTATTTTCTAAGTCAGTAGAGAGGTGCCTGGTCAGTGTGTGATTATGTAGATTTTTCTCTGAGTTTGCGTCCTCAACCCTGCTGCTGCTGGGGGAGGAATGTCTGGGCCTCAGAACAGACTGTATTTGGATGTTTTGAATGACGACCCGAAGCACAAGAGGTGCCTGTGGCTGAGCTTTAAGTGTCTGGGTTGAGAATCTGGTGGAGAACACGGTGTGCTCAAGTGACTCTCACAACATGCCTGCAAAGTCTTGACCAGGTAAGGGGAATAAATCAGCTATTGCACATGGCGTGCATGGGCTAATATGGACAAGGGTAATCCCATGGTCAATTTCAAACACGCTCACACAGTTGCACGCATCCTGCAGCTGCGATGTGTGAGGCCTGCTTCACATCTCTTTCACATCCGTGTGTGAAAGTCATGGCTTGCAGTTTGGCCATATTTTAAGTAAAGACGTGAGAGCAATGAATTGCTTCCTGCCTGGACCAGTGAACCCATTCTGTATGGGTATTAACCAGTGGGTATGAACTGTTATCCACAGAAAGAAATGCACAGCTGGACCTGACTCAGAATACACACTTTGGCTCCTGGCCAATCTCCACACCAAAGCAGAGTTATTAAGCGCAACAGAATACCTCTGTAGTGACTGTGCATAGCACTTCGTCTGGGAAAAGCTGACATTTGCAGGATTTGCGTCAACCATACAATAACAGCCAGTGGCTAAAAAAAATATATGCTAATGATTCAGTGAGGTAGCCTCAAGCCACCCCCAGTACTATTTTCAAATTAAAAGTTGTTCAGCGCTGTAGGATTGAAGCTAAAAATTGTGCAGTCGACAATTTCCCCTTCTTGTCTTTGCATCCAAAAGAATCATGAGTGTTTTTTTTAAATAACTGGTATTTAATACGGTTAATTTAAATTAACAAGTCACAACAGCTGTTCGGCTCTTGTGTCAACATAAAAGAATTTATTTGAGCTGAGTTTCTTGACAGACATCAAATGACTCAAATTAAGTACAGCTTCCTAACAACTGTGTTCAAATCTTTAACTGCCTGGTTCATGTTCCTATAATTTCCGCAAAGAAATGAACAATTTATTGTAACAAACTGATAAAATCAGAAATTTACATCAACATTTGTAATTGTCACAGTGGCTGCCGGCTCATTTCACTAATGCGTTCTGTGGTTTACTGTTTCCTGCTACGTTGTGAATAGAACACATTATTTGGAGAAATTTAATGCCATGAATAGCGTTTTCCAATACTACAAATAGTATATTTGTCTACATTTTAGTAGTTTCTTACATGGACCAGCACAACTTCTGTACTGCATTTTAAAGTTTTTCTGTTTACATGAGCATTATAGCAGATACATACAGTATATGTCTATGTTCAATAGTTCATGAAGACTACAGTCATGACAGTACACTGAGATTGTTAGCTTGAGTTAGTAATCAAGTAGTGGATGGATTTAGCCTGGCCTAGTCAGACTCATTCTTATCAGAGTTTGGATTTCATGATGTTTCAACTGGTAAAGAGTCGACTAATATGACACACGCTTAATCTCAAATGCCTTAATCTCTCATAACTGCCCTTGTTAAAGTTAATACCTTTCATAACAGATGCAACGCAGTCTAAACAGCTCTTTGATAGCAGCCATTTTGTAGTAAACAAATTCGGCCAAGCGGCGCTCAGATGACGTGCAGTGCATGACCCAGCCCAGCAGATCTTCACTGGGCAGAATGCACTCCAACCGGAACAGCTCCAGACCGAAACTCCCCCTCAAATATTTTGTGAGGACGCAGAGTTTTAGCTGTGCTTCCTGGCTAGGGTCGATTACCTGGAATTTATGTACATGCATTCATGGGTCCCAAAAATTTGAAGCCTAATGATTACAGCGCCCTCTTGCCCTCTTTTTTTGTGCATTGGATGATAATATAATGTGATTAACTAAGATTATGAACTTAAACATCGTCATAGTAGTGGTGAAAATGTTAGCTTGTCTGTAGACCTTTAAAATTGTTAGAAACTGATTTTAGTGTTTTTGATTGTGGAAAATTATTAGTAGTAACATAGGTAAAGAAAAATTAATTGATATTTCAGCAAATCAGACCACTTCCCAGTCACTTTCTTATATATCCTGAAATGATATTCTCCCCAGACAATATCCACTGAGCACTGCCAGACAATACTGATGAAAAAAATGCGGCTTACAGAACTCTTTTGAGATTTCAAACAAAGCTCTGGAATTTTATTCAGCATCTCTCTATAACAGTAGGCTGTTGTTTCATAGACTCTTAACTCTCCATTTCAATAAAATGACCACAGAGAATGGCTATTGTCCAGGCGAGTCTGAAATAAAGAGTGATGATTTCTTCAGCTTCAGTGTGTGTTCTGATCAGAGTAACAGAAAACCCTTTCTGCTCTCCTCTACCCATGTGGGAGGGGAACCATGCCAGAGGAGCGGTATCCTTGGATAGGTCAAGTGAAATGACTGTTGGCTGGACGGGCAAACCATAGTAAAGCCAGAAGTGCCAGGTCATGTTTCAGAAGGATGTGTTTTCCTCAAATAACAGCAGGATGATTTTCACATTTTCACAAAACTGAATTACATTTAATGAAAACAGTCTAATGTTGCAGCGCAAGAGCACAAAATGAGAGTGAGTCAGAGTGACATGTGCTGCAGACTCTACTTGTTGCACATAATTCATCCAAGTTTTAAACCCCTTGGGATTTTGAGGCAAAATATCTTTTCGTGGGTTGACTGTTGACCTGAAGGTGTTGGTGTTTTGCCACTTAAGCTCTTACCAAAACAATGACCTCAGCATGAAGAGTTATTTTCTTTCCCTTTTGCTCTGGTGTAAAGGAGTAGGTATCAGATTTGAACATTTTTCCACGTGCTTCTTCTGTCACAAGCTAAAGTGTCCTTTTGAACCCTGCAGACACCCCGTGTGCATTAATGCACACGAGTTTGCCTTCATTGCCGACACCTTGTTCCCAAGTTGAAGCAAACTGTGGACAAAATAAACAGCTCAAGAAAGAGGCCTGTGGGGGCATACGGTTTGGCGATAGGGTAAAAAATAAACAAAAGGGGACGGCGATATCTCAAATCACCCGTCTTTCTCTAATCAGTTTACCAAAGGCAAACATCAAACACAGCCACTGGCTCTGAATCAGGGTGAGGCAGAGCAGATGATTGTTTTATCAGCTGGAATTCGCTGATATCTTAGACTGTGAATTACTAGCTGGAAGAGCTCACCAGGCACAAACAGCTGGCGAGAAGACTGTCAGATACGAGCTGAGCTTGCACACAAGACAAACTACACGCACGCACACCAATCCAACGATGTATTTATTTAAACAAGCTTTTTATGTGTCCTTATACTGCTATCAGTTACAGTTTTTACTCTAATTTCCCTCGTAGGAATTCACCTGATGCGAATGCTCAGGATGGGGGAACGTATGGACTGCATGTGCTCAAAGTCGAACACAATTTTGCATGAATTTTTCTTTGGTCAGATTTTGTGGAAGAAAGTATAAACTATAACAACACTATGTTTACATTTATAACTTTTTAGAAAAAGGTGTTGCATCTATTTGCGAACGATGTCTAAGCTTTAGGCTTCTGCGTTGGTGTTTCCCATTGCAGCAGATGGCTGATCGATACTCTATCAAGTGTTATAACCGATGGAAATGTTTAATATTCTTCTGTATGTGTCTTCTTGTGTCAAAATACAAGTGTAGTTGGTTATCTAAAATCAGCATTTTAGAGGATGGATTGTGATCATAAGTTTGTACTCCTCACAGTAAGTAGAAGATAGCATACCAAGCTAACTAGCTTCCCCTTGCAATGCTAGCATGTTAGGCTAACCAACCTTCTGCTGTCACTGCACTGCAGAAAGAATGTTTGACCAAATAGGAACAAAGTTTAAACCAACAACGTACTGATTTCTTGACAAAAAACGGATTCAATTTCAGTCAGCCTTTGATCCAATCTTATCCTGACCTCCTGACCCTTGTCCCCCCCCCCCGTTTCACTCCTTTGTTATATTTTTCAGCATGTCCTGCTATTCTGCCATATCACTTAAAGATTGCTATCGAGACGTCCCATCTCACTTTGACGTCTTTTCTTTTTTTCCGTCTTGGCATTTAACTGAGTGCAGACTGATTAAAATCACAGTTCAGGGGAAAGGCTCCAGGTAGCATCCCCATCTCAGTCAAATATGTGGGTGGCACTGATAAGAACCTCCCCTCCGTCACTGAGCTCCTTTGCCCCGGCTCCCCTTCCCTCTGTACGCCCTCACTGATCCAGAAAAAACCAAGATCCAGACAGACAAGGCACACGCACATACATGCAACATAAGATAACAAAGTATGATTGGTCCCAGACCTTTTTTAAGCTAACTTTTTAACTGGGTTTCTAGCCAGCCCTCTGTGTTTTTAACCATAGCAGTGTTCCATCTAGTTTAGTGTCTGGCGTTGTTTTTTTGTAATCTTGGATATCAAAACAAGCAAAGCAAAGCAAGCCAGTCATTTTCGTTTGTGTCACTGGATACATTGTTCTTTCCTGCTTTCTTTTTCAAGTTAGTTATTATTTCCTGGGAGGGAAAGTGCTCTCTCAGATTATTCTTACTTTTTGTCTAATTAAAGGAAGTTTCGTTTTTTTTTCTCCAAATTACCAGGGCTCATCAGGCACTTAATTAGCTCTGTCAATAAAGGAAACTCCCTTTTCCTGCAAGGATGCTGAGCCGCACTGATACTGAGCTCTGGCTGCAGTGTGACTGCTGTTTACACTGTTATATGTAACTATGAAAGTATCACATTACAAGGTTGATGCACAGTTTTTTTGAAGCACACTTGAAACATGGTGCAACTTACTTTGCTTTAAAGGTCACGAAATTGCAACCACATGCTCAAGACGGAACAAACAAATCACCCATTACAATTACAGTGACAGCCATCAGCAGCATCTAAATTCAACCATGTGGCTTTGTTAGACAATAAAGGTTTTGTATGATTTATCTTTTTCAGTTTTTGTTGCCCTTGGCGCTGTGTTTGTTGTTGGAGCTGATTTAGAGCTTAAAGTTTTTTTATTTTTCTCTAACGTGTTCATTGTTTACACATGCTACCACTAATAGTGAGCTTTGTGACGGGCCTTGCTTATTCTGCTACAGCTGTCGTCCCTTGTGTGGAGTTTCATTTCAGTAATGTGATAGGCCTCGACAAGCCTCCATCCGTGGCTGCTCGCAAGCCCACCCCTTAACTGTAATAGACCCTGGACCCCCAAAGCCCTTTGCCAGCCTTCTGATAATCAATCAGGCGTTGCCTCCCGTCCCTAGCAGACACTGAAGGTAGCTGCCAGCACCATGAACAGCTCAACGCCACCTGATCATTGCAAACACCACAAGAGGTACTCTGATGCCTGGCGCTTCTGCACCTCTTCTTTCCACACCCTGGCTGCATGACAAGTTCTGTTGCTATGCCCACCAACCTTTCCAGACGTCATAAACGCAGCTCTGTGGACAGAGATGAACACCAGCTGCTGCTGAGTACTCATCACCACTTGAACTGTGCAACACATAACTGATTTAGATTGGTATTACTGTTGTTTACTGGTTAAACCTGGGGGGAAAAAAATCATAATTACCGCAGCTTTCACCCCTTTTGACCTTCAGTGCCTCTTGACACTTCCTCTTCCAAGAGCTTTGTTTATGCCCGTGTTTGCAGGTGACTCATGTCTCCTGGAAATGATTCTGTCTGGGTTTAAAATTCCTCATCTTTTACAACTCTCTCCCTCACTCTCATTTTTCTACTACCTCCCTCTTCCATCTCTCAAAGCCAGGGCCTCAAAGCCAGGCCAGGTATGATTATATCTTGGTTGTTGCTATTCTCAGAGGAGCGATACATTCGCTTTTTCCAGTCTGGTCTAAGGGGGTGTGGGGTAAATAAGCCAAAAAAAAAACAAAAAAAAAAAACGAGTGAGCTGTGATCACCATCCACATTGCCTCATAGATAAATGTTTAGTAATTTCTTCCTTTTTCTTGTCTCAGAGGGACATTTTAATGATTTTCGCAGCACTTTCATAGATCACTAAACACTCTGGATTGTGTTGCTGTCCTCCAGGGCTTACATCTGTTCAACGCTGATAATTGGGCTTTGATGCTTAGTTTCCCCTCTGTTCATTCTTTTGGTGTTTCTTGATAAATTACTTCATGCGGCATCACAGTGACAAGTCTTTGAACACCGAGCATCAGAAATGAGGCCTCCCTGGGTGCAGTGCATCTCTGTTGATACTAGTTTAGCATGCTGAAAAAAGGTCTAATTCCAGTTTGTTATTATTTTCTGTACTCTTCCATAGCTTTTTTAGCCAGCGGATAAAAATTGCTCATAGCTGATGGAAATGTGTCGCCATTCCAGTGAGGCGCTGGCCCATATGGAGACATCAATACAGAAATGTCAAAAGAGACTGAACACAGGTCTACCTAATAAACAATCAGTAATGACCGAGTAGTTGTTAGAAATGCTTTTGCGGTCAAGAGATTTTAGTTGACGATTCATTGTCACACAATTAATGTCGTTGTCAAACCTTTGCAGCATTTCTTTTTTTTTTTCTTTTAACCATATTGAATGTCTGCGTTTCTTTGGCTTCACTTTCGACTTCACCACATTAGAAGTTAAGTGAGATAAATGTGAATATAGTCATGGAAATACTTCTGTTATTTTCATTCAACTGTTATATATACTGTAGGTTAATGAAAATGATTCCTAACAATGACAGAAAAGTAATAATAATTGGTATTATGTGGTTCTGTAATAATTGTGAAAGACAGTGATCTTAGTTGAAATAAATTATTGCCGTTAGAATTTGAGGTAAGCACATTTAACACCTTTGGCATGGCTGGTTTTACTTTACTATGAAGAAAACTAAACTCAATATCATTACTTTGTCATTTTAAAACTCAGTCTTGACATTTAAAAGTAGCCACCTCATACTGACTATATGTCAAACTGCTGGTAACAAAGTAACAATGTAATGTTTTGAAATCTGATCCACTGTTGACAGCTGAACGTTTTAGCTGCTTACCGAGGGCATTAAGGACTGTTGGGATCCTCCCCCACCCCCAGAGACTGGAGGGTTTTAATTTGAGGCCCCTCTTTCAGGCCATGCATTGACATCCATCTTGGGGAATCCAATTGCAAGTGGCCAGCTTAAAGTAAAGTTGTGAACACACCAAGGACGCACTGAGGATCTAACACCCACTATTAATGAATTAAACTAATACATAAATCTAAGTGAGAGTTAACAAATGAAATGATTGAATATGAGCACACTGTAAGTGATTCTGTCATTAATGTATCGGCATGCAGTTAATTGCATTATTGATGCTGTCGTGTTGATGTGTAAGGAGCCGTGTGGAGTTTTGTGTTCACTCAAAAATGACCAGTGTCTTTATTTACCTTTATGACGAGAGATTTTTCTGTCACTGCTCCAAACACAGCGATGCATATGGAAGCTTCCAGTTGTTCAGTTAATTTTAGTTTTGTGTAGGACTCTAAAATGACTTAATGTGTGTGTTTTCATTGAGAGTGAGAGAGATACATATTGTAGCTTCAGATCAGATCTTAAGTGCTGGCCAGGGACACATGTGGAGACGTATTTTAATGCCAGATGCTAACACGGATACAGGTCTGAAAGAGGCCTGAGATTGTAAGGTGACACCTTCCAGCTTTCAGTATTTGCCTCAAACTAGTTGAATGATCACCTCACATCACATTTAAGCGTGAGGAAACTATCTGTGAAACATCTAGTGATTTTGTAGTTTGATTAGTTCCAGAGATTTGCCATTTGCTGGTAACAGTGACCAGGATAATTAATAGTTGCCTAAGTCGCCTTAAAGCTAAATATTTTAAACTGTTCATTATTTATTCTGGTTCAGAGCACATGCCACTGTTTATGGTTAACTTCCTCCATATACAGTTCACTCTAAAATAGAATCGTATATAAATATGATTTGCAGTGACAGAAATAAGTATAACTGGAGGAGAAATGCAGCGCATCAGAAAAATGTTAATGGTTTCCATTTACCATTTAGATCTCCATCTTGATAGTATGCAGTCCATAACCACATCCAACCAGATTAGTGCTATGAATGTTTTTCATGGTGCGAACTCTTTCAAACGCTCACGCTGTCAAATAATATTTACAGTCTTCATCACTGTAATGATAGATCATTTGTTCTATTATTAGTTTCAATGCAAGTACAAAGGCTACATTTTTATAAAAAGAAAAGGCCAATAGCTTTGCAAGCTGTGACTGATTAAGTTACTGTAGGGGTCGTTACATCATATAATGGGGATCCTTGTGGGTCGAATTAGTGATTTACAGGCTTGTACTGCTGACACACTGAATAGGGTTAATTTGATTAGTCTGAGAAAATACAGATGAGAACATTTAAAGAAGAACAATGTCAGGCAGATCACTAAACATTTGAGATTACCGGTCCAATTGAGAATTTTTAAAAGCTCATAAGTAAACTTGTAATGGTGGCGTTTCCATAGGGCATTATTTAAAAGTTAAAAGATGATGAGAAGGTACATCCTTTCCTGAGATGAGTTTGGTTTCAGTGAACGCTCAGGCCATGAATCACCTGACTCGATTTGCTGCAAACTATCCAGGCACTGGAACACGAAAACAACAGTTTAGGTCCCAAAACATGCAACTTTGTTTTCCCCGTCTCGCTAACAGACTGTGAAAATCTATTTTAATGGCAGTCTGAGAACCAAAGGCATAGTTGCATGCTGTAGAGATGGTAACAGAGTCCCGGCCCTTACTATTTTTTTTCCCTCTGTTAACAAAGACTCCACTGTGTGAAAGTTCAGATCCCGCTGAGGCTACATATCAGAGCTAAGCAAGTGCCTTTTAGGGAGAACGCGGCATGCCGTCTTTGTGAGTTTATCAGCAAAGTGAGTACATAAACACCCACAAATCCCGATAAAGAAGAACAATCTACATCACAACAGAGCTGCGTGTGGACCAGGATAGTAGCTGTGTATCACTTGATAACTCTAATTACACATAAGCAAACATAAGAAAGTAAAAGCTTTTTCATTTGCATATTGCATGTAGTGTTGCTGATCTTGAACTGTGTTTTTCTTCTTCTCTCTTGATCAGTTTACGGCTAATGTGTTAACATTTTGTTGTTATGTGCCCTCTCTCTCTCTCTCTCTCTCTCTCTCTCTCTCGCTCTCTCTTTGTTTATTTTTTTCTTCGGTAGGTTGAGCTACATCTGAAGCCCATCCAGTCCATGCTGCACCACCAGAAGCCTCTGGTCTTCGTGCTCAACTCCCCCCAACCACTCATCTGGAATGTCAAAGCAGAGAACCTGGAGCTGCGCATCAAACATATCTTTCATGTGAGTCCAGCATCCCTAAAAGCCTCAAAATCCTTCCTCCCAAACTAGTGTATTCATTTCCTCACAGGCTAAACGGTAGTCCTCCTGTCAGTAGCTGTTTTCTATGAGGAAAATATTTCAAGTTGTGTAAATGTGCAGAGGAGGCCTTTTTACACTCCAAAAGAGGTTTCCCATGCTAAGGGTCTGAACATTGTCTCCTGTGTGATTATGACACAATTAGTACAACTTTAAATCCAAAGTTAGCCAAATTCTTTCTGTATCATTCAATGGGATAAAATGTGCTGTGTCATCTTTTTTCAATCTCTGCAGACAGGGGGTCATATGCCCACCCTTTTCTAACCAGTTCTGTTGATAGCTTGGCTGCTGTTCAAATTAAACCGGGCGTATCCTTGTACCACAAAAACTCTTAACAACAGGAAGGGTTGTTAAGACTAAAGCGGTGACGCTTTACTGAAAAATTGTATGATCAATCACTTTTTGTTTTAATAATGTTGCAGCTAATTGGTTTATAAAAAAAGTGTTTGCTCTTTAATCTATAAATTCAGCTTTCATTTGTAAGAGGAAGAATATGTATTTGCGTCTTGCTTTAAAGTTATCCAAAATAATGGAAAAACTGAAAATGTGACTTGATGAAAATCTGATCTGATCTGAACTCATATAACCCTAACCCTAATAATAATGTTGGCTCTATCAAAATAGACGGAGACAGAGGTTTTTGTTAGGGCTAGGGTACAAATCAGTGAGAAAGACAAGAAGAGTTACTAAGAGGTATCTTAGTGTAGCTAGAAATAGGTCCCCTGGGGAGCCAGATATATTTAGTAAAGGTACCAGGGGGCCTCTCTGGGAAACTTAATAAAAAAATGTAAAAACTGGCTTCTTCGGCGCTCATGTTCAAAGCCCGTGTATCTCATAAAAATATCATAGCAAAATGTGAATCAAAATCCTCAGCCGTGGATTCACTACGCTATAATGCTATGAAAACTATTTCTTTGCCTTCATACACTCCGAAGGATTTTGTGTGTTTTTTCCCAGAAGTTATCATTTTCACGGCATGGTCCAAGAATGCAGCATCAGGTACACAAATGATTTCCATATGTGGTCCACTGTTTTCTTGCTTACTTCTTTGGCAGCATCCTGCCATAAAAGCCAAAGTGACATAGAGCATATGCACAGATTAGAAAATCCTTACACTATGCACTGTACATTATACAGCATAAAGAACTATTTGTTCCACTTTTGAGTCTGTGTCTCAGCCCCTTCAGAACAGAGCATTAACATGCCTCTACTAGACCTTATGAACCGTTTAGGCTTGTCTGACAGTAACTTTCGTCACACAGTCATATTGGTAATCATCACCTCTGCATCATGAGTGACTCCCATGCAATAAAATGTCTGGAGAGATTCCAGGCAAGATATTGTTGTTGTTTTTTTTTTTTTGCTCATCTTGTACCCAAGAGAATTCTCAAAAGTTAGAAAAAAAAAGACTTTTTTTTATTTTCTTGGATTGTAGCCTTCAGACAAAAATCACTACATGCGGACATGATGGATGAGACCTTTTAATTATTATTTCCTGTACTAATGGAAATGTTCTCATGTCAAAAGAAAGTGATGCAGTTCATACGGATGGATGTGCATCTGGCCTGCTTGTGTTTTCTTAAGCTGCGATAACGTGTAGCCAATGAGATGAGTGTTGCTGTAGAGACCAGCAGGTCAGCATCACACTAAGTGTCTCCCCCTGTCAGTGGTGGCCGACAGAAAACAGCTGAAAAGCATCATTACAATCAACATGCAGAGCTGTTTCTGTATAATGACGTTGGACAGCCTTGCTTTTGCAGAGTAAGAGCTTTTTACTTCTGCTTAATCTCAAATGAAATGTAGACGGTTCTAAATTTACTTTTTAAAGTGATAAGAGACATCCCTGTATTAGAGTAATGTGCATTCTCATATTCATTTACAGTAGCTACTCAAGCTCAACTATTCTCATCTAATGGAATGAATGTATTTTTTGAGACAAAACCGAGGTGTCAGCTTTATCTGAAGGCCTTTCAGTTTGATATGTGTCTAACACATAAAAGCAGTTTTTCAAGTGGGGCGAGAACAGATAAAGGACATCTTAACAGTGAGGCAGGAGGCCTCTGGAGTCAGACAAAGCTGGGCTAATGGCTCTGGCTGACTACGGGGGCCTCTGATGGATTAAGTGTTAAGTATTTTGTGTTTGAGCGACAGCACCAAGCCTTCTGGCATCGCAAGCTGTTGGTACCTTAGCCACTCACCTAATGGCTGCCCATGGCCACGGTCTCCACCCTGACACCTCCTGAGCATGCCACAAAACTCAAAAACCACACAGCTACTTCCTGGAGGAACAATCATCACCGCTCTCTTCTCTGTTATTTAGGACACATTCTTTTCATCACTAATAAACTGCAACTGACCATTTGCTAAATGTGTCTGAGGCAATGCTTGTAAAGCTTCCTGTTCCTCCACGGCACATGCAGACTTCACAATGTGCATGTCGATAATAATGAATAACAAATTCGTAGTAACTTCTTCAAGAGATAAAACTGGTGATTGGTATCTGCTGATTTTGCCAAACTAATTGACAAGACTCATTTAACAGCTGCAAGCAGCTAGCTAATTAAATTAATATATCTACATATTGGTTAGAAATGCAGGTTCTGGACAACTGTTTCCTGCTGACTCTTTGAAAGCAAGTAGCTTGTCTAAGGTGTCATAAATTTACAGGTGAAGACGATGTATTATTTAATTTTTTACTAAAAGACTGAGGTTGTGTCCCTATCAAAAGTCTGCATGCTTATTAGTTGATGTCCTGTTGAAGACAGGGTTTTTATGTTATGAGCTAACTGGAAGTTCAATTAAAAGCTTGCTTGGTGTTGCAGAAATACATGTGTACCGGGATGTACAGTATGAGGAACCTTACCAAGTCCCAAACCTTCTAGTCCGTGCTTCACAGTGGAGAAGTGAGATGTTGCTGTGTTGAGAGCACAGAGTAATAGAGTCAATAGGAGCTGGTTTTGGGCTTAACACTTCAGAACAGAGACTCATTGCCAGACCTCCCTCACTGCCTTTCCACTGGAGAGGCTGTTTCCTTGGGCTAATAGGGCTCTGAATCAGGCCTGCCAGTCCTTGTTTCCTGGTCCCAGTGCTATGGCCTACGTAGCCCCAGATGGGCTGCCTGGAATAGGTTCAGAGATGTTGAGCACACTTTTTCTGTTGGCCACTGGACCCTGTCGGCTTTCAAAATGCCAGAATCCAGACTTCTGTTGTAAAACATGCTCTCGACAGTACTTTTTATCAGTCAGCAGCAGGGTTTGAGTAAGACACAAAGTGCATAGTGTGGTATGGTGACGTTCTGGCTAAATGTATTCCTTTTGCTTTTGTGGGATTAGAGGAGGAGAGCCGCGTTGCATCTCCGCTTGAAATGCTTGATCTGGAGCAAATGTTTTATGGCCCTTGATGGAACAACACAGTTGAGATTTGCTGCTGGCTTGTGTCTTGCCCATTGTTTGTTTGCCAAGCTTTGCCTTTCACTCCTGTATTTCTTTCATTAGTTGAAGGCTTGTAGTGTGAGCCCTCACATGAGCCCCCTTCCTCACTGTAATTTTTAATGGAAACCACGAGTAGCCACTATTGGTTTTTATTTGGAGACTGAAACGGCAGAGGAACGCTCCAGACTGGCGCTGAGACATATGGTATTGTTTTGTCCACAACATAGCCTGCCAGTTCACAGGAACACAAGCACATCTGCAGCAAGCGGCATGATTAGCTCCGCGTATCTCATCAAAAGAGGGACGATCAAATCAGCCACAAAATGCATTTATCGCATTAATATCGCTGGAGAGTTATTGCATGCTCATATTCTCTCTCAACCCTTTCAACACTTTCCGTCACCCATCTCTGTTTGCAACACCTCTCATTTTTTTTCAGACAGCTTTTTGCAGTTTCCCAGGCGAAGGGTGTTGCTTAGTTAGAGCCCAGTGGAGGATTCCAGCTCTGATAATTGATCTCAAACATTTGGCATGGCTTCTCCTTTTTACTGCACATGTGGTCATAATATGTTGATGCTTATAGGCAGAAAAGACATTGGAGGAAATATATTGTTAAATGTTTCCCATGCATGCATGCATGATCTTCGGCACAAGCACATTTATCTATCACACTAGATAACAAAATAAATGGAGTAAGCGTATATAATGTTCAAGCTGGTGAAGTCACCAGTTGCCATTGGAGTTGCTGAAGTAACATGACTGCCTTCAAGTACCATTATGAACATGAAAGCCTGAGTTTCAGTCCCCATGGTATGTGGCTCGCCTTTCTTCTACATTCTTTGTTTGCTCTCAACTGCCAAGTCTGAGGAATTACTCTCAAGTTAAAGTAATATCCACAGCACATTAAAAGGTCTTCACAGCTTAGAAGTCTGCATTCAGGACGGTTTTTGGCAGTGAGAGCAACAAATTGCTTAATAAGAGATGAGCTCTGTTTTCATATAGTCAACTTGTGCTGTGCTTGGCAACTGGCTGCTGCGTGTTGCTCAGAAGAATACTAGATAGACATGAGACCTTTGCTTTGGTTGGTTTCGAGGCAAACATGAATCAAACACAGTGTCATACTTACCATTGAAGTCACTGCAGTTTCAAATTTAATGAGGAGTTTTTGCTTTATGCGCGTGCATCAGCAACAAATGTAACTCTGTAGTATTGAATGACAGCGTATGTAAATAGTGTGCAGGACATTGTGTTTATATTTATATATTCTGTTTAAGCCACTGACAGAAATTGCTTTTTGGTTTCCAGCACTTTTTGGTCTGTCAGCGAGAGAGAGAGAGTTTGTTAAAGCCCAGAGTAGGTCTCTCACTTCCCAGTTTCAAATTCCTGAGGTTTTTTTAGAGCTCTGGAAGGCCTGGAGCTAATTTGGCTTTCAGGCTTTCCCCTCTAATTCTATGCGACTAATTATGGTCGTGGTCCCGCAATTAAACTGATAAACTCTGTTCAGCTTGGCAAGGCTTGCGAAGAAGCCCCACCCCCTCTTCGGAGGCACGGGGCAAGACCTCTCCTCTTTACCGTTTTTCTTTGTGCTACTTCTCGCTGTAGTAAACACACTAAAAATAAAGTCAACCTGAATTCTTCGATAGAGTCTGCCTCCTAGGCCCCACTATTTACTGCCTCTGGTGACAATGCCAGGAACATTGAGAGGAGCGTCCAGAGGTCAGACAGATGTTGCGCATGAGGGGATTTGAAAAGTTCGTTCTATTCTATTAACATTAAAGCATGATTGCAATTTGGGGACCACTTCATAAGATGAGACGTGAGACAAAAACGTCATCTCGCGTATTCCTCTTCTATTCCTCTTCAAAGGGATTTAATGTTTTAATGTGGCCTGCCAGCGGTGGTTCAGGTCCAGCACACTGATAGGATACCTTGGAAGAAAGAAAAACAAGCAGTGAAATAAAATGAGGTAGGCTGTCTAGACCGTGCGCTAGGACTCATTTGGTTGTACAGTAGGCTTTCAGCACATGTGAATGTTTATCTCTTTGAAATGAAGCATATGGGGTGAAGTCGGTAATGTGCCAAAAGTGGTCGCTCCTAAATTCCTCCAGGCCACTCTCCCTATCTTTTTCTTTACAAACCTCTACAAGTCTGTTTTTGGGGACTTTTAAAATTCAAAAACACACATTCAGTTGTACTTGTTATATTTATGTGTACTCGCCCACTGTGTATACCGTATTTGCCAGATTATGTCGCTGTCAAGTGTTTGTGTCTTCTCTGTTTCCCCTTGTGGCCATTTTGTTGCTCACCTACACATTTCTGATGACGCACTGCGACGCAGCACGCTGTATAAACACTGGAAACCAGACACCATATTGTGTCGAGGAACATGTGTTTAAAATACGCGGAGCATATTTGTAGAAGCTTTGCAATAACGGCTGGGATGGAGTGTGAGGGATGGGTTTCACCAGTGTTTAAAGAGCTGGTTTAATTTTGGAAAGACTGAGCTTGCCTGCTGTTCCTTCATTTTACAGTCTCAAATTTCTGTGGTAAAATAAGGATGAGCGAAGTAGGTTTGACTCCTACGTGTATATTACTCGCAATGAAAGAACAAATATGTCACTGTCAGTTTAGTTATATGGTTAAATACAATACATAAGATATGGGGAAGACCTTCCTATTCTATGTCTTATTATTTCATTGCAATCTGAACAAACTGAAGAAAGCACGTTGCGCAGATTTGTTAACTTATCCCAGCAGCTCTTTTGTCCTCTAACACTCGTACCTTTTCTCCTCCGCCAGGTATCTGAAGGCTCAGAGGTCTACTTTAAGCCGGGAAACTTCTCTATCTTCACTCAGATCAAGAAGGAAACCCTTCCCCACGGCAATGAGCACCTCCTCAACTGGGCCCAGAAGAAGTACAGGGCAGTCACCTCTTTCTCTGAGCTCAGGATGGCTCAAGCCATCTACATCAAAGTCGGAGAAGGTGTGCACCAGATTCACAAAATTCCTAAACATAGCTCATGGCCCCAAGGCACGCCCAGTCCCCCACACCCCTACCCATTCCCCTTTAGCTTTCACAACTTTACTTTGCTTTTGTGCTTTAGCCCAGGCTAGATGTTACACATGCACTACTAGAGGGAAATAACTTCTTTTCCACAGCAGACATTCACCCTTTCACACAATATAACAGGCTGCCTGTGGTATTTCTGATACTTGTTTGCCTACAGCCTGAAGAATTACTGGATGCATGGGGTGTTATACTACTAATGGTATAAATAACTATTTTCCATACTTGATGCTCCATATATTCATTTGCTTTTAGTTCCACTTTCTTCCAAATTTTGATTTAACCTAAATGTATGTGACCTTAAAACAAACAATGCAAGTAATCTAAAGAAAAAGAGTAGGGAACTGTGACAGGCATTTACTTTATTATTATCTTTTTTGAACAACTTATTAACTGATTTATTGGTAACTTTATCCTCATATTTATCCACAATCAAAATAATTACTGTGGAATTCAAGACAATCTGCACTGTGCAGCAATATGCATAGTGCAGATCATCTAATAATCTCTAGATAACTGTTATGATCAAAAGACAATAAAACGTCACACTAACACCACAGAATTCTGTAGAGTAGATGTCATGGTTAGAATATGTCTGCATACATTTGCATTCAATTGAAGACTGAGCTCTTATAAACTCAGTCTTATGCAGACAAAAAAAATGGAAAATGAATTGCACCTTTCAAATTTTCCAAACTAGAAAGGTGAGGGAGGAGTGTGTTTGAAGTGAAGAAGTGTTGGGGGATTCTCAAGGGAGGCGATGATCGATTTTCACAGATTCAAGATGCCGCCTTTCACTTATTCATTTTCTTTAGGCTGGTTTATACGGCCGACGAACAGTATACCCAACTGCACAATTCATCAGCTTTCAGACAGGATTTTTTTTTTAATGGCTATCTTTCACTCCACGGAAATAAAGCAAAGCTCCTGTCTGGAGAGAAGTAACGGCTCCATTACTGCTGGTGATGAGTAAGTTCTCTATGTATGTTGTTAGTTGCTCTGGAGAGCAGAGTGGCTGCCCAGCCTTCAAGCGTTTGGCTTATGTAACTAGGGGCTGTGGTTTGGCAAAATTCCAAAGTGCCAATATGTTTACTTCAAGTAAAGAACTTTAGATTTCCACTCCTTCACATCTTCAGTAGTGTTTCATGAAGATGGACAGATTCTCACCTTCCTAACTGGGCCCACAGTCAAGGTCTCTCTTAGCTCTTTACAGTTACGGAGAGGAAGGTGCCAGCCTTCAGTTTACACTTTGTCCAAAGTTCTGTTCACCAAATAAGGAAGCATCTGCCTTGTGTTGTTTTCTACTGGGTGCTGAGAAGGAGCCCAACTTTTCAAGTTAATGAATTTTTCAATAGTTGTGAAAGCAGAGGAAAAAACACAAGAAGGTTTGATTAAAAATGTCTCAGAATATTATTTTCCTGTTATTGCGAAGTAATTCTGATAAAATTCCTCACTTAGTTTTCCCACATAAAATCAAAAGAGCCATTTCCTCGATAGGAAGGTCCTGACAGTCCTAGGCCTTGTTAGTGCTACATTTGGAAGGGAGAAAATGGGAATACCAGCTGCAGAGTTGCATGGAAACTTCAGTTCTTCATTTGGAACAGCTGGGTTAATGCAAACATTGACATTACTGAAGTCTCCTTGATTGTGACATTGAAGTCCTCCCAAATGCAGGGGCTGCTGTTTTGTTGCTGACCCTGTGCTCCGACTTATCACGGGTAGATAGACCAAAAGGCTGCATTTCTCCTTCAGAATCAAAATATCCTCACAGATCCCATGCTTCACTTTCAGATCCAGTGTTTCCTGACACCTGCAAGATAGATACCAAGTTCCTGTCCTTGAACTACCTGGGCAGCTACGAGGAGCCACAGACATCGAAGGGTTGCGTCCTGTCTGTGCCCAACAAAGAACGAGAAGTCCACATCATTGAGCTCCAAGCCCCGAACTCCAGCAGGTGAGCAGCCAAAGCAGCTAAAGCCAGGAATACATGCTGTCATAGTTTATTTTTGAGGTCAGGATGCTCTCACTAATCTCTGTGGATTTTGTTTTGGATGGGAACTAACATGATGCTAGAGGGGGTTTACTCTTCACTTGGTGGTGTTTTTTAAGGAAGATATTTCAAAACTGGATCTCAAAGTCCAGGTTGCCAGATAATGTCTTCACTTCCCAATGGAGTGATTATTCTGTACACCCAAAAGACTACAAATCTGGGAATGCAATGGTAGATGTGCTGTATCTCACTCTGTGCTATCTGGTCTGTAGTGCATATGTCTGCTTTTGTACTGGGAATGCATCCAGCCTTTTAATTAGTTGGCTAGACACAAGAGGCACAATAACGCTACATCAGCCTAACCATCCAAAAATGTTTTTCTCTCCCTCTCTCTTTTTCTGCAGTGCTTTCCAGGTGGATGTCATAGTTGATCTACGACCTCTGAAGGACGATGCCCTGGTGTTTCGTGATGTTGTCTTGCTGCTCAAGTGCGCCAAGTCTGTCAACTGGGTCATCAAAGCCCACAGTGTAACTGGAAATCTGAATGTCGTGGTAAGCTAGCAGCATAACAAAAGACATACGCTTTTGCGTGACTGAATATCTTTTATTGCGTTACAGAGAACAAAGCAGAATTTGTATAGTTGTGTCACGCATCATTGTGGTTCACAAGTCACGTCACAGACAGAAATGTCAACACTTTGCACCGCTGGCCAGGGAATTTGTCACACAAGATGCGTGCTGAAGTGGCGCCTGGTCAACATGGCAGGACAGGGTGGGGATAACGGGTTTGGAGGAACTGTGAAATTTCATCGTGACAGATCCAGGGATTGTCGTTACTCACAGAGAGCCAGGGGCTAGAGTGGTGGGGGCATAACATATTTTTACAGCCAAGGCTACTGCAGCACTTGAACTGCGCAGAGCCCTCGCTGCGTCCCAGCATTCATAGTGTGAATTATGAGCAGTGCTTGCTTCAGGCAGTTTCTTATACGAAAGACAAACACTGGCTAATAACTAAAATATATCAGAGTAACCTTAACTTAGAATTATGGTTTTGTACATATCAACACTGAGCATGAGTATATAGTTTTGAAATTAAATCTCCATTAGTGCTACACAAGTCTCTCAGGATCCCGACAACCCATAAGAGTTTGACACCTGTGCAAACTCTGGAAGAGTACTTTAACTGTAGATCATGTCAATACAGAACTGGCAGTTGGCCAAGCCCTATAGTGCCTCCAGGGTCAGAATTTCTCCTGAGTGAATAAATCAATGAAGAAAATCTAAAAGGCGCTCACCAATATCGTGCATTTCTGAATATTTCACATGTGACATCATTTACTATATTGTGGACACTCATTAGTGGCACTGTTCATTAGTTTGCTATTTACTTGTACCTGTCTGCTCTCTTAGCCTTGTTCTGGTTCCGGTGGAGAGGTTTTCATGCTTCCTCAGTGTGTAGTGTTGCTGCTGCAGCCATGACACTGCACTTTTACCAGGTGCAGCGTGTTTGTACAGCTGCCGAGTTGTGGCTGGACAGTAAGTCAGTCAGGTTGTTTGAGTGTAAAGCTCAGAATCTGTGAAACTTATCAGTGGGACTTGAAAAGCAACACAAATCGATGGTCATGCATCGTGCACTCAACAAATATACCCAATTATACAGCTTGTACTACAGTTTAGCATATACTGTACAACGTGTGGGTTTCAAATTTCGATAATCCACTGTATATTTTGTTATTTTACTGGATTACATGCAGTTTTCCACCAGCAGAATGAACATTTCAGCATTTGCGAAGTTGCAGCCGTCATACATTTTCAGCCATATTTGCAGAACGGCTGAAGGAATGACGTCGACAGTCAGTCTGCTGGTCCACCACTTCAACGCTTTCCATAAAAGTTCACTCAAGCATTCATAATCGGCTCATAAGGAACTGACAGACCCCCAGACCTTCACTCAGTACCATCAGCAGATCCAGATTTGAGTTTTTCTCAATACTATGGGTTTAGTGCTAGAGAGGAGAGAGAGAAGAGATTCAGAACTGATGCAAAGGAATAGGTGCAGTGCAATCATGCACATCTATAATGAGATCACTGTCGGTTATACAAATGTCTTTGCATTTAGCAGTTTTTTTATAAGGATTTTAGGTTTATTGTGAATCACAACCTGGTACAAACAGCTGATAGTGGCATTCTTCGTCCTCATCTACAGTATGTTACACCCCTGCAATGTCAGTATAAACACAAGGTCATGTAGTAGCTCTCAAACCACTGAAAAAACCAACATTTTCAATTTTACTCAACAAAAGTGGTACACACGACGCTGCGCTTGTGCAACCAGTATCTGGGAGGTCGTCAGCTATGCAAGTGGTGTGATGGCCTCATAAAGCCAAGACCTCACTTCTGTCAGAAACTGTGTTCTCCTCCGTGTTGCTCAAGAGACTTGAATCTGTGGGAAACGACTGTGAGAAAGAATGAGTCCTCCCTCTCAGAGGGAGCAGCAGGGCAGGACACGAATTTTAGGAGCAAACTAACATGTTGGATTCTCAGCATTGATCGAGCTGCGACACGCCCATTACCTCACACTCATTCACATGATTCACACTTGACACGGAATAAGCGCAGGACTGGGCTTGAAGTTGAATATCTGTGATTACACCTAAACTGTAAATCGTGTCTTTTGTGCGAGAACATCTTAAATTGACTCACTTGAATTTGTGCTCGTCCAGAAGCAACGCTGTCTTTATTTTGGATGGAAAACATATATCGCGCTTTCTTCCCACAGGCCTCTGATACCGTGAGTGTTAGCTCACAGATGTCCGTGTCAAAACTGCCGAAGCAGCACTTGCCGTCAGGGCCGCAAGCCTTGATCAAGTGGGCACAGGAGCATGGCTACAGTCCAGTCACATCTTACACCAACACTCCCGTGGCTAACCACTTCAATATCCGACTTAGAGAGCCAGGTAATCTGAATAACAATCCTCTAAATCCTGTAAATGATGCCAAAGCAAAAGTAAAAATATTTTATGCATATAAATTCTGGCTAACATAAAAGCAACACATACATTTTAGCATCTGCCGTAGTTGTCTTTTCAACTAATATTCCACATTTGCATGCCCTATTGAGAAACTAGCATGAAAAAGTAAAAAAATATTCATGCCTCTTGGTCAGTCTTCCTTCCTGTAAAGTCAGCCTCACAAGGTTCTGTGCCTTCCAGATGTGGTGGATCCTCCAGAGAGTCTCTTGCCTCCTGAACTCACCATCCTGCGTAATTCCAGTCCTCATCCTGAACCTGGGACGGCTTTGCGACGCTCTGGTGTGCCCTTTCCATTTGCTCCATCTTCGCCTGACGTGCCCCACCCGCCCTCGGTCTTTGGCGAGCAGTGGGACATCGGACAAACTGAGGCCATTCAGAGCGGCCTCACTCTACAGTGTGAGGACAAGAGAATGGTGGTCAGCATTGCCAAAGAGACCCTGGAAGTGAGTGGGCATGGTGAAGTTTTATCATAGATCCTGCACGCAGAGCTACATTAAATCCGTCAATCATCATTATCTATAACATTATGCTGTAGAGTGTCGCTGTGGGCTGGAGCTTGTACAAACTGGTAATGGCTGAGAAGCAGGGTACACCCTGGAATAGTAACTGGTCCATTAGGGCTAGAATTAATAATCATTTTAAATAGTTAAGTTTCATATTTTTACATAATGAACTTATCCAAATATACACAAAACCAAAAACTCAGATTAAAATAACATGGGCTGTATATGCAATATATTGTGTGTATATTATTATTTATATTATATAATTTTTACTCAAAATACTTTACTACAAAAAGACCCATTGTGTTTATTTGAATGACTTTGGTCTTAATTCAATGTCATCAATGGTTACATATTCAAATTTGTTCCCAGTGTGGTCATCCAGACAGGCATTTGTTCTTACATCTCTTCTCATGCGACACAGACTCGATGTGACAAACTGTGACAAGAACAACAAAAAGTACCAAAGATAGAGGACACCCAGAGAGAATAGGAGTGTCTAGACCAATTAAGAAATTGATTAGAAATAAACATCCATGTTCTTGATTTTCTTAAAGAGCTGAGTGATTGCAACTCTGAACTATTAGCAAATTATGAAACTGTTTAAGTACCCTCACAAAGAGAATAGTTGCACGTTGATTATTATTTGGGTTGTCCACCTTAGAGCTCACTTTTACCTGCTGCCATGACTTTACCTCCACATACAGTAAGAAAAGTGTGTTTCACTTGCACAAATCTAAAACAAGAAAAAGTAGGAAATGAATCGTCCCCATTGAAGCGAGCGGAGCTGTTCCAAGCATTTGGCGTCTGAACATGGGGACAGCTCAGCCAGCCCACATCACAGAATGGAAACTGGCATAGACTGTAATTAGGAACTGGAGTTAGACCACCTTGTGGGATTTGTTTATTTCTGAGAACTCAGAAGTTTCACACAACCGCTTTGACTTTTTTTTTCCTCCTTTCTTTTTTTTTTCTTTTACAATTCTAAACGAGTTAATAAAGGAAAAGCATTTTTGATTTTTATCCAATGTTGTCATTTTTTGATGTTTCCTAAGGCAAACGGATTAACTAATGCCAGCCTCGCCCTCCAAGACCCTGAATGCAAAGCAACAGTCAATGCCACCCACTACACACTGGAAACTTCTCTGACTGGCTGTCATACCGTCGTATTCCCCATGCAGAATAGCCCAATGGCCCTCCACATCAACACTGTGAGTATAACATCTGGTGTTGTGTTTTGTTTAAAGTAAACTCGTGGCAATGCCAATTTAAATGAATTAAAAATTGTTCTACATTTTGACTTATGTTGTGCTCATTTTGGCAAAATTGTATGATCCAACTTTTATGGATTATTTGTTGTAACAGTTCCCCTTACACTGGTGTTCTGCACGCTTCTGTGATTTTTTTGTGTTCTGAACATGTAGAGCTGTAAGCATCCTTCGCATTACATCACTTTGGTTCCTATGACACATGTAGTTTAGTAGCATGGACATTGTAAGCCTTCCAAGTGGAAAACTTCCTTCGCTTACTTGAAAAAGCGTTGTGGAACATTTCTTAAAGTTGGAGCTGCAACGGGGAAAGTACATGCTGAAATTATATGGACGCAAACTAACATCTAGCCTAGCTCCTCTCTTTCCCAACTGAAACACTTTTCGAGTACCTACCTTCAACTTGGAAAACAGAAATATGTTAGCCTATCTCTTTAGCTTCCCAGTGGAATATAAATGTCTTAGAAAGCTAACAAAACATAACCAGTGCCATTCAGGGCTTGTTGAAAAAGGCAGAATAAAATAATGTCTCATAGGCAGTATAGCACTGTGACTCTTTCCAGTTAGTAACCGAACCACAAAGTTGATAGCGTGTAATCTAGCAACGCCAGTTCTCAAATGTTGCTGCTATGGGAAATGCAAACTCAGAGTCAGTGTCATCTAGATGTCAAGTCTCTTTACATGTTTTTCTACCAAAATGTCCAAAAACTGTCCTTTTTTCTATACAGTGGAACATAGCTGACTATAGTAATACTAATAGTATGACTGTAATTTATATTCCTTTAACGAAATATGAGTAGACTTTACATTTCTGTTGTTTATGCAACGTCAAGACTTGTTTTTATGGTACTCAGCATTCACATCTGACATCCACAGTTATCTTCATTATTACGGAATGCGCTCATTCAGCGTATTTGTTCTAACAAGCAGGATGAATCACTTCCTCCCTGACCTTTCGAAATCTTTTGTGGGGAGAAATTTGGAACGACATATTTTCTGTCCAAGGCAGATTGAAACCCGGGCTCATGTCCAAGGTCATCTTTTGTGTTAGCACTTGGATGCAGAGACAGCCTCTGACCTCTGGTCAAAAGAGATTAATTGTTTGGGTGCCCACACATCAAAGATAGTCTGTTTTGGCTTTTGTCTCTGCTGTGCTGTGATATGGTGATTAAATTCAGCAGTGGCACCAGTGGCAGACCAGCTAACAACCATGTTAGTGTTTTGAGATTAAGTTTGTCCTCTCTCCTCATTAAAACATTTTTTTCCTAAAGCAGCATGCTGACGTGCCTCTGCTTTATAGAGATGTTTTATGTTTTGTCCCGCTTAAGCAAAAAGGACATTCCCACATTTATGCAAGAATGTTTTGCAGACCCCTTTCAAAGATTCTAGTCTCTCCTGAATTAGGCAGCATTACTCTAAATTGATTTGTTTTCCCCTTGATTTGCTAACTGATGTGGATTAAGTTTAGTCAGTAACAGACGTCTGTGTGGACTGCAGGTTGTGATAAGTCATGCCGAGGATGGGAGTGGTGGACCTATGGATTATGACGGTCTGGAATCTGGAGGCATGGGGTTCCCAAGGCTCCCAGTGACGTTGGAGAGAACATTAACAGAACAAAGACAGCGCCCGACCATCGTAGAGGTAAAGACAGTGGCCTCATTGTGGTACTTTCTCTGTAAGAGCTGAACTTCATTGCATGGTGTAAGTTGACAAGGTGAGATCACTGATAAACTACATCTCTATATACAGTAAATCAGGCAGAATTGGAAGAAACTCCATTTCCCAGAGCCCCCTGGTGCTAGTAAATATTCATCTCTCTCTTGCAATCATTGCTTCTTTCCATGATATCTGTTTAATGAACTTGACCTGACCAGTTAGAATTTCTCCACCTTCACTCTGTGGAATAGTTTTCCTTTGTCTCATCCTTTCCTCATCTCCCATTTATTATTCTTGTTTATACAGTATCTCTTGGGTTTCTTCCTTGTTTTCTGCTCCACCTCCATGCGGTCAAACACTGACACACATAAGTTGAGGGTGTTTAGCAGTGGAATCTAGTGTCAGATCCCTGCTGATGTTTGTCTTGGCTTTGTATTTTTTTTTCTCCATGCAGTTCAATTGCACATACAAAAAGCTCGAGGAACCCTCAAAACCATTTCCCGAGATTCCCAGGGTTCTGGGACCAGGCAGGCCACCGGTCAACAACATGACGTTTAACATGGAGCTGTACCACACACAACTGTTCAACAATCCTTCGCACCAGCCCTTCTTCACTGTCTCACAAAACCAGCAAGTGTTTGTGGAGGTATAGTTTTCGTTTCTAATACAACTCAGTTCAGAGTGAATGTGTATTATTTTCAATCCTGAATTAAAGCTTCTGGGAGGAAAGAGTTCTGTAGGAGCTCTCTTTTAATCCTTCCTGCTTTGATCTCTCAGTCTGGCATTCTCAAGGACAGTTTGTATTTTGTCTGGTTGAGGCTAAAAGCAAATTCTTACTTCCAACCCTCACGTCCATTGTACTTCCTCTCTGCATGTTTCTATGTAAGTCTAGTTCAAAATATTTGTTTGGCAACAGTAATCATGCTGCCCATAAAGACTATTAATCTCCTTTGAAGAGATGATTTATGATGATATCAGCAGCAGATGCTTCACTGACAGTGTGGACACAAAGCCAGTGGGTTACAAAGAGCTGCCTGTGTAAAAGGCCATGGCACCAACCCCACTCCAAAACTCACACTGTGCTGAGACCTGACCTGAAGCAATGGTCAAAAGGTGCACAAGTACACTTTGATGCACACAGAGTGGCCTTTTGTTTGTTCAGAACAGTTGTGGACATTTGATATATTGTTGTAAATATGCAGTATGTGTATCCAAAGTTAAGTTTTTCACTCTGGCCAAGACCTTTCTAATAAAGATACCATCAGTGACAATTTTGTGGGAGCAGATTTCAACAGATGCTTTCATTTCTAGACCCTGTCACTGGTTAGAATTTGACAAACACTGCAATGAGCAGAGATGGATATGATGCACATATAGTATACACCAATTGGGCATAACATTATGACTACTGGCAGGTTAAGTAAATAACATTGAGCATCTTGTGACAATACATTGTTTTGCTAGGAAACTTTTGAACCTGGCATTCATGTGGATGTTACTTAGACATGTACCACCCACCAATACCAGACCAGGCACCCCCACCCCATAGCAATGACACTCCTTGATGGCAGCAGCCATCCCTAGCAGGGGACAGTTTTGGAACAACTTAAAAAACACGAAGAACAACACAAGGTGTTGACCTGGCCTCCAAATACACTAGATCTCAAACTGATCAAGTATCTGTGGGATGCACTGGAACAAGCCTGATCCACAGAGGTCCCTCCCCTCAACCCATGAAGTTGTGTAGTTGATATGCGTAATACATCAGAGTCACTTTTTGTCCATTTGATGTATAAAAGTTCTGTATCCACTTTCAGATCTGATGTGGTTTCTCCCCAATCCTGAGGGAAGTATCTAGCTCTTTATCTGCCAAATGATCCATTGTGTTCACCAGCTATTCACTGACATTGTCTGTCTTTAATTCGGTGTGCGGTACTTGGCGTACAGTGGGTGAAATAGCTTTTCTCTGCGAACAACTGCTGTAACAGTGAGAGTGACCTGTCACTTTAAGTGACCCCTTCCATATTATACTCCCATTTGATCCTGTGGTAATAGAAAAATGTTGACAAGTTCAGCTTGTTTTTTTCTTATCCGAAAAAAACAAGAACCATGACTTTATGTTTATGTTATATCAAACTGATGCATATTTTGTTATTTTCCATAAACACAATACAGCAGCTTGGTCATTGGTAAGTGGGTGTAAAATTACAATATTATGCAAATAATGAAATATAAGAGTGAATGTTATTTATAATTCCAGCATTATAAATGAGTGTCAGCTGGAGAAAGCTCAGGGCATTCACTCTCAGCTCTTTCAATAAACAATTTCACTCATCAGTCATGACGTGACAAATGATAAATGGTTGGTGTCCGTAAATTATCATTGTTTTCCATCTCTCTCATGCACTCCAGGTCACATCAGCAGCATCAGACCCAGAGCTGGGTTTCACCATCGTATCATGCTCCATTTCTCACAACTCCAACCCCAGCGTGGCCTCAAACTACAGACTCATTGAGACGGTTTGCCCCACGGATGACTCCGTCAAATACTACCCTCAGAGGGACTTCCCTGTCCCTCACGTTAAGATGGACAAGAAACGTTTCAGCTTCATCTTCAACTCAAAGTTCAACTTGTCCCTTCTCTTCCTGCACTGTGAGATGTCTCTGTGCTCAAAGAGATCCCAGGGGAAGCAAGAACTACCACTGGTATGCAAAATAATCCTCTCCAAATTACTTTTATTCTTTTGCATGTTTGGTGATTTTGCCGTATAAGCCATCAAGGTTGTTTTAGTCTCTCCAGAGTCGTATAGTATCAACAGGGTTGGTTTGAGAAAAATTTCAAGCCAGTCTTGCAGTGCTCCGTCCCAGTGCTGAGCAGGAAACATGAATCCATGCTAGGCTGCCAGGTGTCCAGCTGTTGAACAAAATAGACATCGTCATTTTCATTTTTCTCTCACTTTGTTATACTTCCAACTCATACAGTCGCTTTCTTTTACTTTCTCATTTTGCCTCAAAAATAGTGTTAAGAGTAGTGGCCTGGGGCTGACTTATGATTGTAACTGTGGCTGTTATATTCTGATTGCAATCAGGGTCAGGCTGAGGCTTCTAACTTTGCCATTTGCTTGATTTAGAAGTTTAGACTTACCGTCAGGTATGACAGAAGGCATTTGAGTTTGAGAAATGTGTTTGTTTTTGCAAATCCCTTTTTGCTTTTTTTTTCCTGCAGCTATTAATTCTCTTGTTTTTTCTCATTTTATCTGAACAGTGCTTAAAACCCAGTGCACGCTGTGATTCTCTTTCGGTGGACAACATCATGGCCATGGCGATGAACACCAAGGTGTCCACTAAGCCGCTGGTTGTGGTGGACATTTCGGGACCAGACATAACAGGTCAGTTAGAAGGAGAAGAAAACACTCTTTAAATCTACACTACGTAGGGTGTATGGTACAAGCTCTGTTCGGCTCTGACGGCCACAGTTATGAGGATATATGGTATGATAAGAAACCTGGAGTAAAGGAAGAAGTGGATCTGAAGTCAGAGAAAGCTGGGACCGGTATTAGATCAGACCAAACCACAAAATACTGCACATCACTTTTCTACATCTGGTCGTCATTAACTGCAGTGCGTCTCTTTGGGTGTAAGTTTGTGATGCCAACTCACATTTGGTATGCATTAGCCTGGGGCTGTTTACATCTGTACACAATAGTGTGTTTTTAGGTGCATGTACACACTAGCATATGGCTGACTGTAGTAAAGGGGAGTGTGCTAAAGCTAAGTCCCAGTACTGCTGTTCTGGATCAGTCCACACTGAAGGAGATGTGGAAAAAGAGGAATCATACAGTTACTGAGCTCCAGTTGTTTTCACTTAAACCCTTCACTGTGGCCTCCCCTTTTCCACTAGAGAGGGGAAAAAAAGGGGAGTGGTGGTCTTCTTGTTGGCTTTGGGAGCCTAGCCGGAGCCTAAAGGCCCTTTGGTCATCACTTGTTTACTTCTTCATTCATTGACTCGCTGTATCGCAGTGTCTCAGGGGCTGAAAGTGTGATCAGAGGGAGGGAGCAGTCTGCAGGGGATGAGGGTCTGAGGTCACTTCCATTACATTTTATTTATTATGACCTAAACTATGATGGGCCGATATAACCCATGAGTGCCCATTCTCGAGTGGACTGCCAGAGGTTTTGAAATTAGTATCCCTTATGAGCAATGACATCAACAAGAGACCTGTGGTCAGTTCGAGTCAACTTTATATGCTAATGATTTAATATAAATGACATCACTGTAACGTGTGTGATCTGCAGTCCGACCGATATATGAACATGGCCAGTATTATCCTGTTCAGACATACTGTGGATACATTTTATTAGTGCTGAGTGG
Source organism: Chelon labrosus (assembly GCF_963514085.1). Lineage (NCBI taxonomy): Eukaryota > Metazoa > Chordata > Actinopteri > Mugiliformes > Mugilidae > Chelon > Chelon labrosus. The sequence continues at coordinate 22,823,842 of NC_140343.1, read as the reverse complement.
CTTGGTGCTGTATTGTGGCTTCACGGAAACTGTTCTTGGTTGAAACCTCTGGAGTCAAGATGTAATGATATGTCACATACATAGTTTGTCCAACGGAAAGCACTGACGAGCTGATGCTGAGTTTCTGAAATAAGATAACAATACGGTTGTCAAACACCCAACATTAGAAGCTGTGTTGTGCCATTATGTTACGACCCAGCTCTGTTATGGGTGAGGGAAGCAACATTAAACCAGAACAAAGTGCTTATATAACAAAGTTCTCACTAACTAAATATTTCCATGGTAATTTGTACTAATGATAAGCACAAGTCGCTAAACACTGTTTGGTACACCAACGCCGGGCAAACTGAGTTCAATTCCAGTTGCCGCAGAGCGATCAGCACGACGTTTAAATAGGAACCCCAACCAATCGGTCCTTCGAAGGGCCGTGGGGACGAGCCTCCAATGGCAGACGAGGGATAGCGCAGTGAAATGTGCACACTTTAGAACTGACAGGGCAGAAATGACAGGGGCCATAACACATTCATTATGGCAAGTGGTGTCTAGGATGGCTTCTCGGAAGTTCATGTTGTCAGCGTTGGCATATGCATTGTGATGGATTTTCTGATAGTCTTCTGATCAAATAATAATAAATGATGGGTTAATCAGTAATGAAAATCATGTTCTTTGCAGAAACATAAATGTTGGTATTGGCCTCAAACAGCCTATCGTTCAAGCTATAGAGTGAGTCAGGGTTGATGGGTGGATTTATTACGGTCTAATTGGACACAGGGTTTCACTGCTGGGAAGAGGATACTATATGGGCAGAGTCATTATTTAATGTTGATGTTGAAAGTATTGGTGAACAGGGACTATGAAATTTGTAATGACGGAGTGAGTGACCTAAACTAAAGTGGGCAGCAGGGGTGTCATGCCCACACCAATATACCAGTGCAGCGGGTTTATTTTCCATGGAGCAGAGTAGGTAGACACAGATATGCCATAAACTGAAATAAATAAATCTCAGTAACACTTTATGCCTTCTGATACAAAGGCATCTCTTATGCTAGGATGGCAAGCAAAACAAACAGCCTTTTCAAGGGCCACAGTTCTGCACTGGACTGCATCCCAAAGAACTAAACTTGATCTACAAATCAAAGAGAGCCACTTTTGGCCAACTTGGTGGATGGAAAAACATAACATCCTCAAAACCCCTGCCATCGAAATAAGATTTACCGCTTCACAATATCAATAAGCCTTTTTTATGGATCCGTTAGCGTTCTGAAAGAGCTGAAAATGTGATTTATCTTGGCGGTTGGCAGTTGGGATCATTACACTGGTACAAGTAGCATTTAGTTTAAAGGAGAGGAGAACACTTTGATATCAGGAGTATTATATGAAACATATTGCAGTGGCTGGAGCTGCAGTGTATGAAATATGAATGCGTCAGCCCTTCACGTTGCTTATCTTTCTAAGTAGCCGATTTTTCAGATAAATTTCTGTGATGATGTGTCCTCTTAAAACCTGCTAAATGATGTTTTTGCTCCCCACACGGTCTGCAGTATTCAGTAGTCAGTGTCCTGATGTCAAGTGGCTATAAAACTCAAAACATATCATTTTAATTGTCAAAATCAAGGGATGTTTGTATTTGTACTGTATTTGTACAGAAGTTAGGATTCATGCCTCAGCAGAATGTGGTCTTTAAAAAAGCGACAAATATTCATCCCTGCTATATTCTGAAGTTATATGGAATTTTAAAAGCCATATGGAGCTGGTTTCAGAAACAAGCTTTGAACTATGGAGTTCAATTTTTTGTTTTTTTTAGTTCGAACCCTGTGCCGGGAGTCTTGCAGAGGTGACATCTGTGGTTTCTGGTCTCCATGAGGAAAGGTCAGAGTTGAACAAAAACAAGTCATTACGTAGGAGGGCTCTTTCATTCCATAGCAAGCACACTTACATAAACAAATGACGTTCACAGCGATATCAGTGCTTTTCCGACTTTGGCAACAGCTTAAAGTTGCAAACACAAGTCATGAGTTTAACTTCGCGGCTGCCGTCTGTTTTTGTTAAAGTAGGGAACAGTCGAGACCAGTCAGACAACCTGCAGAGTATTGTTCCCCACACACACCGAGGCATTATTTGAAAAGGTGCTGTGTTCTTCTGTTGCGAGCCTCCAAGTGTTAATGGCCTCTCTCTACATTCTTAGCGTAACAAGTCAACAGGGACAGATAACACGTTCAGCAGTGGGATGGGGCGGGGGGTGGCAGGGAGGACGTCCTCTGGCCATCGTCCCCGCTGAAATTATAGTCTTCTCTGATGACCTGTCATCATCCATTATGCGAGATGAAAACTTAAAGGTGTTCTTTCCAAGAATAGCGCCCATTGTGTCCGAGTCTTGGACGTGCACCAAGTTTGCCTCTTGAGTTCGCCCATACACAAGCGCCTTTGTGTTGTTTGTTAAGTCATCATTCCAGCTAATTTCACTTTTGAACGACTTCCAGATGGCTTGAAATAAATGGGTAAGAAGTGATCAGAGTCAGAAGGTTCATCCTTGAGGACGCTGTCATCTTAAAGAATAGCTGCTCTCTCAGTGTTTTCCTGCTTCAGGTTTCTGTATCACATTCCACGGAGAATTGTTTATCAACACAGTGCGGTATCAGCAATCTGCTCCTCCTCTGGTCTGTGGCTGACAGGCTGACTCAGAGCATGTATTACATTCAGATAACAGTCAACAAATACTGATATGTAATTCAATTTTATCTTGCAGATAATCCCAAAAATACGGACAATCCTTCAAATTACCGTAAGTACAGTACAGTGTATAATCATATCTTTGCACACATTGTTTCTTCCACATTTTCATGTGTGTCCAAGTGAATTATACAGAGCCATTAGTGTCCATTAGTAGATATAAGAATAAAATAAGTAATCATATGAATTGATTGAATAAAATGTATAAATAAACTGATAAACAACAAATGGTGAAGAAATTATTAACTCGGGTCCAATTGGAGGTGTCTTGACTTGATCTTCATAATTTTGTATTTCTTTCTCTCTCTCAAATTGCAACAGATATGAGCAGATTATTTAGCTAGCTGCTGTTATCATTAGCTATTTGATGCTAAATAATAATGCATGCTCTCACATGTCCACCCACCTGTGGCATTGTTGCTCTTGCTAACTGGAGCTAACTAGCTAACTCGGACAGAAATTGTTTAGCATACTAGCTTAATTTTAGGACGGTGATTGGCTGAGCAGCGAACGGCTGGGGTCATTCATCTACTGTCGGCCATCCAGTAAAATGAAAATGTTTGTTTCGCAAAACTTATTCATGCCATTAATTTTTTTATTTAATATTTAATACATTTTACATACATTTTAACGCTGCGCTGCTTTGTTTCCCAGAACCGCTTTACGTGCTGGACACTCCAACTGTGGTGGGAATCGCCTTTGCTGCCTTTGTGATTGGGGCTCTGCTGACCGGAGCCCTGTGGTTTATCTACTCTCGCACAGGTAGGTACTTCACCTGCTGCTGCGCGGCCCAGCTCAACTCTCTACATTAATGAAAAGATAAGATGCAAAGGAATGTCCGAGGGTCTCTGTGCCAGAAATGCCGCTTGCTATTGCCAAACATCCTGCTGCTGACAGGGGCCGGTTCACAATAACATATTGAGTCCTCTACTGTAAATATATCCTGTTGGTCAGCAGCAAGAGCTCTTCTCTTTCCTGCCTTTGAATGTTTTGGGAGCTGTGTGGTGGTCAGCGAATATTCTCAGTACAATGGCTGTAGACGAATTGGAAATTCCCCTTGTTGGGTTTAGTGGGCGCTCACAGGAAAAGACACACAATCTGTCTATTAGATGCCAAGACCTTCCCCATCGTCCCCAGCCTGCTGACCCCAGCTGATCCTTGAGAGGAAGTATGCTGTGAGCAGCCCACTGAGTATACCGTTACATAGAGCTGCCCTGTTCTCGTTGGCCTTAGTGTTTGACCGGTGATCCTCTGTGCCATTGACCTGTTGCCCCGTGTTCTCCACGGATGCCTTTGATGAACAGGGTTAGGAGGTTTCAGTTTAGACTTTAAGGTTTCCAGAAAGTTAACAAGTTAACAGTTTGTAAAGAGCTATCAGTTTGAACGACAGATCAGTTAATCATCCTCCTAGTTGTGAATGTAGCAATGATACAGACACGGGTCTGAAAGATTAGAGTATTACAAAGTGTTCCAGTCATGCTTCATCACATTTAAAACAAGTGTTTACGGAGCAGGAATTCTTTCTGTAGTAAAGATCAGCTGTCAGATGTTAGGGACCTTATCTTTATCACAATATTGGTATTGGCTTCTGTTTAGAAAGCCTCTTTATTTCAGCTTTATGGATTTTATCGAGTGAGTGACCAACCAAGAAACACAATCCTTGGAATCCTTTTCCAAAGATAGTAGATGTCAAATATGAACATGCACAGGGAACAGGTGTAAAGATAGAAGTTATGACAAAATAAGCAGGGCCAAGATTTTCAGTTAAGGGCCAAGATGTTCCTGTTGGTGTTATTAAAACCAGCCCTTGGTCACTTTGGTAGGGTGTTTTAATCCGTATTGGCTGAAATGACCTTATACGGCAATGTGTGCAGTCCTATGTAAGGATAGATGGAGATCCCCTAAAACAGCCACCCAAAATATCACTCCAGAGTCTATTTTAAACCAGTGTACGCAGCGATGAAACATGAAAACAGATTTTGCCTTTAACTGAATTTTCCTGCTGTTGGTTTTTTTAAATTAGATATAATCATTAGAAATCTCCTCGGGCTTTTATATCTAATACTATTCAATTCCTTATTAGGAAAATAGAAGCATAAATTCTTTAAACAGCAACATGACTATATCATTATATTTTTGACATTTTGCTCATTGTCTTGGCACTTACAATAAGTCAATACTGTGCCAGGGATGTAGTCACCTCTTCCAAGAAATCTGCTCTCCACATCTCCTCAGCTGGTCAAACTACACACAAAAGAGACTACTAGACTAATAACATACACAGGCTGAATCACTCACATGAGGAAAAATTTCAAACATTGTCTGCTGTAAGATCCAGACACTGATGAGCCAAAACATTTAGATGACCGTTTCCGGATGTTGGTCCTGTTGGTCCTTTTGTTGGTCTAAAACGGCTCCGATTATCCAAGACCTGGACTATTCAAGACCGAGAGCACCCAACAGGACGCCTTCAGCCTTTCTGTTTCAGACATGGTATTTACACCTGACCATCTCTCCCACATCTGACAGATCACATCACATTACGGCAAGGTTCTCGCCACACGTTATGAAGAACAGCAAATGCTTTTCTGTGGCGTTAAGACCAAAATATCTTACTAATTATCGCTATTGGATGAACTGACATGACATGTTGTTTGGATATTCATTGTATCTGGAGGGATACATCCTAATATGTTTAAGGAGCCCCAGATTTTTCCAACAGTGCCACAATGAGAATGACATTTGTAGTTTTGAGTGAAAATATGGTGCACATTAACCCCCTTTAAAATGAATGGTAATAATTTCTAATAAAGCGCCATCAGTCAGCATTTGGTTCATCATCTGCCTGTGCCATTCTCATTTGCTGTACTTTGTACTTTGCAAAAGTCGATATGCTAAAAGGCCAAACTAAGATGATGATCAAGGAAAACTGTTTACCTGCTAAATATCTTCATATTAGCGTTGTGTACAATAGCATTTAGCTCAAAGCAGTGAGGTGTCTAAACCACAGCTTTGCAGAGCCGCAAGCACGCCTGTAAACTGTAACACTAAAAAACGAAACTGAAAATGAGGCAATAGAAAGAGTACAGGTGTCTGCATTCCTTCAGACTTTGAGGACAGACACATTAGTAGAGATTTTTTATTTTCAAAGAGCGAATATGGTGCTGTTTGTCCGCACTGCAGAATACGTTGACTGATTAAATTCTCGCTGAGATATATCTTGCCATTGTATCCCTTTAAGTTATTCCAAGTTTAGACTGGTGACTGTGCTGTTGTGTAAGAGGGAGACTGTTTGCCCCTGAGATATCGGTTACAGCAACTGCACACAGAGTCCCAGTACGTTTCCGTGACATAAAAAGCAGCATTTATCTTTCCTATCGAAGAAAGATAGCATTAGGCTTGAGAATTTAAATTTCCCCAGACACACGAGGTGAATCCAAGTCCCTTTGTTTTGTAGAGCTCTTGGTCCTGTGAGGGAAAGTCTGCCGGCTGCCCTGTTCTGGTAAACATTAGCAGAACGGAGGGGCCTGAGAGAGGGAGCAGGATGCAAGATTGCCGTGGATACATATGCCTGTCATACTGTATATGCAAGCACTCTTACAAACACACACAACACTTAGCACAAACTTTAGATAGACAAAGCTTTGCCTTGGAGAAAAAATCTCTCTCTCTCTCTCTCTCTCTCTCTCTCTTCTGGGAGGAAAGAAGCTGGAAAGCAAGCAAGTAATAATTGTGCCAAATACTCAAATTAAACACAGACTTGGCTCAATTTCAAAAGCTGTTCATTGTCTGTCAGAGACATTTTTTGTAAACAGACATGAGCACTTTTATATGCCCGTCATTTAGGCGTTGGATCCCGAGAGTCTAGAAACGAAATGCTTATTTAGACATAGAACAATAAACCAGGCAGTGGTTTGAGCACCAGTCACGGGGTCCTGTGTTGTGCTTGTTCTGCTTTATCTACTAAAGAAAGGCTAATTGATCCCAGATAACAAAAGAAATGAACTCCACGAACGAGGGAGGGAAACGTTTTCTCCTCTTTTCGTTTAAAATACCAGCGGTGTGATAGGATGCGAGAGCCTCGCAGCTGAAAACCTGTGGCAGATTACGCTTGAAGATGTTAAAAGTTAAGGCAGATGAAGTCCAGAGTGGTTCTTGTATAACTTTAAACATTTACTGAAGACTGTAAATTGAGAAATACATTGTGTTGCAAGAATTCGTTCATCTACAAAACCCTGTGCAAGAAAATACTGGAATCTTATTTGAGCTATAGTGCAAGGTTTGTATCAAAAAGTGACAGTCATAGTAAACAGAAGGAGATTAGCACATGATATATCTTTTCTTTGTACAGACGAACAATGGAGGCTCTAGAGCTTAGAGGTATTCAATTTGTAGCTTTAACCGCCTCGCTTTGTCATGTTCCTACCTAACCCTAGCTTTTCCTAAATGATATTCCTTTTTTTTGTTCGCTTTTTCCCTTTGGTCCAATCCTCTCCTCCCCGTTGCTCCCACTCCCTCTCCTGCTTTATGTCTAGGTGAGACAGCTGGCACACAGCCGGTCCAAAAGTCTCAGCCTGCCTCGGAGAACAGCAGTGCGGCCCACAGCATCGGCAGTACGCAAAGCACGCCGTGCTCCAGCAGCAGCACGGCGTAGCCCAGGACACCCACCCAGCAGGAAGCACAGTCCGGCCGCCACACAGGAAGGGCCCCAACGGTTCACAGGAACCGGTTTGTTGATCTCCTTCCGTGAAAGGAATTATTTTTGGGGATGGGATACAAAGGAGTGAAAGTGTGATTATAGAAATCAAGAAAAATATATAAAACACTTTTAGTCCTTGTGTAAAGCTGTTGCCACTTCAAGTGTGTGCAGACAAATGTATTGCCCTGGTGTTAATGTGTGTAACAGTTCTGAGACACAGCTTGGCAGGCTTGCCTCACATCAAAAAACAAAAAAAAACCTAAGAAACAAATGTGAGGTTATTTCCAGGCATTTATTTCTAATCCAAATGCTGTTTTTTTTTCAGATCCCAGCCTTTTGTTTTGACCTTAAATGGTGTGATAAAAGCTGTTTGTACCGAGCAGGTGTACTCCAAGAGTGAGCGAATGCAATAAGGCTGTAGTGATGTCAGTATCAGCACGTGAGATGTTGATGGCTGGACCATAACATGTTACTTTATGTCATGCAGCCTAGAACGCGGCAGAGAAGCAAAGCAACCACTATTAGCATGCGGAGAGATGTGCAGTATGAACGCAAGTCGGTGTCTTTTAAATGACAGTGTAGTTATTGAATGTATTCAGAACACGCCAAAAAATGTGAAAGGTAAATGTGAAAGATATGCTGATAAAATTCTTCATTCTATATTAATTTCAGGCTTTTTTTCTATATCGTGAACTCATACACATATAGTATATATATATATATGTATAGTCGTACATTAGACTAACTCTATGTCTAAGCTAAAGGTCTAAAGCTGAGTCTCTGTTTCATTCATGTTACGCAACTTAACAGCGGCATTATGGGTTCCCTTTTACTAGCAGTTATTGGTTTAACTAGTTAAATGAGAAGATGGCTAGCTCTGTCATGTCTGAGTGTTAAGTATGGAGCTGGGGCCTGGAGGTGAATAGCCTAGCTTAGCATGATAACGGGAAACCTCTAGTTTAACATTTTTAAGAAAACAGTTAAACCACAAAACTACTCCTAAGACACAAAATTGTCATGTTTTATTTCTGTCCATTAATTAAAGCCAAGCAGTGGATGGTTAGCCTTGTTTAGCATAAATACCAGAAGTAAACTTGCTTCCCCATGTGGTTTTGAAATGCTAATATTGGCTTACCACCTTGTCTCTGTTCAAAGCTAAAAATGTTTCAAGATAAAATTTTGCATTTAATCTCATATCTTTAATCCAACATTTAGAAATATATATATTAAAAAAACATCAGTCACATTAGAGGCACTTTCATGATCTAACTTCTTCCCCCCAAATGTTGAACTGTTCCTCCATTTCCCTATTCTTTCAGTCTTTATGCTAAGCTACGCTAACCACCTCCTGTACTCAACGTATGGACGTTAAAGTGGCATGGATCTTCTCATCTTACACTCTGCATATCTCCAAATGTTCAATTATTTCTACCAGACTTGTATATTTTTGTGAATAATGTAAATACTCGAATCTGCAGATCTGTTTTTCCTCTCTTGACCTGGATTAACAGATCCATCGCAGTCCATGAGCGCAATTCCTCAGTTTCGAAGTTGTGAAATATGAATCACAGAGCTGAACGGCAGGTTTAACTTTGTGATTCAAGATTGTGGACTGGTTAGAAACACTAGTCTTCACAGCTCCCACTATTAAATAATCTGTCCGAAAAAATGTCTGGAAATATTAGAAAACCTAACCGTCAGAAAATAATAGAAAATGAAAATCAACCCAGACCGAATAAGTCAAAAAGAATCATTTGAAAATCTTAAAAATATAGATTAGTCGTGTTTTTGTGATAAAACAATGATACCCTCTCATCAGACAGAGCCCAAGTCATTGTCATTTTAGCAAGGCAAACATTCAGTGTTTGGATTTCCTTATCCCTCTTGTTTTTGTATCAATCTTGGCACTGATCCTACGTTGAATAAGCTGAAGCCCAAGTTCATTGTTACCGACATATACTCTCATGTTTTCTTCAAACTGCAACGCTGCGGCTACCCCACCCTCTCAGAAGAATATGAATGTTTGCTGTGTGTGTGTGTATGTGGAGGACAAACTGGGGCCCTTGAATCCGCGAAGGGAGGTTCTCAATTTAAAGGGGTCTCAGAAGAAAAGATTTTTTTAAAAAAAGCGGAATGTATAATCTCTCAAAGCTTTTTCTTCCCTTATGTAAACATGTATAAAGCTTTTTACAGAGAGTAAAAATATATATATTTGTGTATAAAGTTATATTTTGGAATATATTTACCAAGAGAAATCTATATTATATGTGTGTAAGTACTGTGAATTATGGATGTGCTCGTACAGGACATGTATGTGTGTGTGGGAGGAAGTATTTAGAATATTCAGTAAAGCCTCATGCCATGATTTATGACACTTGAACATGAAATACTAATATTTATAATATAACATCAGATCAGACACTATGTATTTTCTATATTACATGACGTGTCTTAAAACATGTAATGAGTTTATAATGAATATTATAGTAGTAGTAGTAGTGGTAGTAGTATACATGTTTTTTAAACTGAATGTGTACATGGAACACAGTTCATGGTGTTTTGTTTAAATATCACGTTTTGTCATCTGGTTGGGCATCATTTTGATTTTTCTACTTTGCAATACTGAGTCATTACTGAAGATGTTCCAGATGGATCACTGCTTGTATGAATAACTTTTATATGAAGTCAGATGTTTTATAACCTTTTCAAGATTAATATATATCTTCAATACCGATTTCATACCATTGAAGATGAGCTTTCACATTAAAGTATATATTCTTGTAAAGTGACATTAAATGATGCTTCCTCTGAGGTTACTTTAGTGTCTTATCGTAAAATCCAAAGCCCCGACTTGTTTAGGTTCTTAAGTGCATGTATCCCCTCAACATAACAAACAAATATGAAATCAAACATGAACCCCCTGATGGTAGGAGTTAACCCAAATCTGGATTGAGAAAGTGGATTATATCAAAGGTTTCAGTGTTACAATGCAGGATGGAGAAAATCCAGCTTTCATTTGATTCTGGAAATCCAAATGTTTCCAGTAACACTTTTTATTGAGATGTTTTAGAAGCGCTCGGTTGTGGAGCAACATTCAGAACTTTGCTTGTTTTATCGGCTTTTGTGCCAGATGTTTCCACCGCCAAAACCCATCTGAAACCTTTGTTTTATAAAGTTAGCTTAAATAGTACATGCGGAGCTCTGTTGCTGTTAGCATGTACCATTGCTGCTAACAACAACGCCTTATCCCACTGCACGGTGTGCTGCATATTCCAAGTGTGTGTTGCAGAAGGGAACTGTGCCACAGCCTATAATCAGTGGTCACAGTGGGATTGGGGTTTTCTGACATTCCTGTAGTTTTGCGGATCCTCTTATCGACTGTGGTGAATCTGTCTCCCACATGTAATCACCCATTCGCCCCCACCCCGCCCCGCCTCTTTCCTGGTGTCATGCTGTTAAGAGGCCGAGCCTCAAGTCGAGGTCTGGATATATAATATTTTCATTAAGGGACATTCTTTCGGTCAAAGTTAACAATTGGGAGTCGCTGTTCAGATATTAACATTCCTCCTTGCCTTTTGCCCCAGTGCATGCTGGGAAAAACTCCCTCACTTCCTCCCTCATGGGCATAAACAGATATAGATAGTCTAATGCTGTGTTATCAATCTGAAAGTTTTTATGCTGTACCACACAGACAGTCTTCTAATGTTAAAGTAGCCACTGAACGACTCACAGTTAATGCTGAACTCAGAACAGCTGTAATTGGAGCACAAAACCATATACCTAGTTGTTGATTGTATTTTTAAAAAAAAAACAAATTGACTACCTCATGTTTTTCTATGAATGTGTACTGAGCGTATCTGTGTGCGTGGGAGTGTTTTCAGCTCTATAGATTTGGATTTAGGGGCCCCGTCGAGGTTTGATTGCAGTTTCACATTTAATTTTTCAGTTTTATAAAAAAAAAGAAAACAATGAAGAGGTTCGACTTCCGCATGATGCCAAGATTGTCTTTTTTTTCTTTCTTTCTTTTTTTTGGCATTTGTAAATGTGTAAAACATTAGTTAGCCACTATTGTTTCCTTTGGTTTTTGGAAATGTTTTTATATGCTGTAAATACGCATGACATTTGTATACCCATTACGATCAATAAATTTTCATGATAATTCACAAGAACGACGTGGCCGTTTGAGTTCATTTGCACCATCGCTACCATATGGTGGGGGGACACCAGCGTGCGTGCCTCCTGTATGGATCCAGTTTGGAAGAATGAGCTGCAATAATGATGTGTTAGGCCTGGCTCTGTGGTGGTGAAGTCATGACTCGTCTCTGGTGAGCTCATAACATGATATAGACCATGTGGACCTCAGACTGGAGGTTTTCAGAACAGGGTGTGGGGTGACCACTGAGATGCGTGAGTCTTCACCCCCCCTAGATCCCCCTCCCCCTTCCTACAATCAGCTTTGCTTTTGATTAGCGCTCCTTGGAGGCAGCTGTAAGCAGCATGCCTCGGAGCAGCCTGTAAAGAATAAGAGGCCGGGAGCAAATGGTGAAGCAGCTTATGCCAGCACAGGTTTGAGTTGAGAGGTCCAAAATCTGTCAGCCTTCTGACCCCTTTTCAGGCCTTCGAGATGTCACATATCTGTATCTTTATTTTCCCCGGTCTGGCCCCACCGAGGCATCCTCAGGCTGCAAAGGCTGTTGTCCAAGCGATGACTAATCCAGGGAACTTTTCGACAAACACTCATCGGGCCGTAGACTGTGATGTAATTATTTTCATTTCCATCTTTCCCCTCTGGGTACCTGGAACACAAATTTGTTGTTCTGCAACTAATCCATTCAGTCACTGATTGCATGCGCCTCAGACAATAGTGCATGACAAATACAGGATCAAATTCAAAAGGGCTTTTTGTTTTTGCTTTTCAGCTGCCAGGGCCCCAAACACCGACACTGGGGAGGCCAGGCTAATTTATACCAGACCCTCGGCCCTAAACTGAATTACTTGATTTAAGTTAAGTGAGATATTTTGGACCTTATTGTGTGGTGTACAACATCTGAGCGATGAGACTGTGTGTACCTACCCCCACAGCACGCCTTTGAGCCCAATCACACACAACTACAGTGTAGCTGGAAGAATAACCCTAACATCCAGTGTGCAATGAGCTGAGACTAAAAGCAGACTCAGGGGACATCGCTTTACATTTGTGTTTGCACTTTACACAAAATAAATTCAACAAACTTGGGACTGCATGATAGGAAAGGAAATCTTAGTCGACGAAGTTTAGATTAAAGCAATGCAGGTGGTGACTGACTGGATCCTCTTTAACATTAGTGTAGCTGTTTGCACTCACTGCTGAGGCTGTTCAGTACTATGAACCCCTTTTACCTGAGGCTTTCTCTTGGCAGAATATTCTGTCTGCAAGGTTTCGTGCTTAAAATTCATTCAGCCTTTGAGCTCTCCAAGGATTCTGTCAGGGGAGTCGTTAATGGTGGGCTCAAGCTAAATATGAAAGAAAACTGATAACGGTCTGCAGCTTAAATGAAATTACTTTCAGATTCTGAATCAATTTGGCTAATTGAAGTGTGATGCTGTATTTTCTACACAGCTCTGATTTATGACTTTTTTCATAGGGTCAGTTGCAGTGGCTTCCCTGTTCATTGGAATCTTAAATGGGTGAAAATACATACGGCACCAGCGGCTTCCTCCATGTTGTGGATCTGTAAGCACTTTACAATTCAGCATGACTCAATATTACATTCCACACCTCATTGGCTGATGTTTATGACCGTCTGATCAATGCAAATCCAATCCTTTGTCGGCTATTTGGTGCTGGTCGTGCACAGTGGGTGTATTTCAGTTTGAGTACTGCAGTCCAAAATTAAAACATTGTAGAGAGTTGTCTCCCCCACGCCCTCCAACCCCAGACTCCAAGCTCATGCATATTACCAGGTTGAGGACACTCCAACCAACAAACACGAGAAACAGCGGTAAGCAATGATGAGTCCTACACTATAAGTAAATCACCTGATGTATACATTTGCAATTGTAAACCAGCTCATGTTTTGGTTTTCTAATTCTGTCAATGATAGCTAGTTGCACGGCTGTATACGTAAGATAGGCTATGAAAAAAGAAAAAGGGAGGTGAAGTTACAACTTTTCAGGGCCCAGTAACTCCTCAGCTTAACAGAAAATGACTCACGGCCATGAGTTAGCATGCAGTTTCTTTAAATGGCCATCACTACGAAATAAGTTGAATAATGCCAATACGTACAATAGAAAATTATTCAACTCAGCATCCGTTTTAAAATCAGTTTGGGCTTTGAGTTATTATCTCAGTTATTATCTGCGTTTTTGCTACACCTCTGGTCATGGATATTTTTTGTAGATCATCGAGGCTAGGTTGGGTAAAATCAAAAGTTAGCTCTGATCCAGTTACTGCTTGCTGTCACAGCTGCTTCATGATGTGTTTGCTTCCCTGTCGAACCAAGATTGGACAACTGGCAGTAGGTAGGATCTCACAGGCAGGAAGCACAAACAATTAATATTCCTCACGGATCAATTGCTGATATAAAACATGCTGACTGGTGAACCTTCCCCAATGGGCTTGCTGGGGTTTAGCCCAGGACCCCGACCATAAGCCAGAGCTTTTTACAAGTTTAAAGTCACTGTTAATATTTCTGTTTTGGGAAGTAAACCAATTTCCACCTTGGAGGTCCCTGTACGAAAAAATTGTTCATATCTGCTGTTGAAACACATCCATGTCACCACTTTTAGGTTGATGCATGTGGTCCATTCACAGAAGAAGTTAGTACTCCTACTGATTTAAAAGGTTGTAGCACTGCTTTCTATTCTGCTGCATCAGATTTGGTTAAGGTTCAGACAGAATACAGAATACGTTCCAGAACATTGTTCATTGTGTTCAGTGACGCCTTTTTATGGGTTTGTTATTTACTTATTCACAGCTTTGACACGGTGGAAGTGAAAATGTCAGTTTTTGCTGTTGTTTTTCCACATCCAACTCTGGCCTGGTGACAGTGATGAGGACAAAGAGATTTATTGTGTTTCAAAATTCTCCCAGTTGTCACTTATTTTGGTCTTTCAATCACAATGCTGTCTGGACGTCAGATCAACTTCCCCATCCACAAAATCTTTTTTTGAATGTTGGTTTGAAGTCGCTCCCACAAAGATCTGCCGGGCCAAAGTTTCACCGGGGAGTTTTAATTTGTTTACAACTATGTGGCTCTGATTGGTCGGAGGACTGTCCAGTTGCGTGCAAGGACAATGAGATGTTGCACAACCTCCAAACGATCCCAAATGACCAAATACACACCTCCATGAGGTCAGGACTTTGACTCATCTGTCCCTAGCGACCCATTGTTTCATTATCCTCCCCTAAGTCTAACATTACTCACTTTTATCAACCAATGATTTCAAACACTTGAGTCACATACAGTAATATACACAGAGGTCTTGCGGGTCAATGATGTCATATTCCTCAAACTTGTGTTAAAGTCAAACAAACCGAGCAATAAAAGCGCTTATCTGGTCCAGTTAGCGCACTTTTCCTGTTGGGGGAATTCTGCTGTGTTTAAACTGTAGCCCCCTGACTGAGCTGTGCTACATTTAGCCCCACATCACAGCTGGTTCTTGTGCTGCGCAAAAATATGACCAGGCTACGTTTCATATTGCTGCCAGAATCCATAAAACCGGGCTCAATTTGCTGAATTGCAAACTCTGTTTTGATTGTGGCACATGGGGGCTGCATGTGCATATTCTTTTTTTTTTTTGACATTTGAGGCCCTCATTCTCATTGCTGGAAAACACTAGCGTGATTCCAGTCGGAGGAAAAGAAGAAGAAAAAACTGTGCTGCCTAAAATTACACTCCTCATAAGAAAAAAGCTCAATCACAACTAGCTTAGTACCACAAATATCCCTCTATCAGTGGACATTAAAGTCTTTCTTTCCTCTGTATTCTTTTTGTTTTTGTCTTTATCTCCAAGCTGGACATCTGCATGCACATGTGCAATGTACACGACCATCATGTTCACACATACACGCACATGGGAGCAGGGCCTTTCCAAAATGCATTTCGTTTTACTCACTGGTTTGCTGCCCAAGCCGCAATCCAAACTGAAAACAAAAACACACTGGAAAATATGAGCCAGCGCTCACGGACTCTTCCAGTTCGTATGTCTGCACTGTTTGGACAAACTGTCCTATTTCAGAACGCTGCTTTAAAATGGAGACACCGAACATAAAAGTCGAGACAGACGTGTTGGAATGATTGCTCAGTCCTCGTCTACTGCTCATTTACACCGGGCCGCATCTTCCCTCACAAAGCAGACGTCCGCTTGCAGCGACTCAGCGGTTTCCTGTGAAAAGAACTCTTTTATTTGTTCATCTCAGGTGGTTGGGAGTTTGTGTTTCCGCTGCTGTGGCTGAGGTCGTAACTTTTTAGGAGTAGCATAGCGGTGCACGTGGCTCGCGCAGACACATCGTTCATTTACACCTGACCAGCTTGTGGCATGAGCCCCAGAGTGACTCTAACCACCATCAGAGGTGTTTTTTTAATCAGAATCCAGAGCCATAATGTGTCTCGGTTGCATTTAGACCTGGCTGTTTGTCTCTGGCACATTTAAGAGGTGGCTATGTGAGTTAGGTGATACGCTTGTCCTGTTTTTTGATTGTTATTCTTTAAATCATAGACAGAGTTTAAACTTCAGTGAGGGTTCTAACCATCGAGGGGGGGAGCATAATTGCTGCAAACCTCAGGAAGAGAGGGCAAAAGAGGTTCGACCACAGTTTATTTTCAAAAGAAGGAGCGTTTGCTGTCCTCATTTGGATCTGTGCCAACACAAGCATATCATCTGTGGTGCAGATGACATTTAAGGCAGCTAATGGGGCGTGCTGGTATGTTTGCTGATGTGTGTTTAAAATACCGCATATCTGCCTCTTGGTTTTTAATTTTTAATTTACAGAGAATAAGTTGTTGAACTTCCACCACCTCAGCCTTAGACTTGCACAGACTCGGGAGATGCATGTCTAAGCGGTGCTGCCAGATACAGCTGCTCAAGAACCGGCCGAAAGGGACACAAAACTGTCCAAGATATTAGATTGATATTTAGTTTAGTTCTTTAACCTCCCAGATTGATTACACTAGAGTAGCATGTATAGAAATCATCCAGCAGCAAACTGCAGCAGCCAGCCACCACAGCTACTCACATCTGGCCACTACAAAGCCATTTGATGACGGCTTGTAGGCCAGTGACGGGCCTGCAGAGCTTCTACACTCAGAAATACTAAGAAAGTGGAACAAGCAGTGAGATTTTCTGTCGTCTGTCATGGGAAGATTAAACGCACATTGCTGCTGCTGCTATTATTTAGTATAGTCAGTATTGTATTCTGTGTAGAAATTGAGTTAAATTGAACGTATCATGTCAATGTCAAAGTTAAGGACGTACAATACATGCATAATGTATCAAACACATGTTTGGCTAGGAATTGCATGTAAAATGTTTTCTATCCACAACCCAAATATCTTAAGGGGAGAAAACCAGTGTTCCTCCTCTGGGTTTACTCCTCTGGCCACTGAAGTTGGTAGATTCCAAACTAATTGGGAGGAAAACACTTCAGAGTTCATAACAAGAGACCCAAGTGTTTACTGGTCTGAAATAGGACGCAGGATCTGAAATTTTAATCCACCTCTGAGATGACATACATATTTTATTAGTGTTTTAGTTTTGTGAATGGTCTTAGAAAAGATTGGTCTTCGCTGAGACTTGTTGGTCTTGGAGCTAAACTTGGAACCTGATAGTCAGGGTGACTGATTCATCATGGGATGCAAGAGGTAAAATTTGAGAAATTCCATCTACCTTTAACATAAAATCATTTGAACATAAATTTGATGTGTTTTTGCAAAAATACAACTATAAGCCTGGACATAGGGGACGCCTGAGTATCTTTTCCATTTAACCACACTTACTCTGATTTCTGGTAAGTTTTCCCTTTGACTTTCCTGAAAACACAGCTCTAGTTTTCTGCCAGGGCCCACAAGTGACACACAGCACAAGTTGCAGCAGCAGCAGCGAAGGCCAGACTTCATTAAGATTTGTTTTTCCATCCAGGATCCTGTGCGGAGAACTGCCTGCCAGGCCTCCAGAGTTCAAACCTGCGCTGCAACCAAACCAAATAAGCCAGGTTCAAGTACCCTCTCCTAAGTACAACCAGATGTCTGCCCTCGACTAATAATCAGAGAAAATACACACCTTTCCTGCCATTGGTCCAGAGGAAGCCCCAGCTGATCAGTGAAAGCTGTCATCCAGAAAACAGATGTGCGTAGAAATTACGCTCGCAACCTGAGGCAGCACTGAAAGGTGAATGGAGCAGAGGTGTAGTTTAAGAAAATAGTAAAAATGTAGCATGGAAAGCTGCTCTGCACAGGTCTGCAGCTCATACTGGCTGAGTGAGAGGAAGAAGGAACTGTGTAAACAAGTTAAGACTTTTGCCGGTTTTAATTAGTTACATAAATACACTGCACAGTAATTTCATTCTGAATTAACTGGTCATTAACAAAATGCTTTCAAGATAAAGAATTCCCACTTTATTTTTAATGAACACAACTGTATTCATTCAACGCAGCCTCTGCAGCATCACTAAGGTCACTGATAACTGACTGATGAAATGACTTACTGTCTGATTATCAGGCCGACACCATGGAGCAAATAAACAACCTCAGTGTGGATTAGGAGGGAGTCTCCGAATCGAATTCCTCCAACTGGCCCACAAAGCCTCAAGCAGCCCTGAGGCTGAGAGACATGTTCCCACACAAAGACTGTCAAGTGTGTTTACTCGAACGCTCCCAGATTCCAGACAGAATACCTGAGTTCAAATTATTGTTTAATAATTTTACAGTGCAACATATCAGGCATACATCTGATGTTTGATCATTTGCAATATATTGAATGTTAAGTGTTGGCAAAAGTTTGTGATCTATGCTGAGAAAAGGCTAAATTATTGAGAAACACGCTACCATGAAACTGTGTCTTTTACAGCACAGATAGCGGCACAAGCTAAATTCTGTTCATTGAAATAGGGAGGAGAAATTCTTCCTAATATTGTGCAGGTCTCCCTTGTGCCTCCAAAACAGTTGTGACTCATCAGAGAATGGACATGGGCCTTCTGAGGGTGTCCTGTGGTGTCTGGCAACAGAATGTTGTTACTGGTCTTTGGATCCTGCGGGTTGAGGGGAGAGGCCTCTCTGGATTAGGCTTGTTCCAGTGCATCCCACAGATACTTGATCAGTTTGGGATCTAGTGAATTTGGAGGCCAGGTCAACACCTTTTGCTGTTTTTAATTGTTTTTTGAGTTGTTCCTAAACTTTTGCTGCCATCAAGAAGTGTCATTGCTATGGGGTGGGGGTGTCTGGTCTGGTCTAGGTGGGTGGTACATGTCTAAGTAACATCCACATGAATGCCAGGTCCAAAAGTTTCCCAGCAGAACATTGTATTGTCACAAGATGGCCAATGTTATTCACTTCCCCTGTCAGTGGTTTTAATGTTGTGGCTGATTGGCGTATACTATATATAGAAACCTTTGTCAAAACCACACAAACCGTGATACTATTACATGGTCCTGAGCTGATTCCCAAGATCATGTGCATCTCCGCCACTATTAAACAGTCAGAGTTGTAGCATTCTCTGAATAAAATAGCTGTCTTGTGTTATTTTTACCAAATAAAGAAAGAAAGAAGCTCTTGTGTTTTGTTGGCTGCGGAGCCACTTGGTGGTAGCAGGTGGCTTAATTTAACTTGAAGCAAGTTTTACCAGCCTCAAAGCTGCCATCTGTTTTTAGGGTAGCTTAAGGACAAATATGGAATATTTTTCTTCCAATCCTGGTCCTGTTACTGGCAGTAAAACAGCAGAATATAATTGCGAAGGTATCGCTCAAAGGGGCCCTCTTGGTTGGCTGGACTTTGCTAAATTCCACAGACACATCACCATAAAGAGTCTCTGAGGAGCTCTCATCTCTTCTCACAATCTTAATAACAGACTCTTCTGTGCATCCCAGTCATAGTTAGGTCAGACCAGCCTGTGGTCTGTGTGTCTTCTTCCTTCCCCCTCTTGCTATCGCGAGCTCTCCTCATCTATTACCAAACAGCATAAATCTGGTTTTCAATCCATCCTGATTTAATTTGTCTTCCAGCGTTGGTGCAAAGACTCCCGGTGTTTAGAAGTGAGTCACACAGTTTGAAGAGCTCCTCTTTACCAATCTTGTGTTTATACATTCAGGCAGTCAGGCATGACTTGCTCTTGAGGTCACCTAAAGATCAATAATGTCCTGCAGACAGCAATGATTACTGAAGCAGCTCTCATCATGAGGACCCTACACAACAACTTCACGACTCCAGATTCAAACTGAGCACCCTCGGATATCTGCTTCTCTTGCGCTCTGGAGGCTGTCAGGAGTAGAGCGGCAGCAGGCTTGCTAATTTATCAAATGAATCCCTCTGATTTTCATAAAAGTCTTGCGTGCCTGATTGCTCTGGTATAAACAGCGGACTGCCCTGCAGAGAGTCTACACCCTATATGGCCAGCAGAGTAAAAACACTCCGGGGTTAGGACCCAAAACAAATTATTCACAGTGACCTCTGTTTATGGAAGTGTCACCATCTCTAGGTTTCACATTTTTGTTAAGGTTCCTGTCTTTTGCTGGGGCCCAGCTGCACAAAGTTTCCCCCCTCAAAACTATAGGAAAGTAAAACGTTAAGGGCTGCAGGAAGGGTGTGTTGATTGTATGGTCTCAACAGCATATCTCAATCCTATTAATCCATTACACTTGATAAATCACATATTCACAGGATTGGTTAATATCCATGGAAACGCTACACATTCCTCCACATCTGCGAGGCCTACAGATGTTGCTCACCATCAGTTGACATCAGCTGTTCAGTTGATTAAGCATGCACGTGTGTTTCATTTGTTCAGCATTTTCCAGTAATGAGGGCAATTTACTGGTGTGCTAACACCTCGGCGCTGGTATAAATCAGACGTGGATATGACGCAGAGCAGAGCGCTGCGACCTTGCCGGGCAGTGGTGAGAGCTGCTAGACACACAGACAGTGTTGGGGTTGATCTGCTAATGCATTGTCCAGCTGTAACCTCCCCCACTGTTTTATTATGGAGGTCCTGGATGTGTGCCCCAGCAAAAAACAATAAAAAAAAGAAAAAAAAAATCCATATGTTTTGGTTATTTTCAGTTCTGATATAATATTAAAGAAGTTTACTTTTTTTATTGTTTATGTATTATTCATGTAAAATTTGTACATTTAAATGTGTCAAGTAAGCTTATGTTTCAGTCTGTTTTTTTTTTTTTTAAAACTGAACTATTTGTTTATTTGTTGGTTTCAGTCAATTGAATTTCTTCCACGGGGTAATTCCACACCTTACCACTAGATGGCAACAAACAAAGAAAATGTTGCAATGTTCAATTACCACACATTGTATCTTACATATACATATTCAATACTTGTATATTACAATATTTATATACACGTATATTTGAACAGTTTTTACATGCAGTATGGGTAGCTGGACCGACAAAGGTGGCTGACGAAGGCATCCATATAGACACTGATTTAACACATTTTATAATCAACCTGAAATTTCTTAAGAAAAATAAGTGCAATTTTGGCACATTGCTGCCATCTGTTCTTTTGTTCTGGGTCTCAGTGTTGATTTTAACATATTAAAAAAACTCTTACTAAATCAACGCAACCCCTAGTAGACAAATTAGGAATAGCAGCTACTTTTATCAAAAAATTGCAGTTAACGTCTTGTAATTTTGACACTGCAAATTCATTTCGTGGGCCAGACTGGACCCTCTGTCAGGCCGGTTTTGTCCTGCGAGCCATATGTTTGACACTTCTGGTCTAGGCAATTCGTATACATGATGAGAAGGCTCACTGCTGCCAAACATTTCTGCTGGGTGCGCACTCTTCCACAGGCCCATCAGGGAAACTGCTTCATTATATAATTAGAAGGAGCCCGTGGGTAAGGTGTGTTCACACTCCAAACTAAGGAGGCTGATTGCAATTGTGCTGAGAACACTCTCTAACTGGGCTCAGTTCGCTTCATTTGCTTCGGGATGGGCTGTGATTGCTGTGCTCATACCAGCCCAAACCAACCAACCTGGCGGAGAAACACTCACGGCTTCAGAACAACGACCTAGGTATGAAAGAACCTTTAATCTAATAACTGACACCAAACTTTTCTATGGTTAAAAACACCACTACTAATCACAGGCCTGTTAGACAACATTGATTAGATTCTGTTTCTGACACTGACTGAATGATGTTTGCTTGTGTTCATTAGGTTTCCCTAGTTGGAGCGGTATATGTTTCATTATTTTTTACAGGGTTACCACAGCACCTGGACAGTCTAGCCCAAACAAGGACCTCTTAGCCGGTAACAATTTCACCATGTTAAGCTATGGTACAATGCGTATGGTCTTAGACAAGGGCAGTCTCCATGAAGTCTTCATTTTGCATTCAGGTTTTGTTTTTCTCCAAATACATTTCTTGTTCACTAGCTACAGTTGGAGCAGCTGGACAGATTTCTGAGACATAACTGTTATGACCCAACTCAGAAGGAGTAAAGGGAAGCAACATAAAATGAACCAGGTGACCAAAGATTTTGAAGAAGGTTGGTGTTACGTGATTACACCTTTTCGTAAATGAAAAAACAAACAGCAAGCACCTGCAACCTCGCTCTGGCCCCAATCACAGCAATGTTGCTCAGCCACAGATCAGAACTAGCTTTCAAAATGCACAAAGGCACAATACAGCCAATCTGAATTTCACAGTCGGTGGCACAAAGGCAAGCGGTTCTCAACGAGGCGCAGCTGTCCTGAATGGCAGTTGAGTTAACATTTAAGCAGGTGTCCTGATGATAGCGGAGGCTCGACTGGTGCCTGACACACAGACACCACACGAAAGAGGAAGATGGGAGGCAGATCAGGGGGCGATGTCAGAGAGCGCCAGTCTGAAACAGGAAGTTGCAGAGGTCCACTAGACTAAAGAGACATGAGGTTACTCACACACAGGCAAAATAAGCACAACACTCTAGGCTGTAACAGTAACCTTAGATAAAAAGTCAAGGTAAACGTAGAAAATTGAACAAATACACTGAAAAGGGCAGGTTGCGTTAGTAGCAACTTGTTTACTTCTTCTGTATATGTAATTAGGTATGACTCCATACAGGAGCCCAGGTTAGTAGTGCAAGACAGAGACACATATCCTATCCAGACTGCAGGCCGTGCATAACAAACCACAATGTCTTAACCAGATGGCCTAATATTTCATAATGGAGTGAATAATTTGATTATAAATAAACTGTAATTTTACCTGCAATCATAGCATTTCATTCAATGAGGCCCCTGAGACCTGAGTCTGCTACCTCACCATGGCTTCCAAATATATCAGACAGGCCCTCCTAAAAATTAAAATGCCCTGACATTGGCAAAGTAATTTCTGGTCTCGGCAGCTGTGCTGTCAGCTGATGTATATCATCCAGAATGACATTTGATACCTAATATTCAGGAATGAACCAAACTTATGTAAAGGAATATCTGTCTCTTGTATGTAGCACAGCATCTATCACTTCTTACAGAGAAATGTGCTGTGCAGTTGTCCTTGCCTCTAATAATCAGATGCATATGTAAACCTTTCCTGATCATCATCATCATCATATTCAGTTTGCCTCCATAACCTGCAGCAAGGGTTGCTCTTCTACTAGCTGTACCCGTGAACCTGTGTTGTCAAACACACACCTTCCTCTTTCCTCCTAACAATGGATTCCACAACCTTGCCCGAGTAGCCTTACCGTATGAAGGCTGCTCTATTTCTGCCCTTCTTTACAGCTGCCCTTCGTTTGTTTTATTGCTACTGTCCCCAAAGTCCGCGTGCTGACTGACTGGGCCCCGCGTTCCATTTTTACCTTGCTGCTACCGAAGTTGCTGCACGCGTCAAGGTTACCTCTCTCGACTCTGTCGGCGCCTTCTCCAGCTGCCTGTTTACATACTGTAGTTACCATGAACAATGACACAAAGGATTTCAACTCATGAGGCGTGATTTCTCTTTTACAGTCTAGTGAAAGCGAAGCTCCAACTGCACTAAACCTTGTTTTTCAAATGTGTTACGGTGCAGCTCATGAGCAAAGATGAGGCAACCTCCTGGACTCTCAGTTTAGTCTGACATGTGATATGATTTTGGACCTGAACCTAAAGCCTTTAGAATTGAATCAGATTATGTGTAATGTGGCAATTTATTTAATGATCACTTACTGTATTGTGCTTCCTACCGTAATGTCTGTAAATGTACTTTAAAACAATGACATTACTGCAGACAAGTGTTCAATTTGAAAATCTTCCACATTAGCAGCCCTTTCTGTTAGCCACAGGAATGACATTGAGATCAGATGTGCAAATGCTTTCAGAACAATTTTAAATTCCATTATTTTACATGTTTTCTACAACTGCAATGTGAAATGAGCTTATTCGACTTCTTCTAATAGCGACTGACACGATAAGAGATCAAATCAAAAGATGAAACGGTCAAAATGTCAGCTTGGCCCACTTTGTGACCTTTTCTTCATAGCGTGGTCCGCTGCTTTGATGTATGCACGACGTGCACTTGAGAATTCATAGCATCCCTTTGAGGCAACGCACTGAATCACAGATGGAGAACTGTAGCGTGCTGGTTTCTGTACTCCGTGTCACTGGAGACGCGGACACTTTGATTTGAAAGGTTTTCTCTTGTCCCGTTGGGGCGTCTGTAGTCCTTCCAAGAGCTCCATCAGTGCCCTGCAGGAGCTAAAGTGTACCACTCCTGCTCTTCATCTCCCTCTCTGTGCTGTTGATCCAGAAGCTTCAGTGGTCACTTATACTCGCACGCGGAATGCCACTTTCACGGAGAGCATCAAACGTTCAGCGAAGGCGCCCTCAGATCCGCGTGTACTTTTGGCGTTTTCTGACACATTGTTGTTAATCCATAAAAGGAAATGTTTCCTTTAAGTTTCTTTTACGCAATCCAGTCGCGGAAAGACAGATTTCAGTGTGAGCACGTTACATAATTACAGTCGTCTCCGTCTGCCAGCCCGCAATAACTCACTCGAGGGACTTAAAAAATCTGCTGAGATGAATAGTGTTTTTACCATTGCTTTTCTTTTTTCTTGATTTTTCTTTTTTTTTTTCTTGATCCTTCTTGTGCCAGCTGTTTGTGTTATTTGCATGCCTGTAGTGTGCTGAGCCAAGAAAACAAAATGGTGGAAAGATGCTATCTGTATGGGGCTGTCAGATTCCGATATGAAAAGTATTTAACAGGGACTGATGCTAATACAATATAGTCATGGCAACAGGATTCAGTTTAAAACCGTTCCACTATGGTAGTGTAGCCCAGGTCTGCATCACAGACTTGTGCCTGATGTCAGCGTCTGATGCCAGCTTTGGTGCCAAGGAAATGTTGTGTGTTGCGTAAAGATTCAGACCACATGCCTATGGCGGCCTCAAAGCGGATAGGGGCCTGTTCTGTTGTAAACTGCATGGTTAATGACGCCAGTGTAGCTCTTGTGGTAGCCCGGCCGCGGCACCAAATCTCCGTTCCCAGGGGTAAACATAATCAGGAGAGCAATCGTTAAGATTCAGGCTCTGTTGTGATCAAAACTGCAGCGTACACGCAAAAAGCTTCCCCTGGTCTTATAAAGCATATTTAGGCCATTAGATTAGCCACAACTGACAATTAGGCTGTTGGCTGGCGCTCCCACACACATTTTCCCTGAGTCCTGTTTGAATTTCGAACCCAATCTTTGCACGGAGCGAGGAAGGAGCTGCCTTATCGAGCGCTGTTAAAAATGTTGATTGGTGTAGATCGGTGTGGGGAATTAATCTTTTCGCACAGTAAATTATGCGGCTTGTTATTGACATACTTTGTGCGAGGCTGAGACTCAAATGTGCATGTGCAGCGCGTCTTATCTGGGCCAGATGTTTCCAGGTTGACGCCGTTTCAGTGCATGTGACTTAAAGGGTGTTAAATGAGGGAAATGACATCAGCCGTCTTCTGCATCACAGACAGACTACTGTCACATGTATCCTCACATTCAACCCGCTAAACAGGAAATACATTCAGGCTAAAGTAGCAAAGGTGTGTTTGTATATCACTATACCATGACTAACTGGGACTGATCGAAAGAAAAGAACATCCAAAGAAAGCCACTGCCAAAGTGTTTCTGGGTAAGTTTCCATGTTTGTGAATATGCCGTCTGTTACCTGGTGATCTCTGTCATGGTTTTGAAATAGTGCATAGTGTCTTCCCAGACTTAACCTTTTCAGGAAGCTGTGGTCTACCTGCTGTTCGGCAACCACCTGCTCCTCCGTGCAGAGCAGCAAAAACATCTGGAACCTGGAGAGACTTGGCTGCCCGGTGTAAGCCCAGTGAGCAGACACCAAGTCACAGAGAGGGGGGGAATATGGAACGATAAAAAGGCCCTCGCAGATGTTGCATTGCAGATTAATTCTAAGGATCCCGGAGCGAGGACGAGCTCAGCCATCCAGATGTGTGGAGGAAGCGACTCCCAGGGGGAATCTCCTGGCAGAGGAGCAGCGTCTCCTCCAGACGGGACAGAGAGGAATAACTCATCCTCGTTGCAGACTCCTGCCTGCATGGTGTTTTGGGCCAGAGAATCGCTGGGGACGTCCGCTAATTGGCCTCAGATAAACCTAGCTGGCCCCTCCATCTTTACATTTTATATGTATTTTTAAAAAGACGGGGACAAAGTAAAGGAACTACCTCCTTAACCACAAATCCTGAGAGCACTGAGATTTTAGGCTGATCTCGCCATGTTGTCCTGCTTTTTATTTTCTTTAGGGAAATTGACATTACTGCAGCACCAGCCAGTATTAACTGAGATCATTTTAAATATAGTAAGGAACATGTTTTGTGCGAAAATGAAAAGCTTGGACTTGGTCAGTTGAATAGCAAAACAATAGAGTTACCCTGGGAAACACATGCCACAGTGAATAAAAGCTATTCTGAAGGTTTCTGGTGACCTTAATTGTTCCTTCAGTTTGGTATATCCAGGTTGAGGATGCAAGGTAGGAAACTTTCTCCAGTTCATGTTGAAGCTTCCTTCCACTGACACCAGGCTCAGCACTAGTTTCCACAGATTTTCCCTCAAGTCAGCTGTGCTTGGTTCACCTCCAGCAAGAGGAGTGGCATCATTTAGCACCTCAAATGATCTAATGATTAAATAAAGTAAGCTACAGCTGGCAGTCGCTGTTCAGCAGTGTAAGAAAAGACCCGGGAGGAGTGTGGCTCAGGTTCCAACAGAAACAGTCCTGTTTATTGATCGTTTAAACCTGTTCATTATTAGGGGCCGGCGAAGCCATTGGTTGTACTCGCTTGCTTGGAGAAAACTCCTTGGGATCACACATGGCACAAAGCGCAGTTTCTGCTGCTGCCTGAGATGTGTTTGTTGGCACCGTAGAGGGTGGTGGTAACACACTGCGGAGGCAGAAAACGTTTGTGTTGGATAGGAACCAGCAGAGGGGGTTGCGCAACATCAGACTGGGCTCCCTCTGTGTAATATCTGGGATGGGACAGAGGCAGTAGACGAACCATCCGCCTGAAGAAGTTGTCCCAGAGGACAACTGGTCCAAATAAAAGATGAAGAGTGTATTGTGACTCAGACTTTGTCATAAATGTGGCAGGAGTCAAGGCTCTGACTTTGTGTGTGTATATGTGTCCAAGTGTACAAAAGGAAAAGCGAGAGTGTCAGAAGGTTGAAACTGGAACGATGAGCTCATATTTTTGTTCTTTCAGGACGAACTGCAAGATGAGATAACACGAGCAACATCATAGTTCTATTTAAGGCTGATGTGCTGAGGTCAGTGCAGCTGAACTACACAACTGTGTCATCTCTACAAAATTCAGATGTCTGCACACACACACGCATGCACACCCACACACACACACACGCATGCACACATACTGGCAGTCACCCAGTTCTTTGTAGGTGCATACACATGCTTTCCAGATGCATACACACAATGCTGTAAAGCATACATTGGAGCACATATTGAACATTTGCACGCAATATGCAGGAGCACATGCACATGTTTGTATGGCTATCTTTGTTAGGAGATTTATCGACATAGTGATTTCCTAGCCCCTTACAATAACCCTAACCATCTCAGTTAAGAGTCTAACCCTAATCCTCTCCCTTGGCCTAATCCTAACCTAACTGTAAGCTTTACCCTAAAAAATTGAGGACTGGCCAAAATGTCCTCACTTTGCAGAAATGTCCTCGCTCCGATGGTGCATGACTCAGACTGGTCCTCAGAAAGATATCTGTACAAGAACACACATACACACACCACACTGATGCAATATAATCTTCAGTTTTAAACCGTGTACATTTAAAATATGTTTTCATGTACGTATTCATAACAATGTAGTGTGTCCTTTCACAATTACACAGTTAATGCAGCATCAGTAAAGGCAAAAAAACAATACATTCTAGTGTCACAATTTGCTCCAGTGTAATTGCCCCATTAAATAAATGAAAGGGTCACTAAAGGGATTTGTTCATCTGTAGCACCCTCTGGTGGAAATTAAATGCCATTAAAGCAGGATCACAGAAATTGCTTCGCTTCACGATGCACAATAATACTGTACAAAGCATCCTCTGATCTCTTTCAATTGTGAATTTCTGGGTTTTGTATCAATTGTATCAATAAGAGAAGGGTTTTAGTTGTGTAATTAACATCTTTCTCACACTTCAGCTAGGTATTAGTTTGTGTTTGTCTTAAGCTGTGTAGCTGGCTGCCTTTTAATGACTTTATCCACATGCTTAGCAAAACTTAAGTTTTGTAATTACCTCTCTGTGACTTATTCAGTCTGTGAGCAGCAAATGTAGCAGCTGTACTGGCTGTAACATAGCAGTTTTAAAACAGGATGTTGTGTATTATTGTTGTTATAGTATTGTGTGTGTTGAATACATCACAGTGGGTTCTTAGACTTGGGACTTGATGAAGATTTTGTTGCAGATGCCCAGTGATCTGCCAGTCTCCTGCACTCGACACTAATGTTTTATCCGCCTCTGAGTTCTTCCCTTCAAACATCAAGTTGCCCCGGGCCATTTCACTGGTGTATGGTGGAACTGGAGTGTGTGTGTCTGCTGCTACTGCTACATACAGTGCCCTCACGGCCATTGCACAACATGGCAGAGTCCAGTAGCTCTTTGTGCTTGCTGAAGTTCATTTTTCATAATTTTGGAACATTTATGGCAATTCCAAATTGGCAGGAGGGCACAGTAGCCTTCTTTGTTTGCCAACGGGACCAGGACGCAACTTCTTATGGTTCCAGGGACCTACTGCAGATCAGAGAGTACAACTTGTCCCTGCATCAATACAGGTCACTGACCAGCTTGGTCAGTGACCTGTATTTTTTTTCTTTCTCTTCTATTTTAGATAATTTACACATGCATCCTCTATTTCTCTTTTACCACAAAATTGGTGAAATGAGTAAAAAATAAAATATATTTTAATGATACGGTGAGATTCATTGGGTTTCATTTTACCAATTTATGCCATAACAATTTTAAAGAAAAGTAGCTAGTAACATGCAACATATATCTTCAAGATTTAGACCCCAAAATGTTATGTGACTCTTCCTTCAGAGAGTTTGAATGTAAGCACACACGTAGCATACTCAGCCGACAAAAAGGTGCAGCATACTTCGAGATGCATCTGATCACGACTGAACTCCTTGGGCACAGACAGACAGCCAGTGAGAGGGATGAGCGTGTGGAGGAGTGCAGACTGCAACCCAGGGCCAAAGTCTGCATTCCACAGCGGTGCAATACAGTCCGGAGTACTGTAGCGCATTTATTGCGGCAGCTGGATGTACAGGAAGCTGCTTGGCTCGTCGTGTGCGCTCATCGTGCCAGAGTTTGGGGAAATAACTGGCCGTGGCCTCCGAGCAAAAAAAGTACATCATGTGCTGCCACACTCCCACTAAAACCAAGTGAAACTCCTGCACTGCTACTGTCTGGAAAACAAAAGAATTAATTTGTGATAGTGGAACTGACACAGAACGGCCAGCTGGAGCCCAACATGTATATAGTATATCTGCTGTATGTGTATATATATATATATATATATATATATATATCCAACTGGGATGGGATTTCACAGAATAGATGATCACTATGAACACTGAAATGACTCGTAGTGTGCTGTCATTGTGAGATCAGAGTGCAGAGAGACTCAGACTCTGACTGTGAATCTAACTTTTCTGGTGGGGGAATCATTAAAACAGTCCCATTGCTTGATTTCCCATAAGGCCGTGTTGCCCTTATACCCAATTGTCTCTCAATTAAATTGAAAGAGTTTGCAGCATGCAAGTGCCACAGTAAATAATACAACTGCACGAAAGCTCAAAGACTGTCAATCAATTATCCCATTAGAGGGAAACTTTACAGAAGAGTCTTGTTTGTCTTGTGTGATTACCAACTCAAACACGTTCCAGAGGGCCACACTCTACCGTGGTCTCATCTAGTCAGTGTGAGGCAGCGGTCTCGCTAACAAGGCGGACGGGGGGTCCCGCCGTAACCTCAGTGTTATCCCAACCAGCATCTGTTATTCCTTTGTGCAAAAGCATTAACTTAACAACAGAGCCAAGGTCATCCGCTATTCTCTTTATAGAGCAATCACAGGAGGCAAAATGGGCTTTATTGAAATAATGAGCATGCACATACAACATCTGACACAGACTCACAAGATTTCTCTCTGCTTTGAAGAGAACAAACACATCGGTGAAACTTTAAGCATTCCCTTTATTTCTCTTCCTCAGATATGTTGTGAAAAGAAAACAAATATCATCGCAGACTCCAAAGCGCTTCTCGTCTCCAGTGTACAAAACTAATCAGCCTGTGTTACTCGCCCAAGGTCTTCCCATTTTTTATTAGCAGCATTCAGCCCCCAAAGTGAGGCAACATGAAAGAGAAAGCCGAGCGCTCAAAAGATGGCTTCGTCTGCGCAATTTATGTCAATCTCGCTTGCTTTAGCGTGTTTACAGAGAGATCAATTGCCAAACTCCAAGGGCCAACATTGTCAAAAATGAATAATTTAAAAATGATAACCTTAAACTTTCTGTTTTGCCATAATTGCCTCTGTAATATTCTTCCTGATGTTTTTTTTTCTGTGTCAAGTAGACATGACTGTAATCACAGTAGTGCTGCTTGTTTATTTCACAGTGGTGACAAGAGGAATAATGACTTTGACCTTCAGTTATAAACGGATTTAGAAAAGAAGCTTGGAAGGATTCATCTGTAAATCCTTGATGTCTTCTAATTCATCCTAACGTCTGCACAGGTTTTAAATTACTTTGCTGGCTGGGTTTTAAGCATTTTAAATGAACAGGCTTGCAAAGTTCGCACAGATCGGTTTTCCTCGCCTTCTACTTAGCCCTTTAAATCAGTCTGAAGCCGGCAGCTCATAACAGCCTGTTATATCCATTCCACAACAGAGAGCTGTTTAAGATCTTGCATAAGCATGAGGATGTGAATATCTGCGCTCCACACATGGCTCATCAATGAATTATGGCCCACTGCTTTCCAGAAGATATCACTGTGTGAGATCTGCTTAGCCGATGAAAAATTACATCAACATCAAAGAAGTCCTCTTAAAAGAGCAAGTTTAGAAGAATTAATATTTGATAATGCTCACACCCTGCATAAGCACACAGGCAATGAGTGCCTGATAATCTCTTAAGAATATTAAAAGCGCTAATATGCCATATTTACTGATATTAAGGATTAAAACAGCATATAATATGCATTTAAAAATCGTTTTGCATATCAAACTACAATTTGTGAGCAAGTGATTTAATGGTGGTTAATAAGACTCATTTCAGAAAGAGTAGGAGAGACCGATACAGCAGGTTTCTCTCTGCCACCTTGTGGTAATTTTCTCCTACTACAAGGAAGAAAGGGAGAACTGGGATTTGGAACATTATTATTCTACGTGGCTCTTTGTACAGTCTAAAATCTGTAGACACTACAGAATGACTATGTTGCAAACTGGATTGGAAACAACATGATCATTTACCAGGCAGTGAGACATGTGCTGAGGACCAAAAAGGTTAGCATCATTACAACTCTGGTGAGCACAGTAGACAAACCTACTTTTTGGAGGTGCAGTACTTAATTAGTATTTGATAACAATATTAGCATGTTGCACTGATCAACATGCAAATATAATGATCTACAAAATGGATTGTATAGTGTTTCAGTACAGGAGCTGTGACAGAATAACCAGCTTGTGAAATGGCTCTTGACATGATAGTTATAGTAACTGTACAGGTATTAATCATCAAATAATAAGATATATAGTATAACACGTACAGGGGCCATGCGCCTGTATAATAAATACTTTTACTTAGTTACAATTCTAGTACTTTTGTACCAAAACATTTTAAAAATTTTCTGTTAACAAGGGTAACAGTGTCATGGGATGCAATCGCTGTGTAACACAAAAACAAAGCTAAACTGCATCAATTGCATCAGTGTCCTCTGAATGTTTTGTGCTTTTGGTTTTTGTTTGCAATTTTTGACTGACTGTCAAAAGTCTGTTGCAGAGAAATTAAGCCACTTCATCACTGGATGCTCTGCATAGAGACTTCAGCTTTCATTTGATCTGCAGATTTCCAGACAGACCTGGAACAGTGCTAAGAAACTTGCTCGCGTCACTGTACAAATCCAAACTAACACTTAGACATTACATTGCTGCATTAACACTTCTGCTACTGCTATTAATCAAAGACACCGGGTAATGGATACTGCTTTGATTTTTCGCACCAGTTGTTTGCAGTAGCTGCATCTCGGACCAACATTGTATGCCTCGGACAACCGGCTTTTGAAATTAAAATTCTTGTCAGTGTCTGTTCAAAATTACTGATAAATACTGTCGGTGCAGAAAATGTCAGCCTTTTTTTTTTTTTCTGGAATCACATGATATGTGCTATGTGACGATAAGAAGAGTACAGGTGTAAATAATGTATTAATAAATGTCTGGAAAAAAGGTCATCACTGGTGCTCAGCTGATGCAGACATGGGACTCACGTTTCAACCGGAGCTTAATTTATAATAGAAAAAACTGAATTTAAAATAGTGGTCAGGTGCTGACCTTGAATTCCAACTGAGGTTTGGAACAGCCTTCATTAGTGAGCCGGTTCACCTGCGACACTGGAGAGAGAATATATGAATCGCTGCATCTGAGTTAGTGAACTCGGTAATTCACATAGTGTCTTGTGCCCTGTGATTTAAACCGGTTCTCTGCCTCTCTTTGTTAACCAGCTTCAGCATAATGATGTAGTTTTCTGTGATGTTCCAACACCATGGCTGGAGGCAGGAGTTTAGTCAGCAGCGTGTAGGATCAAGAATGAGAAAGTGAGCCACTGAAAATGGAGAAAAATGGCTCACAGTACCCCAAGGTAGGAAATAAATTGCAGGCGATAACTAGTGAAGCGAGGCACAAACAGCATAATAAATTGTTCGAGATTTTTGCTCTCATTTTGCAGAGCAAAATCAAACTTTGGTGTGCGCAGTTGGCAGGCCATTAAAAGAATTACTTCATGCTCTGAAAACAGAGGGATTGTGTCAATGCCTATATCTCACACAAAAAGACAACGCACTCCTCGGAATTGCTTTGTGTTTTCTGCCATGTAGGTGGGTACAATGATGAGCTCAGATCAGAGAGAAGCAAGCACAAATACAGTAAGTGACTTGGAAATAGCTTTGAAAGAAACATATCTCTGTTGAATAAGGAGCTAAACCAAGAGTTAATACGCGCTGGCATGGAGTAGATAAATATTTATGCCCAAATATTTATGTCTTACAGTTTCGCAGTATATCAGTATTAATGATTAATAATCTGCATTCCACACTTTTAATAATTTAGCAAAAATAAATAAGTCCTTCTTTGCCCACTCTATAAATATTCAACAGATTTGGAGAAAATTGTGCGGACTATTTCTCGTTGATAATAGCAATCAGTGAAGCAATGTACACTGAAAGATGTGTTAGTTGTTTGCTTGATCCCATAAATATTTCACATGTTTGTGAATTTGACTCCACCACAGTGATGGAGATAACACACAGAGGCTCAGTTTCCCTCAAAGCACTGGGCAAGCTATAATTATTCCACACAATAAAAGCATAGTAAGTGTTTAGTGTGGAGTCAGGAATAAGGTTAAGTGTAATAGTTATTCTGTATTTTTGAAGGCTTTACGGTCACATTAAGATCCAAATGAAGTGGAGCAAGTAAATGCAACAGTTTTCCATGTATTTTACCAACTGATACAAATCATCTAAACATGATCCCGGCATTTTCATGGATGTCTTCCAAATACACCGATCAGCCACATCATTAAAACCACTGACAGGTAAATAACATTGACCATCTTATGACAATTCAGTGTTCTGCTGGGAAAATTTTGGACCTGGCATTCATGTTGATGTTACTAAGACATGTACCACCCACCTAGACCAGACCAGGCACCCCCACCCCATAGCAATGACACTCCTTGATGGCAGCAGCCATCCCCAGCAGGATGCAGCCTGACACAGACACACACACAAAAATGCTTTAAGAACATCTCAAAGGTGTTGACCTGGCCTCCAAATTTACTAGATCCCAACTGATCAAGTATCTGTGGGATGATCCACAGAGGCCTCTCCCCTCAACCCATAGGACCCAAAAGCCCCCACTAATGTCCTGTTGCCAGACACCACAGGACACCCTCAGAAGGCCCATGTCCATTCTCTGATGAGTCACAACTGTTTTGGAGGCACAAGGGAGACCTACACAATATTCGGTGTAAGCCTGATCGGTGAACATGACAAAATCTTAATTCATTCATTTATCTTCTGTAACCGCGTGTTCCTGTTAAAGGTTGCGGGGTCTGCTGGAGCCTGTCCCAGCTGTCATCGGGCAAGAGGGGTACATCCTGGACAGGTTACCAGTCTATCGCAGGGCTAACACAGAGAGACAGACAACCACTCACACTCATATGCACACCTACGACCAATTTTAGAATCACCAATGAATCTAACAAGCATGTCTTTGGACGGTGGGAGGAAGCTGGAGTACCCGGAGAGAACCCACGCAGACACAGGGACAACATGCAAACTCCACACAGAAAGGCCCAGTCGGCCCATGGATTCGAACCCGGGACCTTCTACAAAATCTTAGTATATCACATCTATGACTAGATATGAATGTAACCATGCTTAAAGCCCTTGCTCCTGGATTGTTTAATGGGAATCATGTTAAGAAAAGCAGCACTGAAATAAACCGTAGCACACTTCTGCTCCAAATCCCACTTATGATATGATTTTTCCCCTGACTCATGAAGTCTGAAAAGCCTTGTGATATCTTTTTTTTTCCTACCACTGAAAACATGCAAAACACTTGGGCAAGAGAAACCATGAGATGATATTAATAATGCATTTTCCTGCATGCATTCTGCATCGTTATTCTACAATTTAAATGAGGGTTAAAGCTCACTGCTTTACTTGTGCGAGACCAATTGGACATTAAATATACAACAGTGGCACATTTTCACCAGGCATTCATTCATTCACCCATTCATCTGAGCCATTTTAAAATTCAGTGCAAGGTCACATGTGGGAAATGGATCCTTTCTGTCCTGCTTGTAGTTCAAGCTCTTATACATGGTGGATGACACAGTGGTGGGTTGTTAAACCCAAAGGGAAAAAAATATTTATTATGGACTACTTTACCCTGACTTGCAGTAATACAGAATGCCTTAAAATATAAGTATTATTTTCTATATTGGGCTGCCATGTTGTGACAGAGTGATCCCAGTTATTAGTGTCCCTAACTAGTAAGCTACTCTTAACTGGGTCAAGGTCACGTGAGTCATTAATAAACTTAATAGGCTAACAGTTATACTAGTCTGGCTGATAGTTTTGGGACATTTCCCACTTTAATGTCGAGTTATTTTTGGTGTTTCTCCTCTCCTCTTCTGGCGGGCGAAATAAAATGGACATAAGGGGTCGGTGTGCGGTTTTGGGTGACGCTCATTTCTCTACCTCCCACCGTGTACATCCCCTCCTCTTCTCCAGACCGGAGTGTAACCTGCGTGATTTTAACAGCAAAATGGCGACAGTCTAATAGAAGTGTGTGGAGGGGAGGGGAGGGGGAGACGCTGTCAGGTGCAATGACAAACCCGAGGACATGAGCGGTCGTCCCGAGGTAAGGCGTTACAGGCTGCTGTTCGGTTTGAAGTGGCGCAGGGATACAGCGGAGCCAGGTGCGGTCATTAGTCGGTGATGTGTCACTGTCGCAGCTCTCCGTGAAGGTAGAAACGTCGCAGTGACTGATAACTATGAAAGGTGCAGCTCCTTTTCCTTTTCTTTTTTTTTTAGTCTTAACTTAAACTCGTTCACCGCTGCGACATTAAGTGTTTCTCCGAGACATCGCTGCTGGTACATTTTGCTCAGTGAGTTTCAGTCCGTGGGCAGAGCAGCTAGCTCGCTGTCGCATAGCCTGTCAAAAGAAAGTCACAGCTAGTAGCCACGGAGGTAGCTCCTTTGCTATCTGCTTCAACTGTCTCAACTCGGAAAACTGCTGAGTTTATACACGTTTATCGCAGCATTGGTCGTTTTAGCTGGAAATGAAATCATTTTATGGTGGTCAATTGCTCTGTTAAACTGGTCTCTCAAATTCTGTCTTCCCTCTGACTTTAAATGGCCTGTTAATTGGCTTTAAATGATAGTGTACACATGTATGGAAACCCTATGCTGCCAAGTGTTCTGTGGCAAAAATAATACTTGAATTCAACTGCCTTAAAAATATTAACAATGAAGACCCAAATCCTATTTTGTTTAGCTAATGTACTTGTAAACATTTTGGGTCACAGAGCTAACCCACTGATTCCAATAATTTTAACTTTTTAGTTTTTCGCGATATTGTTTTGCAGTGGTTGAAGTGGTTGATTTGTGAAACTGGTTTCTCAAATTGTGTCTTCCTTCACTTCCCCTTTTAAATGGTCTCTTATTTTCTTATTTAAACTGGCTTTAAATAATATTGTACAAATGTATGGAAGTCACGAGCAGCCATGATTTCTGTGGCTAAAGAGTTGAATTCAACCTACAGTAAAATATTTACACAGAAGACACTAACACTGATTCAAGTGATTTTGATTTTTTTTTTTTTTGATTTTTTTTTTAATCTGAAAATCGATCATCTTTGTGGGGGTTAAAGTGGTTAATTTGTTAAACTCTTTTCTCAACTTCCGCCTTCTCTCACTTCCCATTTGCATCTTCCCTCTTATCTTTACTGCTATTCGATGATATTGTATGCATGTTGTATGAGCGCCCAAGAATTTTGTGTCTAAAATAATAGTTGAATTCAGCCTACAGTAAACACAAACGGCACAAACTCCAGTATGTATCACTCATTTATAAGCAAACATTTGGGGTCACAGAGATAATAACTCACTGACTCCAGTGATTTATACTTCTTTGTTATCCTAATATTGATCATTTTTTCACATTAAATTTTTGGACATGAAATCATTTTATGATGGTTAAAGTGGTTAATTACTTGGTAAAAATGTTTTTTTTTTTTCTAATTCTGTCTTCGCTCTCCGACTTTAGATGGCTTGCTATTATAATAGCATAATTGTATTGTACACATTTTATGGAAGTCCTAAGCAGCCAAGATTTCTGTCTACAAAAAGAGTTGAATTCAACCTGCAGTAAAAGATGAACATTACCACTAGCTCCACTGTGTGTCACATAGACAACCACCGAGTGATTCAGATGCTTTTAACAAGTGTTCTTGAATTGTTTGTTTTTCTGTAACTGTTAAAGCATTTTTAGCATCACGACACAAGAATTGGATTAATAACACTGACAGGGATATGGAATCTTAATTACTTTAAGTAAAATTATATTGTTTTCAAATCCTGTAAGCTGTCTACAGATTTGAGTGCAGCTGGTGTTTACATATTCAGAGCGGGTTGAGCAATAGTTGGTGATGCACATCTTGGAATAAACACTGCTGAAGAAGTATTTTATTACGAGACAGAAAGTTCCAAACACTAAATGTATCAACAAAATTGGTTTGTTTGGAGTTGAACATGCTTGACCTGAACTCATGAGAGCATCTCTAAAGAAAATACATGGAATGGAATTGCGCATTATATTGTGTAGGGTTTTCTGTAATACAATTTGGTATATAGCATTCCTCAGATTTGTCTGTTATTGTGCGAAAATACACTGCCTGGCCAAAAAAAAGGTCACGTAATATTTTGTGGGACCACCATTAGCTTTGATTACAGCACGCATTCACTGTGGCATGGTTTTGATAAGCTTCTGCAGTGGCCAATCCATGTGTGAAAATGATGTCTCGTGCTCTCTGAACCACTCTTTCACAATTTGAGCCCCATGAATCCTGGCATTGTCATCTTGGAATATGTCCGTGCCATCAGGGAAG
This sequence comes from Chelon labrosus, assembly GCF_963514085.1. Lineage (NCBI taxonomy): Eukaryota > Metazoa > Chordata > Actinopteri > Mugiliformes > Mugilidae > Chelon > Chelon labrosus. The sequence continues at coordinate 22,785,842 of NC_140343.1, read as the reverse complement.
AAAAAAATCCATTGATGGAATAACCTGGTCATTCAGTATATTCAGGTAGTCAGCTGACCTCATTCTTTGGGCACATAATGTTGTTGAACCTAGACCTGACCAACTGCAGCAACCCCAGATCATAGCACTGCCCCCACAGGCTTGTACAGTAGGCACTAGGCATGATGGGTACATCACTTCATCTGCCTCTCTTCTTACCCTGATGCACCCATCACTCTGGAACAGGGTAAATTTGGACTCATCAGACCACATGACCTTCTTCCATTGCTCTAGAGTCCAATCTTTATGCTACCTAGCAAATTGAAGCCTTTTTTTTCCCGGTTAGCCTCACTGATTAGTGGTTTTCTTAAGGCTACACAGCTGTTCAGTCCCAGTCCCTTGAGTTCCCTTCACATTGTACGTGTGGAAATGCTCTTACTTTCACTATTAAACATAGCCCTGAGTTCTACTGTTGTTTTTGTTCGATTTGTTTTCACCAAACGTTTAAGTGATCACTGATCACGATCAATCAGGATTTTTTTTCGACCACATTTCTTCCTCGAAGACGATGGTTCCCCACTATCCTTCCAGTTTTTAATAGTGCGTTGGACAGTTCTTAACCCAATTTTAGTACTTTCTTCAATCTCCTTAGATGTTTTCTCTGCTTGATGCATGCCAATGATTTGACCCTTCTCAAACAGACTAACATCTTTTCCACGACCACTTTCGACATGGTTGTTTAAGAAATGAGAAGCTACTCAGTTGGTGTTAAATAACTTGTTGCCAGCTAAAAGATAATTGCCCATGCAGTAATTATTCAACAGGAGACTTGTACCTACAGTATTCGCTTAGTTAAATCCAGGTGGCGACTTATTTTTTTTTTGGTCAGGCAGTGTGTTACAGACATGGAACAAAACTGAAAGCTTATAATGCATGTAACGAGAATTATATATTCGGATTGCCAGATAGTACAATTCCTGGATTGCGATAGGGTTTTATATTTTATTTATTTTTTTGCTACATCAGTAGTTGTGGCATTGAAAAACTGAAGTCAGTCTTAAGCTACATCAGGCTTGTTTTTACGTGAATACAACTATGGGTTTGCAATGTAAGCAGTAATAACTGGTCAAAAGTAATCTTTTTGAATCTAGGGGGATAAACAAATCATGTTGCACTGGGGTATTTGTCAATTATGACCATTCATAATCATTATATTAAGGATCATTGAAAAATAAGGCTCCCTTTCCTGTGGAGACAGTCATTTAATAAAAGGATTGAGAGCAGAGGTAACAAGCAGAGCAAAATTAGGGTTTTCGGTTGTTTCATCTGCAGACATTATGTGCATTTCTTCCCTGCTTTTTAGCTCCAGAATGGAGGTTTTGTAAAATCAAAGTGTAGACCTACTTAAGTGTGTCCATCATTCCCTGCAGGTGTCTAAGGATGAGCTTACACAGCTATAGAAAGAAGTCAGTGGCAGCTTAACAGCCTAGTGTTGGTTTTACTGCATTAGTATACCGCAGAGAGTAAAGGAGTCAACTGCTCGTCTAAATAAATCAGATGGTTGAGGCATGTTATCCACAAATTGATTATATGTCACTTGACAAGGTCAAATATTTTAACCAAGATGCCTGAAGTCCCTGAATGCTCAGCATAGCAAACAGTTATGTGTTCTCTGTTGGCCTGGTTGGCTGCTTACACAGCTTTAAATGAAGACACCTGGGACTACTTAAATGGGAGTACACTGGCCTGAATTAGCAACTCAGCTGAGAAACAGCTGCAGAGATGAGATATTTTGGTAATCAGATGCACCTACCAAGAACATTGAGGCTTGCAGAAATACATCAGATGCGAGGAAACAAGGGCGGCATGTTTTCATAGGATCACATTGACATCATTAAACCATCTATCGCAGTTGTTTCTCTTGGCGATAAACATATTAAGCTCAGTTCCCACTGGGCCAAAACTACTCTTATTATATTTTGACCTGTAAAATGTTGAAATATAGTTTTCCGAGTCTAAGATGATGTCAGTAAATGTTTTTTTGTTCAGGTAGCAGTCCAAAAAGCAGTGCACAACTGCGTTAAAGAGAAAACATAAAAACAGAGAAATGGCAAACTGTCACATTTGAGAGCCTGAAAATGTGCTAAAAATGATTCAGTATTATGCAGATAGTTTTGCTCTCACAGACTGTTCATAGTGTGGCAATATACCAGTGCTAGAACAAATTTTCATTACTGGAAAGTGTATTCATTTATTTAATTTTTTTCACAAAATATCAGAAAGACGTGGGGAAAACTAGCATGTTTGTATGTTTGTGCTCAATATTATAATTATTACCTGTCAAAATCAATGATAGCCATGTTGTCCCTTTAACATCCTAAAATCAGGGCACTGACAGGGACTTTCTTAAAACGTGCAAGCCCAGTTTGTGACAAATGAACTGATTCGGACTGCTTCATTGCTCTTCAACAAAAGTATTGACCCCATTTATACCTGCTATTAACACATGTCTGTATCTGGATACAGCCATCTCATCAGGCTGCCTTTACATTTACAGTAGTCTTCCTATCATTGTGCACACAGTTTGGTCAGATCTTATAGTGAGTTTGGCCAGTGAATTGCAGCTCAAGAGAAGTATCTTGTGCGGTCTGATTTTGTCTACTTCCAAGATAAAATTACTGCTTCTACTCTAACTCTATGATGTTAGGTGACCTTTGAACTTTCTGGATGGATTTTTGAATTTATAGTAAGAGCTAATCGCATTGTAGGCCTGGCTTGCCTCCAAATGTGGTGCACCTGAACCAGTCTTAAGTCTAATTCCAGTGCATTTTGTGTACATTTACACCTTGCATGTGTTTGTTCCTTATCCAAATACATTACAGATGGCATAGCAATACCAAGTGTTAAAGAGAAAATGAGTTTTAACCTATGAAAGAAAAAACAATTGCAGTATAATTGGTTAATTAAATTCTCATTTAGCATTAAATCTGACTCGCAAACATAATCTTGTGTCTCTGGATGTATTTTTCAAGAGATACGGTCCTCAACTTTCAGTTATGAACTTAAATGCAGAGAGAGAACTGCAGCAGGATGTGTCAGTCGGATTCACAAAATGTTTCTCCCAGTATAGTGTTCAACATGTGACCCTCATTAACAAAGTTTCTTAACATTTATTTTTCCACTTATCTCTCTGTTACAGGTGTGCTTTCTAAGAACAATGAGGTGGAATCAGTCCCTTGACGCAGACTGGTAAGCAAGCACATGTCAACTGGTTCTTTTATAATTGTTTTGTCTGTTTGGCCGTACTGCATCATTATTCAGATTCTCAGATATAATGAACACAGTTTGCAATAATAGAATATTGTCTTTAATTGGAAGTGATATTATCTGCGCATGGTTTGTGATTCAGGCAAAAATCACAACAAGGTGAAACGCAGTCAACCGCACAGGTTTGTAAATTGTTTCAAATAGCCTCTGAACCAAAGTGAGTGTATCTGACCGGATAAAGTTGAGTTTAAAACAAGTGTTGATTGCGTTTTAATTGAAAAGCTAACTTTTTTCAACTTTTCTATTGTTCATTATCTATTATAATCATAATGGCAGAGCATAAACCTAAAATGTGGCCGTCTCTGAAGAGGTGTTATCATTCAGAGGCACGGTTGCATGTCTCCTTACCAGCTTAACACCTGAAACTGTAGCTCAGATGTGTGAAATGCTCTGAAACTATAGCTGGGTGTGATTACCAGTCAAATTAAATCTGAGATGTCAGTTACATGTGTCACTGCTCCCACTCCTACACTTGGCAGGTTGTAGAGAGTGACAAGTTGGCTGTTGATTATTTTCCAGTGTGAAACAGAATCAGTGATACACAGCTAATATTTACAATGTCTTTGTTTAATTTTCTTAAAAAGGAAGTGACTTTTGCGAATTGCGACCACCACATTGGCATTGTACCATCAGTTAATACGACGCAGTGGTGCTGCTCAGATGTCTTATGAGTTTCTTCTTTTATTTTAGCAACATACCCACTAAATAGTGCGATGTGAGCCAAGATGTCACACGCAGTGTTTGTCTGAATTTGCACAGATCAATGCATATAACAAATAAATCTTGTTTGATTTTGTCCGTTTAAAATGATCTTTGTTATATATTTTGCTTCTGCTAAAACATCGCTTCAGCTGTTCATTGTGATTATTAGTAGTTTTTTAAGCAAAAAAACAACAAACAATAATTAACAATAATTACTAGTTCATTAATTTCAACATTTAAACACCGTTTTAATACACATCAGGATTCAGTGACACCAGATATATACAGCACCATGCCTGTAGCATATAGTCTCATGGTAATAACGAGGCCATCATAGTGTATGTTGTTATGTTATTTCATTCATCTCAAAAAGTTCTCATGGATTACTTTATATAAGGGAGGATTTAGTCTCAGCCACCTAAATGTAATGCACTTGCTGACAGACAAAGTTAGGATTTGTTGAACATTAGATATTTCAGTGGTTTTGTATGTATACAGTATGTGTATAAGCTCCCATTTTTGTTTGTCTTTTTTCCCTCTCACCTTTCAGTGAAGATTCAGCTTCTGCAAACAGTATGTAGATATGAAAAAGCTCCTCATTTCCTTAATTTGTAACGGCGGCTCCGCTGTTAAGGATTTGCAGAAATGTATTTTGGATGAATTTTTAGGGCTAAGGGTTTTTCCTCTGCCGCGAAAAGCAGCCTAGTTGTATAAAAAGCATAAAAAAAGCAGCTTCTGAAGACAATTAATCCTAACAACAGATTTGCTTTCTTTATTTAGTTTCGAGTTTGGGATATTTTACATGTTCACACATCTAAATTTACATATAAATTGAGTGGCACTCCCCCTTTAAAGAGACATGGAATGACTTCTTCTCGGAGAGGAATTTCTTTTAAAGGAGAGACGGGCTCCAGCTACTTGAATCTTAATTCACGGGCAGGTTAGATTGTTGCGGTCCATCAAAGACTAAATGAAGCACTGAGCCATGAGCTGCACATGTCCACAATCCAATCGGCTGCTCAGCCTCTGCAGATCAAGCCATCTGTTATCCAGTTTCTCCTGGGCTATGGACCATTTCCTCCACTAAGGGGCAGAATATGATCACTGATACTCTCAGCCCTTACTCTAAGGTATAATACATTAAAACGCAACATCAGTTAAAATAGCCTGTGTAGTCACTGGATAAGGTTCAGTGCCTGTGATATCTATATTAGACAAATAATTACAAGAAGGGATAATGGATGTACACACTCTTTTTATTATGTCAAACTTAAAAGCAAATGTACAAAGGTAAAACATGCATGTATATATATCTACTTTTTGAATAATATTTACTTCTAGGTATGATTAAATTATGTGCATGTATAGTAACAAAATGATAGTATTAGTTATTTCAGGCATATTTCTTAGGACACATTTTGTGCACTTCCATTGTATCTTAATTGTGGTTCTATCTAAAATATTCTTGCAGTTAATGTTATATTTTAGGTGTGATTCAATGTTTACAAGTCTGCAAGAATTTCAAATCACTATGGTCTTGTATTTATCCCTCTGAATATTTCCCAAGTCCAAACTACCTCTGTCTTTGAGGGCTGGGATTAGCGAGATTCCATTGTACATGAGCAGCGAGGCAGATAACCCTGTCTGTGATACCTATGTAAGGTTGAGCTCAACATTTCCTCATTAATTTCCCATTTATTCTCAGAGTTGAATGTGATATTTTAGATATTTGAGCAACGCGGGGCACAGGTTAGGCGCAATTATGCTGACGGAGGGCTTTGCAACGAAATTTCGTTCATGTGTGCACCTGTGGTGTGTATTTTGAATGACAATAAAGATCTATCTATCTATTTTACAGACATGCTTCAGTGAAATGTGGAGGATAGGATTATACATGTAGAAAGTTATATAGTGATTAACCTTCATTTCAGGCTCCTTGACGATCTCTAGGAAGCAAATCTTCCTCCAGTCAGTTACTGTCTGGTATATTTCTGCATCCCGGTACATGACCTTCATATTGATAGACCAAGCCAGTCCTTCTTATGCTTTTGGCACATTTCTTTCTCGTATCAGGTAGTTCAAACGCTCACGTAAACTTCATCACACTCCCAGTTCCTTTAGCGGTGAAGTTAATTAGTTTCACTTACAGGTACCTTGTGGCATTTTTTGAGTTTTGTAGACATCTCTGTGAGACACCTCCAAGGTATCTTTGGGAAATATTTTGTTGTCTTTAAAGGAACATATGAGCTTTGTAGCATCAGGTTTAAACTTTATGTTTTGCGTGTTTTATTATGTTTTCAGTGAGTTTCCAAAGCTGCAGGTGACATCTGATGGTGATATTCGGTATAGATAGATTTTGGTACATTGTATATTCTAGTATATCATATATAGTTTCTAAGTGGTTAAACCGACTTCCCAAAATATCATCACAATGTTTGTTTAGAAGAAAACCTCAGGTGTATATAGCACCACAATAAAACCAAAAATTCCATTTATGTTTGTTAAAAGTGCCTACCCCTCCCAAAAAAGCTGGAAGTGCCCAAGAGATTATTTTATCCCAAAGGATTCTGTTTATTTCATAAATTATCTTAAATTGTTTCTTCATGTTCTTTTCTGGTTGATGCACCAGCAAACAGTTCTTTTATTTGAGATAGTTATTGGAAAAATGTATATTTTTGCTACAGGTGATTTTCAGCATGTATTTGAACATGTGGAAGATTGAAAATGCTTTAGTTACATCCGCAGCTGCAGTGGAATACTGCTTTTCTAACAAGGAAAAGAAAAAAAAAATCCTGTTAATCAGCTAATGATATAGAAAAAATAATGAATGGTTGAATGTCACAGTTGTTAAGCACCCTTTAGTTGATTAAATGTATCAGTGTCATACTTTTCTGGTTATTATGCATATTTAACACTATTAAGGTTTAAAATTATATTATGTCATGCCTCGACATTATAATCATCTGTAATCCTTTTTTCCACACATGCAGCGTGATTGATGAAGCCTCTTCTAGCTGATGCTATCTTTTAGTTTTCTTCCGTTTTTGCATCGATGCTGCTGAAAGAAGGTTTTCACAACAATGGCGTTTCCCTCCCTCATCCCTCAAAGAAAGGACATATTTGAGCCCCTTTGATTTGGCCCGATTTGTTTTGATGTGAGGAGTGAGTGGTTTTTAAAATCTCCTTAACTCCCCAGGCCTGGCCCAGCCTCCCACAGGGCTAATGACCGTAGCCTGGCCCATGTTGAATAATACAGACGCTTGCGAGGTGCAAGTGGGGAGGAGGGCAAGGGGTTAGACATGGGCCCTCCTTCTACAGTACACCTCCATTGATAAGATTGTATTAATTGGTATGAATAGAGAGGGCTTCTCCCTCTCCTTGTATACATTTACCATTATACTCATTAGCTTCCCGTTGCCTCCCAGCGAGTTTCTTCTTCACATCCCCCGGGGTCTCCTGGGAGGCAATTTGCATCTCTCCATGGTGTCTCTCTGGGGTTATTGAGGAAATATTAGCCCCTTTTCTTCTGTGGCCGACCCTTTGATTTATTTGGAGCTGGAGCTGATAGAGTGGCACTCACATGTTAATGACTGGCGCTCGTACAGGCCCCTGGTGCAAGACGACACATTGATCCGGGTTGAAAAGGTACAATTGACAAGCAGTACTGAATAATCGTCTTACATGCGTCTGTGAGTGTGAGCGTGTGGACCTTGGGAAATGACAAGGGAATCCCACTGCTGTCAAGGCTGCTGTGCTCCAGCTGTCCACTTCTTCCTGATAGAGTTAGATAAATAGGCTTTTGTTGGCCTCTGAATTCCTAGTGACTTTTTGACAGCCACAGTTTTGGCGTCGTCTCTTCAGAGGCTCTCTTCTTCTTTGTTTGCTACTCGTGTCATTTCTTTGACCCTATGTGATCACAGTGGTTCTTATTTTAGTTGCTTCTAGCACTCTGTACCCAATCACAGGCTGCAAAAAAAAAAATAAAAAAAAAATAATAATACACTTGATCCAGTTTCTGTTCGGAGTTGTTTGTCCAGGTCTAATAATAGAACAAAAGGTGACTATGGAGGGATCACTTTGGTTGCCATTAATGAGTCCCTGGTACCTGCCCCCACCCACCCAGCCCTGCCACGATGCACTCACATTATGTTTTAAAGAAAGATAATGAGAGATTTGATCCTAATACCTGCGATGCTTGACATGCCTCCAAATTTAAGCTCACTGATGTCTGCTTGGCAATGTGGAGCCTGTCCTCAATTTGGAGAGCAGTTTGACACTGACTCCCTTTCATCTGAATGGTCACATGTCTACAGCAAAGCGGCAGCAACAAACTTTGTGATATATTTAATTTTTTTCCCTCCATCTCCAGTGGAGGAGGAAAGCATCTGAGCATGCCTAATCATAGCAGCAACTTCTGTCGAGCTTTGTATTTATATACTTTCAGTTATATGGTAATAATAACATTTAATAAAAGTCAACATCCTAACTGCCACTAAACAAAAATACCCACCACCGAAATCGCTGCATCTCCTCTGCATACTTATAACAGATTAGAGGTTATGTATATCAGTTGCGCAGCTCATGCATATTGTTATGAAGGAGAAATGCAGGAAATGGAAATGTGCCATTTCAACAAGCCGGCACAGCTTGCCAAAAGCAGGCAAGTGGGTAGTGCTTGCAGTGATGGTCGGGTTTGTTTTCCTCTCAGTGTTGGGAGATGAGAAGTCATGTATCTAAACAGAGCAGATATGATGTTTATGAGAGCCATCTGCTTGGCAGCCCTCCTGTGCCCACTGCCCTCCTCAACGTGAGAGCAGCCTCATTAAAACGGTCACATGCCTGAGAAATTTCTAACTGCTGTGTTTTTCTTTTTTTCCCCCTTCTTCCCCCCTTTAAAAGGAGCAGAGTTTAAAACTAACAAAGCCTTGGGAAATCCCCATCAGACATCCCTCCCTTAATCCATTTAATTTTGAAAGGTATTGTTTAAAGCTTTAAAGTTTATATCGTTTAATCCCCCTCCAACACTACGGGCAGCAAATGAGGCCGTGTCAGCAGCTTGAACAGATATAATCTACTCCACACAACAGAAAATCCTCCTTCAAGACAAGGTTGCATGGGTTTCCTGTGAACTCACTGTTTGATGTTTCTACCTGCTATTGAACATGACTTCTGTCTTAACCCAACTGTCACTCGCTCCCTGTCCCCTTTTATCACTCCGAATGTTCTCGCTTCACCTTTTTTCATCAGTAAATCTACCATCACAGCCATTTCACTCATTCCCTTATTTAGTAGTGTGAACAAGGGAGAAGTTTGTTGTGGACAGGTTCAAGAGGATTTTTTTTTTCTTCTAGTGATGAACCTTGGCCACAGATTGTTTTTGGTTTGAGAGCTTCACACAGTCTCACCTATGGTCCAAGATCTTGGCAGCTTGACCCTTATTGTCCTAGTGTGTCCTTTTTTGCCAGCTCTCCTGAAGGTGAAACACTTTAATTGTTGCTTGTGGGTAAAGCCTCCGCAGTTTTCTTCATGTGTTCTTTTGTATGCTGCAACTTGATTTGTTCAATTTAGTATGATTTTATGATTTCTGTGAAATGTGCTCATCTGCTTTTTTACCTAGAACTTGATGAGATCACTGAAAAGATTCAGTCTGGTAACCTAGCTGGCTGGAGCTCTGTTTATCTTAGAACAAATGTGCAGGGCAGTCTGCTTGGCTTTGTCCAGAGGTGACCAAATACACACTGCGATAGCTTTTACTCTTCATTTTTTTTATTTGCATATAAATAAGATGTGAGTTGTAGATTACAGTGCCAGTGATCATCAATGTAAAATCCAACATGAAAAGTCTAATGAAGTCATAACTGCCGCTATAAAAATACGTATTTGCACATAGAGTTGTCATATAGCAACTTTACAAAAATTAGGTCAGCATAAATGTAACGGTTTGCTTTAGCGTTAGCTGTTATTATTTCCAAAGCTCATTACATCAGCATGCATTTAATTTATGTCTTTTGATGTAGGATGTTGTATAGACTGTGGCAGTGTTTTCCTATTGCTACAGTTTGGCTCATCGTTGTCTCCTGCACACTGAACATAGAGAGCCAGAGCCACACCAGATCTAGTGACACTGTAGCTGGCTGTAGCTTCATATGAGTCCTGACTCATACTCTTTTGTAACATAAGAAACCTTTTTCACAGCAGACATTTTGACTTGCCGCAGTAGGAAATGCTTGTGTTTACTAATTATGGCTGCATTTCACTTATTGAAGAACCTAATTTTGTGATTTCTGGTTCACCTTCATGGCTGTCTGGGCCATTTAATGGAACTGCGGCATCATTAATTCACCTGTGCTTAAACTTGCAACCTTTGTTGGTTTTATAGAAATAAACAATGATTTTTTTAGGTTTTGCCACATCCCATGATATTCACATTTCCAATGGATTTTCTTCTGTGTAAATTTCTCTTATGTGACTTGGCTAGCAGCCCTGCTGTGGTCTTGCTATGGTTTATCGTACACAATATTCATTCAGTCCTGCTATTGCTAAATAATAATTGTCTTATCTTATGCATAACTCTTGACAAACTGTAGTTTAAGGTTATGCCTACTGATGAATAAGTACATTTCCCCAAAATGTTTATCTCTAGCTATCAGTTCCAGTGGACGTAATTCTGTCATTAAATCACTTGAACGAACACAGGTATTGTTGTTGTAAAAGCACGCGCTACCACTTAATTTGCTTTTACTAAAAAGAACACGATTTCTCTCGTAAGCATACCACCTATGGCACTCATATTGTTTTTCAGTGTATCAGTTGAGTCCAATATACATGTTCACTCAAGCAGTAAATTACATTGTTTAGTTATCAAAGGCTTTGTGTAATTACATTTGTGCAATTCAGGATGACAGGGCCGATAGTGTCTACACAAGACGCTGGCATACATAATCACAGACAAAATCCCATTAGGGAAAAGGGAGACCATTATTATGGAAATGACCTTTGGGTGACAAGAATTCAGAGGGATAAAAGAGTATGTAATCCTGACAAAGATGCTGTGTAAAGCCATGCTCGCTTTAATGTCTCTGGTGCAAATCTAAGAAATTTAGCGTGTTTTACGAATTATTTGTAGTTTCACATTTTCCTGTGCGACAAGCCATTTAATTACATGTCGAAAGTAAGATTTGGTGGCGTGTTGTTTGTTTCATTCTGCGGCTTGATGCTGTGGGTAACTGCAGGGCTAAGATAGCAGAAGAACAACTTACAGTAAGTGTTTTTCTTGTTTTTTCGCTGTGGCACCTTCACAGAGAGAACATACTCACCTTGGGATTACTGGAGTGTCAAGCTGAATCTCTGCCTGTTTGTTTTGAGCCACGCTTTGATACTCTCACACTAAAGAGGCAGCTTCATAAATTCACATTGTGTCAAATAAATCAATAGATCCCATTAACTGAGGAAGTTGTGTAGTGCAGTACTTGAGGGGCCGTGCCCCCCCTCGTTTTCGGCATCTCTCCAGCTAAGGCAATGGCAGAGGAATGTAAGGTTGGCTGTTGATCCATACAGACAGCTCCAGCAGTTGAAATGGTTTGGCTGGCTGGACTCAGTTGGTCTTTGGCGCTGTGTCCACTGTGCTGCCAGCCTGGGTGTTTAGCTGAATGGGAAGGAGGAATTTGCTTGGACATTCACAGCCTCATAGGCCTACAGCGCCAACTCCTCCTGCTCAGTCAGATTGTTCTACTCACTAGACTTGAAGTTTAGTATTGCAGTTTTTTTCAGCTAACATATAAGAAAAAATAAAAATAAGAAGTCACAACCGATGTATTTCCTTCTCTGATATTGTTTATTTCCTATTGACTGTTGTAGGGGTGGCACGGTGGCGTGGTGGTTAGGTTAATTGGTGATTCGAAATTGGTCATAGGTGTGCATATGAGTGGTTGTCTGTCTCTCTGTGTCAGCCCTGCGATAGACTGGCAACCTGTCCAGGGTGTACCCCGCCTTTTGCCCGATGACAGCTGGGATAGACTCCAACCCTTCACAGGACAAGCGGTTACAGAAGATGAATGAATGAATGTCCGTTGTAGACAACAAGTTTTGACTACTTATTGTCTTCTTATTATCTTCAGTGCTTGTTTTCTCTATAATATTTTGCAGTTTCTTTTGTCAGATCAACAGCCTAAGACCTGAAGACACTAGATTTTGTTGTGATGTGGAACAACAAAAACGAGCTAAAATACCCTCATTTAAGAAAGCTGGCACCAGCACATGTTTTGCAGATACAACTCCTCAAGGTGAGGAACACAGTGAAGAAAAAACTTGTTTACAGTGACTTTCCTTTGACCAAGCAGATTCCCAAAATCCTTAAAAGTATTAAAAAAATAATAATAATACAGTGTTTGAATGTACTAGCAGATGTGAAATTAACATTAACGTTACTATTAGTGCTACTACAGCTGTCAGAGGACAAATTAATAAATTGGCTAGTACGGTGGTTAAAGGTAAGTGATTAACCTGCATCCATGACACAGTAATTTGCCAGGGGAAACACAAACAGGCCCGTGTTGCCAGCCTTTTTATCCAACACAAAATATTCCCTGCTAAAGCGCTTCAACACAGTGTTGTGTTGGATGATCATTACCCAGAAATGTGTTCGAATGAGCATGGTGTAACATAAGATTACCAGAACATTTCTGTGGTTAAACACTGAAGGCAGTTAATTCTCTGTATTTCATGCATTTAATTTGCCCGATTCAACTTACTTTTTGTGTCATACACAAAGCTGACGGTTAAAACCACTTCATTTGATGATTTTGAATCTTCACTAATAGTAACAAGACGAATAGATTCATCCTGTACTGTATATATACTGTATGTAAACACATTTTTCAGGCTAAACAAACAAATCAACCAGATTTAATGTGTTCTCTTCATAAAGATAAGCAGCTTCAATTCCTCTACTATAGTTTTTTGTATGTTTTTCCACGTAGGTTTTATAACAAAACATGGACACCTACACTTCCAACACCTACAAAAATAAGCTCAGAAGAAAACTTATGTAACATGTTTTTTTGCACATAGCCTCTCCAGTGTATTTACCATTTTTAGGGATAGTATGATGCCAAGTTTCTTTAGCTAGGTCTTCCTCCAAGTCTTTCTGCCATATTAACCATAGATTTCCTCTCTTCACCTACCTTTGGTTCTTGTTCTAATGTGTTCCAACACATCTGAAATGACTAGTAAGCTGGGGTGTCATCTTTACGTTGCTACAGGTTTCAACCTGACAATCTAGATGGTTCCTGACATGTGGAGGAAATAATGACAAAATTGCATTGACAGGTCTTACAATGATGCTAGACCTTCACACTCACTGTAACAGAGGTGAATCATTGTCTCTTTAGTGGTTTTCACCTGCTCTTATACAAGGCATAAGACATTGTTTATTTATCCCAAGTATGGAAAATTTCCTTGTCATGTTTTATATGAACATTGCCGAAAAGAACACGTGTACAATTACTCCTAACCCTGTGTAACGATGCAAGTAGTTCGGGATGAAGAATTTACAGCCACAAGTTATGGTATTTGCATGAAATTAGATTGTTCACAGCAGAAAATGACAGGAAGATGAAAGAGAATATGTCATTGCGTGTGCTGTGGTTGTGAGCCAGACTCAAAGCTATACTGATGTGAGTACATGGCAGGCTTCCCAGCCCACCAGCACTCGGAGCATGCTGCAGGAGATCGTATTAACTCCATAACTTAAATTGACTTGAGTTCACTTCTGCAGGTGGTAAAGCTCACATTGGTGCTTTCATTGTTATAAATGTGGAGTTTGGAGTTTGTTATGTATACCTGTACAGGATACAGTGGCGTCTACATAAAGCTTTGCCCTCATGTAGCACTACCATCAGCCACAACATCAGTAAATAAAAATTTAATTAACACATTCTGTGTTAAGGTTTGGATTTGTTGTAGGGCTGATGTATCGGGTAGTATGGTTGTAGAAGTTTAGGTATAGCTTCTACAGAATTACATTTTTGTTCACAATTTGAGATACCCAATAGACACGTTAGGTGCTGAAGGGAAAAAAACACTAAGAGAAAAGACTGTTAAGAAACAATCTACAGGCTTCCCAGTACATAACTGAGTTTGTTATTTTTGTTGTTTAACAGAACACAGTGATGATGGTGCTCCTTCGAAATCTCATGAACCAATCTGAAAAATAAGGCGAGTGTCTTGGGGAAAATACCAGGCAGTGTTATTAAAAGCTCATTGCAGATTGATCTGTGCATACAGCTTGACTGTATTAAAGCTCATAATCTCTGTAAATATCTTCAGGCAAGGCAAAGTCAGCCTTTTAACATTGACTAAATGAAGTAAATAGAAGCAAATATATTTTTAAAAATTGCTTCTCTGTTGAACCGCAGTTCATTATATATAGAAGCGAGTCGTGTGAGTTGGCTGCTAATGAGGCTTGCACATTTTCAACCAAGATATTTTGATGGTTTTGCCACCCTGCCGTTTGGGGGTAACAGTGAAGTTCACTTTAAATGGAGAGCGTCTGTTCCCCTTTCGAACCTCTAACACCACAACAGATGGGGAGAATATGGAGCTCGGAAGGTTTTACCTCAGAGGTGGTAACAGTGAAGCCACTCATTAACACTGAATTTACCACTTCGTTAGCAATGCAGCTTCCTGTAGAGAGCGACCAGCCCTGGATGTCAAATCCACTGAGCATACATTTTAAACTAAATCAGCTTTGGACAGCGTACTGTAATCTTTTATAAGATCTAACATACACATTTCTGATTGTAATCCTATTATACTTAAAACTATTCATTAAACTGCTTTGCCCAAACAAAAATGAATCACTGTGCCTTAAATTTAACCACCGTTAAATGAATTTTTCTATCCGTCCATGTGTATGTGCAAAAGCGTATGTTTTCTTTGTGTGGATCTGTGTTTGTGTTTAAGACAGATTGTGTGCCTGCCAATTTGTCAGGATTCAAGTAACAACAGTCTCATGCTGGGATCTGTGTTGGCACCATCACAGAGTGATAAGACGCAATATGATCTCATTGGAGGTGTACTTTGTTCCCATGGAAATTGGTCAATTTTAGCAGACGACTGAGAACTTTAGGTGGAGAAGCAGGAAGGTTGTATCCCAGAGGTACGCTCACATAATTAAGCATCCTCGCCAGGGTATTCAGGGCTAACAGCAGGGTTTGTTGTGAATAGAGGTGGCGAAACCGGGTGTTGGAAAATCATAATGCGGCACAGAATAATGCCGCTCTCATTTTACGGAGCAGTGGGAATAGCCTAAAATCTGCTTTTTTTTAACAGTCCGACATCGTCAGTGAGAATGATGGAAAAAAAAATTTGATTATACCTGTTGTGCATCAGTGTTGAATTTTGTCATTTGAATCTACAATATGGATATTTACAGACTGCACCAGAATATGTTTGTTTGTCATTGCATGCTTTACTTGGCTTGCTTGATGTACATGTAATAATTTTGTGTCATTCTTGTATATTTCAGAAAGCACTGCTACTATGTCTGATCTGAAGCCAAATGCACAAGAGGACAAAGACGTGGAACCTGTGTCTGACAGCCCAGGTCGTACTCAGGAGCCATTACAGAGTCACACATTCTCCCTGAAGAACAATGCTGCAGGTCTGTCCTCAGATGAACACGAAAACCCTTTAAATGGAACCCAGCCGAATCCATTTGTATACAGCAGTGTCCCTGCTGTTCCCCATGCAGACAATTCATTGCCTTCAGGAGCACTTGTTAATGGACCTGGTTCACACCCCACCTCAGAGGTACACTGTGTCCTGAACAAAGGCACTGTTTTATCCAACAGTGTCCTGGATGCCGCGTGGCAAGCAGAGAAGGACACGAGCCCCGAGGTGTTACCACCACCTAGTGAGCTTCAATCAGACGCTTGGAAGAACACAGCAGGGCCCATCGTAAAAACACTGGCCACACAGCCAGGTGTCAACACGCCACTGTCTCACTCGGAGGAGAATGAGTCTAAACTGGCCTGTTCCACACAGTCAGGTGACAGTGCAGACCAAATGCACATTAGCCAACCTTTGACAAAACAGACAATAAAAACAAGATCTCCACGGGACGTGGAATGGTCAGGAAGCTCCTTGGATGATTATGATAATGTTGAAGTAATCAGATGGGATTCAGCTAGAGAGTGCTTTTTACACAATGGCAGAAGGCTGGAGACCAGTGTGATGCACCAAAGAGACAGGAAGCACAATACATACACAAAAAGCTTGTCAGGCTGTCTCGAAAAGGTTAACAACCGCTACACTCATTTCTGCAGTGGAAATGATGCTGAAAATGTTGACACCGGCAATAAAGACGAATCTCCGGGTGCACAATTTAATATTAAACATTCAGTCATGCCATCCAAAGACCTTTCTAGGAACATAGATTTAGACTCTGAACACCGTATTTATAGCACAGCACAGGAAGCCTGTAATGAGGAAAATGACCCTGAAGATGAAAACAATGTTAGTCCAAAAGTGGAACAGCCGAAGATGGAGCAACTTGAACAGGATTCACTATTCTTTTCATGCACAATATGCAATGTTAATTTCAAGGAAAAAATGCATTTCCATAGACATATGATGTATCATTTAGGCAAGCATAATCAGGTGAAGAGTGAGAATGTTTCACAGCCCTTTATATGCAGGGAATGTGGGCGTTTGTTCTGTGATAGCAACTCCCTCATGAGACACATCATTATTCACAGAGATAGGCTGCAAAAACTTATGGAGGAAATCAAAGGTCTCAAAATCACTGAATTTGAAGATGGGGTCACCACAGGGCAGTGCCCTCAGTGCACATTTGACTGCAGCTGCCCAAAGATCTCAGTCCAGCACGCCAAAGCACATGATAATCTGAAGCACTACTACTTCTGTGAGGAGTGCAACTACATTACCCTGACACAGCAGGCACTTGAAGCACACTTAGATGTCGCACACCTCAACACACACCAGCCTCAATACAGGAGAATGACTAATGATGCAGAGGGAGCGAACCGTGTTCTGTTTAAAATGGGTTCTTTTACTAGTCAAGACAAAGTAGTACTGGAAAGACATCCTGAGCTGGAGCGGCAGCAGTCACGCTATGGTGATTATAAAAAGTTAACTGACCAACCCAAAAAAGCCAGATTTAAACCAAATCTGTTTAAGTCTACTTTTGAAGAA
This sequence comes from Chelon labrosus, assembly GCF_963514085.1. NCBI lineage: Eukaryota > Metazoa > Chordata > Actinopteri > Mugiliformes > Mugilidae > Chelon > Chelon labrosus. The sequence goes on along the minus strand of NC_140343.1, from coordinate 22,768,619 downwards.
AGAAAAGGAGACATTTACATTAAAAAGACTAATGACAAAACCAAACATTCCTCTTCCAAAGATACACGGTCTCCATCTTTGTGGAGAATAGACAACCATGGAAAATTACTCCTACAACAGCTTGAAAATTTCAATGTGGCAACTGATCTCACCTGTGTAGAAGAAGAAGATGAAGAAGAAAACAATGACCGGCAGGCTTTTGGCAGCTCAAAGCAGGCAATCTGTCCTGCAACCGCTGATTCTTTACTATCAGCCAGGAAGCTTAAATTAGACCAGATGTTCCGTCAGGGAAGCAAGGATGACCCGGCAAGCGGGATTTTACAAGCTCAAACAAACCAAAATTCTCCATCAATGAGAAAAATGTCAACACCTTTGCATAACACTTTTGAAAATATGAATGGTAATGTATTGCCTAGACTTAGCCAGAGGCTCAAGAAACAGTGTGCAGTTAGGGAGATGGGTAAAAGCTCTGAGGTCAGTGATAACTTCAGTGATGTCACCAGCGAGGCTACAGGCAGCTTCTTAGAAAGCAACAAGAATGAAAGCATCCCGTATACTCAGAGGTATTTCAGAAAGAGGCAGAGCTTTTCAGCCAAACACCAAAGCCCCTACAAACTCGCGGATGATGGCGATGAAGACTGTAGTGACATAGAGCAACTCATAATAAAGGAGGAGTATATAGAAACTGCAGCGTGTGATGATTCCCCAGAATTGCCTGTTACATCTCCTGTTGACCGCTTTGAAATTTTCCCCACACCAGCGGTAGAACACAGGCCCTGTCCTTACTGCCCTGCCATGTTTGAGTCTGGAGTGGGCCTCTCCAATCATGTACGGGGGCACCTTCACCGAGTCGGCTTGAGCTATGACGCTCGACACATGGTTCCGCCAGAGCAAGTGACGTTGCGAGACCGCCGCCTACGAATTCGCAGAAGGACCCCCAGTGGTATGAGGAAAACACGAAAAGGTGAGAACAGCAGTGATCTATTATAGCTTAGCAGTTGATCTAAGGCTTGTGAAGCTTTTGGTATTTGTGTGTGCCTATATTGTGTTGGAGGAATGTGCGTTGTGTTGGAGGAAGACTGATACTAGCATGTCCAACTACCTAGCATCCTAATAACAGGAACCTTATAATGGTGGATGTAGTAAGACTTGCAGTTGCAGCTCATGGCTAAATGTGTCATTGTAGTCAGGACTGTTATTGCCTATGATACACAATGTTCCACATTACCTGCCTTAATTATATTGTGGTAAAAGCCTGAAGCCGCTTTGAAGGAAGGTGAATGTTTTTTTTTATTGTATGGGATATGCTATCCATGATTATAGCCAATGTACAGTATTTTCCCTGGTCTCCTTCTGTTATCAAACTATGTCAATGGAAAAATTATTCACTGAAAACTTACTTTGGTTTGGAATGACCGAGGCAGATGAAGGACCTGTTCAGACCTTGCATCAAGATCCGATCAAGATCCAATCTGACTGATCCAAACACACGTACCTTTAGCTGGCCACTTGCGATCGGAGAGTGCAGATCGGATCTTAATGCAAGGTGTGAACATGCCCGAAGCCTCTTGATCCACAGTTTTGTATGTCTTTAACAAAACGTAATATTTCCATGTGTCTTGTATTACAGCCATTAAACCACAAACGCAAGGAGAGCACACGTGTCCCCTCTGCTGCGGCTGGTTTGATACGAAGACTGGCCTCTCCAACCATGTTAGGGGACACCTGAAACGAATAGGCAGAAGTGTTACGAGCAGCAGTAAGTCACCACTGTGCATCCTAAATGAACTGCTACAGGACAAAAAGGAACACAGGAACATCCTCCAGGTTCTCAACAAGAGCCATTTCCCCTCACAAACGTCAGCATCTCGGAAGTTCATCAGCAGAGATGACTTGTTCTTTATGCGCACAGGCATACCAGTAAAAACAGAGTATGGGGTGAGAAGTCCCATATTGGACGGTTTTATACCAAAACAGGAGGCAGAGGTCTTCTTGGAAAGGAAGAAGCTACAGATAGAAGGACAAAGAGGCCCTAAGGAGCCACCAAGCACTTTAGTTGAACTGCTCAAAACAAAACAGGAAAGTGTGGAGCTTGGAGAGAAAAGGAAAGAGGAAACCTATGCAACCAGCATGATCTGCAGCATAACCAAAGATTACATGGAGGAGACCCAGATGACCAATGCGGAACCAAACTGGTCACAGGGTATGGAATCTTTTTCTATAGGCTATTTATATGTTCCTCCCCTCCACTCCCTGGCCTTCCTTTGGGAATGTAACACTAACTAATAATAAAGCTTATTAGTACTCTTTAACACACTCTACTCTCACATCCAAAACACATGGTGTCTCGACAGTAATTGGATCAAATTCATTTAACAGCATACAATCTATTTCCTATTTCTGGTGTTGAATCTGAATGGTTGAATGTTGTGAATATCACTTTCTTGGAGCAGGTGTTTTGGACATCACCGTGAACAACTTTACACTCCTGAAGATTTGGCAGTGACAGACGGTGACAATGCCAGAAAATTAGTTTTCTGTGTCTTTTTTAGGTATCAGCGAAGACAGTTTTGTTTGCTTCCATAACAACTCCTATATTCACTGAAGATTTAAAATATTTTATTACTAATTTACAGGACCTCAGCACAGATAAGAATAACAGGAATAGTTCACAATCATTAGATGTGTGGGACAAACAGTCTGTAGATAGAATACATCATCTGTGTTTGCACAATTTATTGAAGTACCAGTGTTTTCTGTGTGTCCTGTCCTGGTGACTGAGTTGTACTTCACTTGTCATTATATCAAGTTCAAGAGGATTTAACACTGTAATGTAAACTATATTTTATTTAAATTTTACCCCTTTACACTTTTTTAATCACTGTAACATTGTTCATAGCTTTTATTTAAGCTGAAATGACTTTAGAAAATAGAATCATGTTCTTTATAAACACTATACCGTGCCAGTTCTCAGGATTTTTTAGCAGCCAGTGATGCACAGCAGAGCCAGTTTCCTGTCACAGAATGAACAGATCTGAGCGTTACGTATGTGTGTGTGTGTGTGTGTAGTTTATGAATCCTCTGTGACTCTTGTAAGGTGTGTATTGTATGTGAAAATAGCCCCCCTGAAGACACAAGATTGTGTTAAACTTTACCAGTAACACTTTGCAAACAGGAGAGAGCAAATCAGACGCTTAGAATGAAACCAGGTGGAGGAAGACTTTAGCGCACACTGGGACTAACAGTTTTGCTTAATAAAATTACTGCATGAACTCAAACACTATCCTACAGTTCGTCTTCGTAAATATCTAAATTCTGACGATCCAGACCTTGTTTTGAGCAAGGAATACCATCAAATCAAATCTTCCATTAAAGCTTTGAGGCTAAGCAAATGGCAAGTATAATCATATACGTTTTCCAATGTTTTTTTTTTTGTTGTTGTTTTAGGGGAATGTGATTCAAAAAGGATTTGTATTCAGTGTAACGGCCCCTTCCCCACTGCTGCCATGCTCCCAAGTCATCTGCGAGCCTATGCACACAGGAAGAGGATAGCCATTCCTGAAGAACGAGGTAAGTTTTGAGGAAGCAAATGACGATGATGTACGCTTAGAAATTGGTTTGTCACTCCAAAGTACATCCAAAATTTAAACAATTTGACATTTACAAATGTTTATTTGGCTGATTAGGTTATAATAACTAAATATATTAAGATATTTAGGTAATACAGAGTGCTTTTTTTTTTTTTGCTTTCTAGGCTATGATTCCAAACAGAAGAAACCAAGACCAAGGCCTGGGTTAAAGAGGAAGATTTTACCCTCCTTGAATACAGAGATATACACACTCACCTGCAGGTACGTAGAACAGTTACACATGGTCCTTTGGTGCTCTGAGTGAAGACCTGAGTGAAGGTTTCTGTGCCTAGTTACGTGTATATACAGTATATGTTGTATAAACAGGGCCAATAGCTGAAAAACCTTGCATGAGACCATAATTGAACTGGAAGACGCATAAATGTTTATTCATGGTTTTGAACTGTGAGTGGCCGTGGGGGTCCATGTAATGTACATTGTGTCATCTGCCATAAAGGATTGCACAGACCTCTGCAACTTAATGCGGCACAAGCACTTCCTTTCCAGAGCCGTCCAACACACTGAAAAGTGTCTGGAGACATTTACCATTTTTATTGCTATACACCGGCAATACATTATGACGACTGGTGAAGTAAACAGCATTGATCATCCCGTGACAATTCAATGTTCTGCTGGGAAACTTTTGTACCCGGCATTTGTGTGGATGTTACTTAGACATGTACCACCCACCTAGACCAGACCAGGCACCCCCACCCCATAGCAAGGACGCTCCTTGATGGCAACAGCCATCCTCAGCAGGATGCAGCCTGACACAGACACACAAAAACAGTTTAGGAACAACTCAAAAAAACATGAAAAACAGCACAAGGTGTTGACCTGGCCTCCAAATTTACTAGATCCCAAACTGATCAAGTTTCGGTGGGATGCACTGGAACAAACCTGATCCACAGAGGCCCCTCCCCTCAACCTATAGGACCCAAATGCCCCAACTAACAACACAACCAGACACCGCAGGACACCCTCAGAAGGCTGAGGATGAGTCTTTTTAACCTGCTTTAGTGAAACGGTTGTGCATTCGGCCTGTTAGCATTGACTGTTTTTTGTCTCCTTATTATATATCCGCAGATTCTGTGACCTAGTCTTCCAGGGTCCCTTGTCTATCCAGGAGGATTGGATCAAGCATTTACAGAGGCACCTTCTGCACACCAGCGTGCCCCACTCAGGGACAGGAATGGTAGAAGTTTAGGGTTTCATCACAAAATAAAAATAAGCATGTGTCGTGAGGAGACTTTTACCCATCTAGAACTTCCAGTTGCCTCCTGAATTTGCACATTATTTAAATATATAGATTATACCTGCAGTTTATAAAGAAAAAAATGTATATAAGGTTTAAGGCAGATTGTTAAATAATAGTTTGTAATATTCATACTCTATGAATTAGCAAAAACTTTAGAATATAGGAGAGAATATTTTAATGCTACGCTTTGCCTTATCACTTTAGCTAATACAAGTTGCAGGATTCATATTTATTCACTGATGTTTAAATTTTGGACAGCAATGGTTAAACCACAGCGGCAGTCATGCAGAGGGGAGAGTCGCCTTAAACGTAACACATTACAGCTGCAACATGCACGTTTTCTCTTCCTGCGTAAATATCATCATGTTGTCATCATGTCAGCATGTGGCCGGCACAGCGATAAACATCCCTGAGAAATATCAACAGGACTCAGGTGACTTGAAAACTGATTTAGCCTAAAGTCAATAAAATGAACATGGGGGTATTGTTTTTTTGTTTTTTGTTTTTTTTTTAAAGCCGTGGAGCTAAGATCTACAGAGCCGCCTGCATGAATCTATTCTTAGTCATGACATGCATGCTAGTCCTGGTCTGGAATGAGCACAAACGTATAAATGCAACCAGTGGGTCATTCGTAACACATTATGCTTATAACGGCCTGTGTTTGCTCGGTGGTTTGTTTTTTTCAGAATACCACCCAATAGGAGGAAGGTGCAGTTAAAGCGCCATTCTACAAACGTAGCTGACTCTTTTACAAGTGACACTGAGTTATGCTTCAGTTTTAACACCATTTTTTGTAATGATAGTGGTTTATGACAGCAGACACGTAGGTCTTTGCCTGAAAATATGACATGATTAAGCATAAAATGTTAAAAGTGAAAAATGTTACAGTTAGGGTGACTTTCCCCGCCTTTTAGAAATGTGTTTGCTGACATGCCAAAAGTGTTTTTACAGTTTTTTTGGAGTGATATAAAGTGCCTTGTTATTATAACAAAGCAACTTCTTATAATGAGAAAACTTAAAATGAAAAAAAAAACACAGTATCTGACTTTGCTTATCAGAAGCTTTTTATTCTAACAAGATGAGTGAAAACACAAGCATTGCCACTCCTGTAGAGTACAAATAGACGAGCCTTAGCATTTAAATGAATTTCATGACTTTCTTTTGGAGACAAAATTCAATTCAGTCGCGCTCTCGCACAGTGCAGGCATTAGTTTGCAGATGCTTTGTAGAATTTCACCTCCCTGTACCTGCATCAGAGACAGACTGTCTGTTTATGAAAAGGCTGTGATAATGTGGGAACTGCTTGTTCTGTCATTGTTTGTTCTTCGGTTTAACCTTCAACAATCAGTGTAATTTCTGAAATCTGGCTCTTATGATATGAAAAATAGCAGCTTCTTATAATGAGAAAACTCTGGTTAGAACACGAAAAGTTCACATCAACATTTTCTATAATTAGGATCATTAAAGGTTCTGCTTGTGGTTGTCACGTCAGTAAGCATGTGTTGTAATTAAGAGCTGCCATACTTAAATTTCATACTAAACCATTTTAACATCTGTGGTATTAAACATAGCAGAGACTGTCTGTAACCTATTCACCAAACGTATCACAGCTCTTAGAATTTGGTGCTTATCTTGTAGAGAGATAGGGCCATACTTTAAGACATGCCAAGACTGTGCCAAGATGGCATATACATTTAAATAGATGCTGCAATTATCATCATTATACATTTGTTTTTCTGCATTTTCACTATTGACTATGAGCGACAACAATGTGTGTTGTTGTCTATTTACATTCTTAAGAAAAGGATAGAAATCTAAATGTAACTAAATCAAATAAATATTTGCTCTGACTCTACTTTATGCATTTATTTACCTCTCTACTTTGAAATATTCAACTTGTTAAACTGGAAGTTTTAACATTGTTGACATAGCACATATTATATAACAGAGCAGTGAGTTTTAGCATTTCATGTTATTAAACTATTTTTTTTTTATGTCCTACTTATCTAATCATGAAAGTATTTGTCTTATTCTAATACAACTTTTATAGACAAGTGTTTATATGGCCATTAATAAGGCTCTTGCATGGTTTGAAGGCATCGCTATGAACTTAGGAAATGACTTCAACAGATAACTTAGACTTAGACTTAGACTTCTTTAATGTCCATAAAACTTACATAAAATGGAAAATTGTCTTTGACAGTGGCATAAAGACATACAAGCAACACACACACATCACAGACTTATGTGAACAATCAGAGGAAGTGTAGATACTGGAAAGTACATCAGAGCACTGACTGGTGTTTATCAGTCGAGATGCTGTTGAAAAGATGAGCTCACCATTATTTAAGTCGGTCTTAGAGTAATACTCAGGTGGTCACGGTTGCCCTGCTGCAATATGTCCGCCTGTCCACACTGGTTAGGAAGTGTCCAAAATCTGTCCTCTTTCCATGCAAGCATGTTTTCCAAAGTTTATCTCTGGCCAACCTTGTGTTTTTATCCCACTGTGGCAAAAATTTATTCTTTATAGCAAGATGTTATCTTAAGAGGTCAACACATATGCTTACATATAAGACACTGATTTCTTTACATCCAGACTTGACTTGAACCTAACCTTCAAGGACAAGATGAATGACATGTCTTTGCATCTTCAGAGCCACGTGAAAAGAAAAAAACAGCAAATTCATAATTCAAGGATGGCGAGGCTGATCTGTCTTTTCCTATTATATGGAGAACCAAACACAGGAAGGATGAAACATTGGCATCATATAGATCATAGATTTTGCCCATTAAAAAAAATAATAATAATTATCCAAATGTTTAACCAGTTTGTCATTTATATTGTCATGTCAATAAATTACAATTTTGCTTCCTTCATGGATGAAACAACTCCAGCTGATTGATTTCACCTTTGCTACTCCTACCTGTTCTGTAGTTTGCAGATGACCATTGCCTTTAAGAACCCTAACTTCAAAAAAATGCTTTCTCAGACAGGAGGAACTGTGAACGCTGGTGGTACTATTGGAGAAACATGTAATCTGTGGAGGGAAAAAACGTAATAATGAAAGATCTCAGCAAAGTACAAATAAAAAATAAAAAAAAGTGGAATTTCTGGTAGATTTTGTGAAATAGAATTTAAGTCTGACTGGTGCTTAACATGCGCCACAGTCTGTGAATCTGCCCCGCAAGCAGTGGTGAAAACAAGCACGAACATCAGTAGTTTTTGGGTGAGGATAGTTTCGTAATTCTCATTTCTCAGACAACTCAAAGTGTCTCCGATTACCGAGCACAGATGCAACTTTTAGCAGCAGCTGGAGTTGCCACTCTCGGTTGTCTAAAGGTGTCTTATGTGATAATGAATCATCCCCTGCCCCACAACACACGACCCAATTCTATTTGTTATGTTTAACAAAATTTGTTGCAGTACTGTTGGCTGAAACGAGCACACTCAGTGTCACTTTTGCACTGTTATTCCCAACAGAAAGTAATTTTAGTGTTTTGAACTCCACTTCTTTCTTCTTCTTCTTTTTTTAGCAGTACAGGCGGCTGTATATGTGATGTATCTAATGCTTGATAGCCACTTCTGGGTTTTCTACTTACCAGTGGCAAAGGGGGCTAACCCTGCAGTTTATCTTGGGCAGTATTTAAAGCAGCGATCAAAGCTGTACAAACCAATTGTCATCATGCTTCTCCGGGGGGAATTTTGAAGTACATTAATGCTCCTTCTTTGGGAAATAATTGTGCCACTCTGTGACTTCATTAGGTCTCCTGGCTGTTTCAAAAGATGTTCTCTCTGGAGGTTGAAAGCCACATCACTGGCAGACAGCATCCCAAGGGGCTGAATGAATAAAAAAAGGAGAGATTATAATGAGATTGAGTTAGCCATGACCAGAATTGGGCTTTTCATTATTCCACTGGCTGGAGAGGGAGAGCGAGAGCGAGAGAGAGGAGAGGAGAGGAGAGGGAGCGGGGGGTGGACAGAGAGGGACAAGGCTGACAGAAAGAAATGTGTTGTTGCAGGACCTGCACTCGCCATCTGCCAAGAGGGGTCCAGTGGTAGGCAGTCAATGCATGCTTATCATTGCCATGGGTATCAAAGAGGCCTCCTCTCTGGAGACTTCGCCATTAAAGCACATAGAGGGAGAGGGAGAAACCTGCACTGAAGTCAGAGGTAACACTTTCCTTAAATTTAGCTAATTAAAATCATGACATGACTTCATGTTTAGCAAATGACCGGCATGTGTTGTTTGTATGACGTGTGCTGCAGAGCATCTTGAGGACAAGTGCATTCACTAACCGGACTTTTTTTTGTCAGCTAGTCTTGTGCCAATGTTTTTTTTTTGTTTTTTGTTTTTTTTTATCCTCCCATTCAGTTAGCAGCAGCGATCCAAAGGTCAGGACCATTGATCATGACCTGTTCTTTGGCCAGTTATTCAGAAGTGCCACAGACTGCCTGTGTGAAAAAGGAAAAAGGGAGAAGAAAAATCAATAGGTTTCCATTATCTGGTTGGGCAGTGTCACTGGCCTGTCAATGATCCTGTTACAGCGGTGGTACAAGGGTGACACGGGCCCACACTCAATCGCTGCTGACAAGAGGAAAACATGCTGACAGGCACCGGGAACAAGTTGGAACACAGATTTGCACTTCAAGCAGCCGTCCGAGGAGGTATCGTGCGGAGGCCACCGCGCGGCGGAGGGGCGAGCTCGGTTGGGGTTGGGGTGGAAGGGTTGAGAGGTGGTGGTGGTGGTGGTGGTGGGGAGGGATTCCCACCCATCCTCCTTCTACTGTCTGACTGTCTAGCTCTCAACCACAAATGCTTTTATCCTCCCATAAATTATTCACCTCTGGATACACCAAAGGAAACTCGCTTGCACTGATTGTGGCTGAGGGGAGATTCATGAAACCTATGGCCCAGTCTGCATCCACTGCAACTGGCCGGCCGCTCCTGCAAACCCATGCAAACCTCGCCTGCACCACCTTGGTATTTCATACAGTAAATATGCACCCAGACTACTATAACGCCACTGTTTTCTACCCGTTTTCCTAATAATCATCCACAAAAAATGTCAGCATTTTACAGGAATCCACCATTTCCGTAGCTGTTATTGACTTCCTGCCATATTAGCTCTTCACCTACAAAGAAAACAAGAGTCTGCTCTCATCAGTCAGTCCAGATGGCCAGTCAGAAATTAAGGAAGACATCAACTGTCTCTTGAAAGAACATGAATCAATATATTTTGACAAGGATCAAATGTGCTTCAGATGAACCTTTTGGCCCTCCCGAAACAGTCTCTCGCCTCTTGTCAAACCTTTTTATTCTTGTTTGTCTACATGTAATGATCAGATGCCCCGCGACTCCTGGGTTCTGAGATCACTTTAAGCAGCATAATTAAATATTTCATTGACTGGTTGTCCTCAGACAAAACCAGATATTTCAGACAGCGTGCCTGCAAGCTTTCAAAAAGTGCTGCTTTTCATTCAGGCTTTTATTGTCTGAACCAGGCCTTGGGACATGCACCGTGTTTGACGTCACTTTCCCTGTGCACTGGAGGAAAAAAAAAAACACACTAGCCATGCGTTTCTTTTTCAATTACATATGTGCACGCTTTCTCCATTCGTATGTGGGCAATTCGGCCCGTGATGACTGGGGAATTCAGGTTAATATGTTGACAAGGTTTAACAACAGCGGGTCATGTTGCACAACACGCATGGCTGGCTCTGTTCACTCCAGCAGCTGACAGGTCCTAATCATCTGCTGCCCTAAAGGCACTGGGGCAAAAGAGGGTTTTAATCACTGAATTATAGACCAGCAGCGAGGCTTCAAATTGAGACGTAATTAAAGTCAAAGTTGCAGTAATTGTTTCAGCTAATTGGGCAGACAAGCGCGTTATGGCACGATTACAATATCTTTTTTTTATTATTATTTTATTTTTCCCTGTCTTTTCCTATGCGTTAGGTTTTATACAATTCTGCAACAGTAAATGTATTTAGTTTTACATCAGAAAAATACTATAAAAAAATATTCCAAACACGCACTATTTTTTCCCCATTTATTTTTTTATTTTTTTAATTAACTTGTACAATTTTTTTTATTTTTCTTCTATCACACGTTGCCTGCTATTTCAACCGAGGCACCTCCGTCACATGCATATAAATAAGCATCAGCTCCAATGTGTCATTTACAGTAAGGAGATTAATAATGCAGCCAACACGTCGTCCTCGTCGTAGCGATGCCGCACCTTCGGCAACATCATTATTTCCTATTAATTACTCCGCCAACCAAATGCCTTCAGAAGTGGAGCTGCAGTAGGTGTGACGGAGAAAGGGGGGACTGGTCTGGGAGCAGCTGCCCTGCATCCCGCCGGGCTCAGGCTGACCTCCTTTTTTTTTTTTTTTTTTTTTTTTTTTTTGTACATCACTAAACTGGAGCCTTGACAAGCCGTGCGCAAACGCTGAGGTTTTGATTTGGATGAGGGGAGAAACGTAGAATATGAGCCAGAAATGACGAGTCAGACAGTATTTCGGGTGTGACCAAAGAATAAATTATAGAGATGGAGAGAGAGAGGAAAAAAAAAAGATCTTGAACGTGTCTGTTTTTGGGCGGAAGTGTCTGCGTTGATCCATCACATTACTCCCGGACTGCCGGAACCGCTCTCCGTTTAATTTTGGACATCCATACAGACAGTTTCAATTTTAGTCATTTATTTCTTTTTTTTTTGGTTATGTTTTCACCTCCTGTTTCACCTCCAAAAATAACGAATACAAAAAAAAGAGGAATAAAATAAAATGTCCCCGCACTAATTCACACAGGAAGTGGATATTTACGGGTGTGACTGCGTCCCAGTAATCACGTAGAGGGGTGTGAAACGACTCTATGGGATTTCAAACTGTTTACTAACCACTGGGCCCATGAGCTTTATGTGCTGCTGCTGCTGCCGCGGTGCAGTTTCGCAGTCGGACGGCAGGGGGAGCTGCTCGTTTCGGTCTGAGAGCCAGCCGGTTCTGAGAGCTGGGCGACCAACAAAACGTGGCTACACAGGAACTGACAACAAACAATAATAATCAATGAGATGAAATCACATAACAGCAGGAAATTGCGGTGGGGATTTTAACAAAATAAAAGTCACGCATTTTAACACAGACGCAGTAAAAATGAAAAGGCTTATTTTTAACCTTTTCCACACGGATGCTGACAGGAAGCTGTCAGGGACATGCCTGTTCAGTGTGATGCTGTTTTAGATTGAAACTAGCAGGAATTATCAGTGAGGCGGAATGCACAAGCCTTTTATTTGCATCCTGGTGGATGTCGTTTTAATTTTTATTTGCAGACCAAACGACCGCAGCAGCAGTCAAACTGACTACCACACCTCCTTTAAGGCCATTTTATTTTTTTTTATTATTATTTTTTTTTGTGTGTGCAATTTCTCTCCATTTAATTAATCAAGCTGCTCTGGCTACTGAAAGCTCACATCCACGTCTTGCTCTCAGGACGCATACGTCTCCAGGAGCTGCACAGATCCTCTCAGCATCACGTCAGTAATCAAACACGTCTCAGAACAAAAAAAAAAAAAGGTTTTGCCTTTGTCGCTTTTGAGAGAGAAATTTAATTACAACCGCGGGTGTATGGAGGCACTGGAAGAAAAAAAAAATACCCGGCGACAAATGAATATACAGAGCAAATGACAAAACATGAGGGGGAAGAACTGACAGATGAAAAGACAGAGGATGTGCAGCTAACAGGCAAAACGCGCCGGTACAAAGCCGCGCACACCTTTGAGAGCAAGAGTTTGTTTTATTGCACTTCTCCCGGGTTGCATCTCCTGTCGATTTGCAGGAAAAAAAAAAAAGGGGGTGGGGGGGTAAGCGAACAAGCCCTGTTTAAGAAACAAACATGCAGATTAGATGGGATTCTGACAACACACAGCTCAGACTTCATGTCCCACAGCTCATCTCTCAACAATGGGGGGGTTGAAAAAAAAATCCACTCAGTGCGCAGTTGACAACACTTACCGTCATTCTGCAAACAATAAATGTAAATAATGAGGTGGCATCTGGAAATAAATAGTGGAAGTCAAGACAGACTGATAACAACTCTGGTCCGCTTAAGACCCAATGGGTGGCACTCATTGAAAAGCTTTATATAGATGTTTCTAAAAAAAACAAATAATAATAATACGAAGAAGAAAACATCTACTGTATAATGTGATAAATGCGAATTTTGATGGATTTGGCACAGGCATATATATTTATATTTATTAGTTCTAAAATAGGATTTAAATCCGGCACAGGCGCACAAGTGGATTTGGGCGTAGCCAGCAGGAAGCCTTTCTCACAAAGAGAAAAGAAAAGAAATCAGACCTCACAGGGCACGTGTAACATTTACTTCAAGTGCAAGGAGTTGTCACCTGTTATGTGGTACCAGTGGTACATGTCAGCAGCAGCACTCACTCACCGGATGCTGCTCCGCTGTGGACTGCCACCACAGCAGGCCATGCATGCAGCAGCATGCACAGACTCAACACAGCCACGCTCACCTTCCACCACCGGACCTGGAGGAATCCCATGTGAACATGTGCTATGAAAATATGGAAACAGTCATGCTCAAGTCCTTTCTATTGTGCTGTTGTGTTGCTTTTTTTTCTACAGTGCTGTAATATTTCAGAGAGAAAAGCTGTGCTTTAACTCCCCTTTCTGTCTTCTCATGTCAGACAAATTTTGATATTTAAAATTTAAATAACTATTGATTAAACCATCCGATAGGCTAATAATTATCCAACACAACAACAAACATGACTGTTCTATTTGTACTAAAATGTAGATATAACATTTGAACTATATATTTAAATAAATCTTACTTACACTAGTAACTATTATTGAAGAAGGCCTTGTTGTGTTTCTCCTAATGTACTACACTGCTAAAAAATAACAAGAATGTGCTCACAACTACCACCTTAAAATCACGTTCATGGTCATCAGTAATAATCAACTACCACAGCATATAACAATGGATGTGACAATGGTATCAATAATGTACACCACTGTTGAAATCTCAATGTTTTCAAGAAACTACTACTATTATTTTTGTTGTTGTATATTTTTAGCTGTACGTGTGTGGGTGTATTACCACGTTAGAAGTTATAAATCCATACATCATTCTAGATGCTGATCATTTCAGATGTGCAGGATAGGCTATTCTGAACCTGTCTTCAAAGGTAAGTTATATATGCAGCAAGTCCTGTGCAAAGACAAACACAAAAGAAAAGAAAAGAAAAATCTAAAAAAAAAAAAAAAAAAACCCCGGAACATAAAACTCATTCTAACTTGTTCATAAAATAAAATAAAAATAAAATAAAAATAAATTCAAAAGAACATGAATTAAATATTTATTCTCCGGGTTTTAAACGTCACGTGACACCGACTTTGGCCATGAGGTCACTGAAATCCCGGAAATACAGCTAAACCGCGCGTTTTTCGTCGTACAGACGTGTAAAATACAGGTAAAATACGGGTTAAAACTGTTTCAGCCACTTTAATGCAGACACACGACCCCAATTATCCGTCTGGATACAACTGTGTGCAAACACCTGATAAAGGACACAGTTCGGGGATCATGGATGAGAGCTTTGGACAGATTGACGGAGTCTGATCTGCTAAAGGTACGGCAACACTATCAACACCTGACACACACGACGCTCGTCTCTGGCTAGCCCTCTCTAAGGTTCAACAGCATTTGACCAACATTGTGATATACAAGGTATTATATTACCATCATCAGTGGTTCCCAACCTGCGGCTAGCAATCCTCCAACAGGTCTCAAGATTCAGACTGAGGGGTCACAAGCTAATAAAAAGGGCTAGAAAGAAAACGCTAAATGTTTTATTTTGTCATGAAATACTGTATAGCAACTACTGGAAAGCACGTTTTCCTTGTAGTTACCAGATTTTGACTGTTCAGAATGATATTTTTGGAGGGTTTGACACCAGAAAGTTGCTTCTATATTCACCTGCTGAAGTGTAAAAATGTTCTGCTCTCACCCTAAATCTCATTTGAATAATTTGTTTGTACCAGCTGCATTTTTTGACATAAGGTGGTATCACTACTGGTTTCCTGAATTGATTCAATTCTGATTCACATGATTTTGATGTGATTCGGTTCAGTATCAGTTCGTTTAGAGATATTTCAAGACTATTTTACTTAAATCCCAAACTAGTGACTTCATACTGTTTTGGATAATGCGATTTGTCGTGTGAAACAAATCTGAGAATTTTATCAATCGACATCAGATGTTTCAAATCAAGATGAATATGAATTGAAAAATGATTATTTATTTTAAACCCAACCATTGTGACATCACAACTAGTTTGGGTCAGTTGCAGACCAGTTTGCAACTTAGGTTGGATAAAAGATAATAATTTTTAATTAATCGCTTGAACTTTTTTGTTGCATAGCAGCAAAAATATTGGTCGTAATATCAATCTATACCTGCCAGGTGTGGGCCTATTTCAGTTTTGTCAAGGTAATAAAGGTTCAGAACCACTGTGTAGCAGTGAGCTATAAACATATTAAAGTGTTAAATGATCTAATTGAATATTTTTGTCTTCATACCAGCAAACAGCAATTTGGAGTATTCAGAATAATCTCCTCATAACCATTGGGCCAGTGTGCAGTAATCTGTATACTACACTTTAAATATCCATCTTATTTTGTCCCATTTCCCACTGTAACAGCACGTAGTGACAGCGTCCCCACAAATCTGATCATTATGGGCTACTGTGCATCGTACCTCCCCAGCAGCCTCAGTCTTTTGCTCCCCTCCACTACCCAAGGTTGATCTAATCACCAGATCAACAACGGGAAGAGCGAGAGAACAAATAATGGAGACAAAATGAACAAATGATTAGTATGCTGTGAAAAGTACAATACATTACTTATTTAGCATTTAGATAACTATCTATCCTGAGGAGCAAGCTTCAAAGTTGAACTCAGTTTAGGCGAGGGGGATTAATTCTCTCTGCTGCATGCTTCATTGAATCTCTCATTACCAAACTTTGTCTGTATTGATGTTAGATTTGATTGAAGATTAGAGCATTTAGCAAATCTTGCTTTTCCGCATGTATCAGGCTTTTTTCAAGCGCGGCACACCGCTCGCTGGTCAATACCCTCACTTTTATCCAGTGTCTGCTTCATTTAAACTTAATCAACTCCATCAATGAACTGGAACAGCGAAACGTCCCCTGGAACAATAGCTTTTGTTGGATAATGCTTTGGTCTTATTCCCAACCGGGTGGCGATAAACCTAAAATTACACTATGATGAACTATTTCAATCAATATGATAATGGAAATTGGCTTGGCTGACTCTTTGCAGGGCTTAAGGAGGCAGGCTAAAGCCTATGTGACATTAATACATCTCCATGCTCTCTCCCTGCTGTTGCAACCCCCCTACCTCACTTTATTGTCCCATCTTTTCAGTGACATTGACTGCACCATATTGCTAAGCGCCTGGTTGTTTAATGATCTATCTGCACCAGGGAATGCTTGTGCTGAAATGGATACTCAGGCCGACTGTGTCACGCATTGTTTTCCAACTAAATTATAGGCTCTATACTTTATTTCCTGTAGTGGCTCAGCAGGGTGTAGATCAATCACTGATGGCACCGCTGTAAAGAAGCTGCACCACGACTTTTGCTGCTCATTTGGACGTTTTTGTCCTTCTGTGGCATCCCGTGCTTGTTATAGGCTACAGTTTGTCATATTTATACTGCCACCAAAAGACCAATTTCACAAGCCGTAGCAAGGAAAACGCATGCCCCACATCTGTTGCATACTAATAAATGTGCCACCTTCTGGGACAATCCAGAAGTGATCCTGATGATCAACTACCAAGTGATATGACTTACCGTAAACCTGTTTATTTGAAAAGTTTCCCCTCGACCAATAACTGTAATATTTATTTCAGTGTCTATTATTGTTTTTGAAAAATGATTTATAAAATGCACACAGCATTTTCTTTCTTTCTTTTTTTTTTTCATTTCATTATCATTTCTGAAGCCTGTGTTGGCACATGCTACAAGATGGATGCCTTTGTTGTTTTAAAGAGAACTGTGCAGTTATTATTGGAGCTTAAAGTCCCAGCTGTCCTTTAGCAGTCAGTTCCTGATCTGTTTTATCTTGCATGTGCACTGATTTAGTCGTACTTGTAATCATAATTGCATTTAGAGGAAAGGAATTTCTTTAACTGCAGCTAGTTAGCTAGTAAGCATAAAGCACAACCAACCTTTATATACAGTTTAATAACGTAAATAACGTAAGCCCTAGTAAATGTAGAGCTAGATAACTGGCAATTATTAGTAAATTATTTTATTCAAATATATATATATATATGTTTTTTATCTAGAAGATGAAAGATGTATTGAGAATGTCCAAGACAGTCAAGACTGCTGGTGCACAACATGGCTAGAGCTGGGTTTGAAAAATCGCTTTTCTGGTTCAAATCAATCTACATTAGATTATTTCCTGAATCCTTCTGTATAGAAATCTAGCAGCGGTTGGTCCACATGCGAGGGAGATGCATGGTGCTGTTTTCGCATTGTGTCCTAAAAAAATAGTCATGGAATTACATTTGAAAGCGTCCTCATTTTATCTTTACTGGCTAATAATTTTTTCCCCATATTGCTACATTGAACAAACATTGCCAGTGCGTAATATCTTCTCCAAAAACAGTATTTGATTGTATCATTATGTTCAAAATGTGTCTGGGAACCATTTTGGTTCACTGTCATGGCTCTCTCTTGTCCACATTCTCTCCCCGGCTGTGGCAGGCAGATGTTTACAATGAAAAATTCTCAAATAAACTGGAAGTACACTTTCTGCTCATCACCAAAGAGCAGACAAAGGTACTCTGTGGTTAGCAGGTAGACGTAGTGTGACATTAAGCAGCCTGATCAGCAGATATTTCCTTCAGGAGCTGGTGGAGACCAAAAAAGAGCAAACGGAAGAGTAAAGTTGCATCTAATTGGCCAAAAATAAACATTTAATTAAGTTTTATTTATGTCATGAATTGGTGAGTAGTGGTACCCAAGGCATTAAAGGCCATTTTGCCACTTTTGTTGTAATTTGAAAAAGCACTTTGTGTTGAGAATAATATTATATGTAGGACAAAAGTAAAATCTGCTAAAAGCCAACTAGTCTAGTACTTTCTCACTCTGGACTTTGAGTCTAGTGGAATTTGCATGATTTGTTGTGCTTAAAGGGGAACTACTGTTTTTTACCTGGACCTTATTTCTGGCATACAATGCGGTCGTTGACTCACCCATATAACTTTTGTGTAATTCGTATTCCTTCGGGAGATAATTATGTAGTGGGAGTGACTGGGGCACCGAAACGCAGCCTCTAAATAACGCATTATCTGCGCTAGCGCTATTCCCCGTTGAGTCCGAAGTTACCTGTTATCATCATCTACTGCTATGGTTCGTCCACAACCTCAGAGTCGGAAAAATATGAGCCATGTTGCAAAAAAACTAGCAGTGGCAAATTACAGGTAAACAAGCCGACCGTCGTTGGTGCGCGCGGTGCTCAGAGACGACATCATCCAGGTCAGAAGACATCATCCGCAGATCTAAATATCTCCCGAAGGAATACGAATTACAAAAAAGTTATATGGGTGAGTCAACGACCGTATTTTATGCCAGAAATAAGGTCCAGGTTGTAAAATACAGTAGTTCTCCTTTAAGTCCTTTTAATGAAATACATAATGTGTTTTTCAAAAGAAGATATCAAATTATGATAGAGCCTTCACTTTCTGTATACTTCTCAGATTGTCCAAGCACAAAGTATCAAAACTTTATTATTATCATTATTTTTGGTCAGCAATAAAAACCACAGGAAGGCATATCATTCAAATTTTACAACCTATGCATGAGTTTTCAAACCATAAACTATTTCTTCCATCGGTTCAAGTCTGTCGCTTGATGCTTGACTTGAATAACATACTACTGCTCTGTGTGTTGAAGCTATAGCTACATCCTCCTAAATTTGAAGCTTGTAACTGTTCATCCCCAGTCTAATTGGAGTAAATTTCATTAGAAGATGGTGCATGGCACGGTGGCTACTCCCTCTGCCTCCCTAACCTCTCACCCTCTGCAGCAGCCGGCGTCAATTAGCCTGTCCTGCGTGTTAGCTGAGTGAAGCTGCTTCCGTGTCACCATCATCCAGCGTACATGAAACACCAGATGTGTCGTTTGACACTTTTGAATATGTTGTTTGCCTTTGTTTCCATGTTTTACTCCCGGTGCTGGAAATGATTTGAGAGGACAGGCATGCACAACAGATACAGCACCTTGAACATCAAAGACCGGCGCTGCGGTATTAGTAACAGTGTGTCTGTGTTTCTGCTGTAACTCTGCGCACGTACACACACGCATGTAGCCCGTGTGAGTCTGCGTGCACGTTGGCCTGCCTGCCAAAAGCAAAGCATCCGAGACAGCCCAGAATATAAAAATTTACAGGCTCTTTTTCCTGCTTTGTCTGTCTTCTTTCCCATTCTCTTAGGTGATCGGAGGCCTGAGTGATAGACCCAGAACCTTTCATCTCACCCAGTGAGTGTAAATAGCTGTCATGTTTGATTGGCGGGCTGACGTGCACATGTGATGCCCTGGAAGAGGGGAAGAAATTCAGGGAGGACGCAGTGCACAGCGGATCGGCTGTCTCCAAACTAAAGAGGTAATGAATGAGTCATTACACAAAAATCTGGTTTAGCCTTCATTTCCTCAAATGAGATGTCTCACAGTTCATGCAAAAGAGATGCATAAAATCCATAACCGCTTATGCTGTGAATGACTGGATCCACATTGTTGGACATAAAGCTGATCATGTTACTAAACAGAGAAGCACATTAAACTTTAAATAAATGCAGACTTTAGTGTAGCATATTTACATTAATGTTTACATTATATTACTTTAAAACTGAAAGTTTGAATCTTTCAGTCAGTGATTTGTGATTTGTGTCTCTTGGCTTTGTCCATAGAAGAGTTCCTCTTGGTGTTTGGTGCACATCAATATCGGTAAACATAGAAAGAGAAAATAAGAAATTAAAAATAGCTACTGCAAGTCGAGAAGCATAAATCTAAAATAGAAACAGTTACTGTAAGAAAACCTTTACTTAAATAGATAGAGATATGTAAGATGTATGGCTTTATATGAAGAAACTGTTCAGTCTGTGCAGGTATGAGCAAAATATGAACCAGGGAATGTTCAAAGTATGAAGAATAGGGATGTCGGAGGCTGTCGGAGATATTTGAGTGTGGAGACTTTTCTTGTAGCGTGACGTTTTGGTCCTTATGGTTTGCAGACTCCTGCCAGTGTCTCAAAATGTTTGTGTCTATAGTTGGAGCATTGGCCACAGTCGTAGCCAAAATGTGACGGCCGCTCATTGAAACTTCTTCAACTTTGACACCTTCTGAACTTGGGTCCCCAGCAAGATACCCGTG
The DNA here is from genome assembly GCF_963514085.1 of Chelon labrosus. Taxonomy (NCBI): domain Eukaryota; kingdom Metazoa; phylum Chordata; class Actinopteri; order Mugiliformes; family Mugilidae; genus Chelon; species Chelon labrosus. The sequence continues at coordinate 22,748,244 of NC_140343.1, read as the reverse complement.
TTCTACTTTTCCCAACAACACACATACAGAGATTCCTCGCTTTATTAGCGAGATGTTCACTGGACAGATGGATCAAAGACAGAGTTGCTTGGCCACAGTAACAGTAGATATATTTGGTTCTCACCAAAACTTTGCAGGAGAAGAACCTCATACAAGCTGTGAAGCGCAGCGGTGGAAATGTTATGGTTTTGAAAGTTGCTTCACTGCCTCAGGGACTGGGGCAGTGAAGCAACCACAGAAATAACTATGAATTCTGGATTTGAAACGGGCAGAGCAGACAGGAAAACCTCTCAAACATCCTCAAACTGAAGGAATTTAGCTTGAGATACTGGCCAAACATTTCCGTTAGCCGATGCCAGACAACTATGTGAGACCCAGACAAAACATTATTACTGCTAAAGGGTGTAATACTAGTAGCTTATTAGAGCAAGGGAGTACTTGATGAAAACTTGGAGAAGGAAATTGTGTTTGTTCCTTTAGAGCCAGCCACTTGCACCTGCCTACAGTTCCTCTAATGAAATAAAAATGGAAAAAAAAAGTCTAATGAGTCATTTCTAATATAATTAATGAGTTAAAATCTAAATGATTTACATATTTGATAAACATCTTTAAAACCGAATTCTGAAGCCGTCAAAAGCTATGTGCAATCTTTGAAGTTTTACTTTAATTTGTCATGGCAACCCATTTTGTTTTTATTTAACAAAATACAGTGTTTCATTGATGCATACTATATGTGGTATTTGAAGCAAATAGCTGTGGTCAATGTGAACATGGTAACATCCACTCACTGCTGGAGGTGACACCTGATTACAAGTGGACTACTTAATCCTACATATTTAATTATAAAATCAGGTTTTTCTTTGTCAACATAAAGCGTGTTAGTAGTAGTAAATAGCAAAATGCATTGTCTTGTCCATAGAGTAAAGAGGAACACTCTGGCAGAGCTGCAAGCGTCACTGTGTGGGTTCTGTATTTGGTTTGTTTGAGGTGGTGGGTCAAGAAGATTTCCTCGCATTGTGTGAACGGCTGGGTATCGCTTCTGATTTCCAGAGTTGATTGTCATTCACAAGGTCCCGATTCGATTGAAAATTCATTTCGAGATATTTCAGTTTTTGAACAATTTTACATACATATGAAAGAGGGTGGCTTCCAAACCTAAGGCTGCCATTGGTTCCAAACCTAAGGCTGCCATTGGTTCCAGAGATTTGTGGTATTTTACACATCTAGTTGGTACATCTTACGTTTAGCTTTGCTTCTGTGCAGCTTTTCTCTGTCGTCATACTTTTTAAATCCAATCAGCTTTCAGGCGTGACGGCGCTCCCGGTGTTGTAGCTTCTGTCATGTTTTGGGTCTCCCTCACATGTGGACTAATATCTTTGCGTGATCTTTGCTCGATTTGTTGAGTGAAACCAGTCTCCAAGCCAAGGTTTTAGTCATTAATATTGGATATATGAAATGAAGATAGTTTTGAATTGGAAAATTGTATATAAAAAGGGTTCTGGATGGGGACTCAAACACGGTTAAACCTGGAAGTGAACCATAATTGTTGTTTCCTTTCAAATCCAGTGTACTGTACTGCCAAGACAGTTCACATACCTGTGTTCAGTCTGTAATACTGTAGATGCCTCTGTTTTAATTTTAAAGAGTTGGTTTATTGTTTTCGTATACATTATCCCCTGAACGTTGTGATGGCTGTGTGGCCTGACACATATTTCTTTGTTTGGCGTCAGAATGCCGTTCCTGATGTGTTTTACAATGAGCTTTTGCTTTGATTTTTATGCACCAAAAAAAATAAAAAATATCGCTCTCATCTGCACTCCAATGGGCTGGAACTGGCGAGAAGGAAACAATTTAACTAAAGAGAATATATGCATCAAATGAAAAGCAGATGAAAAAATATGCAATTATGTTCATGATTGGGTTAAGTTTTTCTGTGCCAGCGCATGCCAGCTACCACTAGAACCTGTCCCAAATGGGCGGCTTCCAGGCCTGGGCGAGGCCCCAGAAAACGTCACATCAGAACGGTGCCGTCTCCCGCTACATCCCCGTTTCCTCAGATCCACGGCCAGTGTGTCCCCCTCGTTCCCCTCTCCTCTTTGCTACGCTCAGCCCCTCTCTGCGTCCCAGATAATAGAGCTCAGCCTCTGTCTGCCAAAGGGTCCATAGCTGCCCGGGAGTAATGACCTGAGGGGGTACTTTGTGACAACCAGGGTATAATAATGCCTCCAGCCACGGACAAAGCAGACCCTAGGGGTCAATTTTTAAATACTTTTATGTTTTTCACCAAGGGTAAGAGTCATTTATTTTTATCGTAGGCTATATACGACACGTACACAGCAGAAACAACACATTTATTCCAACCAAGGGACGTAAAGTGTGGCTAATGTTGTTTATTTCTACAAAACGTGGTTAAGTTTTGATAGAGCGGCACTAGTTGTGAGCCATCGCTTCTGATGAAACATCTCCCACTTTTCAGCAGAATTTATCCAGCAAATGTCTGTAGGCCATAGTGCCTCCGATCAAAATAGTGTTATTGAGGTACGCGAGGGAGTGTGGAATCACCTGCGAATGAAAGGCTTCTCCTAATGGGTTAATTGTAACAAAAGCACGGGGTCTTGCCCCATTGAACAGAAGAGAATTGTGGAACAGAGGCCTGTGGAAATGATGTCAAGCAATGTGTTGCCTGCTTTGCCCTGAAGGGCCAGAGTTTGTCTGTCAGCAGTTAAATGCTTACCTCCTTCCCCTCCCCTTACACTCAACAATCAATTTACCTCCTCGGGGTCTATGAACCCAAAGATTTGACCTTGCAGACTCGAGCTTTGTTTCCCCCCTCATCTCTCACACCTCAAAGAGTTCTTAATAGAACACAAAGCAGTGGTAGTTTGAAGCCGGGTGTTATTCACATACAGCGCAAGGTCTTTCCATGGCCAAACCAAAGTCATTTTATAAATTATATAAAAATTTCTATCTGTCCCAGAAACATCAAATTTCTTTCATTTTAAACTTGTTTAGTGGTTTTGTGCCAATGAATAAAATCAGCTGCTCGAAGGAATGCTGATAATATGCTTGTTTTTACGAACGGTTAGATGAAAAGAGCATGTATGTACTATAAATATCAAATGAATTTTAACATTTATAGTACATACATACAGTTAGCTTAACTCAGTTTTGCTTTGGGCTAATATGTTCATATGTCCGAATGCCTAAACACCTTGACAGAATTTTTTCAGACAAAGCACAAACTCACTTGAAGACGGTTATAAAACAATTAGATTTTTGGGGTCAGCGTTCATACTCCAAGCAGATATTGTGACCCCGTCGAACATTGTTGTTGTGCATAACTCAACAAATCATAATCTAATTATGACAGAATTACACAGAAATGTCTAACAGGATAAAAATAATTTTGTATCCAAAAACTCAAAGATCACTTTCCCTGTGATGTCATAATATTCTGTAAAAACATTTACTTAATAAATCCCACTAGATGTTGTAGTTTACATTCGCTCAGAGCCAGGTTAGCTGCTTTTCCCAGTTTCTAATCTTTATGCTAAGCTAAGCTATTCTGCAAATGTGAGAACATGGATTTGGAAAGTATAGGGCATTTGTATAATCCTCGTTATGTTCAAATTAAACGGACAAGATACTTTAGAAGTCCTGGTACAAGTATTTTTAAACTTCAGAAGAAACAAGGACAACTGTTTCCTCCCCGCTACAAGTCTCTATGCAAGCTAATCACAATTTGGGCCTGAAGCTCTAGACTGAGAACCGTACTATTCGTCTCATCTAAGTCTTGGCAAGAAAGAAAGCAAGCTTTTAAAAGTTAATGTTTTGTTTTGGCTGGTTGTATTGGCCTGCAGAAACCATTCATGAAAGACGCCCCGCTAAAGCTTACTGAGCTATACTCGTCAATTATTTGCTAAGCAGGTACGTACTCTGTGTTTTAGAGAAGCCAGTTTCTGATGAATAATCGCTATATTAATGTTTCATGGACAAAATTGTATCAAAATCTGAATATGGTTTTAATATTTAACACATTCTCACAGTTGATTTACTTTTATGTTGACGGGCATGCAGCCTGGGGATGCCTCTGTGCCAATCAAAGAATTAAAGTCCCATGGTTTATTCAGTCCCCCTCCGATTTGTACAGTACCCAATGGACAGAGTGCACACACAGCAAAGTGGTAGCTAATTGGACATTCTGAGAGTAGACAACAAGAAGAGTAAAAGCATCACCTTTTTCTCTTATATGACATTTAGTGAAACTGCTGATGGTTCAGCACAAAGCGTTCTTGAGGAAAGCTTTGTTGTGAAGCATCATCTGTTTTAAAATGAAATTTGAAGGGTGTTTCCTGCTTTTTAGTTTATGGCATTTTAGTTTACAACAGAGAGCTACACAATAGTGAGTAAGGGAGAATGATATCCATTAATTTCGCAGGTAACCTTGAAATTTAACAAAGGGATGCTAAATGGCTCTTACAAATGGGATATGTGACATCCAACAGTGAGCTTTGGATGTCAACTTAAAGGAATATACACCTAAAAGCATACAAATAGACATACCAGAACCAACCCTAACACTACCACTGGCAACATGGCTACAAACGGCTGTTACATGTACATAAATACAATAGCAACGCTAACAGAACCAGTGACTTCCATTGAAATGAAAAAGCTTCAGCTGCTGGACACATTAAAAGTTGCAGATTTAGACTTTGGACTACAAGGCTAGTAACAATTTGACCAACTGTGAATGCAGCGTTTGACAGTATGGACTGAACAGTATCAATTTTATCGACTGACTCTTGGCACAAAGGCAATTAAATATATTTCTCACTCAGGTTCTGTCTGTTTCTTTAAAATGTTTTATTTAATCATTGTATGTTTATTTAAGTTATTTGATAAAGTGTGTTTTACCAGTTTTTGTTCCCAGTTTCTATTTCTTTTACTACCTCAATGGTATAGTAAAAGCAGATGTATTTGTTTTCTTATTGAACTACATTACACAACGACATCAGACAGTATTTTGGTCTAAAACACTCTTTTAAAGATTGTTCTCTGGCACTGGCGTGGAAGCCGGGCTTGTTTTTCAACGGTGCATTAACCATTAAGACTAAAACTCCGTATAGTTTGTGCTAGTGGAGTTTTCTATTGCTGAGGGGAAGACAGAGCAGTTGAGGGTGTATACACGTGGGGGAAGAGCTGCAGTAATAGAACTCAGCTGGAGTAGGTTACTTGAGGGAATGCTTCAGGAGCGGGAACAGAGCCAAAAGAGCGAGGAAACATACTTCACTTTATTGATTTTGTCGATCGTCTTAAATGAGGGGCACTCCAGGCCAAGGGCTCACCTCTGCATTTTCTCTGTGTGTGCTGGTTCTGTGCTGTGGACAGCATGCAGTAGTTACAGGAACTGGGAGACAGGAATTATCTATGTTTTTTATTTTTTTGCGTTTATGTATGGGAAAGGTGTGTGGGAGCTCCAGCTCAAGTTTACAATTTCAGCAGCCTTTTGTAGTTACCTTGTCGGCAGCGTGCGAGGGCTCCTGCCTCCCTAGCCGTGGCGCAAATGAGCCTATTGTTCGGATCACATGCATCATCTGGAAATCCGAAAATGAGCCGCCGTGTCTGTGAGAAACCCTCGCCTACACCACCCCCGTCACAGATCATGACCTTTTGCTTTACACTAGAGATACACGCTGCTACTGTGACTTATTCATCAATTGTGACTTGGTTATAAATGTGTTTTTAAGGCAAATATTGATTAAGTCGGGTGTAACATCATTTAGCTTAAAGCAAATGTCCATAAGCAATTACAGCTTGTAGTCTCTTTTCCATTTTTGCTTTGGCTGACATGCTCATTTGTTTTATATTCCCTTACGTCCTGTCAGGTGGAACAGGACTCCTTTTCTGTACTAACAGTGTCAATAGTTATTCAATAAGCAGCACCCCAAAGACACAAACACAATATTCATTGAGTGTCAGTGGGAGTTCGTTTTTCTGACTTACTTTTAAAGAGGGTTTTGTAAAGAAACAAGAATGTAGTGGGGAAAAAATACACACAGAAGTCTAAAATAAATATGTCTAAAATTTTATTTTCAGCATGACGTTTGCTTACAGTGAATTTTCTGGAAACGCTCCCAGATAGAATAACTTCACGTGAAGGTCTGCTCGCGGCCAGTCTGCGGCTTATTGTTGCTTGAACTGTACATCTAGATGTTTGACCTGCAGTGTGCAGAATGATGTGTGTACACGGACGGTTTTCACACTTAACCGCTCTGCTCACTTTACTGTAAATCTGTTTATAACGTGATGTCAGCAGCTAGTCTGGAGGCCAGTCATGGACCAGTATGCAAATGGTATGAGAAACTTTCAGCCAGCGCACACATGCACACGCACATTAAGTATGGATTTTTCCGTGAGGTAGAATAAATGTTGTTTTTAAGGATTTAAAGCTTTGCAATGAAAAACTATTTGCATATTAATACATTCTGGTGAAAAAGGGACTACACGTAACTTTATGACTTTTTTTTTTTTTTACAAGATACTTCAACAGAACTGGAATAATAATAATAATAAAAAAACATATCAGATGCAAATTATTTTATATGTCCTATAGCATGTCTGCAAAATCCTCCAGGGCCATTACTTTCATAAAACAGCCCTGGAACAGTTTGCAAAACTCTGAAAAATAACTGAAAAACATCATATTGTTAAATTATTAGTCAATTAATAGAAAAACATCACTTATTTTTATTATTTTTCCCCAATTCCAACTCAAAACCAAATTAGTTAGACAAATAAAAGGTATTTGAAATGCCAGGATTTTGACTTAGGACTTTGGCTATTATGATGGACATTTTTAATTATCATAATGGACATTATTAAACTATTTTCCGCCACTTTATTCCGCAAACAAACTGATAAACAGTAAGCTGTCACATTAGTAGATAATTAAACTAACTCCCTCCTTTGAGCATGTTACACTCTTTTCCATTAGACGGTGCAGTTTGTTGTATCTCATTAAAATACACTACAGAATTAAATAGTTAAGGTGTCATCTCTATCTCTTTTGGGTTTCCCTCATGTGTGCTTTCGTTTGAATCCGACTGTGTTGTTACACTTTGCTACTGCACGGAGACACCTTTGCGCTGCTGTTTGTTGCCATTGTTGTAGATCATGACATATTTTATAGGGTGGGTGTTTGGTATTTTCTTCCTAACTGCAGCCTCAGCCTGCCTGAAGTATCTCTGTGTGATCCGAATGTTATATTTGAATGTCTTTGTTATCCCGTATGATTACCTTTTCTGTGATACTAACAGTTTAGCTGCATTGAGGGATTGCTGTGATTTTACAGGGTGCATTCCCTTGTTCTTGTCCTGCAAATCATCCTCATCTGTGTCTCTATTATAAACTACCTAAGCTTCTTTATCTTTTGTCCCTCTCATTTCATTACACAAAATCCCAGAGAAACCACTGGGCAGGATCAGTTAGTCCCAGCCAGCTCTGTGGTTTTCCTGTTCTTTATTAACGTGTAATCAAACATCGGTTTAAGTGGAAAATAAATATCCAGATCTAATAAGCTGCTCAGCCGGATCATGTAAATGCAAATTTTCAAGCTGGTTCCCATCCGTCCCACTGAGGGGAGAACAAGCCACAGCAATCTCCTCCTCCACCCGCGATTGTAAATCAAGGAAAATAATGGCTGGATAATGACCAGTTTGCGGTCCCAAGCAGATTGAATGATAACAAACCTCGCATGTTGCACGCAGCTTTTCATTTAACATCCTATCACGGGGAAAGCCGGCGAACAGCTTGGTGTGCCTCATTATAGGGGTTGTCGAAGCCTTGTAAATTTTGTGGAGCAAGGGCTAGAAAATTCACAGGACAACTTCCTGATAAGGGAAGACAGGGTTTATTCCCCACCCAAAGGGGCCTCCTGTGCCGTGGCGGGGAGCCCAAAGATCTAAGACGACCAGTGAGCCGCCAACTGCACTGCAGTCGTCTGTTTTTCTAATGTGAAGGAGTAAGAGTGTGAATGAAAAGAGAAGAATACCCACTTAGACAAGCGCTAAATAATAGACATATAAATTGCTTCGTTTTCTTGTTTGGAGAGATGCTGATTTAGCTGCTAATTGGTGACAGAAACTGTCAAATGGGTGGCAGGTAGTGATTGTGGTGGCTTCTGTCAGGATTAGGTGAGAGAGAGAAGAGAAAAAAAAAAAGGAGCTTTCTTCTGGTGAAGGCAAAGACAATATGACGGCAGTCCCCTCCCTCCCCGTGTCTGATATTTACCCAAAACACATTAAACAGATAAAGAAGAGAAAAGAAACAATAAGCTCGGGATTATGGACCCTGTCTCTTGCCTTCGTCTTGTGCTCTCGTGTCTTTCCCTTTTTTTTCCCCCCTCTCCTCTAAGCTGTCTGCGTGATTGATTAACGTGTTTGTTTGAAGAAATTCAGAATGTTTGCTTGCACAATAAAACACGCGGGCGCACAAATGCATGCGGGGCGCACACAGACGCGAACGCTCGCGCGCACAAAGACAATGAACTGGCTGTGAGCGGAGACGGCGGAGGAGAGACGGATAAAGACTGACTGAGTGATCTCTCGAGGGCATCTTCCTCTAACCCTGCCTTGACTCTCCTCCCTTTTCTCTGGAGCATTAAAATGAACAGTAATTAGGCTTTGATACTCTGGCAAATGAACAGTAATTAGAGTGTGCTACTGTGGATCCTCTGTCTGAGCTGCTCATTGAATATTCACAGTATTATTGAACGTTAAGATTAGCTTGCCGCTGTCGTGCACAAACAGTGTGGCATGGCAACGGCCCTTTGCAGATGGTGTTAGGGGGATGGTGGATGCAGCGTGTGTGCGTGTGTGTGTGTGTGTGTGTAGACAGGTCGCCCAAGCCTGGCGGACCCTCAGAGGGGATTTTCTGGTTATTAGATCCTTGCCAGATCATGGGCCAATTATAAAGAAAACTGTCAGTCAAGGCAAAGTGGCTATGTGATTAGCGGAAAAGGACAAAATCAGGTGAGGAGTGTGAATCTTTCTGGAGGCAGCTTTGATTTGCTAATAAGAGGGAGAGGGAAAGGACCGGGGCAGGGTCCCCAGCTGTAGTCCTGCTTTGCTCTCTTCATTTTCACCGTGACCTTCTTAGCACTGCTGGTCTAATCTGCGCTACAGAGGAGACATAAAGAATGGCTCTCGAGGGGGTTTTCTGGGTCCGGGCTCTGAATGAGGCACAAGGGGGTTAGCCACCAAAAAATGAGAGCAGTACCCCCTACTCCCAACCAGGGGGACATGAGTAATCAAATAGTTCCTTCAGTGCGACAGGGGCCAAATGCTGCTTAATTACCCTAATAGTTTTTAAAGACTTTTTACTCGTGATAAAAAAAAAGAAGAAGAAAAACACACACACGCACACACTTAAAGCTATGTCTCAGAGAGAAGGAGGAGTGAAAGGATAAGAGGAGGGAGGGAGAATCACTTGTCTCTGAGAGCATCCTTGGCAGACAGAAGCTCTGTCCGCTCCTCTTCCTAATTTCTAAAAGCACGACAGTGTATCCTAATTTAGTGGCTGGTGACCAGGGCTGACATTGAGGGGCGTGGTAGGGCCTTTTTTTCCCCCCCCTGGCCACGGATTGTGGCTGGGGAGAAGCGAGCGCAGAGGGGAGACAGGCAGCACAGTGCCAGCGCTATAATGAAGCGCGGTAGACAGCAGGCCTGACAGCTCTGGCAGGTGATGCATGGGGCCCATGCTAATTCTTCAGCAAGCCAGTGATGGATCCTGAAATCTTGACCACACATCCCATTAGCCCCTGTCTGTGACAGGAGAATAAAGATATTAAAAAATCCGGGAGAAGTTGGGAGAAAGGGGTGCGACGAGGGGGGGGGGACACGTGGAGGGGGACGTGGACAGCCAGTCAAAGGACCTTACGCAAACCTCCAAGTCCTCTGCAATATTTTCAGCAGCAAAGTTATTGATGACTTAACCTCTGGGGTGCAGGTTATGGGTGATGGATACTGTGCATCCCCAGCATGGAACAGCAGAGGATAACAAGGTAGACAGTGAATCACCTGCCCACAGCTGATAAAAATAGAATATGACATGTTCTACAGCATACACACTGCATTATTCCACTGTAAATTCTAAAGAGATGAGTGAACTGGGCTTTCCTGTAAATAGATTAGTTCATTGAATGGGTTTTCTATGGCCTCAGCTGTTCTGCGCATCCCCACTGCCCTGGCTTTTGCATCTCAGCACTATGAATTCAGGAACTGTTTATTAGCCTGTCCCTGCCAACTCCTCTGCGACCTCCCCTCCTTCTTGGAATAAAGAAGACTAAGGAAATAAAAAGCGGAGGAGGGCGTAGAGCTCCTCAGCTATCAAGCACTCAGGTGTGTTTACCATATATCTTGTATCTTCCTGTGCAGGATGGAGCTAATATTTTTGACATGTTTTGTGTGAAATATAAATGACCCAGTCGTGATACAAATAGGAAAACCGGTAGCGAGGCGAGCGGATGCGCAGCCAGGCCCCGAGAATCCTTCCCATTTCTCGGGGTTGACAAATAGCACCGAGGAAGTTCCAGGGGAAACTGAGAGGTTACTGTGACAGACAAGGAGCACAATTATCACACCATGATGAAAGAGCCATGGCGAGCGCGCGTCGCACCGTTAATTACCGTCCTTTTTCCACCAGCCTCTAATGTGAGGAAAAACACGCGATGACAAGTGTGTAAAAGAGCAAGCACTAAATTACTGTCAGGAAAAATAAACGGAGGATCGCGCGGCCCGCACAGTGATTTACGGGGGCAATTAGTCACCGCCCCACGGAGATGCTGAGGACAGCAGTGCGGCGGGAGTGTGTCAGGGAGAGAGAGTGTGAGAGACACCCCTACGCTCCACCCACACTTCTAAAGAAATGGGATGAGAAGTAGGAGAATGTTCTCTGTGCTCTTGGCTGAGTGACCTTTGTCTGGCAGCAAGCCTTTATCCAACTTTTCACAGGTTTTAAAGAAGTTCAGAAATAAATGATCAAGCAAACAATAGCATGTGAACATCATACTTCAAATCAGTACCATGTTGTCATATGTATATGTATCATAATAGAATGAAAGAAGTAACATCAATGCGGGATATGGAGCCAATTTAGGTCACTATTACTTTAATGGTGAAGTAGGTTGATTACGACACAGGTGTAAGACAAGCTAAAGCATTGTCGCTCATCACACCAGTCAGTTGAATACATCCTTTTGTCATAATTCGAATATGTCAGCGTACTTGAAATGCTAAACGTCTAAAATGAGCCGCCAGCCCCCCACTCTAGCATCAGACATCAAATGGGCCCTAATTGTTTCTAAACGTGACACAAGTAGAGATACTTCAGTTAAAAGCCCGCCATCGCGTCTCTAAAAGTGACGCTTGATTTCCCCGTCTCGTCTCCGACAGCAGCTTCTGAGACAGGAGGTCGTATCCCAGTCGTCATGTGTCCCTCATATTTCATGCTCGCCCATGAAACGGGGCCTTTCATCACACATTAAAATACCTGCTGTACTTTTAAGGAAGTGAAACCACTGGGAATAAGCCCGAGCGAGTGGAGAGCCCATTGATTTGTAATGGCTGATGACAGATAGTGTCACACCATCTTTGTTAATTTCACTCATTCCGAGCCATTGAACAAACATGGCGTGTCGTCTTTTTTTTTTTTTTTCTCTCTCTCCTGGAGAAATTTCTGAAATGATAGGTTATTGTTGAATACATTTGAAGCATTCGGGCTTGTTAAGAAATTGTCACACCTTGTGATATCTTACAGATGTGATAAAGTAAAGTAAAGATGGAGGAGCGGCCGAGGGGGGTGGGGTGGAAATTCATCCTAATATATCCATCACAGCCAACTAAAGACAATTACAGCTGAGCACTTTAAAGAAAATCCTCAGACATAGAGTCTTGACTTGCTAAGCTTTTGAAGCATTCACTTAACGCTAATGCTTGATGCTAACATGACAAAGTGTGTTGGAGGATATTGACATTTTAATCTGCCTTGTCATGCTCATATGCATATTTGACTGAGCATTTGCACATGTGTTGTAGAACAATAATACCACTGCCAGTAAGCCGAGTGTTATGGGCAGTGTGATGTGAAGTATGCGTGTGTTTTCGGTGGTTTGCGTGGTGGGGGTGCCCACATTCTCCCGGCCATGCAAATCCAGTAGGGGCTAGTGAGTGGGCTTGCTAGGTTGAGCCACATTTCCAGGTCAGTGGCCTTGAGCATGCTTGGTTACAGCTGCCTTGCCCATTCTTATTGGCAAAGGTGCCATAAGACAAGGTTGCAAGGGACCATAAGTGGTGAGTAGGAAGCGGTGGAGAAGCTTACCAGGAGAGGACCATATGCATGTCCAGTGGACTGCTTCCCTCAGGCTCTCTTTCTCTCGCTCTCTCTCCACATCCTTCACTTCACTGCCTACCCTCTCCTTTGCCAGGGCTATATAAGTGCCAGGACATAAGACTTCCTCAAGCTGTCAGCCTCGCTTTTTTTCCCCCAGAACAATGCGATTGGTGGAGAGCGAGAAAGAAAACAGCTGGTGGAGCTGGAGAGCGGGAGTAGACCACCCCTTGCATTCAGATATGAAAAAAGCGCCAATTTTTTTATTTAATTTTTTTGGCACAATCCACTGCCGCTGTCAATTAATGACGATCGCGATCGAGCACGACGCTGCGCTTGTCACAATGTTTGAGCCAGAACCTACTGTCATGTAATTTGAATGTTTAAACCACAGTGAACCATGATGTGTACGATATTATTATCTCAAAGTCACGTGATGATGTGTACTCTGGAATACGCAGTCAAATGACCCTTTCTAACCCCAGAACAAAAACTGGACCGCCAACTTCTGTGGACATAGAAGCTTCATCATAGGCTTTGGTCTGAAATGGGTATTTGGTTCATTGTGGAAAGTTAGCTGAGAAGATCATATGATATGTCCACTATATGTATGACATGTAGATGGAGCCAGCAGCTAGTTAGCTTAGCTTAGCTTAGCTTAGCTTGGCATTGCATGCAGACTGGAAACATTTGGAAATTTCCTTGACAATATGAGAACTTTAATGTGTCAAGGTTTAGAGGTGGTAGTTGAGGAATTTTGTCGTTACCTGTGTCCATCCATTCCTAATCTAAACTGGCTGTATAAGCAGATCACCTAGGCAGGTTTCCCAAAATGAATGCCAGCAAGATAACGAAATGTTTTACATATTGTTTTTTTTCTGATAATTATTAGGGCTGCATTAAACAATATCTTTTTTTAATCGATTAATCTGACCATTATTTTTTTTCAATTATTCTGTAGATTATTCTTTCAATGTTTGTGCAAACTATTTTCTGAGAAGTTGATTCATTCTTTGCTTAACTAGTAAAAAATTTCAAATGTTTGAACATAACAATGACCTTTTTGAACTCAATATTTATGAATGAAGAATCAGTTTCAAACTTGCAGTTTTACCAAATGGTACTATTGTGAGTGTAATTAGGAAAGGAAAGATTTTTTTACTATATTCATTAATTAATTAACATAAATAGTGTTGAGTATGGTATAACTTGAGTGACTTGTGCTGATTGTAATTCATTATCCTTTCATTCTCACATGAATGTCAATGTGTGAGGAAACGCAGCAGACACAAGGAGAACGTGGAAACTCTGTGTAGAAAGACCCCAGTCGGGCAGCATGTTACAATCCAGGACCTTTGTGCTGCGATTAAAAACCACTGCTAATTTTACAGATCTATATAGGATCTTTTCTCAAAAATAACTGATCAGGACACAATGAGATTTCCCAGGATTTGACCATTAACCAACAATCAGAATAAATTCCTTTAATGGTCCAAATACTCTGTGGTTTAGCTATAGTGGGGAGCAGTTTTGGTCTTACTAAGTCTTCAACTACTTTGTCTTCATTGATGATGTTGTCCAGTCGTCTCAGCCCTAGTATTTATTCAGTTCTTCTTGGTTGGATTTGTTACCGAAATGACCTATAAAACATGATTAAATCGTTTAGCAGCCATGAATAGTAAGCTGATGTGTAAAATACTCTGTGTGTAAACCTGATTGCAAATATGCAAATAGCTTGTTTTGTTTTTTTACATCTCTTCACATATCTTTTTTTTTTGTATACTCAAAATATCCTCCACAAAACCCACACCGGGGATTTAAATGTGTAATTTTATCAATGTTACGTTTGTAATCGCTAAATTAATTTTGCCAGCCCTTCTGCAATCTTTGTATTGTGTTTTTCTTGTTTATCAAAGGAAGCTATGTGGAAATGTATTGGGGCTTTTCTCCATAAAAGAGATGCAAGTGTGAAAACACACTCTTCCACTTTTTCTGTCTTTATGGCTTCCGGTGTTCTGTGAAAATAAGGCTTTGAAATTAGATTCACTATGAAATCACAGACGGCCAAGAAGAAGAGGAGTTAAAAAAAATGGGGTCTATGAATCAATATGGGCAATGGGGGAAGGCCAAATGTAATAAATAATACAATAACAAGCCTAACTAATGAGCTGTTGCGATGGTGCAGTTCACAGAATAGTCCTTTGTATGAATCCCTGCTAATAATCTTGGGGAGCCAGCGGATGATGAAGTGTTGCCATAAGGCAACACCTGTGCAATTAAAGCAGCGGATTCTTTTGCACGTAACATTAATTTCAGCCCTTTATAAAGGCACGATGAGCACACTAATAATCTAGTCTACTTGACTCCATGTCTAGCTGAAACAGAGCATCTAATTAGGTAAAGGTAATTAATTAGAGATAAACGGAGCTAATCAAGGCCCGTTAGCACTCCCACTTTCTTGGCATTAAGACACAGAGCCTCCTGCTCTCTCATTGGCCGCCCTGTCATATGCTCAGTGAACATGAAAAAGATATGTTTTTAATAGAGGCTCTGTGATCTCACAGTGAACCAGCCTGCTCCCTTAAGATACAAGATTCCTTTCTATTGCTTCTCTAATGATCTTATTAGCCCTTGAATTTTTTTGTTAAATTATTGTTTTATGAAATTGGAGTCTTTGAATCATGATGGCTACACTGCATCTGACTGGGGGTAGCTCAAACAATTAATCCATCAGTAGAAATTTAATCAGCACCCATCCTGATTAGTTTAATTCTTAATTGATGAATTATTTAAGCTTGTTTTGGACTCTTAATGTGGAAAAAAAATATGTTGTGGGAAATAGCGACCTTTGTTTTTAACCAACCACTCTCTAAATTAACACTCCTTTAATAAATAAAACGAATCGGCGTCTTACCAATACCAATCTAAACTAACATTTCAAACTAAAAATGTGCAGACCCCTTGTGGCTGAGTCTACAATTTCTAACAAGAAATCCTATTAGAGATACATGAATATGATCTTTGTGTTCTTACCCCCCAATATTTCATGAAGAAACATTAAGCCCCAGACAGCAAACATCCAACTTCCTCTCATTTTTGTTCTCATTTTCATATGAAAGGTGAAGGCGGGGAGGGGGAACCTGGATGGAACAGTTGCTTCCATGTTACACCGCTGCAGTGGCAGCATGAAGAGCCCCGTGCTCCGCTCATGTACCTATCATGTCCAATTTTTTTCCAATAGATATTCCAGTCTTCGCATATGTGCAAATACTGTTTGAAAATGGAAATTTAATGGTTATTGTAATGAATGTTGACTTAGTGGATCAGAAAAAGCAGGAGGGAAGGAAATGCGGGAGAATCAGAGAGGAGAGGTTTGTTTAGATGCTCGGGTGTCGTTGGGTTTCATGAGGAGGAATGATTTGGGGGAAACATGATTATTTTTTCCCTCTGCTTTTCCTCGTACACAGGGGAGTCGTCTGCTACAAGAAGGCAGGGCGCTCCCTCGACACGCATCATTAGAAGGTTTTTTACAAGCGACAAGCAGGCTATTTGGCTGTCATTGGGATTGTTTGAAGAGAATATGTTTCTGCACCGTACTCCAGGGAGCCCCACATCAGGAGAAAAGTAGATCACCCTTGAGCACTTGACACTGCTGTTATGCATTTGTCAATATTAAG
Organism: Chelon labrosus; assembly: GCF_963514085.1. NCBI lineage: Eukaryota > Metazoa > Chordata > Actinopteri > Mugiliformes > Mugilidae > Chelon > Chelon labrosus. The sequence continues at coordinate 22,732,180 of NC_140343.1, read as the reverse complement.
GCTAAGAGGTTGGGCCAGTGTGTGTAAATTGGGAGTTTGGCGCCTTTGCTTGCCTGGGATGTGAGTTGACCTTTAACCTGGCATGCCACTCACTCACTTACCTTGTTTCTACTAATTGCTAAAATCAGACTCAGCAGACTCACTGATCAGTTATTCAGTTCCACCAAAAAATATTGAGGAGTTTTAAGTGGGTTTCTTCTGTGCTCACACTGGTACAACTAGGTTAGCTTTTTAGGAGTCAGTAATGTTGATATATTTCCAACTTTCTGGAAGCGCCATAATAAAAGACTAGGTATAAAACGTACTGCGCAATACAGCAGAGAAAATTGAGGCGCCACATTGTGTGGACATGATGGACTGTCATATTGTGAGTGTGGCCCATAATGCAACCATCACTGGTCCAAAGTGCAGGGTGTGTGCAGCGTTTACAATTGAAATGAGGCAGAGTGTAGGCATAGGGATCCTCATTATATCATTTCCCTAAGGGCTGAGGCCAGCGCTGCAGTTGGAAAGGAGGGAGACAAGTGCATCCTCGCCGCTCCGCGAAGACAGGGACGAGTAACAGTTTGGTTTCAACACCAATTTCCAAATGGCTTTTCAAAAGCGAACAGAGACCAACACAGCGGGGAGAGATCCGTGTCGGTGTCTGCGATTCTGGTTCATTTGTCTGCTGTTCACCATGGGCGAAACAGGCAAACATGGCACACGGGGTCACATCTGATTCCCCATTGCAGACGAGATGGTGATAGGATGGCAGCAGCGCGAGGCGGCGTTGCAGCACTCCGCCGTGTCCAAAAGTATCTGCATCAGTGGTGCTGATTGTGAGGCACCCGCTGGCGCTGTTTAGATAGTTTGACTACATCAAGCTCCCTTCCAGACGGCTCTTACTGGTGCGATTAGAGGAGGGTGAAGATGAAAGGTGTTCGGTGTATTTTTAAAATTGTTGATTTTCCGTGTAATGATAGCTCGTGCAATTAAGCCCTGCCTCCAGGCTCTGCGTGTCCTTGTGAAAAAATCTTAATTATTTGTGTGTATGTGTGTGTATGAATGTGTGTGTGTGTGTGTGTGTGTGTGTGTGCATGTCTGGATATGCTTCAAATAGACTTTCTACATTAATAGTAGAATTTTAATGTTATGCACCAAACAAATTTTTCTATTAGTGTGCCTTGTAACTACTCTTGCTCGATATGTTGTATGCATTGACTCAGGATGTTGTATTTTACTGAATTAGTCGACATCATTTTAGGATGTTCCCAAAAGTACCAAATGCCAGTTTCAGTTCAGATAAGAACAAAAAAGAGAAGGTGCGCCCGCTGTAACATCTACAAACGTTAAGTTGTTTTTCATTTTTTTTTTCTTTTGTCATTCAGACGATGGCGCTGAAAGTGTGAACATGCTGTAAACGTGCAGTAACGGAGCCGGGGCGTTCTCGCATTGTTTACTGAAATGAACCTGCCTGACAGCAAATGTTTCCTCTTGGATTGAGACATAAGCCAGCGCTTTCTTTGTTTCACGATGTATAGTTTTCACGGTATAGATGACGGGACATTTTTGCGTTTGAGGGGGCTGGGGCTAACCTGTAGGGGAGATTGTCAAAAGGGCTAAATTTGCCATGAGAGTAATTGTGCTGTTCCATGACATTCACTTCTGCTAAATGTAATCACTTTAAATAATGTCAGTGACATCTTGTGAAGTATTTGGTGGAAGAAAAGGCACTATGTAGGGCAGGCATCTTAGTGTGTGATCCCGACTGTCTGTGCGTTATCTTCTCTTTCATTAGAGATGAACAGCCTGGGGTTGGATGGGTGGTGGGCAGGAGGGAGGGGTGGTGGGCAGGAGGGAGGGGTGGGGGGGTCGGGGGAGTGTGTGTGTGTGTGTGTGTATATGTGTGCGAATGCAGGGGGTGGGCAGTGGGCACGAGAGGGTTTGGCTTCAATGGAAATGGTAAATAGGATTATAAAGAGGACCCCAGCATTGCCTAGAAGACAAAAGTGACTGATGATTAGCTTAATATTTGTTGCGCACTGCAACACTGGCTGAACACTGTGAACACTCATTGCTAGTGCCAGGCACTTTCAGCAAGCATTTCATCACACCCAACTCCGGCCCTGTGAAATCCCTTGTAATTTTACAAACAGTCAGCGTGTAAGAGGAGCAGAAGAGAAGAAAAAAAGAGAGAGAGAGAGAGCGAGAACATGTTATCGGCGGCTGCCTGATGTGCCTTCCATACCTTGAGGCACGGTGCTGGAAAATTCAGCGTGAACTTTCGACACTTAAATGCTAAAATGCGACTGATTTGGGATGATAATAGGCGCCCTAATAGAAGCTGATCCTTTGCAATGGCTTGGAGTCTTATAGCATGCAGCTGTAATGCAATGTGAGTCGACAGTTAGGGAGAAAAAAAAAAATGGAGAAAGGCACAGATAGTGAAAGATAACACAGCACATAACCCTCCTTGCCGGCTGAGAGGGAAACATGTCTTGTGGTGCTCTGCTATGTATCAGGGTCGGTCGGAGGTAGCGGCAGATTGGAGAGGGTGCAGGGGAAGGGGCAGGAGACAGTAAGTGGACTTGGCAGAGCGAGGATCCAGGCAAAGGGGGCTTGACGGTGTAAGAATGGAGCTGACCCCTCAGCCCTCCAAGATCCACAAATGGACGGAGGCGTTGGATGGGACAGGCCTGGAGTCAGAGACCTGCTCAAGGTTGACAAGAGCCGGGGTCAACCTTCAGCGAGCCCGACTGTAAACAAGCTGCTGGAAGAAAGCTAAAGGGCTCAAATCAGGAGTGCTTCCATGGTAATTCTTCACTTATTGCCATGCTGAATTGGCCTTAGATATTTGAGGGCTGCCTCAAAGGAAAAGATCTTGTAAGTGCACCACACCAGTTGTTTGCCTCTGCTGCAGCAACAGTCACAGAAATTAGATAGTGTATGCACTTTAGTCACCCTTCACTGCAAGGGATTTTAAAGGTTTGGTTCACCCAAAAAAAAAAAACCCACGTACATATTTTTTGACTTGCCGTTAGCAGTATCTACCATGCAGATAACTCTTTTTTTTTACCCAGGCTTGGAGAAATCTCTGCTTCCATCCCAATAAAATAGTATTAAATGAAAGTTAGTGTGTGTCTCTAGAAATTGTGTCCTTAATATTCCACAAATTTCAAGTTATTTTATTAGAACTACTTTATATTGAAGAAATAGTTCAGAGCAAACGGTTACAAAGGTGATCTGTGGATTAGCCAAATGAATCCATTGTTATTTTAAATGGCTTTTTTTCAATACAAATACAGCTTACACAAACTAAATTCTCTTTGTTTCCAGTGGTCCTGGATGCATGCATGACTGTTGGATACCAGAACTCAATATGAGAGTTCATTCTTGACCACAGACTTATTAACTGATCTCACCAACAACAACAAAAGTAAACCAGCATGGGGCGTGGTAGTGCTACTGATTTCCTTAATCGATATGTTTTCGATTTGATTAATTTAGAGATAATTCAGTTTATCTCTGATTTCTAATCAGAGGATGCAGGATATTATTCAAGGATTTTAACCCATAGATGTCAGATCTTTCAAACCCTATCTATTTTCTTTTAACCCGGTCCTGAACCAGAACCTTGTTAGCTTAGCCTATAAATTCCTCCCCACCTTGATTGTGGCACCCAGACGCCAACACAGTGGCTGCTACTGAAAATTAATTCTTAAATAGGGCTTCATAACTTAGTATTTAGTAAAAAATATTCTGATATGAGGTAATGGGATATTTGCAGGGTACTACTTTGATCTGAGGATTAATACAGATTTAATGCCTTTGCGACCGCAGAACATGTTATTACTAATTAAATAATGTTGCTCTGTATGTATTTTGACACTGGAGCTCTTTGGCAGAGAATAGTCACTTTGACGACAATATTTGGATGATCACTTCAGTTTTCCTCAGTTATGGACTTTTTAGCCATATTTGTTGGAATGGAATATATAATATGTGTAATATAGAATAACATCAGCCTCATCCTGTAACCCAGGGTCCACTTACTAGTTTTATTTAAAGCATCATTGAGTTAAGGTGGTGAGCTTTTATTAAGTGGGAAAATTAGAGACAAAGCTGGACTGCATGCGTTGACTTAGCAGCAGGCGAGCTGCTCCTAGTGAGCACATTTACATGAGACTAGCCGTCCCGACTTGTGATGAATTGACAGAATGTCACGGGAGCAGCTTCAATTATCGTGGAGATAAATGTGGTTGTCTTCTGTCTATTGAAGAATGTGTTAAAAAAATAAACTTCTGCTCATCTGCGTTGTTCATCGTCTCATCAACGCGCAACGGGGTCCTACGGTGACCATGTCCCATGCAGACAGACGGTTTGTCAAGAGTTTTAATTAGTAATGGGGGATCTCCACGGGTACGGGGCTCATGGTGGAGGAGGAGGAGGTGTGTGTGTGTGTCTGTTAATATATCCATGTATCCAAAATATTCCTCCTTTTTGTAAAAAAAAACAAACAAAAAACTGCCGTTTGCTGATTGTGAACAATACAGTTCATTTGAGGAGTTTAACGCTGGATATTAACACACACACACACACACACACACACATCTTGCCTTCTCAAAGAGACAGAAGCCGGCAGCAGTGACACGCACGCTTGCATTATTATTATTTCTGATGCATTTAATATCCTCGGTTTAAGCTTTGAAGACAATCTTCGGGGAATATTGAATCTAACCATTCTCTTTTGCCCCGGATTCCTCTCTCAGACAAAACTTTGTTAATTAGCCCCATACCTATAGGCAGAGTTTTCATTTTCTGACTTCTCCCTGATATTATTAAAGATGCTGCTGACTCTTCCCACCCTGCCTCTTCCTCCTCCTCCTCTGTTGTCTTGTTATCCGAATGTGCCATTGGCGTTTTTTTTTTTTTTTTTTTTAACATGCAAATTTGGGCCAAGCATTTTTCCAGCATCCTCCCATACCATTAATGGTTGTGGCCCACGGTTTGCCCTCCTTGACGGTTGAAGCAAAGTCTTCAACTCTTTCTGAATGTCTCCTTAAGGCCCTCTTAGCCCGGTCCACACCAGGGCTGTCTTGTTAGGAGTGATCTCGGCAGCCTTGTTCTGCAGTAGTTCAAAGTCTTCACAAATCCAGCTGTCAAACCAAAGTTAGGCATGGGACCTTTTAGAATGTGTTTTAGAAATCAATAGGCCTTCACGAGCCTGCCGCCTCCTTCTTCTTGGCTCCTCATTCTCTAAACCACAAATTCCTTTACAGTCTGACTTTCCTGCGCTATTTTCTTTACTTCTGTGCCCAGAAGATTAAATCTGCAGTTTTTCAGTCTAATAATTATCCCAATTTAATCACGTAACAGTAGCAGAAATGCAGACAGAATAAACAAAAATAATCAAAAAGTTTGAGAAACCCTCGACTGAACGTTACATTACCTTGGTGTACATCACCTGAACGGCGCTCATTGTGGCCGTGGGTTGTGGTAAATACCAGCACATAGTGTAACAAGAAGAAGAGTCATTAAAGTAAGTTAGCTGACTCAGTAATGTCCCTTTCTAGTGCTGTATCCGTCTGAAGTTTGCTAACTTTAGCTAACATTAGTCATCGTGAGCAACCGGTGATACCAGACCAACTAAGGCTGCGTGTTACATTAAACAAGTTGAGTTCTACTGCTCATTAATTCACTTCTTCATTTGTAAGAGTTGGACTTAAAAGTTGCACCGTCTCACTCCAAGTGTAATGCATAGTTTGTTGTGGCAGTGGACTGTCATGTTGTCTCAGGGGGGGACTTTCAAAACTTCGCCTCACAGCAGAAACAAGTTCAGACATATTCAAATAAGCGCAATCCATTTGCTCTCTGATGATTGGTGGTGCATCCGTTGCCTCACTGGAGTGACATCCTGATAATGTATGAAACACTTTCTAAGGTCAACAACCAGCCTTACCTTTATACACGAGTTTCCCATCTTCAGTGTGAAAAAAATTCATCTTCACATTACTATTCTTGCCTTTTATTGATAGTAGTAGAAGTAGCAAGCTCAAATAAACACATGATTATTAAGTAACAGTCTTAGCCACACGACAGATGAAGGATTAATTTGCTCTAAAATTTGTAGCTGCTACCATGAGAACCAAACCTTTATTTTTCTTAGAGCAGAGCTTTGCAGACTCATGAGGAACATTTTAATGAAGGAAATCCATCCTGTTTGCAGAGTACACTTGCACAGCATTTCTTTTCTTGCACCGCAGCTATAAGCGCAACGTTCCTAATGACGTACTCTTAACGTGACTTAAAGTATTAAAAGCCCTGCTGCAGATGAGTTGCATTTAAAGCTGGATCAACACCCACACTTACAAAATAGTTGACTGGTTTTTGAATAATTACATTTCCAGAGCTTTGATTTGCCTCTGACTTTAAGCATATGAAGCGATAACCTCCGGCTATGTGATTCACACTAAAGTACTGCTTTACATTGCCAAAGGGGCAATGCTAGGTTTTCCCCCCATCACACAAACGGATGTTATTCACAACAATATGCAAAGTGCTATCACCTGGGACTCTTAAAAGGAAGTAGACTTCGGCATTAAATCACTGGAAAGTCATTATTCAGGGAAGTTCTATATTTTTGTTTTCACAGCATAGAGAAGCATGTGATTTATCTGCATTGAATAGGTAATTTGGTATTACATGTAGTAACTCTGCCCTGGTTGTATTTCACATTCCATCAATTTGCCGTATATGTAAGCAGCTGCATGTGTTCTAGCTGTGTGAGGAGATATTTTATGTCTGTGTCTGCTGTGTCTGCCTAATGAAGAATGAAAAGTCAAAAGTCTCCGTTGCTCTGAGCTCTGAAAAATGTAGACCTTTTAAATCTAGCCTCGCCTCACTGGCTCTGTGTATCACTTTGCAAAGTGCTGGTCAGATTTGTCTTCAGGCACTTGTGTGCAGAAGAGGTGTATTCTGTAACCCTTGATAGAGACATACAAGGGGAAGCAGAGGGTAGAGCCATGTTTGAATGAGCCATTTCTTCTGATGCTGCACCTAGACAGGCTGTAACAATGCTGTAAAGCATAATGACAGCCCCTCAGAACAGCGCCATGATCACAGGCAGTAAAACTATGCAGATGGTGGCAGATGATCAGTGCCGTATGGACAGAATACAAATGACTGCCGTCCAATAGAGTGAACTGTGGATCCCGTTAGGACAAAGGCACAGTAATGGCCGCCTCTGGGATAATACTTAGCCTGCTGCTGTTGGTGCTTTTATAGCAGCAAACTTTTCATTTGTGCAGAGTTACTGAAGTGATGTGCATAAAGCTGCCAAACTGACAGTGTGCTCATGTTGCCCGTTAAATCCCATACGAAGGGTAAGTGTGCTCCCATTGTATGTCCTATATCTGTTAATACAGCTGGATATTTACTGAGGCAATTCAGGTTAAGTACCTTAGATACACAGCAGCGCCCCATCTGGGATTCCAACCTTCTGGTCACAAGTCTGGTCTTTTAAACATCCCTGCTAATTGGGCTGTGGGTAGATTTCAGAAATTGTTCAGGAGACCAGCTTTCCCCCTCGTTACCAGAGCCCCACGCAAAGTTCCATCATTTTAACATGTTTCAAGCATATCCTGTCATGTCAAGGTAGCAACTCCTTTTATAGCAGGTAATGCTTCAAAGGTTAGTTGAGGTAGCTGAGGTACATTTAAGTTGAGGCTGATTTGTTAGCCTTGATTATTAGGAATTAAATTTCCTTCACAATTGGTTTTGCACTGCGTGGGTTTGATGGCTTCAAGTAAGAGTTTCATCATATTGAATCTCAGTTTTTTTTGGTACGATTTATGGATGGCTTTCTAACAATTTAAAGTCAGAAAACGTATTCCTATTCATTAGCTGCCTGTCTATATTATACTTTGCATTGTCAGTAGTAGAGTTGTCTATTCCCTCATTGGACCTCAGTAAGCGTGCACCTCTAACAAGCATGTGTATGTGTCAGGTAATAATTTAATATCAAAGACTGGTAGAACCAGTACAGGGCATTTTGAAGAGAAATATATTTGTCCATCTACATATCATGTACACATTAAACACATTTTCTAATGATCTAGATTTTGAGATATTGTTTTATATTTTAACTATTCCACCCCTGCAGTATCTAATATTGTTTTTAATGCTGACTCAAAAGCTAAGAAGTTGTTTTATTAAATGACAAAGACAGTGGTTTCAAAAATTTCAAGGGTATCAGTTATTTGAAAACACAACGCATGAAAAAGACCCTTATTAACTACTATCTGCAGGACCTGATGAAGGGACCAAAGTATAAGTACAGACTAGAAGAAGAACAATAGACAAGCAAAGACTAAGTGTGGAAGTGTCACTGCAGTCCTTTCCTGGCCATCAGAGTTGACTGAATATTCAAGAAGAATTATAGATAGGCTTGTAGAGTTTTGTGTGTGTTGATGGACTCATGGATCTAGATTATATCTGGCCACGCCATCCTAAGGGTCAAGGAGAGAGGCCCAACCCTTCCTGTTGTACACCACAAGACAATGGTCCCAAATCTGCATTTGTTTGGTTCAGGAATTGTTCGTGGTTGTTGAAAATCGTACGTTGGTTTTAAAAGGACGTGGCAACATGAAAATCTAAAGAATATTGAGGTCTGGAAGGTTCTGGCAAAGATTCAAAAAGAGAGGCGTCTAACTATTGGAAATGTTGATTTGAAGTTATTATAGGGTGTTGGGTATTGAATGTTTTTGCTCATCATCTAAAAATATCTATGCATTTTAAGGTTTTACCAAGAATTTAGTTTTCATTGAATTTTACTGACATAATTTTGATTGCAACTAAAGCATAAAGCCATTATAAATGAAATCAAATGCATTTTTATCATGTCTAACATCAAGGGAAAGATGATTATACTCTGGAAGTCAAGCGGTTCTTCTGTTACATGTTTGACACGGTATCTTCTCAAAGAGTTCCCTGCCCCTAAAATTTTTCCTGTAATGTATACATGAAATTAAATGTTGGGCCACTGTTTGTACAATTTATGTGCATCACCAAAGCATATACTGACTGAGATTGGCCAGTTGTCGCTCACCGAATTCAAACAAAAGCATGTGTTCTGTCACATTTTGTCAACACAGTATTCCCTGTGTGGTTGGGCATGCATGGTGTTAGTGTGTGACAACCCCTGACAAAAGCATGTGGCAGAAATGGGTCAGTGTGTTTTTGTGTCTTAAACAAAGCAATGACCGATAAACGGGGCTGCTATCCTTTTTTTTTTCCTCTTCAGGTTACATTGACAGCCACATAACAAGACAACAATGTATCCTGTCATCAGACAAATGGAAGTAAATGCAATGACTGCGTCTCGTTAATAGGATGTCATGTTTAGGTGGATATTGGTTTGTTTATTTGTGCTGAATGTGAAACAGACTCTACTAAATTAATCTGGCATGCGATAATCACAGTGCACTGTAAAATTTCGAACAGAGACTGTCTCCTACCGGGAGGTTGCTGTAGGCAACTCAGCTTTTGTTGCGTAATTTATGTAACAAACAATTTCTCCATCCGGCCTAAATACAACAAACTACCGTGCTATACGTGGTGTGGCTGCAAATCAGTGTGCTAACTGTTCCCAGATTGGCTTCTACGGTGTTATGTGCACACTGTAAAGTGGGTGTGAGCTAGAATTAGTGAAAAGGGGGTGCGCAAGGTAGGTTTATTGGACAGTGTGTAAACCTCCCCCCACGCACACACACACACACATACACAGCTGTACATTTAGATCATGTCGAAGTGTGTGATGCAGCATTAGACTACCCTTTAACCTCTGAATCTTGACTGAACTGTGCATAATTGGTTGGTCAGCTCCTTTGCTAATTAGTGTAGCATTAATGTGCGCAGCCTTGAGCTAGTGTGGTGCCAGAGTTGCTGGGGGAGTGTGGGGGCTGGCATGGCTCTGTGGAACAGCCACCATTAACACTGCCCCATAGGCAGCCTGCTGGGAGGTGAGAGTGCTGCAGACCCAGTCCAGCCCTGACTTGGGTGAAGGCTCAGAGCTCCCTCCAATCCATATCTCCAATGTCCTTGCAATGGTACGCTGATGCGGGTTGTACAGAGCGCCAGTGACGTTATAAAGGCCCCTTTTTGATCCTTCCCTCTGTGAACTCATGATGGGCATGCGACCCCTGCCGCTCCTCAGCAGGCTGCCCTCACAGCCGGCAGGGCAGCGTCGAACGGTGACTGATGTTGGCATGAGACGTGCTGCCAAATGCCCTAGCTTGTGTCCAATCATGGATGTTGATTTCAATTAGCTCAATCACATGCTCCAGTACTGACCGCTCTCATTAAAATGCTTTGTCTTTCACTGCATTTTATCCTCCTTGCACGTTCCGTCAACTGCCCCTTGGCAAACGGGGTCAAATTGTTCGATGTTTATGCGACTCTCGGTAATCGTGGGTCCTTGGTTATGCTAGCCAAGACATTTCAGCTGCAGCCTGCCAAGCCTTGTTGGTCATCAGGAGGTAGGGTAAAGGGGCAGGGGGGTTGGGCTAATGATGTAAAAGCCTCCGTGATAATCAGTTGAAACAGTGGTTGGTCCTGATGGCTGGTGGCTGCCTGGTGCTTGGTTGATTGATGCTGGCTTGTGCTTCCACACAGAGGCCTGCCATGCGGACCCCACTGTGTAAATACTGTCACTGTGGTGAATCTCTTAGTTCCTTAAAACCCAGATCAGTGGCAAGCTTTGTAATCTGCCGCAGTGACCAAAAGGAGGCATGTAGGGGATCACAGACTGTGATCATATATATGACTTGACAGTGTTTAAGGATTTTTATAGAAACTACGTGTAGCTTTTGTTGCACTACTTGAATTGATTTATTTGCACCACTTATCTCATTTCTGTGCAAAACCAATTCTAATCCAGTCCGTTTCTATTGTCCAACCTTTTATCATGCCTCAGCTATGAATTTCCTTGCTACCAGAGCCCATTGTCTGAGGCCCAGTGGGGAGAGGCCATTTCTTTAAATATCCTCAATGTCACTGAGATGCAGCGTAGGTCGGCTCTGGGGCCTGCAGACCAGAGCGGTGCTCCTCTGTAAGATCCCATCCCAAATGCTGAGCTCACAGTCAGAGATAAGTGCTTCTCCAGAGATGGCCCCTCTCCCTCAAATTGCCTTCCACATCTGTGTAAGAATGTCCACAATGTGCATGTTTAACATGTGACCATTAATCACAGCGAGACAGTCAATTAAAGCCATCAGAGCCACAGGGGCCCGAGCCAGAAGCACGTGCTGGCAAAATGATGCACGGACATATCAGAGGACACCTTCTACCTTTAGTGTGGTTGCAGTTAATCGACAGTTTTCTCAAATGTGGCTGTACGGGATGAGGAGGGTGGTGTCCAGAGGTCTGAGGTCGGACTTCAGTGTTGGTGTGGTCAGTCTTAGCTAAACCAAGCTCTCAGCTGTATCTATTATGTGAGTTCCGGAGAACTTGATATTGATATTTAATCCTGTATATTGAATGTTTCATGGAAAATACGAAATCAGAAATGTATAACTAGTACAGAACTGCATATCTATTTCAGTTTAATATAACAGCACCAACATTTTTTTATGTCTTTATAGACTTTACAATGCTTTTTTTTTCATTTCTATACATATATACATTTATATGTTTATTACTGAGCTACATATATTTAATTTTTTTATGTATTATGAGGGGCCGTAATATTAGAAACACCTCTAAATATAATGCGGTCAAATACATTGCTAATTGTGACCTCAATGCAGAAATATTTAATTGTATTAACACCAGTTTTGGACTTAATACCATCCTAAGTGTTAACTTGAAGTCAGAACAAGTGATTGCATTCATTGACTTCATAATAAATTTAGACTACACATATCAGTAATATATAGTCATTCCTATTTTTGTAGCATGCAAAGGATTTTGACTATGTCATCCAAACCTAGTACTGGGTTAATGCCAGTGGTGACATGAGTCTTCAGGTTATTTATTTATGCAAAAGTAAAGCAAAAAATACTCCATTACAAAAGAAAACTATACATTCAAAATGTTACTTACAGCACATGAAAGTACATTGGCTCAGTCAGTGAAATGACTCGTGAAGCAGATTTACTCCTGATAGTTTTATATTCTTTATTATAGCACTGACTTATTGTTGCCACTCTGTAAGGCTGTCTTTTGTAACTTCCATCCTAAAAAACTAATTCATTTTATAAAAGCTGCACAGCTGGAGCCACTATTTACCTTTAGATAAGGTCTTACTTTGGAGGAGTTTAAAATATAATAAGTCTCCTTATCTTTGGCCAAGTGACTACCAACAAAAACCGCCTAATCAAAACTACAAGTAACAGCTTTATGTCAGTGATGCTATAGTTGTTGAACGTGTTCTAAAAACTCTCAAATTAAGCTCGGCCAAATTTGACGCAGAAGAAATTAAGAACAACAAATTTTACATCTGTCTCTGCATTAATTGTGCTACTCTCTGCCACCTTTGAAAAAAAAATGGTAGCTGGGGGCATTTTTATTAACAAATGCAAAGTGTTAACATGGAAACGGCCTTTTAGTGGTGTAGCTAGTCAAAAGGGAACTCATTTTAAGGGTCATTTATACTTATGGCTACCTTAAGAGTATATGATTTAAAAATAAAAACATAGGTTTAGACTGTGAAAGCTCAATCTGCAAAGTAATAAGTATCTACAGCTGGAAAAGTAAAAAGTAAACCTTGGCAAATGGAGTCATAGTGCAAAGTGGCATAAAATGCAAACTTAAGCACAATGCCTACTTAAGTAAAATGCAGTTACTGACTTTGCACCATTGGTTAAAAGCATCAATCATCTACTATGCAGACTTTTTATATAATTGTCTTCAGACAAAATGAGAAGGTCATTAACGTAACTCTTTCAAACGTCACAAACACAGACAATCAGCTATAGGACTGACATTTAACCACGGAATTATCCTCCTTGAAAAGATACCTCTCAGGTCATCAGAAGCGCAGCCCGCTCTTTCATTTTCTCTTCCTATCTGTCAGCTGTGCCTTTGTCATGGACACAGGCTATAGATAGAGTTGTCAAGTTGGACCTGTGGGTCACCGGGTCGGAGAACCTCTTCACTTCTGTTGACCTTCAGACAGACAGATTTATACACTGTCAAGTCTCGGCGCTCCCGCCACAGCCGTGCCTTCTGTGATTGGAGACAACCGTAATAGAGACGTCAGGCTTTGACCCCTGTCTCTCTTCATTTCACCGGTAATTGTCATGATTGCCGAATAACGCCCAGATTTCAAACAAATGCATTAGCCAAATGAGATGAGGTGAGGACTTTGATGGGTAGCCTTTCTGTCCTCTTGTCAGACACAGGCTGATTGGGGGAGGAAAGAAAAACAAATCTACGTGTCTGATTTGCCGGCATAATCACAGTAAATTACTTGTAGCTCATTTGCAGATTGTTGTCAGCGAGATGGAGCGCAGTTTACCCATTTGACAGCTTAGTTAGCAGTCCAAGGACTTGTGAAATATCACACTTCCTATTTTTTTCCAATTTGAGTGCCATACAGAAAATGTGAGACTAGAAAATTGTGAGATTAAGCCGAGGTCCAACTCTTTCTGTCGTTCCCCCTGGACACATGAGTTTGATTTTAACATTTTATTATTGTGTTTGCAAATGTATTTCCCATAAGTTCCATAAATTAGACACTTTGCAGTCAAAGGGCAGCAATTACAAGACCAGAAAGGCTCATCTAACAAGCAAGCAGTAAATGTGAATTATCATAGTCATCGCATCTGAGCATTCTCTTTTTGTGTTACCCCATGTGGGTAAACAAGCGGTTGACATAAGTTAATTATTAATTAAACATAAAGCAGGACTGAGGAGAGCGCGGAGCAGTCCCTAAAGAGACCCCTAAACAAACGGGGCGTGGAGCAGGTACCAACGTGACCTCGCTCCCAAGAGTGCTGTCTGCGGTGAGACTGCCGACTCACTAATGAGCTGTTTGCAGAAGTGGGTACACAGTGACGGTGACCCCTGACCTTCGCCCACGTCGTCTGGGGAGCAGGGAGGGCTGGAGAAGAAGAACCTGCCCTTTCGCTTGGCGCATCCCCGCTCTCTGCTGCTGGTCAAGGAAGTTTCGTGGCTCTTCCTCAAATGTTCTAGCTCAGAGTGAAGCAAAACATTTCTTTTCTTTCCTCTGTGTGTGAAATTGACCCCGAGCGCTTCATAATGTCAACGTGTTAGGTACTTGTTAACACTGGCTGAGCTGCACAATCACTTACATAATTACTATAGTAAAAAAGCCATAATGAGCATATCGAGACACACGACCTTCAGGCACTCTATCCCATCTTTTTTTTTAATTACCCTGATCATACAGGATTTCTTCTTTTTTTTTTATGCAATTTACAACCAGAGACTATGTGATACTAATGACCAGTTTGACAGTTTGATGGCGGGTGGAGATGCTGTGTGTGTTTGAGGATGCCAGCTCCTCGGCCAACGAGCCCAGCGACAGTAAAAACCCATCTAATTAACCCTCCCGCTATGACATCATGTGATTAAATTAAACCACATCATCTCCCTCTGGGTTTGCCTGGAAACAAACCCCAACAATTCATTCGCTAAGCTTTAATTTTCAAACCTGTTTCAAAGGCCCAATGCAAAAGATAATTACCAGCCTCATCTCGGGTGGGTTTTTTGTTCCACCCGCTTGTTCATTAATAACGATTAGAGGTTGGAGGTTAAAAACTCATTTAATTGCCTTTATATTAATGACATTATGAATAGCAGGGACTGTGGAGTCTAATTCTGTCCAGTAGTTAGTCTACATGCAGGGCCCCCTGGAGGGCCGCTCATTTTGCCAGAATTACACTACGGCAAAAACTAGAATTAATGTGCGCCGCATTTTAACAGCGATGACAAACATGCTCTCCAGCAAGGAATTATCTTGAGGAATGGCTGCGGAGACACACTCTCTTTCCCTTTACACACAGACAGACACACACACACACATAAGCGTACGCCGAAATTGCATCATGAATCCCCATTTTTGTAAACAGAGTCCAATCCGGCTCATTGTTAGATATTCCGTTGCCTTTCAGGGCCGCAGCGCTAATTAGAGTCTCTTTACCCTCATGTCCTGTAGAGGTGAATTCCTTCCCACCTCCGAAAATAAAACCGCTACTGAATCGGGCACTGATGACTAAATTGTACTCTACTTAGGAATAATGATAATGAAAATGCCTTTCAGCCAAGCCATTTCACCCATGAATATTGCAAAGGGGTAATTTCAGCGAAGCGTTGGCATTTTAACTGATTTAAATTCCTGTTATCGCTCCAGTGTTTTTGGCTGGTTTTATGGTTACCGGAGCAGATTTAGTTGTGTGTGCATTGTGGCCACAAGAGCCTAACCATACATCTGAATGCTAATTAAACATTTGAATAATCAGCTGAAACAGGGGTTCGGCATGGCTGGTGCTCCTCTCTTCTCCAAGCATCAAGACAGATAATTACATTACAATTTATTACACAATGTTTTTAAATGAGCAATACGTATTTCTTTAGTTTTTGGAGCCCATCGTTTATGTGTTGTTGTCACACCATTCTGGATTAGCGTGTCACCGCAGCGTAATGAATAAAGTAAAAGTAAGTGAATTTGTAGCATAATGATCCTAACTAAATAGCACAAGGAACTTATTAGTTTACAAGTATCACCAGCCAGAAATGAGGCCAAGGGGGGATGATGAATGAGTATATTTCCCCAAGCAAAAGGCTGACCTGGATACTGCTTTCTTCCTCCCCTTCCCCTGTGCCAAGTGGGCCACCATTTTTCACTGGCCTCACACTTAGCCACGGACAAGCATATACGGGCCCATGCTAACGGTAGCCGTGACCCGCAGTCCGCCTCCGCCGCCAGCCTCCCTCTGCACTCCTCCGAAAATTGTAATCCCTTCGCCGGGGCCCCTGTAATTTGATCAAATAGCATGCACCCATCCCCACCACTTACTGGCCAATTAAGTCAAGTTCTCACGCAGGGGGTCCAGCTGGCTCGGTGTTATCTGGGGATGAATTGATTGAAGCCATTCCACATCTATGAACCCTACTTTAATGATGTAGGTGATAATACTTGTAATTCTTCTCAGTCAGGGGACTCATGGGCGCAGCTGTTACCGCCGTAATCCTTGTCCTGATACACTGAAGTACCAGCAAGGCATTAATCTGTCTCTCAGATTCTCCTCCGCCAGGTTTTTCTCCACTCTTTCCTCCGTCGTTCCTGCCTCTGCTTATGTCTCGTGGCTAATACTACATCTGTGAAATGTGACATTGAAGCTGTAGGTTTGGAAAAAAAAAAAAAAGAAAGAAAGAAAGATGAGGCGTAAAACGCGATTGCGGGGGGATTCATTCTTAATGATTACACAGCGCTCGTATTCCTCGGTTCGGGCCCTGACCACTTTGTTATAATAAAAAAAAAAAAGAAAGAAAGAAAGAAAGACGCCCCCTCCTCCCCTTCCAACTAAACCATGACAACTTAAGAAGGATAGATTTAGGAGTGAAAAATCAATAAATACATGCATTAGTTTCAAAGGCTCACATTAACATTCTAAAACAGACTTCTCTTATAATCCTGCCTCCAGCCATTCAGTCAAAATATCAAATTATCATAATGAGGTCTAACTGTATATAAATGCTCAGCATTAAAATCAGGGGAGGAGGTTACACATAATGCCATACATTCTTTATCACAAATATGCTAAAGTATTTCTGTAGCTGCGCACTGTACGTCTGTGTGTTCCCCCTTTAATAATATAGCGTTGATTTGCATTGCAGCATATCACCCGACAGTGAAGACGCCTCAGTGACACCGGGAAGAGGTTAATCGCAGAGAACGGGCGTCAGGCCTTTGTTTCGCATATTCCTTCATAAAGGTCGTCAGAAATTAAAAATACAACAGATGACCTGAATTTTAGGCATATTATGCACGAAAGAGTTGAGCGTGCGCTTAAGAGTGTCGACGCTGTCTTTTAACTTAAGATCAGAGGAGGGAGACTTGCATAGAAATGAGTCTGAAACGGGAGCCTCCATCCCCTGCTCCTGTTCCCCTCAGCTGGAGATGAGGAGAGGTGATGTTCCCCACCGCTGGGACCTTGACAGGTTCCGTTTCACCCAGTCAAACCGCCGCGGCTTCTCCAGCTCTGCACACACACACAAACAGTAACTAATAACACGCTCCAAGTGGCCGTTAGGTCACGATTAGGGTCCTCGGGGGGGGCGAGGCGCGGATCTGGCCGGGGTCAGGGGGTTGCCAGAGCCAGGTGGAGTCTGGGACAAATTTATCAAGGGAACGAGATCATGTAGGCTACACGTTAAGGTGGCGTCAACAAGGGCAAACACATGCAGGCCAGCTGCTGCCCTTGTGGCGCTGATAACACTCACCTGCCAATAAGGAATGAAGATATTTCCACTCCACTTCATAACCCTGGCCTCGCTTTGTGTGTCTCCCTTCAAATGCTTTGCTGGGCATTTACTGTCTACAGTTATTAAAATACTTTCCACGTAATAATGTTCACGAGGCGGAGTATCCATTTATCTGTGCCATTAAATTTACATTGCCAACTTCTGTAAAATGTATTTCCCTCAAAGCGATTGTGTCTTGTAGGGAAACATAAAATCTTACATTTTGTATTATGTGTGTAAACTTAAGTGTACTGATGGAATTTGCAAATCACTCTGAAAATGCATTGAATAATAATGAATAATACATAACCGCAGAACAAATTAGCCTGGTGTGAGCTCCGGCGCGTTGGTGTTAGCTGAATGCCACGAAAGATATTTGATATTAGGGATGAAAAACTGGGTGAGTAAGCAGCACTAGCAAGCTGGATCAGTCTCATGGTAAACAATTTAGCGTGGGGGCGTGCAGCAATTACTGCTTTCAGTCTCATTTAGAAAGCCTGTTGGCACTCGGGGAGCACGATGTCGCTGCGATGCCGGATGCGTTTCTGGATTTGTGATGTGCAGATATGAACAGTGATTTAAGTGACAGGATGTTTGAGTTGTCATGCCAGCTTC
The DNA here is from genome assembly GCF_963514085.1 of Chelon labrosus. Lineage (NCBI taxonomy): Eukaryota > Metazoa > Chordata > Actinopteri > Mugiliformes > Mugilidae > Chelon > Chelon labrosus. Next base: position 22,714,096 of record NC_140343.1, on the reverse strand, counting down.
TATCCCCACCACCCCACCCCGCCCAAAACCTCTCTCCCCCTCCCCTTTTTTTTTTTTTTTTTTTTGTCCCTCTTCTAGACAGTGTGACGCCTACATTTGTCTGAACACATATTGCTCAGTTTAACTGCTACTTTTTTGTCTTACACGTCTGTGTGTGTGTGTGTGCGCGCGCGGGGCTGGGGGGAAATGAGTAGTAAATGATCAGCAACCTTGAAGTCTTGTTCATGTTCTCAACCGGTACAGGGCTTCATTGAAAAATCAAATGAAGCGCATTATGTACATTTCTGTACACACACAGTTACATATCAAATTAGCAAAGCAGCGGCGCAGGTTTGCAAATGTGTGTGTGTGTGTGTGTGTGTGTTGCTGCAGGATAAAATAAGCAACAAGCATTTTGTGGCTTGTAAACACAGCCATAGAGGAGCGTCTGTTGGTTTCTGTCCTTATTATTTTTGGCAGGGTTGCATATGTTCCCCGCGCAGAGCCGAGCTTGATTATCATTCCAATCAGCAGAGGTGGAGAGAGTCACTTTAATTTGTAGTAATTAATAGCACCGCTGCATCTGACAGCACATGCTAACGAGACCCTTTGATTGTTTGGATCTCTAAGTGTGCCTCTCCTTGTTTGCATCACCTCGGAGGAATTCGTAATATCAAAGCTTAGCGCTATCTGATACTTGTCAAAATGCAATTTATAAAAGTTTAATTCTTTTATTGATTTAGTTTAGGCTTGATGCCTGCAGTGTCAGCTCCCTTGGTAGAACTTAGTGGATTCAAATGCTTGTCACCAGCTCGGCCTCCTTTTTACTGAGAACAATTGCCATAGGCCAGCCCAACAGGCATGGTTTAATTGCCATTAATTAAAAGCATAAATCTTTTTCTTCAGTTGCTCTGCTCTTAAACAGGGCTTTGCATATCTGCTTTTTTCCTGTGCTTGTCAGAATCCCTCCTGGCTAGTCAGGGTTCAACTCCACAACCCCACCCTCCCCAATCCACCACCACCCCCAGCCCCCTCTCCCCCTTCTTCCCCGACTCCAGCTCTCTCCTCTCTACTTACTCTCTGCTCGCCAGACGTTGCTGGAATCATCTTTTTAGCACACTCCTGCATGATCTGACGTGAAGTGTGGGCAGCATGGTGATATTTAGTAAACCCGCTTCCTTTTTTATTGATGTATAATGAGGTCAAATGAATCCTCTCGTACGCATGCTTAGATGGCTCCTCTCCTCAAATCCTTTCTGACAGGGAGTAAAACAGCCGGCAAACACGACGCCGGCTCCCAGAGACATGGTTGTAAAAAAGCAGGGGAGAAGAGAGGAGGAGGAGAAAAAAAAAAGCTCTTTTATACCTTGGCAATTTCCCTCCTGTCTAGTCCTTAATTAGACACTTATTACCCTCTGAAAAGCATTGCTCTTCCACTCTAAGCCTCTAATACTGCAAATACTGGCTGGGAGAATTAACATTAATGCCAGGTTTATTATCAAATCACAGCTCTATTTACTTTAAAAAAAAAAATAAAAAAAATAACATTTTTTTTTTTTTTTGGTCAAACATTGCACGCTTTCGTGAAGCTTCTGTTTGAACCATGTAACATTTTGCCGCTTTACAGCATGTTGAAGTGATATTTGGCTTCACTCAAATAAAGCCATTGTGTTCTCCAAAGGGATCACCGGCATCTTAAATTAACAGCGGTGTCAAAACAATTCAGTTCCCTTTCATTACCAAGCCTCGCCCCCTCGCCCTCTCTGTAGCCTTGTCGCCCTGTGCTCCTGGGTGGCCGTGTCACCGGGAGCGTCTCATCCGAGCCCTACGCCCGTTTACGCATATTAGCTTTTTCGCCGCATCTGCCAGCATTCGCAGCCATTCCCCCTGTGCAGCTGCATATCTAGTGAGGGCTGAGCCTTCCCAGGCCTTATTAAAGCCAAGAGAGTGTTTCAGTTCAGGGTCATTGCGAGAGTGCAGCACATAAATATGTTAGGGCAGCACTATCAGCCGGTCAGTTTACTGGGGGTGATCGATGATGGTCCCGGCACACTCGCCCAACAAACATCTTAAGCGGATGCGGTTTTTGCTTAATTGGGAGCTTTGCAGCTCAGATTCCGACTTATTTGATGTTGATGATGAAGTCCCAGGGAAGCTGCGAGATTCTTGTAAACTAAATGTGCATGCATGCCGTCTTCATTCGTACGCTGGTCAGAACTGTTACCCGTCAATTTAACCTGCATAGTTTCCCTCTTCTTCCAAGGGAGTTCGGACACACACACTTGCATACACACACGCCCCGAGCTCATTTTTAATCCTCGCAGCTCACTGTGAAGGCAGGAGGAAGTTCCAATTAAAATTAAAATAAGCTCTTTTAACGGTCTCTTAAATTGACAACTGAACAATGATTTTCGAATTGGTATCTGTCAAAGGTCTCGGAAAATCCTCAGTTGATAAGGCCCAACGCATCCAATTAGTAGCAGAGTAGGGCCTCAGCCAGTAATGATTTCCAGGTCCCTTAAGATGTGGCGCGGACACTTATTGCAAATTACTGACAAAGAGCCCTGCTGTATTGATGAGGGGGAGAACAGCCAAGTCTCCGTGTTCCCATCAGGTGGACGAGCACCAAGAGGGGCCTGAAGGAGAGCACGGGTGTCTCTCTCTCTCTTTCTCTTTCTCTCCCTCTCTCTTCCTCTCTGCAGCCATAATGTGGCCTCGCTCTGTAGCTCATATATAGCCCCCCTGCTGACATGGACTCTGAGAGACCAGCCTCTCTTGACATGAGCCCCAGCTCAGGGAAAATGCTAATGCTAACATGAGGGAGGTGTCAGGAGCGGATCATCAATAATGTCTGCAAGTTTACTGCCCTCTTCTAATTATAGCTCCTATCTCTCAGGGCCGCAGGAGGCTGCGGGGCAGCTCCTTAATTGAGCTGAGGTAGATTTGCTTCCCTATCATATTCGCGGCCCCATTGTTTACAGTCCTTGAAAGTGATTGAAAGGAATCAAAAGATTCATGGAGATGTGATTCAGTGCAGAACGTGTTTGGTATGCAGGAGGAATGAATAAAGGAGGATGATTCTTGCTGGTCAGGTAGGGATTTAGATTTGAAGGCCATACCATAGCCAGAGGTCATATCATTTATTCTCAGCATTGATGCCTCTGGAATGCTGTATGTGATATATTTTTTTTTCTATTTGGTGCTGGCTGGTACCAGAGGGGCAAATACTAGGACAGTCTAGTAACTACTGCTGCTCACCTCAATTATGGGAGTTAATGAACAAGTAATCTCATTTTTTGCATGTAGATTTGCTGCTTGCGTAGCGTCACTGTAGCGCACATTCCCTCCGCGGTCTCCGGGGAGCGCTGCTGCATAAAGCTCTCAGGCCATGTTAAGTCCCCCGATGTTTCCACGAGTCTGAGACTTCCATCCTGCTGTAGGCTCGGTAAAGAAGGTGTTGACCCTGGTGACCTGAGCCTGCTTCCATTGGGTGAGAAAGGGCTGCTCCATACTCTGTGCTTCAGGGTCAAATGGTTTTGTAGTTTGTAGTTTCCTCTAGTCCTCTAGATGTTTGTTGCAAATGACTGTTGAGATCAGGGCGGACTCGGGCTGATAGCTGAGTAGGTATCTTTCGACAGGGAGGGGTCTGGGATGTTTTTGACATTTTGCTCAAGGAGGTGATTGCGCTTCTGTTTCGGGCTGTTTGTGAATACAATATCATGTACCTGAATGTTGTTTGGTGATTAGCATTATGTCACTGTTTATCTCCATTTATAATACGCCAAAAAATCGGTTTCAGGCATCTGGTTTGCATCTGTTCATGATGTGTGCGCCGTTGCGATCCCCCACTAAACTTGTAGCCCACTGCACGCCTGTGTTCCTTTAAGATGAGAGAGGCTTTGATTTCCCCCATCTTTGTGTCACACTGACTGACATACTGTTTGACAGGTGGAGTTAAAATAGTGAAAATTGTGGATGAAAATTCGTCAGTCTCAATCTCTTGCCCTGGGCTGTAGGCAGCAGAGACAGAAGCCCACTGCTTTGTGTCAAATGTTTATCAAAGGGCCTGATTAAATTGCTGTGTTCGGGGTAACAGCCTAATAGAAAAAAAAGTGAAATCCCTATACCTTGGCAAGCAGTATGATTGTGAGTAGAATAAAGCAAGGGGTACTGAGGTGTCAGAGGAAACCTCTGACCAGCCAGCTGTAAAGAAGGCTGGAATATCATATGCCCTTTGTTGTCGCACAAAAAGAGACGCAGGCTTTGAGATCTGTTGTTGTTCTCACTTTCCTCTGTCTTCTCAATCATTCTTTTTTCTCTTTATTGCTGGAGGAAATAAACCTGGCCCCTTTTGCTGAGGCCGGCTAGCTTCCCCTGGCCATTCCTCTGTTTTGTTTCAAAAGGGCAAGGCTCTCCAGCCTGAGCAGTTTGCCCTGCAGTCCCATGCCAGGGGCGATGCTTGCCTCAGCTGCTTCATCACCGGGGGACTTGGCTAACGTCTCCTGACTGCGCTTAGCTGTGTTTCTCTGATACGGTCATATCACATCAGCCTGGGCACATGTGACATTGCATCTCTCCCTAACTTTAAGCAGTTTGTTGCCATCCATGTTCTTTCTGCTTTTATCCCCCCCCCCCCCTTTTTTGAGTGATGTTATGATTTGCTGCAGTATTTTCTGGCAGCACCGCTGCCGCACGTTTGTGTCGGATAACAGGCCCTATTACAAGATCTCTCGATCTGGCCAGTTTTCCCCTACAGGAGACAGAGAGAGCTATGCCTCCCCCTCCCAGTTTTTTTTTTCTTCTCATCCTTACCCCCGCATTTGAATTTCTAGATAATAGGCTTTGACTTCTGGCTGCACGTTTATGGGTCTTTTCATGTTATCAGCTTAGCTCATAGCGTGGAGCTGAAGAACACAGACTCCTAGTGACAGGCCAGCCAGTCAGCAAGGCGAGCCTGTCAGGATCTCTCATACACTAATGATTTCCCTTTAGTCTATTTTCTGTCTCATTGGCCGTTTCCTTCAAAAACAAAATTGCTCATTTAAATTCTCATGCCTGGGGCATTTTGGTCTTCAAATATTGTTGGAAAGTGAAAGGATTAGGCAAAATATGCTTTTTTAAAATGTTAATATATTTTCTGGTTCACTTTCTCCTCTGAGGCCAATTAGAGAATTTCTGCTGGCTGCATTAATGTCAAACTGACATCCCCAGCTATAATTACACTGTGCTTGAAACCTAACTTTCACTTGTGGGTAGATGAGTGTGCCTTGCAGTGACACAGAGACTCGCTCTGCCAGCTTTTGATCATTTAATCATTGCTTGCTTTCTTTCACTCCTTCCTCCCTTGCTTGCTGATGATCTCACCTTTTATTCTTTCTGTTGCAAAATGCAGTGTTGTGTTTCATTATTCACCGCCGTATTTTGCGGGGTTCATTAGTGACATCATGCCTCCTCTCTGCCTGCTCGCAGCGGCACAAGAAGAATGGGATGGTCCCTTCAGGTGCAGATACCATATGTACATTGTTTACTCGCTTGATTCCTGATTTACATTGTGTTGTTTGTGTTCTCTGCATGCTTTATTTTTTTTTTTTTTTGTGTGTGTGTTCGTGCGTGCGTGCTCACGGTGCAGGGGAGTGAGTGTTGTCAGGAATTGAAGGATGGGTAATGCATGGAACAAATGCGCCATGTCTTTGCCAGTCCTCCTTATGTTCCGCTTCTGTGTCAGGACCAGCGAGACAGTTAATGACGGTTAAAGCTTTCATGAATGTGAATGCCTCTACAAAGTGCTTCTGAAACAAATGGCGGATTCCACTTGCGAATTTGGGCTCCTTTTGCCTGTCAGTCGCCGTGGAACCTCTGCCGCTTGCTCTATATGTTCTAAATATATGTAAGGGAAAAGGTGGATTGACAAAACACTGACATAAAGGAGGATTAAATATAATAATGAATAATATTAGGAGTGACAAGGATTTATTTTCCAGACAAAAAGGGAAAAAGTCTTCAAAAGTGCAGATTTCCACCAATACCATGTTTTCCCAGAGCACACTGCACAGACATGCAGAATTTAACCAAACTCTACCAATGTTTTCAACGCCAAGCGTTGCCGCATGTACCAGATAACAGCAGCCTCTTGTGAATGAGCTGCAGGCCTCCTCATTTAGCCTCCAACAGCTTGACAATTGTGATGCCAATCAACTTAATGACCCAGTGATTATTTTGAATTTCCATAACCCCATGTTGGACACCATCAATCTGTTACAGTATGTGCTGTTTCTGGCTCTGGGGAGGAGGGGGGAGAAAAAAAAAAATGAAAAAAAAAAATCACAGAGCTCAGTTTGACAAAGTGCACACAAGCTTCCTCGGCTATCCGTAACATCTATCGGCCACCCCTGTCCCAACCCGCCCCCCCCCCCCCCCTTCTCTACCCCCCCAGCTCCGTCTTTTCTCCCCGCCTCACTCTGTTTGCATTGTTTTACCCTTTTGCTTGGACTTCAGGTAATAGGAAATGGCACTGACCCCTCCTGATCCCCCCGATTACCTTCGTGAAGCGTGAATGTGGTATGGAATCACACATCAGGAGACGAGTTGTAATTATTTTTGCGATGCCATCAGCATGGATCAATCACTCAGGGAGGCTGCTAGTGGAACGCCGCTCGCAGCCATGGATGGAGCCAGCAGCGACCCACTTTGACTGACAGCTTTGGTAATTAAGTGATTGTATAGACCTCTCCGACTGTTATAACAACCTTGTCAGGGCCAGTCTGTGTTTGGAACACACTCAAATCAATGTGTTCTCCATTCCCTGAGCATTTCTGATCATGTACCTCAGACGGAAGGAGGGGGAAAAAACACAGCACTGACAAGGAATTCCATGAATACTTGTTGTGGCAGCATAGAGCTTAAAAAGCACACTCACACACGGTGCATATTTTTTTTCACGCATGTTTTATTTTAAGAGCAGGCCGGAAATGTTAAAGCCCAGCGTGCTCACCCCTGATGAATCTAGGTGGATTTTACTTCCCCCTTCTGTTGTATAATACTTTTGAATTGCATGGCACAGAATAATACTAACCTGCACTTCAGATTTGAACTTGAATACCGCACGTTTCATTACTGCGTGACGTGCGGGGGTTGGAATAATATACAGCATGTCCATCTGAAATGTCAGACCACTCTCGCGCCGCAACCTTTAATTCCAGAGCTCGCAGGATGTAATTTTGCTTTGAAATTTGATTCCCCATCATCTTATCTTTGCCTTTTTTTCCACCGCGATGAAATGAAAAATGGTATCCGTTAGCCAGAGGAGAGGGATGTTGTCCTGCATGTGTAATATGATCACTAATACAGTCGTAAAAGACAGTAATCGGTGTGAATGTCCCCAATACTGTCTTCGACATCCACCACATACTGATGTGCCGTTAATAACCCGTCTATTTACTGTAGCAAACAGTCGTGTGTGCAGTCTGTCATTTAGTCTCAACAGTGGCCAGGTCATGTTAAATCAATAGAGGTCCACAAACGTATTAAAACACTAAATTTTAACCCTTCCAGATAACATTTAGCAGTCATAAGCCAAATATAAACAGCTCATATATGATTATAACTCTATGTAATGTAGTTGTAACCATGTTGAAGACTGAATTTTCACATTTGTATATATGTTTGTGTGACAGTTATACAATCAAGGAAGCACCAGCATAGTTGAAGCCATGACACCACAATATAACACAGTTATTACCATTTGAAATCTCCAATATTCATTTGTGAATATTCATTTATTACATTTTTATATATTTATTTCTAGATAAGGTTCATCCGTTAGTGTAGTGATTTCTACAAGTCATTACATTAAACGAATGATTTGTGTGTATAATATCTTTCTGACAAAATTAACTGATACAGTACTTACAGGTATCTGTACACTGTCATAGTCATAGATAGCCAATAAACTATCCATAAATCTGATTGCAACCACATTACTGTGTAATAAGCCACCTGTTAAGCGTTTGAATGCTGCTTATTGATGCTAAATGTTAAATGACTGTGATCTTGAATGCGATTTTATGCACGCAGAATATGAGCCAGTCCACCTCTGCGTTCAGAGTCGTCACCTCAGAACCACTGCGGTCGTTCAGTTTCCAGCCGCCCGGCGGATGTAAAGTTTTGTCATTTGGAGAGCGTCAGCAGCTGGCTCTGAGGTGAGGGTTGAGCAAACTGTTGCCGCAGTTGCACCAACATCTCTCACAAAGAGTCAAATTCAAGTGCACCACTCACGTCCAAACCCTGGCAACTATGTCAGAAATGAAAAGGGTGCATACTGTCGTCATTACAAGTAGGTTTCAATTCTAAAATATTAGTTTATTATTTGTTATATAATATATATATATATATATATATATATATATATATATATCATTTTAGATTAATAAAGGATATAGGAGTTTTTCTACACACTGTTTTTCTAAAAAGTGTAAAATAAATTTAACTTAGTTTCCAGGGTTATAATCAGAAAAGAAAAGTCGAACACTCAAAAGGGTGTGAAACATAATTTCTCAAACTGTTAAAAAAAAAAAAAAAAAAGATTGTGTTCATGGACCAGTGAGGCTTTACTTTTTAATTTTAGCTGTGATTCTTGTGTCTCTCTGGTAGCGGCAAAGATGTCTCTCTTCACCCTGAACTTTGGTGTCAACAGCACCCCGTTTATTTCCCTGTTTCCGCCGGTTCTCCTCTAAACCACACATTCCCTCTTATCTTACCCTGACCTCACACACACACACACACACACACACACACAAAAAGATTAAGTGTCTGATATTTGCCCGAGCCAGATACTTCAAAACACATAAGACCTCCGTGTGCCCAGGTGCTAAAACGGTCTTGAAGTCTGGGAGGATATTTCACAAGAGGTTCGTTTTCACTTTACTAGAAGTAAGTCGTCATTGCAACAGGCTGATATTCACCAACTTGGTTCAAGGACTTTAAAGGATTTGGGTTTTTAGGGTTGTGAGGCTGTGAGAATAGCAAATCCTCTAATAGCTTTATACGTCTTGTTAATAAAAAGCGTTTCTCTTGCTTTGGCCCTGACCGGCGTGAAGTGACGTCTGTGTGATACAGGTTTGATTAGTCACTGTGATCTTCTGACTTCATGCATGCATATCAGACAGCTTGTTCTTTTGCAGCATTTAATCAATGTAATCACCCCCTCCATCTGTCAAGGGCAACTTTGATGGGGTGGCCGGTTGCAGCCCTCAGATGCTGACACATTTCCATGCCATAACAATGTGAAGTGATTGAGTGGAGGACGGTGTTCTGCTGCTTCTGTTTTAAAGTATTTATTTGCAATTTTCCATAATATTAATTATTATAATGATGTTTTAAAAATTATTTTGAAAAGCCACTATTCTGGACAACAGCAGGTTGGATCATAGACACCTAAAAGCAATTCCACAAAATGTCAATTTGTCCTTTAGCTCATGCAAATTCAGTTTGTTTTAATTAAGTAGTATTTCTTTAGCAGCTGCAATGGAGCTCTATTATGTTGATTTCAAATTTATTATAAGTAGGGAATATTGGTATTTACATTATATAAGCTGCATTTTGGTAGCCATGATTTGAGCTTTTTCTTTTGAGCCCCTAGAGTTTTAAATGTAATTTAATTATAATTATTATTATTCATTTAATTATAGTTTAGTAGAGAAAATGCCATTTCTAAAATAGAGGCGTTAAAAATAAACAAAAAAAAAAAGAATTATATGCGTAATTTAGAAACCTGTCCTCTGTAAGCTGTCCTCTGTCTGTTTTTTGTTTTTGTTTTAATGACATTTCCCCGGAAAAATTACGAATATATATTAAATAAATGAGACCTCGGCTGTGTTATCTTTATAATGCAACAACTCCTGCTTTTATGTAATGTTGCTACAGAGACATTAATCCCGCCTTTATTTTTAACCGCGTCCTGTTTTAAAACTTGCGCAAAAACTCTCCTAAGTCTCTGTGCATGTCCGGCTTTCTCCAGCATCCTCCCTCTCCCCCCTACCCACACACCACCACCACCACCACCCCTCCATCCCATCCCAGCAGTGACTGACAGTCTAAATGCGGGGGTGTCTCTCTGTAAACGCTGCAACTGTGCAACCTAAAGGTCGCCAGCGGTGAAGTGACAGCTTACACGCAAAGCCGCCAGAGAATCAATATGGTGCCAGCCACTGTTGCACCGTCCCCATCATCGACCATCAGCTGAGGCCAATAAGACGATACCCTAACTGGTAGCATTCAATTTGCTCCTGCGGCGCCTTAAAGCTAATAAAGCGATTGATTGGTCCTGTTTTCAGTTGATGAGCAGCCCGTGCGCCTCTCCACACATTGACTGACGTGTTTAAGCATCGCTTTGATCCGATCTGAGCGATTTGTAGGGAATAAGGTTCCGAAAAGGCCTGATTACAGGCTGCTTGTGGACAGGATATTGTAATTGGCGCTCCACTGTGGGGAGAATGCACGTTGTGAACGTGTGCGCCAATGCTGCTCTTAAAATCTCGTTAATATGACTGTCTCCGTCCACTGGGCTCCATCAGCGGTCGATAACTGCGAAAAAAAGCGAGTTCTGTAAGTGAAATGTAAAGCAATTCTGCTCGTTAAAGGGCAGCTGAGGCCTCGGTTTGCTCTTGAACTTCACTCCAGCAGAGACTGGCCTCGCTTTTGTCGCCGCCTTGTGCTCAAACTCTGCCTGCATCTTACGCGGGAGGAGGATGAACACCCACTGAGAGATGGTCTGGGAGTAAAATCCCTATTTCCCTTCTCTGCCGGTTAGCCCACTGTGGCATTTAATTTAAAGCAATTAAACTAAAATAATAAGATTTAAATAATCTGGTTTAAAGTATGAGAGAAAATGGATTTTAAAATTAAATGCTGGGGTCAATATTAACATTAAAAGCAAAGCGTGAATAATATATTATCAACACAGGTTTATCATAATAAAAAGGGTGGCAGTTAGTAATAACTTTTCTTCCTTCATTTTCTGCTGCAGTCCAGGAATTCAATATTTGCCAACAAAATTAATAAAAATAAAAAATAAGAAGTTAAAACTTACTCATTTTGAGGCATTAAAGAAATTATTTGCAAAATTCTTCACAATTTGTTGAATGTACATGCCCGTTTTATAAGGAAAAAAAATCTTTTTAATAGACAAACTCTATCCTGGATTATTGCTAATTTCAAAGTCAAATTAAATCAAGGACAAACCTACGAATCCGGACTTTTGAGCGGCATAAAATAATCTTCATCAGCCTCACATGAATAATCATCACCCATCAGCACCATCTCCTGTGCCAACCTGCCGGAGGAGAAAGAAGAAAAGGGAAATAATAATAACGGGAGCTAAAACCCCTGCTCGATGATCCGTCCACAAATTCAGGGAAAGGTTGCGGTGACTGTGGAGAAAGAAGAAATTACATTTAGGTCCGCCAAAAGGAGGATGAAAAAAAAAAAAAACAAAAAAAAAAAAACATGTGCAGCCACCTTCACCTACCTATGAGAAGTGGCATTTCCCATCATCCGGAGAGTCTGCACTTCCAGAGCTGCAGCCTCTCTCTGCAGACACTTTGTCAGCTTGAGCCGCACATCTCCCCCCCCACCCCACCCCACATCCTTCAGATCCGCGTCGAGAGGAGGAAAAAGTGCTGAATTTCTACTACCTTTGAACGCTCATTAGCACCTCATAATTACTTTACTAATTAGGGTGACATGGTTATTAACAAGATGCACTGTCATGACAGTCACCACTACTCCTCCCCGCTTCTAAATATGTCGACCTTGCGACTCTCAGAATATATCCATAAAGATAGATCAGATGCCACCCCGTGACACCGCAGCCGGTTATCTGGGCGCCTTCGTGGCCTGATTTGCAGCCTTTTATATTCTAACTTTTTTTTTTCTTTTCTCTCAACTCAAAGTCAGGGCTAAAATGCAGCCAATTTAAAATACGGCAACAGTTGCGCATTTTACGCGCAACTTTTCCAAGATGCAGAACCATTAAAACAAATAAAAAGTAACGTCTGTACATGAATAAATAAATGTTTCTTGTTTGTCCTACCATGCTGGAGCTGCCACTGAGGATTTCCTTTCCCTTTAAGTTGCACTTTTGTAAAATTATTTAGAGCTCTTGATTTCATTTTTAAATTTCAAAATTCTCCCACGTCTTTTCTGTCGCGGCCGGGATTTCATATAAAAATGTTTCCAGCGTGGCCTGAAAGCACATGCATGTGTTTTTCTTTTTTTTTTGTTGTTTTTTTTTTTTCTTTCCTCCTTTTTCTTTTTTCAAAGAGCCGTAGCCTACTAAACTCGGCGCGATGGTTGGCTTGAACCGTCTCGATAAAGAAACAACTCCCCGATTGGCTGAGGCGCCGGAGCCGGTCGGGGATGCAAGCCAATGGCGGCAGAGGGAGGTGGGCGTGTGGGTGGGGAGGAGGGAGAGAGAAAAAGGCGTCGAGTGTTTATTATAAAGGAGAAAATATTAATTCCCCCTCGCCGTGGGCCGTGACGTCAGTATAGGAAGTCATTGTAGAGCAACACTGGAGCGATTAGCAGCAAAAAGGGGGAGCCTGATGTCGAGGAGTCAGCCCTATGTATATCTCTCTATACGCCTCAACTTTTAACACAAAGTTCAATATCCAAACACTAAAAGGGACGTGGACTACCAGACCCACACTTTGCTTTTCCGCATTTTCATTGAATGTAACATCTTGGACCATAGTCTGAGCCGCTTGTAAACGTGGATTTTGTTTCTTTCCTGGGTTTATTTATCAATATTTTTTTATTATTTTACTTTATTTTTATTTTTTTTCTATATATATAACTCAGAGTTAATTTTGCAGACGTTCTTGTGATTTGCACCGGAGGAGAAGCATCTCGCTGTTGTTATGAAGACTTCATCCCTCCTTTCTTAATATGGAAGGATCCAGCGGGTCGAGTTTTGGGATAGACACTATTTTATCCAGCGCTTCTAACTCTGGTAACCCCGTGCTAATGAACGGAGATTTTCGGCTCGGCGACAGCAGGACAGCGGATTTCAGGAGCCAGGCAACCCCGTCGCCATGCTCGGAGATAGACACTGTGGGAACGGCCCCCTCGTCCCCCATCTCGGTCACCATGGAGCACGGCGGCGATCCGCATCTGGTGCCGGACAGCCTTCAGCATCATCACCAACACCACCACAACCAGCCGCAGAGTTTGCCGCTGTCGCCTCAGCAGCAGCAGCAGCAGCAGCAGCAGCCGCTCGCCGGGGCCGGCTGCGCCCCGAGGACTGCCACCTCCTCGTTTTTAATCAAAGACATTTTAGGCGACAGTAAACCGCTGGCAGCCTGCGCACCTTACAGCACCAGTGTATCCTCACCCCATCACACGCCAAAACCAGAAAGTGCCACGGCTCCGGACGGCTTCAGGCCCAAGTTGGAACAAGACGAAAACAGAAGCAAGTTGGACAGGAGAGATGACATTCAAAGTGAAATGAAATGCAACGGTAAGCTCACATCTGATGTTATTTACCCTTGAAAGATGCCATGTGCTGCTTGCTTCGTTTGCTAAAATATCTCAGTCTTTTAAATCCAGTTGAGTTTAAAGATTATAGGCTGCAAAAAGCCTAAATACAGCTAGGGACTGAGGGAAATTACACAGTTACTTAATAATAATAATAATAACAATAATGATGATGATAAAAATATTAATAATCAGATTCTTTGTCTTATTCTTCCAGCTTCCTTTATTAGTCTAATAGATGTGAAAACAGATGTAAGCCTGGTGATTTTCCCTGTGCGCGGGGCCTCCCTAGTGGGTCAATTAGAGAGATTATTGTTCTTCCTAGAGGGGGGATCATGGCGCACTGAAACACAGCTACAAATAGAGATGGATTGATATATTGATTTCTCGTTTTCTGAAAGAAAAAACTGCACGTGACAAACAAGCGCAAGTTTCTTTTATTGCTTTTTGCTGTGCCACACATGTGGCGGAAGAAGTTGTGGAAAGTTTGACAGGAGCCTGATACAGTGCTCTGTGCCATTATTTGATCACATTCAAAAAATGTATACACATTTTGCATGCTGTGCGGAGGGGGGTTCTCAAGGAGGCTGTTTTTGCTTAACTCCAATGCTTTCGCCTTAGGGACTAAAGAAGAGGGTGACCGGGAAATCTCGAGTAGCAGAGACAGTCCACCGGTGCGCACGAAAAAACCTCGGAAAGCACGGACAGCCTTTACCGACCACCAGCTCAACCAGCTGGAGAGGAGCTTTGAGCGACAAAAATACCTCAGCGTCCAGGACCGCATGGATCTGGCCGCGGCTCTCAACCTGACAGACACACAAGTCAAGACCTGGTACCAAAACAGAAGGTAGGCGGCCATCATCATAACTATTATTATTAAGAACTGCACAAAAAAAACTACCAAGCCAGGGAGAAGAGTGGCGCAACAAGAACTTGAATGTTTGGTCCTTTAGGGGAAAAAAAAAAAAAAAAAAAAAACTACCACACTAATAAGACAAAAAAAAATTGTCTCGTCATATTTTTTCCCTTGAAGTTGCAGAATTATTTCCCAGCTCCTTTAATTCACATTTGACAGGCCTGTATTTGTATCTTGCACCGCTTCTCCTTCACACCTCTAATTCATTCAGCGGGGAAGGAAATAAATAAAATCAAGCCAGATTTATATTAAATAATTTCTGCCAAACTCCTTGTTTTTAGTTTTAATCATTTTTATTTGCGAAAGCAAAGAAAAAAATTGTTTAGTTGTCTGGCAAAAAAATGCAGACACAAGTGAGACAGACATTTAGACACAATCACAGTGATGTAGTGTCTCATGTCACTGTTTTTATAAGGAAAAACACGCAGTGAATTTTCCGCAAATGTATATCTTTTATTTGCTTTTACTTGTTTTCCTATTGATTTATCTTAATTGTTGCTTTTTGTATAATTTATAGCCTAAACTGTTATTGGATCAGTGCATTTATTTAATTTGTTCCTCATGCGCATCTTATTGCAAAAATTCTCTCACTTTAAAAAATGATCTTTTGAAATTGTTCAGCCACGACCCTTCAAAACAAAAGTTTATTTGAAGACTTTATTACAGAGTCTGTATTTATTACCTTGATATTTTACAGAGGTGTGAGAACATAAGAATAATTTGAACTATAACATAATTCTGTCCTTTTTTTTGTGCCTAATTAAACCTTAACATATATTCGTGCCTGCAATAATTAGGCCTCTGCATACCAATTGAAGGGGCGTTTGGGGAATAAGCAGAGAGCGAAGTGATTAAATAATTCATCTGTTGTATTTTGATCTGATTTCCAGGACGAAGTGGAAGAGGCAAACGGCGGTCGGATTAGAGCTCCTGGCTGAAGCAGGAAACTACTCGGCCTTACAGAGAATGTTCCCGTCGCCCTATTTCTACCACCCGAGCCTGCTGGGCACCGTGGACAGCACGACGGCAGCCGCGGCGGCCGCAGCCATGTACAGCAGTATGTACCGGACTCCTTCCGCGCCGCATCCCAGCCTCCAGAGACCTCTTGTCCCGAGGGTGCTCATTCATGGCCTTGGGCCGGGGGGGCAGCCGGCACTAAACCCCCTGTCTAACCCCATGTCCGGCACACCGCATCCGCGGTAAAAACAAAACAAAACAAAAAAAAAAAAACGCGAATTAAGACGATGACCAGAAAACCTGGTTGAACACGTGATGTGAGTAACAGCATCGGAACCACATTGCAGGACGTTTTTTTTCCTATCTGTCCACTCCCCCCCAAAAAAGACACATTTAAAGACATTTTACAGAAGTAAAGGAGGTATTTAATATAGGCCCGGATAGCCTCAACCCGGTCCTAAAGACTTTCTGTCCGGGCCCAGAGGACTGCTCATGTTTGATTGTTTGTTTGTCTTTTGTACAAATACACTTACATTAGCAAATAAACTTATAAAGTTTATTAGATGGAGAAGAACTGAATGAATAAAGAAGTAATGATACTAATTGAATTGTAGGCGCCTCTATTGAAACCGAGTCAAAATTTCTTTTTTCTTTTTCTTTTTTTATAAAGAAAAAACTTTCATACAAGGAGATGAAGATGCAAAAATCCAAAGCGCGTTTTTTTCACAATTTAAATGTAAATACTATTCTAGCATTTACATTTCATTTGCAAAATCCTAAAAAAAAAAAATCATTGCCATATTTCCCGTGCTCTTATTTTAGGCTCTCCCAGCCTACACATATTGATGTTTTAGCCATGGCTAATCCACATAATCCCAGCTCGCCGCATTTTAAGGCTGACATCATTTTCTGACATGGATGCGTCCAGCTAAATAATTTGTTACAGGAGCATATGGCCTTTAAATTGGAAGCTGTAGAAGCAGTGATCACCGACTGGAGGTCAGTTTCCACGCCTTTATATTTATGTTTACCAGCGCATATGCATATGGATGCGCAGCAGCTGATTGGTGGTGGGATGAATGGTTTTGATGAGTCGGGTATACTGGGAATGTGGCCTTGGCTTAGCAGCTGTTCCCTGGGAGCACAGCAGACAATAAGCCTGAATTTCTCAGCGTGAGCGACCGGTGCAGCAGAATCGGGACAAGAAGCCTGCAAGAAAGAAAGAAGGAAAGAAAGAAGTGCTGATAATCTGCTCATTCTCGATAACCAATAGCCGTTAGTGAACTTGTTTCAGGAAGTTTTCTTGGGGGAAATAATCGCAGTGTGCTCAGTCCGCGCTCAGTGTCATTTAAAGTTTTGCACCGATGTTGCTTTAGCCATTTCTAAAATGTACTTTTTAGCGTGTTTACGCATTGGCACTGGCACATCTTTTTATGCCCTTGTCTTGTATCTTATTTTTCTACAACTGATTCTGCGGAGAGATGCTGCTCCGGGAGCATAACAGAACAAACACAGCGCGGGTCTTGAATTAAATGTTATTAAAAGACTTTGATTTTATTTAGCCTCCTCTGAGCGCGCACCCGGGAGAATATAGCGAAGGGCCGCTTGGTGTGAATTAACGCCTCGGGGCCCGTTTGTTTGGGTTGCTTTCTTTTCTTTCTTTCTTTTTTTTTTCTTTTTCTTAATACAGTGGGCCAAATTAACCTTTGCTGGTCTATAAAAATGAAAAACGCACGCAGGCAGCCTTACGCATATCATTTTTGCATCTTTGTTTAGGCATGCGCAATAGTTGTTGCTGCTTTCTGCTATTTTAATTCTGCTCGTGTTGTAGAAAAACACACAGCGCTGCTGCATTTTAATGTTGGTTACTTTTTTTCCCTCTCTTACACTGTCTTCTAAGAAAATCGGCCATGCCCGCACACACCACCAAAACACCCCAAGAAAACAAAAACAAAAAACGCATGACAGCGGTGTCACCTCGCCAGTGGAGGCAGTAAACACGGGCTTAAGTTTATCTGTTTCTTAATACTTGGGACACATGTTAATGCGGCCTGTTTAAGCCGCCTGCTTGTCATTCAGTCTGTGGACACCTCCATCACCCATTTCGAGGGAAGAACAGCCCCGCTGGTTTCACTTTCTGCACGGACAGCGCCGTTAAGGACTCACTAGATCAATTAAACGTAACCTCGTGCGTTTTCCTCCTCTCCCCCTTTTTAACCAAGCTGCCAAGACAGGGCAACAGTTATTATTGGCGCCAGTGTTCGCCCCGCAATTATGGCGCGCACCATTCAGAGTAATTACACTAAATACAATATCAGTTCTCATTGAAAAACCCGCGCGTAATCTGTGAAAACCGCGTCCGCGAGGAGGCTGCCGGAGAATAAATCGCTCCCATCGCGGCCTTGTAAGCAATGATCGCGAAAACAGCTCTGGCCTATATCGCCAGTGTTGGAAAATATTAGCCTACCATATTGACCCTGCAGCTCCAGCCCATTACTGCAGTATAGTGGCGACGCATGTTGTTCATATGCATGACTTCTGCAGCATTATTTATTTATTGCACTCTGCGGGTGGGAGGGGCGGGAGGGGGGGAGTGTCGGCAGTCGTGCGGGCTGTTTCCAATTCATTAATAATAGGCTAAGCCATACAGCAGCGTTGCATTAATAGACTGCCTAAGCCTCATGGTACCTGGTCATTTTTTTTTTTTTTTTTTGTATGGGGGGCGCAGTGTTGCACATTTTACATTTTTTATTTTACTTTTTTTTTTTATTAGTAATTGCGCAGATTTAAAGCACGCTGCGCCCACGAGGTTGACTAGAATATTTGGCATTTGTTTTGCAGTCAATTGTAGTATCAGTGTAAAATTATTAATGTGCAGGATGAAATGCATCCAAGACAAAAAAATAATAATAATAATAATCCAGGTTTTATGCAAAATCTCTCTTCTAGAATATGAATTATTATTGTAGAATAATTCATATTTGTGAATTCGCTCCTGAGCTTTGGTGAAGATGAGCAATACTCGAGAAAACACCAACGCTTGTGGAAAAAAAAAAAAAAAAAAAGGGCAGCAGACTTGAATAAAGAGGATTAGGCCTTTCTTTTTACATGGCGCATATTATCCAGAACAGATGGGCTTTGGAGAGTCGTTTTCTTCTGCTCCTTCTTGCCTGAAGGAACCTCGTTGGGCACTTTAATTGCCACTTTTTCCAACTGATGTAATGGTGGGATATCTTTTTCATTACAATAATGAGGTAACACTTGCTCTCCTTGGCCTCTCATTATCACATCTCCTACATCACTCACTAAACACAAATTTAACCCCCCCTACCCCACCTTCCCTCCCTCCACCCCCAAAAAAACCCCTCTTCGCGCTAAGTTCTCTTATACATCTTGTGCACCTATTATCAGCTGCTGCTGTCTGTGTGTCCGTGCGACTTGCATTGGTGTT
Source organism: Chelon labrosus (assembly GCF_963514085.1). Lineage (NCBI taxonomy): Eukaryota > Metazoa > Chordata > Actinopteri > Mugiliformes > Mugilidae > Chelon > Chelon labrosus. The sequence goes on along the minus strand of NC_140343.1, from coordinate 22,695,263 downwards.
TTTTTTTTTTTTTTTTGTTAAAAGAGCCCACAGGAGCATTTAAAGACCGGTACATAATCACAGTTTTTAAACTCCAAAGCTTCAGTAGGAAACGCGCTCCGGTTTAACCGGTGCTCCACTGAAACGCGTGGATGCGTCGAACTGGTTGCGCTCACGCACTGATCTCAAATCCATACACAACATACAAAACAAAACAGCCCGAGCCAACATAATGCTTGAGAATAAACAGGTTACGCATAGCTGCTCCATTAAAATAGCATGGGCACATTTGAGTGCAAAATCCTCAAGTAATTTAAAAGAACAGAAAGCCTTGAGAGGAAGGGCAAACCCCTGGCAGCCCCTTATTAATTAGCATTTATTCTAGCATTAATGTAAAGTCTCAAACATTTACAGGCATGATGCAGTGTTGCAGCCTTCCTGGCCATTACACACATTAAATATTTAATGGCTCATATTGTGTTTATTGCTTATATTCTGAATCCTGACCCATTGGGGATAGTTAGAAGTGCATTCATTGTGAGGAAATAAATCAAAAATTCACTTTACTTAAAATAAATAAATAAATAAATAAATCTTCTGTCTAATTTGGCCATAGTACATGCATTGTATATGTTAAATAAATTATTATTTTCTTAATACTAGGACATCAGGGAATCCTTAACAACTCTAAGTTATTTTAAGAACCTTGGCACGCAAAGATATAGTATGGCATGCAGCTGAATAATGAGATAAAAATGTCCCTTCCTTTTCTTTAACTGCAAAAAGTTGACTTTTTCTGACCTGGCAACGTGTCACCTCTTGTTTCTCTGTGCCGATATAACAAATGAGTTAGAGGAGGTATATGTGATAAATAGTGCTTTATGACTTTCCCCAGCTGAAAATGCTCCCAAAGTTTGGTTGTTAAGAGCAGCGACTAACCAGTGAACAGACTTGTTGACACGGAGGCTGCAAGCCATCCACTCGTCATCTTCATATACACCCACCTCACGGCTGAGCCCAGACTAGCACGGACATCTGCAACAGTCCCGGCTGAATGATGCCGTATAGCTGCGACATATCATAGTTTAAATGGCCTCATCATTTCAGCAAATCCAGCCAGTTTCCCTCTCTCTTTTTGTCAAGTGACAGGACAGCTGATGGCAGAGAAGCTCCGCTACCTTTCAAGTTTCAACCAGGCGCCGTCACATGCGACCGCACAACCAAGAAGAAAAAAGTCTGTCAGCAGTGATGTCAAAAGCTTCAATTTTTACAGAGCAATTAGGGGTTTCATCACAGCGGAGTGATGTCAGGATTCATTACAGCTCAGCAACAGCTAATTGCTTCAAGGTTAAAGTAACAGATCTGACGGCATTATATTTTAAGTGACAGACTCAAATTCTGGCGGTGTTTCACAGAGCACAGCTCTGACATTAAGAGAGTGTGCTCAGGAGAATGGGGGCTGAGAAGCAGTAGAAAATTACTGCATATTAGGATTGTGATTGGTTAGAGTAGCAAAAAGTCTCCAAGGAACACGGGGGCTGGTGTTTGGGTGTCCCTCTGGAAGGAGAAACAAAGGACAATGTTTCGTGCACTTTGCAAATACCTTTTCAAGTACACCGTTCTTGAGTTTTGTGTCGGCCCTCAAACAACCCAAACGCCCAATATGAAAACCACACTTATGTTCAAACTTTGCATCTATTCAAAGTGCTTTTTTACACCCATTATGAATGTTCATTTGCTTGTGACCTCTTAAAATGAGGAGGAATCTTATTACCACCACTCCACACCTCCCAACTTGGACGCAGTTAAATGGAAGATTGATTTTTGTCTCGCCACTTGTTTGATTTGAACACTTTTATAAAGGCCTGAAAGGTCAATACTACAGTATTGCACGAAGACAAGAGCAGCAGCAAAAACAAAAAAGCTCAAAACAGTATAATTTCGAATATACTTGTTTCCTATCAGAGATAATATCTCATTAGCTTCATGTCGTGACCACTTGCAGAACCCCTGACCTTCACGGGGGGATCCACGACTGCGCAATGTTGAGACTGAAAACTGATTTTTTGTCACTTCAGGACAGCAGCAACCAGCTGAACACAACACTTTCTATTAACGTTACTTTGATACGGCTGAATATGTTGCAGTGCAGTTGCCTGTTAGCTTGCACGGAGCAGCGATGGCATTCATTTGGAGTCACTGCTCTGATCACGCCCTATATTTAAGTCCACTTTTAGCTGGATTCTAATTTTCCACCGGTTTTGGAGGAAAGTATCTGGGTCTTCAGCTGCTAAACGGTCCACTCTGTTCACCAGCTATTTGCTTATATTGTCTGGTCTGACTTGGTGCTGCTCTCTTCATTAGAAGAGTGAAACTGCAGGTAATTTTCTATGGGTTCATCACTACAAGCGACTCTTTTCACATACAACCAGTCAAACGTAATCCACTGTGAATATACAATATCGATCGTAGCAGATTTAAGACATGGCAACAGTGAAAGGCAGCTGAAAGCTCCAGCTTTTGTCTAGGCTAAGCTAACACCCTTCTGTTTAGACCTTCTCATATCTAAATGACCCCAATTTAGGAGAGAGATGGAACGTATTTGAGCAAAATGAAATATGGATCGGGGCATCCATGCCAGAGAGCCGCCGGAGTCATTTCTTTTCAAATGAGCAGTTGTTTACCCTTGGCTTTTTTTCTTCTTCTCCTCTTAAAGTAGAATACCTGATCCTTTGAACTGATTGTTTGTTTAACTGCTGCTGGGAATCAAGCATCCCCGAGGTCTGAGTAAGTGTTGATCTAAGGTTGGATTTGAAATAGCCTAATGAGGAACTCTTTGGATAATTAGTGATAGCTGGAATGCTTGTGGATAATTTGAGTGCTTCGCCACCCTGTACGAGAAGGGAGGAGGGAGGATGATGAAAGAACAGAAAGATCAGGGTTAATGAAAATTAGCATGTCAAGTTAGTCCCTACCTCTGTGTTTTTGTCTTTCCCTTTTTTTTTTCTTTTGTTCTTCCTAAGATGCGTTATTGTTGATGTAATAGAACAATTAGCAGCGCGGTTCATTGCAAGAATAAGGTGCTGTCGGGGAGGACGGCTGCTGCTGCTGCCACTGGAACTTCAACTAACGCTGAGGTAATTAGAGCGAGGGAGATGTCTGGAAGTGAGGTCCAGCAGGAAATGAGGAGGTGGCGGTGGGCCTATGGGGAGAAAAAGGCTTCCCCCCTTCTGTGCCCACTCGGTAGTCAGTGGGAGACCACAAACAAGAGCTGTGCCCAGTTCAGACAATCATACAAGTTTGGACTGGTCTGGACTAAACCACCACTTAATTCTGCTTTTGATAGCTTTCATGGCTGAGTTGACATCTGTGTGTGTGTGTATGTGTCCAGACACATAGCTGTGACTGGTGATAATAAAGATTTAGCTGAAATATAAGGTCACAATAAGGATCTGCTGTTATTTCCCTACATACGAAAAACAAATCTTCTAAAGGCCAACGATGTGATAATGTAGAATAGAGCATTACAGTGATTAAAAGCATCCTAAGACAGTCTTATTGGTATCGTGATGGTTGTTGCTGAGAACCGTACGTTGACTAATATCTCTGCAGCAGCAAAAGAAGTCTTGTCGAAACAGGACCAGAGCCGGATCTGATTTTACGATAAGGCAAAGCGAGGGTGACGCTATTAACCTCATTTCCATCGCATTGTTTGTTTTTGTTTTGAATCACAAGAATAAGCAGCGAGCGCTCGCTGGAGGTTGTGTTATGGCACAGTTAATTACATTTTTAAATTAAAGCTGTCTCCAGATCAACTTAGCGAAGGGTGACACGGAGAGCAACACGGGGTGCGAAGACGAGGACTGATAGGAGTTTACAAGTACCTGCAACGTGCAAGCACAGGCCTGCCGAGTGGTGAGATGTGATTAGGAGCTTGTGCTAAGCACTGTCTGGCCCTATCACCACTTCACTGCTGTGGGCTTCAGGCCAGAATGCGAGCTGTTGATTGGCGCTGCATTTCTAGATATTTCACAACCATCATCTCTGGCGAGGACTGGAATGACTCTTTCGCTAAATACGCGCGTATGCAGACATATGCCCGCGTCTCAGACACATGACGCGGTGAGAAAGTCGGACAAACAGCGTGCGCACACACAGCTAGAGTTGCAAAAAGTGTTGCTAAATGGATAAGGAAGGATCAGATCGCCAAGGGAGTCAGAAAGGTTCACTGAAACAATAGTCGTGTTTTTTTTCCAAGGCAGTTGGAAATAAACAGAGCTTTTCCAGGGACAAAACTGGTCTTTCTCTGCATTAACTATGGGTATGGGCTTTTTTTTATAAGGTTATTTTCCCCATAGCCACACAAAGCAGCTACCCCCCTAGTTGAAGCGATTTGCTGTTCACAATGCCTCAGCTTAACCAGCTAGGTCAGGTCAAGTTGACTCAGACAATAGGGACTTTAGTGTCTCACCCACAGCACAGAGTGTCGCGGAAACAAAGCAGCTCGCTGCAAGTGGGGCGAACATTTCATAAAGTCGTGGCCGCAGTCTATAAATGTCCCGTCTAATCTGTTATTTCTCATCAGGCAGGCCTTTCATCCGTTCCTCGCACTTTGAGGAAAAAAAAAAAAAGAATCAATATTTGTGAAAATGTTGCGGCAAATTATGTTCTTACGCTCAGTTCTTTTTCTTTCTTTCTTTTTTATGACTGAGGTGCACATTACTGCGGAACATTTACGTCCAGGCGTGTTCATTTTGCTGCCATTATTTTTATACATGCGTACAAAAGACTTGAGTCTTACCGTTGTATGCATGCAGCAAAGGACGCAATAAAATATAGGGTCGCATGACAGTTTCATATAACGTTTCACTGACACTAAGTGATAAGACTACATTGTGCTGTTATTTGGCAAAAGGGGAAATAAAAAGAGAGGCATAAATAATTGGCAACAATTTTCAGCATTCTCAAATGTGAGTAGTTTAATTATTTATTATGATGGCAACTGTTTTGGAAAATAATGCGTCTCTGGGAAAACTGCGATGAGTCGCGTGCGCCATTCAGCTAATTGAGAAATGGTTTAATAGATAATGAAAATAATCATTAGTTGCAGCCCTTGCGGAAGATAAATGTCACAAGTTATCCTACCCAGACAGGACCGGGGTTATAATTTGTATGACCTTTAGGTTTTACAGAATGTATAGACGGTGTAACATCATTAGAGCTCGCCGTTCACTGTCAGTGATCCGCTCCTCTGAAATGACTAGGGGAGAGGCCCAATTATAGCAGAACATATGTGCGATAATAGGGAGATAATTGCATGGTGTTCACAATACTCATTGTAAGAGCCGGCAGCTAAGTCCTCATTCTGCCGCTGACTGAAAAACAGATATCGTCTCGCTCATTCTTGCCGCCTAATGCTGCAAAGCCAGCCTCTAGTAGCTAGTGCAATGTACTGAACGGAGGCTGTGAAATCAGATATAAGTGAAATATTAACTAAAAATGCTTAAGTGTTACTACAGCGTGCCTGAATGCAGGAATTCAAAGAGAATTTCCTGAATATATCACAGTCTGAGTCTGAATGCGTGGTCCATACTTTATGGATGTGCACATCAACACCTACGGGAATTCATATACAAAGGTCTCCCAGCAGCGCACACAATGGCTGCATATAGCAGGAGATGAACATCTGATTTGTCACATTTGAAACGCTAATGTTTAAACCAAAAGGAAGAGCACACAGTAATGTGTTCATTCATCTGCATAAACACCACCTGTCCCGGCACAGACAACTCCTCAAGCAGCGAAAGTTTAGTGGCAGCCTGTGTGCAAGCCAATCAGTAGGGGCCCAGCTGTGGTTTCACGAACCCGTAGCGTTTTCAAGTGTCAGAAAGCGCTCTGAGTACTGTTGGTGGTGCTAGAGAGAGAATACTTTCATTTCATGTCATCCGCCAGCGAGACGAATAGGCGACACGATAACAAAAAGAAAAACAGGGTGCGCTATCACAATTGACATCCAAAGGTAATTTATGCTGGCCCTTTATTTACTCACGCAGCCTCCGTATACACACTGAGAGTTGTTCTTGAAGGCTAATTTGGAGCAGATTTGGCACATTGCAGGCCCTCTCTCCTTAAGAATTTCCATCATTTGTCTCAGGCATGAGCATTGTGTTATCAAAATCCAGAACAGCATTGATCACCTCGCCTCTTTTCCTTTTTTTTTTCCTATCGTTATCATCCCTGGAACAGCTCCTTAGTGCCAAAGCTTTTGTTTGTTTTTCCTGTTGTTTTTTTTCTTTCGCTACACTGATACTAGAACAATACTGTCAGCTTCTGTCTTGACTTCTTTCCAAAAGTGGAATATGGCATGTTTCTCAAATGGTATCTGTAATGAAAAGGAAAGCTTGCCTCACATGACACCTCTTCAGCTGCATGGGAGGGACAAAGCTTGTAGTTTGTTTTGATGGTTAAAGAGGGGATGGCATCTGGCATCGTAATTATTTGAATAAATTACCGTGCAGCACTGATAAATGAAACCGAAGTGCTGTCAGATCCTGATCAAATTCAGGATTTATTTATTTTTTTTCTTATGCACAATTCTCAGAAGCCTCTTTTTTTATATATAGCTATAAGTCATCTGCTCCCTTTGGCTCCAATATTTTTTCTTATTTGATAAATTCAGTTCAATTATGTGTTCCATTTGATAGGTGCAATTCAGCAGTGGAAATCTTTTATTTTTTATTTTTTTACTTAGTTTTTCCCCCCACAATTGTAGTTTAGGTAATGGTCACTTCTTTCAAGTAGTCCACTTTCAAGAGAAGCTTTTAAAGGTAGAATTGTGGATAAGTCGACTGTCACCACCAAAATCATAGGACTGATCCACAAGGAAGAAAGGGCCAATTAGAGATCATTTGGCAAAGAAGCTTTCGATTGCTTTCACTCTCGTATTATTTGGTCTTTTGTTGACCTCTGCTGAGAGCAAAGGCGGATTCTCTGACAACCAGAAAAGGGGCCGCCGCCGCTGCGCTGCTCTTTCATCTGGCATTGTGAGCGCACAAGTGCCTGTGTCCGCCAACCACTTTAATCAACTTAATGCAACTGATACTGCCTGTTGTTGTGAGCCGCTGGTTCAATTCAAAGAGGCCCACAGATGTGCGACGCTGCGGAGGCTTCTCCACAGACCTCTGCAGCCAACAAGTGCTGTGCGGGTTAGATATGGAGGCACGGGGAAGATGGGGGTCATGGAACATGCAGACAACACTCAGACAACCTGTCTGTAAAGTCATGCTGGTTCCTCTCTCCTATCCTTCCACATCCACGTCTTTACAAGGGCTACACGGCACATCTGATGTGAAATGTGGGTGATGGACCTTTGTTTAGTTCAAAGGTTCATACCTCTTTATTCCTAAGTCCCTTTGTAAATCCCTGGGCCTTGAAATATGTATAACTGTCCTTTTCTTTCTAGCCATCTGAGGGCGAAATCAAAGCCAGAAGTATCTCTGAGAATCAGTTTCAAATGGAGTGTCCATATGGTGTCATCATTTCTTAACCTGCTACCTAGGATAAAATCCTTTGTGACCTTCCAAGCATGAACGCGTACTATTTCTTTAGCTACAGTATCTCTGACCACGAACGTCTGATTCAGCTACATAATCATGTTATGGCCTGTTTAAATCAGTGTCATAGCTAGTTGTCATGTTAATGTGAAGCACTCGCATGCTGAAACATACTTCTTTTTTCGTCGAGATATCCGTCCTTGGATGAGATTTATCTGGTAAACGTGGTGTTGTCCATTTAAAATACAGAACAGTGATGCTACAAGGAGGTGGTAGTCACTAACTGCCTGAAAGCCCCTTACCGTTTAGTTAGCCAGCATCAATATAGCAATATCTCTCAAACCTACGCGTGCTGCACTGAAGGACTTTTTTGCCTGAACATGATTAGACATTGCTTCATCTTTAAGTTTTTAAACTGCTAACCTTACGGTTGTGGCCTAAAAAATAACGTGTTGAAACATTGTTTTTGATTGGATAAATTATCATTGTAACACGTGGCATTATGGGTTATTTGTATCCTTGATGTTGCTAGGCTAACATGTGGCTTTGGTCTATTTAGATCACATCAGATAGACTTAGTTGTCAATGTACAATGAAAATCTGTTATAATACATTTTAAAACAATAAAAACAGCTTTAAATAGCCTGGAGTTACAGACAAATCACACACAACCAAACAACAAGCAGAGAGCACCAAGCCGCTGCATAATCACGGGCCACTGCGTTGAAGGGCGCCATATTGGGAACGTCATCTTTCGCGGAAGATCCGTCTTGTAGCTGAGAATGGGCTACCAAGCTGGACCGGGACGGTACATTTACGCAAAGACAACCGGCTTGACTGATCTCAACAGTTTTCATTCACATTACATGTGGCAAACCCTCTGGCCTACCTCTGTGAATCTGTATAAAACAGAAGCAAAGAGTAACAATGACAAGAAATATTTTGAAAAACTGTCAAGTGATTATCCCTGTTAGAAAAAACCTTAATAATAAGAGAAACGGTTTACCGTAGCTACAATAAAATTACTGGAGTACATGACAAAAATGATGATAATAATAGGAATTATCTGATAATACCTGGGTCTATTGTCTGCTGCATGGAGGAAATTTAATTGAGTGTTGCAGAAGCCTAACAAAAGGACAGAGACACACAGCCCTCCAAGGCATGACATTGTTTTTGACTTGGCAAAGTGCTGAGCTCAACAGCAGACCACTAACAAGGAGACAATCACCCCTGAAGGAAGGATGCATACACAGAATGGCAGGAGGACTCTTCTTTAAAGGGAAAGTGGAAAGCACTCAATGTCTAATACTCCCGTGGTTAGTTCCTCAGTCATAACAAAGGTCTGCCGGACGGTAATTTTCATATTCTCTTTCCCCCGCTTCATTTTATATTTGCACTGGGCTTCGGCATCGACATCAACATTAAGATTTCTCTTGAATATCAATTATTTAGCTTTTGCTTGGAGATCATTTTCAAAGCACTCAGTCAGATGAATAAGAAGTGTATCAACGTGCTTTTATCCAACATTGAGAACAAACCAATCTAAGGCATTGATGTTATTTCTCTGCTTTGTTGTCTGAATTGGAGCGTTGATCCCCAAGACACAGTAGAGGTTTTGTTTTTATCTTTGGATTAAGGAAGCATAGGCCTTTTTAAGATTGGAGAATGATCTCGCAGGGGTCAAATAACAGATTAATAGGTCCAGTAATGAGCTCCCTGGAGTGTCCAAGTCTCTCCGACTTCCCCAAACTCCATTATGTCCTTTTATGATGGATGGCGGCAAACATCATTCACACATCTCAAAGAAAAATTACTGGGATGCCATTTGTGTGAAGGAGAAACATCAGCTGTAGTGATATATCGTTCTGGTATGATGTTCTCTTTTGTATCTTTGTGTGTCATCCGTGCTTTAACTGTCACTGCTGTCTCCTTTTGTTTGGTCTCCTCGCACAACAGCAATGTTAACACGCCACTCTGGGTTTCTTGAAGGTGCTTAAAGAAGCTTGGGTTTTAGATCTGGTCTTTTTGATCCAATCACCCTCTTGATGCTCAGACCACACACATGAAAATATGAATGACAAGACATCCTTCTTTCTTCACAGCAAGACGTATACTGCTAAATCAGTACAAATCAGTCAAAGGTGGTTAAAATCTACACACATAGTGACTTACTCATTTTATTTTAGACGTACGCTATCTGGAAATTACCTTTTGTATGCAATTACATAGCAACTAAAAATATATTTGGAAGGAAACAAACTTGCGATCTGGTTACATAATGACGTATTTATTTCCTGCCAAAATATCTATATATTTAATAAAAAACATTTAAAAAATTGTTCCTAGCCAAATCTGTCTTTTGCCTTCACCTAATCACTCGCAGGGCTGTGGCTGCTAAACGTAGTCTCTAGTGAGGCAATTTGTACACCCACTGCCTATCCCCAACAATATTTGCACATGGTAGCAAAGTATGATTAAAGGGGTTAGGGTTAGGGTTAGGGCTACTAAACTTGTGCTGTTTTCATGCATCAAACAAACTCTGGTGTGTTTGTCCGTGTAGTGCAGTTCATTTGGCCTGGTGTGAAAGCTGTCAGTCACATTCTGGTGGGAGTTAAACAACTAGGCCGAGTCAGCTACAGTTTCATTTGTGAGTTGAAAGCCAAGCATTGCAAGATTTTATCCACTCAACCTTATCACACATTAGTTCCTGTGTTGGCATTTAATTCTGGACATAGGTCTTGAAGTTTGGGATAGTGCAGTACAGATGTAAAGCCTTCTGTATGCCAAGCAGTGTGATCTCCATGGTTTTCCTCCCCCATTCTAAAGCTGAGTCACTAAATTACGCCATGATCAGACATATACGCCGGGATATTATTCACAAGCATATTTTTATGTTAAAATGAATCAGTCGTGTTATTTTTTATGTTATGGTATGCTGGGATTCTGTTCATTAAGCCCTCTGGAAGGTGGAAATGTTGCACAGTTTCACACCTGTCCGCTCTTTCCAATTTATGGTCAGCCTACTCTTATTGCAACATCTTTGATGAGCGGCGGGGAATGTTTAAAATCCTTAACAGTGTCGGCCTTGTCATCTCGTGGCTGATTAAGAAGTGTCGGGAGCAGAGCATAATCAGCTGCCAGAGCGGCTCCCCTGGTCAGATATCTCTGTCCACCATCATTAACTGACCTTACACATGTAGTGAATAACCACAGGGGGAGGACAGACAGTACAGCAGTCACAGGAGACAGATCTCAGGAGGTGATTACTTTATGCTACACCATGGAGCGATGCTAATGACCTCTGTGCTCTTGCATTAATGGCCTTTGCTGTCACATTATCATGTGGCAGAGGTGTATGACGAGGTCCTCACCTCTCAGAGACAGTTTAATCAGAAAAAGCCATACTAATGCTTGGAATGAGGTTAGATGCTTAGGACGTGCGGGGATGAGCAACTGTGGCAGTGGCATCAGAAGTCAAAAGTTTTTATAATCACCTCAAACAGTCGGGTTAGGGTTAAGGTGTTTGTGTGTGATTTTCATAGGACCACGGGTATATAAGGGCATATTATTCCTAGATGACTTAAACATTTGTTTTCTAATAAGCAGAATTAGCTGTTGATATTGAGCAAGTCAGTGACTCCATTCTGTCTGAAAAATAGAAGGAAACCGCTATGAAAGAACGTCATTCCAGATTAACAATATTCACTAGAACAGTTGAATTCTGAAAACCTCATTATCAAGGATTTCTTCAACAAAAGTTATTTTCTAAATTTGTTATTTCTGTATCACTGAAATTTCCGTCAGATTCTCTATCTGCACTGTTCAAACTTCTGGAGAAATATCGTCATCGTAATTGTAACAAAAACTCAATGTGATCACAATGTGATCGTACCCAGTGCTGGTGTTGCCTGTAAAATAACACTGGTACAACCGGCTCATGGAAAACAAGCTAGAAAATTAGCTTGTTAGCAGCAGTGCCAGCTTAGTCATTTAACCTCCACCTTCCAAGCTCTAACAGAAAAACTTTTGCTAACCAGCTATGGCAATGGCACGTTGTAGCTGGTGATGTTAGCAAAAAATATAGTACCCACAGTCACCACTGACGGGTGAAGTGAATACCATTGACCATCTTGTGACAATGCAATGTCCTACTGGTAAACATCTGGACCTGGCATTTGTGTGGATGTAAAGTATGGTTTGTGCCTCTGTGGGACTAGATGTCGTCGATGCTAGTCGGCGCTGAGCCTTCTTTGCCAGTCAGGTTCAGTTTTGTTTCTACTTCTTGTTTTACATTCAACAATGGTGACTGAAAGTTTCGCTGATATTTCGCCCAAGACAAGTCATACAAATGCTTGTACCTACGAACCTCCTCAGTGAATCTTTCTTGGTCCATATTTATTGATCCAAAACATTCAATTTGAAAATTGCGGAGACAAAGAAAAAGCCAGAAATGCTAAAGCAGAAATACTCTACTACCGAGCGGACCAATCATAGCTCTTGCGGTCTGCTACGTGGTGCGTAGTTACATTTCTGGTGAGGTGCACGTCAGGCTACAGTGTTGGGGTCTGCGTAGGGCCTGGCCTATCGCTGTAGCTACGGCGTCAAATTGAAGCACTCTTACAGCAGAGAAAGTTTTAAGTCATATTTATTCTTTCTTTTCAATTATTGTTTTTTTTACTAAGGGAAACTTAAACCTTTGTTTATTTTCCCATTAAAAATACTATTAACGCCTCACACAGAAAGCAAAAATAGATGCTACACAAAAAGATATAATCCCCAGAAACTGCACTGCCTCAGTGGAGAGGAGTCACTCATCCCAAATTCAGCAACAGTTTCTATTATAGCCTCAATACATCTCATACAGAGAGGGGGAAGCTTTGTGTGTCTTAGGAACCAATTTCAGAGTTACTGATTGACTCAGGGGTCCAGCTAGAATGAATGCAAATCGAGGCAGGTGTATTAATGGACATCTCTCTCACTGTATGAGACGAGGACTTAACATCATGCTAAATTGTTTGTCTTGTGCTTTAGGCTTATCTCTTCATTATATAGCTCTCAGGTGATTACCACAGGATTTGGCCGATCCCTGGCTCATAACGTGAAATGGTGAAAACATTGCTGAGGTGTATATTGAGGTGGCAGATGGGGAAATAAATGGTAGATGGATAATAATTAAAGATGTTATGATGGGTGTTTTTTTTCCCGACCATTTAATTCTTTGTATGATGATTAAGATAACTAGCAACATTTTCCGTCTGTATTTCAACACAAATGCAACAATTTGTCCCACACTCAGTGTACGCCGCACATTATGAACTCTGTTGCAGTTCACTATTCACGTGTCAAGTGGGGGGGCCATATCTTGTGTGTTTGGGTTGCCCCACCAATATTGATGTCAACACGCTTTTGTCCCCTCCGTGCGGAACCAGGCCCCGAAGGCAAATGTGCACATTCACAAGGTCGAGTGGACAGAGGGGGTCTCTGGGCTCACGGATGTAACGTCCAGAACATACGAGGGGCAATCGTGTCATATTTGCATCGGCTGCTCCTTGAACTGTTTCAGCCAGCGCTCGTCGGAGCCGCTGCACGTCGCCGACTTTTGCTTCTAACCTGCCTTGATTTTCAACACAATCCGTGCGCTAAAATGGGCTAAAAGCTGAATGAATTCACTTTTTTTCCTTTTAGCTCGACCAGGCAACCGGAGGACGCAGCTTCTCAGTTTTCATCTCAATGGCAAACAGCAGCAGTTAAATGGCTGCTGTGTGATTCCTGCGTCTTCAGCAGACCCAGGCCTGAAGGAAAAGTGTCGTCTTTGAATTCACTGCAGAGACACAGAGCTCTGGCCCCTTTCTCCTCTCAACGTCCCCCTTGAAGTTTTTTTTCTTGTAGCTGAAAAGAGAGCAGGATTGTGCTTTTTTTTTTTTTTTTTTGGAAAAAAAAAAAAGAAGGGGTTTTTAATCTGGGGAATGAGTGCTTTGCCATGCAGCCCAGCTCTAGAGAGAGTGCCAAGCAGGGCTGGGCAGTGTATTAATATTTAAATTCCCGTCCAGATAATCAATAGAAGGGGGTACTTCTGTGCGCTGTTACCCTCAGATGGGAAACGATAATAGGGAGAAAACCTGCTGATTAGCCTCCTTACAAGCTCTCTTCTCTGTGTAGTGCTCAATACTTTAGGAGTGATTATAACCTATTGAGGCAGAAAACCTGATCGAATATAACCTCTTTTGAATTCCTTGTTCCCTCAATAGTGTGTCAAAAAGAGCATTCAGTGGTTCGTGTTGCAAATTCACCGCCTCTCTCTAAGTTATTCTCATTTCTTCTTTGCATATGGTGCGCACGAAATATTTCAGGCAGCCTTTATGTCGTAACATAATGCTTTAATATGGGTGCCACTGCCATAACAGGCACCAATAGGGAACTTATATTTTATTCTTCTTTTCAGTGTACATAAAAAAAAAATCCCAGCTTAGTCCTTTTTGTCTTTTGAATGCTTTGAACTCCTTTCAGCCTTTAGGGGGACTTTTTGTGCTGTGGACTGTGGTGTGCATTCACTGTAAAGGCACTCAATACCGCAATAAGACCACAAGCAAAACTGAGTGTCTTAAGCGGGACCACACATCTAAGGCATTTGCATAATTTAAGGAGGGGAGAAAAAGAGAAAAGGCAAAAAAGCAAACCCTCTTCATTTAAGATGAGAATCGAGGCAACGCATACCTCTCTCGACCTATCGGGGTTCTCCTGCATGTCTTGGTCAAAATGGCCCAACAACAGCTGAAACGCAAAGTCTTGGAATTTAAAGCCTTTCAGAGCGAGATTCGTCTTTTTGTGTAGTTAAGGTTTTAGCCACTTTACCGTCTCCTCATAACACGGTGTGTCTGAAAATCTCAATGTTTAGGAGAGGTCAGGATTTTTTTTTTTTTTTTTTCGCCATTGTCCTCACTTAGTTAAAGCATCAGAGATAAAGAAAAGGGGGTGTGGGGAAAGGGGGGGGGGGGGGCAGAGGGGCTGCCAATGGTTTTCCTGAGGATAATATCTCGTTTGAAGGGCCAGCAGAAAGAAAAGCAGAAGGAGCTGAAGTAGTGGTGGTGAGTGTCTTGAAAGAGAGCAAGGCCAAAGCTGAACTGCTCAGTTCATTTTCCACCTCACTGGCCGTCGTAATCCATCTTGGCCAGCTGCTAACAAGATTGAGTCTGAAGTTTACCTCCACAATGAGATAATCAGATTAAGATGCACAAAGATCAAATAATGACCCGGCTTTAGGGCAAGTTCAGCAGGCCCTTGATTGCAATGTGTGGTCCTTCAGATATATTAAAGAATTCAAATTGTCTCGCAGTAACATGTATGAAATTATCAGGGTCTGAGAGGACTGGACCGAAACTGACATTACATGTCAGTGATGGCAGTTTTCGCAGGAATCATCCCCAACTTTTCCTTCTTTGCAAGGTAGATGGGTAAAAAAAAAAGACTGTTTAGCTTTCCAAAGTGATATATAATTGAGAAGTTTTGTCTCTTCTACCAAGACTTCTTTTCTCTGCATACTGCTGTGCTTTAATGGAGTAACGGGATTATTCAGAGAGGCATACAAATGTGATTGTCTCACAGCAGATGGTGCGCACTGCTTCACCTTTGAGAGAAGTTAATTAAGCCCACCATATTGTGCCTATCCAGGGGAAAAAATGTAGATGAATATTGGGCAATCGAAACCCTGTCTCTTTCTCAGTGCTCCGCACAGAGACAGAGGAGGCCATTGACGCAGAATTATGTACAGAGTTCAATTAATTCACATCAACTTTCCAGTTCTCTCTCTCTCTCTCTCTTCCCACGTTTCCTCAGACCTCCTGAAAGTCCGGTCCTCGCTAAATGCGCCGCGCCGCGTCGGCTGCCAAATTCTCAAACAGCCTCCGTTGTGCGATATCAAATGGGTCAGTGGGAGGGAACGTCCCTAATTCCTCCACTCTCTCGCCATCAACAAATTACCTTCCATGACCTTACAAAAAACTCATTTTTCACGCTTATGTCACTCTACTTATATTTTTTGCGAAGGTTACAAACGAACCAAAGTCACAAAACCTAACCGTTTTATTAAGTCTCTTCCACTGTGAGTTAACCCGTCAAACACCAGCCAAATGAAGCAGCAACAGCGTGTTTTCCACAAAACATCAAAGGCCTGCGAGGTACAATTTTAGAGGAAAAAAGAAAAACTGAAAAAAAACAGGGCACCGCGGATTATGAAACCAAGTGAAGTCAGAATAACAAAATAGTGTTCAAAGTGCCCAACATGGAGGGGGAAACCTGCTGAGTGCAATATAAAAGTAGGGGTTAAGCTTATTGTAAACTCCCTCCGCTACGTTCCAAAGGTAGATGTTACATATGATTAGAGGAACTCTGCTGCGGCACTCACCGCAAGCTACTTCCGTTCCAGTTGAGCATTGCTAATTTTTTAAACCCTCGACCACATGTGTGGCAACTACTGTGTAGCTTTTTTCCCCCTCGCTTTTTGATCTGTTTTCAGGGGGTGACTGCAATTTTATGGTAAAATGCCTACTTGAGCCATATCCTCTAATGTTTAATCACGCTTAGTGTTTCCCAAATTAGGTGAGGAAATAAGTCGCAATAGGTGTAATTAAAGGTTCTCCAAAAGAAAGATTCACTCTTCCTGCATAAGTTGAATTATTTTTCCCTTTGACAAATGTTCATGAGTTACCGTTTCCGTATATGAATGTTTGATCCTCCATCCAAATCATTTTTGGATATTTACTGCGTGAAATGGCCATGGCCAGGGTTCAGAAGAGGACAACATTTAAATCAAGAAATGACAAAAAGTACTTTTCAGTTTGATCATTGTGGACCATTGCATCACACTAACAGAATTATATTATTTTATTACTTGTATGCTTTCATAATACACACACACAGTCACAATTTATCATTCTGAGATATTATTATATGTCATATTAAACAAAATAGGTAACAAGACTTGAAAGTGTCAAGGCAAGCAGTCGCTGATTTACAACGGAAGTGATATCCTGTGTGCCATCATCAGTGACCATCTCTGTGAGTATACCTCTGCTAGGGCTCATTAAAAACAGGGATGACACTGCAGGGTGGAGGGTCATATCACAAGGCTGGGGATTATGCAGCTCCATCACTTTTAAATTGACAACACAAGTTACCCAGATCTATAATTACTCTTCTCTTATCTGCTGTTACATTGGCTAATGATGAAGGAAACTTGAAAGCTTCTGTGGGTTAGTTTTAATGAGTCCCCTTTCTTTAAAGACCACAAAGTGCCACCAATTTAAGTCCTGCCAATGCTCTTTATTTCAAGTCGAGAAACACCCGCGGAGAGGAAAAATTCATCTCGTTGACCAGCAGTGTCAGCAGTTAAGAAGCCAGCATGAGCCTGCTCATTCTCTATGGCAGGGATCAGATTAGAATTCATGAAATAAAAGTTTTCTGGCATGAGATGATCGTGGTGTCACTCAAACCTTTAATTAAAATGAGAATAGTCTCTCCTGCAGAAGCTCAGTGCGGTTTTTAAAAGGGAACGCTGGTGACTTAATCCAAATGTTCTTGTTCGTTGCTAAGATTAATATAGCTGTGAGGAACTGATGTAATAAATAAGAACAGCTCTCTGATGAAGCTTGAACCCAGAAAGATAATGAAGTTCAGAACAAATGGAAGCACTCAGGCTGGGCTACTATATGTAGCATGTTCAGAAATTAGCATAAAGCTAGCAAGAGGAGTCTAGTTAACAATTTGTCAGCTTTCATTTAAAACTAGTCTGAGTTAATGGCTTATCGATCAGCTGTTTCTCCCATCAGTCATTTTCCAGCTTCACAAACTTTTCGCGGAAACACAATTCTGGTAGCTGTGGCCAGAGCATTTGTCAGCAAAATAATTTTTCATCATTAGCCTTTGCAACGTCAAACACTTGTTGTAGTATGCCTAAATGCAGTATCTAGTAAGCTGTCAAGGCTTAATCAATAGTGTGTGCTTTTCCACTCTGAATGGAAAAAGAGTATTTTGCTAACTCTGTTAGCTTAGTCTAGTTGTTGTGGTGGTTACGTCTGCCATATGCTGGCACAAGTTAAAGCCTTAGCTACCCTATACTGAAGGAAAGGTGCATTCTTCCATGCACATGTTTAATCGGTTGGTTCATGTACAGAACTGAGTAAAAGATTCTCAACCATCACACAGTAGCATCAGGGCGGTGACTAGTTAGCACCAAATTTGTTCTGCAGCTCTACAACACCCCCAGATATACTCTACAGCTGTAAATAAGTCATAAATAAATATCCTCAGCCACAAGGAGTCCTGCAGCAGGTGATCTAACCCAAAGCCCTGATGTCTACATCAAAGAGACAGAAGTCACTGAGAAAGCAAACTAAATCCACTTACCATCCCATCGAGGCACATTCTTCTAGGTACTTGGAGCAACCAACCTACCAAACTGTAAATTAACACTTACTTCAATTTGCATGTAGTTTAATAATATATAAAGTCATGACATTTTTACTTTCACTTTACTTTTAGTATTTAAATGCTTTTCCAAGTAATGATGCAACAATAACTTAAATAATGATTTAAGCTTGGTAACTTTATTTAGTACATTGAGGACATGGATCAGATTGCGTGTGGTGATCCAGTTATTGTCTTAATTATTTCAAGTATAAATTTTTGTGTCTAAACACAATACAACACCATACACCAACATAAAAAGGTGTCATCTGCATATAGAGACATTAGCCTTTCCAACTGTGTGGGATTTCTATCTATAAGTTCAGTGTGAGAAGATTTACAAGAAAAAAAAAACTGGTTCAATAAAGTAACTAAATGATTTTCTACAGCAAATTGTGTGGGTATTCACACACATATATATATATATATATATATATATATATAAAGGATTATAAATAATATTTTGAATTTGCTCTTAATTTCTCAAAGTTTTAATACTTGCATAAGGTTCTCTTTAAGACAGCAGTTTTATTTATTTATATTCCCCACCATCATCATAATTAATGTTCCAAGCTGCAATTTGTGACTTCACGCCTATATTGACGGAGCATCAAGTTTTGAACATGGAAAGAAAAGTGAAAGTGAAAGCTTTGCCTTGACTAAACTATTAGCAAAGGTTTCTCTTATTACATCCGCCTTGAGTGACCACAAATAGATTTAATTAGTCTGACTAGTAGTCTAAACTAAAAAGAGTTTTTTTTGGACAACAGCGAAGAAATGGGCGCGAAGGTGAATGTTGCAAATTATCTCGACAGACAGAGACAGAAACATCATTTTAAAAACATTCAATAAAAAAATGATACATTAGAGTGAAAATATCTGCATGAATTTCACCACCTGCACCCTTCATGTCTGATTCAATTCAAGAGAGTGGTAAAAACGAATTTAGTACGCCACACTGTCTCCTTAATTATGCTTTAGTAAAAGCAAAATTTTCATCAGTGTATTTTTTTCTTCTGATTTAGCTGATGATCATAAATGCTTATTTGGAAATGATTTTAGTCATTGCCAGGGGGGATTTAGCCCATCTATGTTGTCTTTCTGAAGCTGCATTGGTATTCAGTCGTAACACCTGTTCATCCAGCCAAGGCTCTTCTGCAGAGACTAGGCATAGTTGCCCTCCTTCCTCATGCCCATTTGATTTGCCGCAGCGTCGTATGATGATTGGATGCCGACTGAGAAAAAGGAGGGGAAAAAAATCTGTTTATCCACCGAGTTAAGTGAACTGGCAGGTGTTGGGTCTAGCATAAAGATTTTTGATTTTCAGTGTGACTTATATTGCTCTTGACGCTTGAGTAGGATGATTGGTTAGTGAGTGATTTCATTTGCAGGTGCAGTTGGTGTCCAATTGGCTCAGTAGCAGTGAATTACACTGTTGAGCAATATCACAAACTGACCTGAGAGTGTCCTCATTCACGGCTACGCTGAGTGCTTCCCTTTTTGGGTAATTGTCAGGGAGATTTGGGTAAACATGTTTTTTTTGTTTTCATTTAAAATGTGACAAATTCACATAAATAAGTTTTCAGATGCTACCTGAACACAAGATGCTCAGACAGCTCATTTCACTTCCTAATGTTGTGTGTGCCCTCTTTGGTATGGTTGGAGGAAATATTAGGAAAATCTCTCTGTATAATGCAATTCAGTTCAATACAGCCACGTACAATATTTACCTCCAGTCAAGAGTTGGACATTATATTCTTTCATGAAGGTATCACTGCTGGGGTGTTGCAATAGGCAAGATTTACTACCACTTGGGAATAAGCTATTCAGGTTGGGTGGTACTGGTCACCATGGAAGCTAAGAAAATGACGGAAATGTTTGCCTATTGCATATTATTGCATATTAAAAAATGGGACTATTTTAACCCAAATCTTATTTTTTCTGAATGTAACCAAGTAGTTTAGCTCCCTAAACCCAATCAACATTCTCTCAAATTCAAACCAATAATCCAGAACGTAATAATGGCTCAACTGTATGAATGGGTCACGGTCCGACATAGGACACAAACACCAGTCTCCTGGTTGAATGCCAGGTGTTGGGTTAATGCCATCGTCATCATCCTCTGTCAGTTGCTCTTTGTAATATCCTGCTTGCCTACAGATTTGTAAATTGCTGTACATTTTGTTTCTTCAAATTATGATACGCGTTGTTTTGGGAGTCATTGGCAACAGAATTGACCTACTATGTTGTTTTGGGGTTTACGTGGATGTAAGATAGAAAGCATCAACAGAAACAATGGTTTGTTTACATCGGCAAGGAAAAATCTAATCTATTGTGTCTCCCCTACGCAAAATGTACACGGAAAAGTAATTTGAACACCTTGTGTCTGAGGGAATGCTGGTGGTCTACATGAGAGCCAGAGGTGATGAATGCAGAATCACATATGACACGTTTTTCGCCAGAATCCGTTACGCATATATACTGTAAAATATATTAATTATATATTTTATTTCCTTGTGAATCAGATGTTAATTGCGTTCGCAAATGAGCTGGAAAATTGGTCTTTAAAAAGAAAAATCTGATTTAATGTGGCTTGTCGTGCACATGTCCCTGAATTATCTTCGCGCTGATTTGTGCAGAACACAGGCTGCCGCTATTCTAAATTTCAAAAACCAATTAAGCCCATCAACACGGATGTTACAGGATATTACTCACAGCTACATTTGCATGATGCGCCTAAGCAAGCGTGCTGAGCGTTCGAGGCGGAGACGCAGTCCAGGGGCATCATTCTGAAACATAAATGCACGGTTATGTTTTCAAATCACAGCGTTCCTCTTTCTCCCAGATTCAAACAATGTAGGCTAGATGGAAAAAACAAACAATGCAAAGCTATTTGGTTTTTTAGCTCACAACCCCCCCCCCCCTTTCTCCCCTCTTCTGTCTCCACAGAAATGACAGGAGAAGTGCACATTTGTAGCTTGCAGGTACTGGTTGGGGTACAGATTGAAGCTATGATATATGACATGTGTTGCAAGCAGTCTCTGTGTATCTCCCAAGGACCTGTCACAGCTCCAGCACAGGCAGTTAAAGGCTCTGTTATACGCAGTTTAATCCTCCATTTAGGTCACAATTCAACGGCAAAAAAAGCAGGTTTATGGTCAGAATCCTTTCAAAATAACAAAATACAATGAGCACATTTGCCCTATATAATATGTGTGAGTCGTCTGGCTATTCATGCATCCAAAATATTCTGTTAAATTCAGCTTGTGTTTCATCAGAATACATTTTAAATCCAACCTTTGTCACATCTTTCCATCGTCTTTCCAAACTCGATTTTTTTTTTCTTTCCCACATGTAATACACGTTTCCTTAAATATCTTCAATTATGTATGTAGCCTCGTGCAAATAAGTAATTGTTCTCTGTTACATTTAAAGGCTTCGGATTTTCCCCTCAAGTTTTTAGCCCCAGATT
Source organism: Chelon labrosus (assembly GCF_963514085.1). Lineage (NCBI taxonomy): Eukaryota > Metazoa > Chordata > Actinopteri > Mugiliformes > Mugilidae > Chelon > Chelon labrosus. The sequence continues at coordinate 22,673,795 of NC_140343.1, read as the reverse complement.
ATCTGCTGATTAGTGCTGCATTATTCACTCAAGGTTGTGTCATTGCTAGAAGCTAAACCGAGCCTTGTCCAATACACTTTACTTCAACGGTGCAGCGTGCATGCGTAGACGTTAAACTGTGCCTTAAAGAGCGTATAAACACATTTTGTCTGAGCATGTATCATGAATATGAATTTTAAAAAAAAAATGGAATGAAAGAGTAAATAAAAGGGAAGAGTAAATGGGAGCTAGAGGAGCACAAGGGATTGATCTGCTTGTGGTGTGTTTTAAGATATCAAATCAGGTCAAATTTCATTGACCATTCTCTCTCGCAGTCTTTTGAAAAGCCCTACATGAATTGCAGCAGTAGTCAAAGAGCAGATACTAGCTGCTAGCTCTTAATAGATGTGTTTTTGTGCTACTTTTACCCTCTGGAAATTGCTTAGCGATGCTTGGCCCGATAAGAGTCACAGTTTGACCAGAAATGGGTCTCACACAAAGCAGAGCGGGTTGATGCTTTCCTCTGAACGGAAAGAAAAAGTGGAATCTTCTCCATTGTGACACGAGGTGACGAGGGACATCAGCTGATATGCAGTCTGAAGGTGTCTGTGTGCTTAGAGGACACAACCTGTATATATGACATTCCACCAGGCTATATCCCTACGTTTTCCCGTTGTGACCTATGGGTTGGGGGGGTTGTGTGCCTCTGATCACAGCAACAGTCTGAGGGGGAAATCTGCTAAGAGTACAGTAAAGGCGGCATGTCTTTCTCCAGAGCCCGCGGCCCGCTGGTGCTGAGTAAGCCCATGCAGCAAAGGATGCCTGTGAATTAATACTCCTTGACAGTAAATGTCAACAGAATTTAAATTACACTGCCTGCTCTCTCTCATAAGCATGAGAATGTCTTTAACTTATATTGGGTGCCATGAACACGGCCACGCGAGCCTTTGGGGGGAAATCTTTTTTTTTTTTTTTCTTGCACTTGAAGACGTCTCAGCGTTTGAAACCACCAGCTCAGTGTTTCTTGTCGCGCATCTGAAACCAGCAGAAAATTCAGCGGGCGTGCATGTGGCTAATTAGTTGAATTTAACCGCAATGATCATTAGCGTTGTAGACAGATCTGCTGCGATCTCAAACCCGTGCCCTCCCCTCTCCTGGTCAATGGAGCGTTTCACTGTTCATTAGAGGAAGACGTCGTTGACGGAGCGGGCCTGGCTGCATGCGTTAGTGTTAAATCCCATAGCAAGAGCAGAACGCCAACATCTATATTAAGGTTACAGCTTCCTTAGGAGCGCAGCTTTACCTTAGAACGCTGGAGAAATATAAGCATGTTGGAAATATTTGAATATATTGTTTGCAACTGTTACCATTACAACACGATACTAGAAGATGGATTCACATAAAACTAAGAGACTTTTGATGCTGAGAAATGTGTATGTTAATAAGGGTGGTGCAGCTGTAAATGTAAGCAAAATAGTAGTAGTAAACTTAAAAAATGTAGATAAACATTTAGCTTCCTTTACAATAAGGAAATTACAAAGCAAAACATTGCCCCGTAAGGAATGGTAGTGGGTGTTTGGTACGTTATGTTTTGCTTATAGGTGGCAGTGTTCACTGATCTCTAAAACAGAGAAACTTATATCTTAAAAAGCATGCAGTGTAAGTGTGTACATTATTTCATGTGCTAGTTGGGTTTATTTATTGTCATTTTAACCATCTGTTGATATTTATAGAAAGTGATTCCTGATTATGTTTGATTAGACCCAGAACTTGGATGAAATACTTTTTTTTTTTTTGCATGGGATTGTTGCATCAGGAGCGGCCATACTCGTAATGACAAACCAGGGATTTAGTTCTTCAAAGGGAAAGCTAAAAATTGGCTGTTTCGGTGGCTGGTGTTGAAAAGTAACACAAATGTCGGCGGGCAGTGGCTACCCTGCAGTGACCCCTGGGACTGGACTTGTTTCAAAAAGAACACAGTTGACAGGCCAGCGGTATCAATGAGCTGACCTCTCTGCAGCCCACGCCAGCAGGTATTTTTCCAATTGTGTGTTTTTTCTTCTTTTCTTCACCTTGCCACAATTTGTTCCTGGTGTTTTAAAAGCTGCGGAGGTATGAAGTGTGGATTTCAGTGGTCCTGCTGGTAGAGACTGGTGGAGACATTTTATTTTCATATCGAAGTCGGAAGTTAAATTAGACAGTATATACTCATTTATATTTCCTTTGTCTGTGTTTGACTGACAGGAGCTGGCAGGCTGAGCTCTGTACGGTCCAGCAGCACGACAAAGATTGAGACATTGTTTTCTAAACTGTGACCACGAAAGCATCTAAACATATCTAAATTTCATTTGAACATGTGTTCATATGCTGCTTAATGTGACTACTTAGCTAATCTATCTTGAAAAAATTGCTATTTAGCTTGTGACCTTCCCTTACTGCAAAGACCATTTAAGCATGTCATGACTGTGAGTTTCTGACTAGCCACGCTCAATTTTTTATCAGAATATGAGTGTGGTAACACTCCATTTGGGCTCCTGGTTCAACCGATGTTAAGAAAAAAAATCTCTGCATGCCATGGGACAGTCTTACAACCAATCAGACCCATTTTACTGTAAGTAAATTCAACTATGACTACGTTGCCAGCTTTCTGCTGCACAAAATTTGGGGATGTCGGAAGTTGGTGTCATTTCCAGTCTAAGCGTTCACATCAACATCTGAATTTTCTGCAAAGTTCTCAAATCCACCAAAGTCGGTGTTGTAGATACCTTAAATTCATCTAGTACATACAGTATTTTTGACCCTCAACATTGACACATTTACTTGTTGCTAGGTAGCTAGCATGAGTTTATGGTGTGTTCACACTACAAGCCACATAAACTGCAACGGCTTTTGAAATGGGCATTGACTGTATATATAATCCAGCAAAGGATGGCATATATGACTGGTTGACGCGCCAGATGAGCAACAAATTAAAGTTGCAGCCAGTTCAACTTCCATGTCGTGCGTCTCGGACGTCAGCTCATTTCGCCGGCTTCCATTAAAAATGTGTTATAGCCTGTAGTTGTAGTTGTCGCTCTCTCACTGGTAATGTGAACGCACGGTTACGAGAAGCGTAGCTGACATTTTTGTCTTTCCATGTTACCTTCTTTGTCTTCTCTTTATCTATCTATCTATATATCTATATATCTATATATCTATCTACATGCAGGCTGAACTGCTGCAGGTTTCACATTTACCTTCAGTGTAAATTGTAAATGTTACTGAATGTAAGCACACTGTCAAACCAGAGCTAGGGAAGGAATATTACACGTCAGCGGCATGAAATCACCTTTATCTGAATAGGCCTTAATAAGCTAATTGACCTTTTCCCGTCACTGGCTCTTTCACTGCTGTCTTAAGCTGAGAGGAAATGTTGAAAAGTGAGTGTGTTCCTCATTTTAGAGAGTACACGTGAAGAACTTTGTTTCTTTACTTAGCTTTTTAAGGATTTGAGTTTAATGAGCAGACTTTCTCCCATCTGGTTGTTCAGGTTTCTTTCATCTCTAACCTACCATATTAGACGTGAGCATACCAACCTACTAACAACTCCTTTCTTTGTGTGCTGAGAAGACAGAGGGCAAATGTCTCCTTTCATTTATATCCAGAGTAGCAGCGTTGTGGTGCTGGAGAGCACAACATTTATTAAGGTATTTATAAATTGTAGTTGGAATATATACATGTCAGATGTGATTCCATTCCAGTTGTTGTGCCATGTGTTCCAGCAACATCCCAGACTGTTCAACAAGGAGGCCACATTATAACCAATAAACGTCAAAATTTCTACAGAGTCTACCACTGCGGTTGTTTCAGGAAATGCATTTGTGACACCCTTTGGTTTGAATTCCAAACTGTATTTGTTTAATGCTCTTTAAAGCTTGTCTCTGTTAGTATTCACATCTGTCTTTGAATTCTCTGTCCTACAGAATTGTGGTGCAAGAAATGTCAAGACGCATCTTGACTCCACCTCCGTCCCAACCCCCTCTAAAACCACTTAGCCATGCTGAAGTGCACTCTGTCCGTAACTAGATATAAAGGCCCTTGTTTTGCCCCATTTGGAGAAGCCGCGGTGTCCAAAGCATTGAGTGTAAAGCGCACATCTCCTTGTATATGTAATTTTCTGTGCAAATATGTGTTTTGTTTACAGAGGGGGGAAAGGTTCATTGGCAAACCAAGCATGAAGTGGAAAAAATATGATTCTGATGGAGCATGAGTGGTCAGTTAGAGATGTGTGCTTTCTTTTCTGTCTTGACTATCCTAAGGTCATTTCTTTTATTCTGTTAGCTCCACTCTCTGCTCCATTCAGCCCTCAAACCCTATTTTATCTCTTTAATTACAGCCCTCAAGAGCAGACATGTAAGTTATGGGATTGGGTGTAAACACAAGAATCGTGCGCTGCGGTTTTGCATAATCTTTGACATTGGTCCTATGCTGCTGGAGTAATATCTGAATGTGATGTTTGCCGCCCTTAAGACCTGAGGGCAGGAGGGGGATCCATACGTTGGAAAGTGCTACCAATTGAATGCCAAGAGCCAGGCTTCCCCACGTTGGGAGGCGATAGCGTGTCCATGGAGAGATGACCACCGAGACAAAGTGGAGCACAGTCCTCCGATTGTGTTAGCGTCATAAAGACAAATATAATAACTACAGCTGGAGTTGTTATTAGAGAAATGTGACTTGCTGCCCTCGCTGACAGTCAAGGGGGCAACTTAAAAACAAAGACATTACATTAGATGTTAATATTTTCATTTGTTTTGAAGTTTCAACGCATAAAAAGTTGTAATTATAAAGCAACGCTTAGACTTGAAGTGGAAACTGTAGCGTTCCCTCGAGGCCACATGGCATAACCATTTTACTCACAGTAATTAAACTTGCTCAGCTCTTAAGCAGACACACATATCCCTTATAGCCTGTGGTGTTTTTGCTTAAAGGTTTATCCAGAGGGAAGAGCAGCCAACTTTAACACAGCTGTGTTAGTACTCCTCTATTGTTTCCTTTTCCCGTTGAAAAAGAAAAAATGATATCAACCTTTATTGGTGTGCAAGAGGAATGTCTATTTAAGGTTTCTAACATGTGTGAACAACGTAAAAGACGTTAAAGATCGTGGTGCAGATTTGGCACTAGCTCCCTGCGCTGATGTTAAAGCGTGTTCAGCGTCCCGGTCGCTTCTCATTTCATTAGGGAGCGCCTCTTTGTAGGTTTTTCCCCTCTGCTCTGCAAGGGCCTTATGGCTCAGACAAGAGATGCAAAGAGAGCAAACACACTGTGACAATCGTGTCCTCCTTTTTTATTCGGGAGCTTTCACCATTGGCACGACGGTTGGCCAGGTTAATGTCTCCATACAGCATGTCAGCAGAAGCATCCTCTCCACTAGATGTGCACATTGGTGTGATGGCTGGCTCGGACCTGTTTGCTTCAAATATTTTACTGGAACAAAAGCAAAGAATTTTCAAATAATTCTGACACAGTAATCAGAATAATTGGAGGTGTATGATTTTGAGTTAAGGTCAGAGTGTTCGTCATGCGTACTGGGGAAAAAAATAGTGTTGAGAAGGAAAAGTGAAAAATAAAATAAAAACTATTTATTTTGACAGCGGGATTGTTTATTATACTCTCCAAGTTTCCATGGCCAGCTAATTTTATCATTTCTGTCTTCATGCAGGCCCTGATAAATTCGCATCAGCATCGCACGGACGAGCTGTATTTCTTATCTTCACAGCAAACGTGTGAATCATTGTGTGGCAAACCTTGTTAATCTGCCTGTTTACAGTTTGTTGAGCGGTATCACACTATTCAGAGTACATGGGGAGAAGCGGGGTCTCTGCAGACTTCCGTACAGTCTTGTGTCATTTACTCCCTGCATGACAGAGTATGTTTATTGGAGGGAGCAGCAACTCCTTTCAGACTCGGGCACATTTGGCTATTTTGGACGGATGGTTTGACAAAGGCCAGCGATTCCCCCAGCTTGCCGCACAAATACTCGCATTTAAGTGTTTGGTCGCCTCTAAGACGCAGCGCTGTCTTCACTTCTAAGCAAATCTGCCATCATCGTGTGCCACAAAGCGAGTCCATTTGCCTCGACCACTGAGCTTTCACTTGACCATGCGCCTGAAATGAACAGACATTTAGGTTGCATATGGAACGGAGCTGTTGTCACATAGATTTTTTTGTTCATGTGCTTTGCTGAATGTGAAATTGAATCCAATTTGTTCGTGGTTGGAGTGCAGCGAATCAAGCTGTGCCAATACCCTCTTTTTACACACCTGTAGTTAGAGTGATCTGACACCATTATGTTAACATAATCTGATTTTTAAAGGAGATGGAGGTCTGGAGGGGGTGATTTCTGATTGATAGTTACTTTACAGGGGTGGAAAGGAGCTTAGTACGTTTACTGGCCTACTGCACTCAAACAGACTTTGGTGATAGTTGTATGTTGTGCTGCATTTCATGTAAAATAACATATTTTTTTACTAACTAGCATATATAATATAAAATATTGTTATATTAATATATGATATATATTTATATATGTTACTTTTAATGTTTTTTTAATAGTGTGGTATTGTTAATTTTACATTTTCTACATATTTCTGTATTGTTTTTCTGTGCTTTTCTGGATAGTAATGTATAATGTCCATATATAAGAGAAAATATCCATTATTATCGTTAAGTTAACCAAAAAGAAAATTACAATTTTTAGTTTCTGAAAGAGAAGCTAGTGGTTAATTCTTATTTGTGTTTTCATGATAAATAACAAATAAATTATTATATTCAGGAAATGTAATTGGTCAGGCGTGTCACACTGCTGTGGCGTTAAATGTGGTATATCCCTTGACTATCTAAGGTCCAAGTGGTCTCAGCTTTGTGTGAGCTGTAAATAGAAAAATATATGTCGGGGCACAGTCCCTCAGATCCTCTCTGATTAGGTTGCTTAACAGTTTAGAGGATGCTTTGAAAGTGAGATTCCTCCTCTCTTTAACTCATTGTCGCGTTGTTTTTCGGGTCTATAGATCTCGCCTCTAATCTGTTTAGCTGTACTTAAATTGGCTGCGTTGACATCAGCTCGCCTTAAGACTGGGATTCCCTTTTTCCCTTGGACGAACACCCTTTCACGTAACTTAATATGCCATTTTGGTCTCCCAGGGACAATAATTGAGTTTAGGCGAAGTTTAAATAGCTTAAAGGACAGGGAATACAGATGGGCATCTCTGTGATTAACAAACTCCAGCCCAAGGTCTCTGTGTCAGGCGCTGGATTAGGACATTACGAAGAGAATGACAGAGCTTTTTGGCACTTTATTCCCTCTCAATAACATTCTTTCACATATTAAGTTAATTCCACCCCTAGGTAGGGACTTTATCATGCAGAAGACCTTAATCCACTGTTGTTGAGTCCATCTCGCCCGAGCTTTGATGAAGTCCCCCCTGCTTTTCTGCGGGTGCAGCGGGCCTTGGTAAGACAAAGCACCCGTGACAGAGACAATAAGATGCAGCTTGAACCACAACAAAAAGAAGTTTCATCCACTAGAGTGGAGAGAAGAGGTGTTGTAGAAGAAAAAAAATGAGGAAAAAAAAAACACATCAAAGGATAAAAAGAAAGAAGACAAATTCACACAGGAGTGCCAGCACTTCTGATCAAGAAATGTATCACTATTAACGCTGTGTGTGCTTTTATTAGGCGTAGAAGACCCGGCCCCACTGATCTCTTGTATGGCACTTTATCTGAGGGCCACCTTTGACCCCCTGTTGAAAAGCCCCAGTTGATATGATGAGCGTAAGCCTTGGGTGTTCTTTTAGATCTCGTATTGGTACTATCTTGAATTGAAAAGGCGTGTTTGTGGTGCCAGCAGCCAATTTATCCTTTGGCTTCTGTCGCTCTGCATGGGAAAAAAGATTAGCAGTCAGTTCCCCCCCTGCGAAATGACCACCAAGGGAAAGTCGGAGCTTTATACCTCAACAAACAAACTGGAAAATGTTTTGTGCTTATAATTGATTCCTTTAGCTGGTGTTCAACAGGAGGTTAATGAAGTAGTGTCATTTAAATAAAGGTTTTTATAATTCCTTAGAATAAATTTTTTTTTTTAAAATCATACTTTCTTTTAAACAGTATGGAAATAGTGACAAACATCTATGCAGAGCATATCAGTAGTCCATTGACCGCCCCGTTGAAAACATCTCTGTTGCACCCTGAATAGTGTAATTAATTCAGTCACCTGTCTGAACTTAAGCTGTCCATTTGATTGTCAGTGATACTGGGAGTCTTGAAGGTTTTGATCCTTCTAACTCTAGCAGATGGTTGTTGTGGCCTGGCCTGGGGTGGGAATCGCTCCTTAAGAGCAGACAGAGGGTTGGAGGGGGAAAATCCCCTGTTGCTGTCCCTAAGAAGACCATAAGCTTGAGCAGAGAAAAAGAAAGGGCCTGCTACTGGTGCTAATTACCCAGAAACCACACAGAAAGTGCCCACTGTCACTAACTGAAGAGGTTCACATCCCTTCTTACACAGATAAAAGGCGTAGTACGAAAACATTTCGCAGGGGACAAAGGCGGGAAGATTACCATAATCTTTTGGTTTGTATCCCCTGTAAGCTGTCCGTGTGTCCTTTTCCCTCACTCTTTCTCCTCCTCCTCAACCCTTTCTCCCTCACTCTCTACTGCTCTCTTGTTTCTTCTTGTCTAAAATCTGGTTTGAAGGAGCAGAAATGGTGGGAATTGGCTTTACAGTCTAAGCCTGACAGTTGTGTTCTTCCCGCCTTCCTGTGATCATTCCTGTCATTGGTGGGCTGCTGTTGGGGTAATCAGACAATGGCAGGCGAAACGAGGTGTCACTGTTCTGACAGACCCCTCTTCATGTTATGTCATTGTTAATCCTCAGCCTTCAGCCCACTCCCACTGCTGCTTTCATCCAAGCGTTCCCCATGAAGGAGATAGGGGATAAATATGACGCCTTCGTGTTTCTACATATCAAAGTGCTCCCAAGCGGCAGTTTTCTCCCTAAGTGGCGAGGGATTGTACCGCACACAACTCGGAGCAAGAACTTTTTAAATGAGGACATCACAGCGGCCGGTTCGCGTCGGCTCCCAGACTGTCCCAGTCACAGGAAGCCTGGACCAAAGCCAGTCCCACAGCCAGGAAAACAGCGTCTTTAAAAAGCATTGCATAAATGCTGTCATCACTGGCTGTGGATCACCCTAGAGGTCTGATCCTTTTAGCATCGTGGCTGCCTTACAGCACCTCTGCCGAGCTCACTGGAGACTGTGATGAGGCGTCGAGACAGAGCGGAGGAAATGGTTTCAATTAAAGGCAGAGAGTGACGGGTGGCACTAAGGGCCCTGTATCTGCGTGAGAACAACAGCAAGTGGTAGAATCTCTGGCAATCATTATCCAATGCTTTTATAACATCTGAAAGCTCAAAACATTCAGATTGATGGGAGGATATGTGCTCAGCGTATGAGACATTCCGTAAATGGCTCCGTTTTCACTCTGCTTTTTTTGGCTTCCGAGTGGGTGGTGTTGAAACAATGACAGGAAACCTGCTAGTTTTGGTAAAATCTAAAGTTTATGAGCGATTATGCTACTTCTCAGCAGTGTGAGGGAGAGCTCTTTGCATATTTTTCTCATGTCAGTGTGAGCAAAGTGACTATTTTCGTTCATAAATCGCAGTCATTGTATTTCCTCAACGCATCCCATAGATCTGCTACCGTTTGCTTTTGTTTGAATTTTTGAGACAATGAACGGTTACCGTTCGTCTGCCTTAAACACGGGTCATGCTTTTATTTATCCTTTGAGCAAACCGTCATTTGTACTTGTTCAGATGAAATACTCTCAGCTGTGGTGCACTTTTTCATTTTGTTATTTGGTTTGCTGAGCTCTGATTGCATTTGAAAGTGATGCCACAGGTCCGTTCCCATTGTGTGTGCTGTGCTGTGAGTCTGTGCCTCGTTTCTTTGACAGCCTCAGTGTGAGACTGATGTTTCAGAAGGCAGACATGTGTGCTCCCTGTAACGCTGTGTTTACAGAGCCTCCCCACCAAGTCTCTGCACACTGCATACATTGCACATAAGGCCCAGGTGAGATAACACAGTTTACTGCTGCTCTTTCTAGTGGATGGCAGCAGCGAGTGAAAGCCCAGCGGTGGACAAGTTACACAGTGGTTCAAGCGCTGCTTTTAATACAGACCAACTTTTCTCACAGGTGTCGGCCTGATTTATCATAATTAACACTGCATTAATCACAATAATATCCACCCATGGAAGAACACATGTTTTTCTTGATATTGGAATCTAGACAATTTCCAGCAATTATCTTTCAATCTAGTTTACTGTCTCTTGCAGGTTATTTCCTCAGTTGTCTCATTGAGTCAGTCTGTGCTATAAAACAGTAAAACCTGCTGTAACATTTACAAAAAACTCTCTCCGAATAGCTTTATATTAAAAATAAAAAGTAAGTATCTTATACGGTCACAGAGAGTAGTATATAACGATAGATATGGACAACCTTCATCAATCTGTGGCATGAAATAATTTGCCAGTACCACAAAATATGTTGCCTTAGCTCGCTTCTTAGCTAGCCTTAGCTATAGCTAGCACCATTATGGAATTAATATAAGATAGATGTTTTAAATAATTTGCTACAAATCAAGTCCAGCCTTCTTCTGCTATGGTTTTCTTGGACAGGAAGGACCACTAGCTTATGGAAGCTAATGGTAGCTAATGTTGGTTAGCTTAGATAATGCTGTCTCGCTGACCTTGCTGAGTCAGTTCACTGGATTTAAATAATGGCTCTTATGTTCTTGTTCTGCTGTTACACCATGTGGCCATCCATATCATAACTGATGACGGTGTCGTTGTCATGAAACCCCTCCACCTCTCTGCTTCAATCTAAAGCGCCATCCACTTATAAAGCCTTTCACTTGTCATTTATGGCTCTGTAGCTATTGACCGTTCCAGGCTATAGTTGTCTAGGGAACCCTCTTGTGTACTTCCCATCTCAAATGTTTCTGAGTGAGACCAGCAGAAAATACAAATATTCCTAGTGTATAAAAAGAGCCTTGACTTATCAGGCTTGGAACCAGCTTTCAATAAATCCAGTGTACACAGAGATTAAAAGTAACCACTGTGTAGCTCAACAATGATATGATGCTAAATAGCTAGGTATGTAACTAGCTAGGCGTGGAATTTTTATTGTATTACTTTTTAATAAAACTATTTCTGGCGTTACATTCGCTGGCATAAATGAAAGACAGACTATACATGCCCTGAAACATGTAACACAGTCAAAATGACAGCACAGTTGTTTGGGAAGGGCCACAGATTGAAGTGCGCTGAGCTACTTATTTACCCACAGATTCTTGTTACAGTCTTTCTCAATCTCTTATTCAACCTGACTGAGCTCATTTACAGGAGACGAAACAGGGGAAATAGAAAAGAAACAGGAGATGTTGCATTTTTAATCCAGAACATTGGGTAGTAGATTTTTCTGACAACAAACAGCACTTACAGGCGTGTTACACACACACAGAGAGATTCTTCTACCCTTGAGCCCTGTAGTTAAGAAGCAGACAGTGAAGTGCTGGCCCTGAACCAGTCAACTAAAGATCATTCTCCATTAAGGTTCTGCTTTGTAATAGTAGCCTGTCACTGAACTGAAGATATGCACGTACAAAACCATGCCCAAAACTGGGTCTAGACAATCCGTTATCTGAGTGCTGTCAGCATCACAGCTATCATCAGAGGAGAACATTTGCTTGAATCCCTAATTGTTTCTGAATGAGCCACAGATGATTGAAAACTATGAGGGAGCAAAAATTCTTTAAGAGGCTCAGTGGGATTTAGAGGCAAAAGAGTTTTAACCATAGGCAATAGCTGCTTTAAAAGGTGTACGTATACACACCTAATGCATTTTTCATCCTTGCCAAACTGCAATGGGACTGAACAGAAGTTCAGTGTTTGGGCGCCATCTGAACTAATTACAATCACTATCCATAATTGAGAGGCAAATGCATGGAAAATCGCTCTACATCACATTTCATTTTAGTGACAAAGCTTTTCAGAGCAGCGGGTGACTTTTTTTGTGTAGTAGCTTATGCCTGGGTGGTGCAGCGCTTGATTCCGTGACACAGTTTATTGGAATGATTTAGTTTGTAGCGGGCTGCGTCCTGGGATTTGCTGTCCAAAGGTGTTGGGTCTGGAATTTGAGCGGCACTTCTTAGTGCTCCATTTTCCTTTGTTCTGTTTGTCTTAACACTTCATGCTTGCTGGAGCCTTCTTTATGGTTCTCTGTTAACTTGAGCAATGAAATATATATTTAAAGGTGTTGTTTTTAAGGTTTACATCCAGACTCTTTCCCGTCACCACACTGTTAATGTGCTTCTAGTGCATCCATTTTAGAAGTCAACTCCTAATCCTTTGTTAGCTAAATGGATCCTATGTATACAAATCCCCTTAAGCCGAATCTGTAGTGTTCTTGCTTTGCGAGAGCTTAAACAATAAAGCGGAGATTTTAATTAATTCCCAAAAATATAACCAAAAAGGCGAGTACGCTTGTGCTGTCGGTCACTAAATCTAGCGCCACCAGATGGGATGTTTTATTTGTGGATCTTTGTTGCTCAATACAGTGCCAACGCACATTGTTCATACTTTCAGCTGCTAAAAAGATTTAGAAGCCGCTTACGGCTCCGCTGCTCTGTCATCTTGGATTTGTGAAACTGCATTGGCCTAAATATGCTTTTTCTCCGGTGCGGCCAATGCTGCGCTCTTATGGAACCCTTGATCAAAGGATAATGCACAGACTGTCACTTGGCCTCCCTCAGCAGTTGGCAAGAGCACTCTGAATTATTCAAATGCATTCTCATGAATACTTGTGCAGCTTACAACACTGTGGACGGCAAATAATACTTATCTAAATAGAGTAACATATCTTATTTTGTAATTCCTACTCAACATAGTAGTGAGGGCTATAATAATAATTAATGTAATCCTTTTAGGTTCATTGCAACTGCTTTCACATTATTCTCATAAAATATCAGTCAAACATTTAAGTAGATGTTCTTGCTAATACTGCAGTTAAACTTATATACATTTCAGAAATTACTTTTACCTAAATAAATTGTAATTGTAAGAGTTTCCAAACATTTGTAGATGACAGAATAGCAGTTTTTTAGTTTTTTGTATTATAACTGATAATTGTTCATAATGTGCAAATAATATCCTTTGTATGTTTTAACCGTTTGATGCAGAGAAGATTGTAAGCATATATAGAGTTTCGTCCGTATCCATATAGAACTGTTAGATAAATAAAGTTAAAAGGCCTGTGAAATTTAGTGGAATATTAAGAAGCAGAAAATAAAAGCCAGCCTTCAAAACTTTTGCCTGGACAGTTGGTCTGGAGTCTCTCCATTGAGAACTGATTATGCTCCAGCAAAGATTTACCAGGCCAATCATATCATTTGGCAGGTTTTATGTGTTGATGGACCGAAGGGTGGCAGCAATGTAGTCATACATGTCACCTGAGCACTGTGGAAAATGGCTCTGATTGGTTGTAGGAATATAAAGTTGTTGTTTTTTTGTTTTTTTTTTCAGTTGAAATCCAAGACTCATATTCTGATAACAACTGAGTCTGTCTACGGCAGGTTAAATAGTCATATGCTCAAAATGTTTTTAGAACTGTGCTCAGTATTTAACAGAATTTTATCTTTTATCTTTTCGCTTTTTATTATGAAAATTTGAATTGTTTACTTCAGGTTGGGAGATACTCTTTGAAACTATGCTTTGGATGGTAAACTATCCTTTTATCCCTGTTTGTTGAAGTCTGCCAAAACCATAAAGGAGAAATAAGATACACTCGTGAAATATAATGTCCACCTTTCAATACGGGCTATGAAATTCTTACTGCCAGATCGCTGTCTGGACAACGTTGTGGTATTGGTGGTGTCAGTTACTTGTAGTCAGAACCATTAGTTTTGTGAAGATTTGGGTCATACTCAGACACACGGAGGGCTTCTCGGGTTTAATAGGCCTCTTAGTAGGTGACTGATCTATGTCAAGGGTCATCTCAGGCCCACCCACCAGCCTGCTCTGGCTCTTCTGCCCCTAGCAATCCAGCACCTTGCACATTTAGACAGTCATTTTTTTTCATATAATGCTGTTTGTTTTGTTGTTTTTACAACAAACATACAAAACTGGCCAACTAGAATGGCACTTTTGCCACCAACATACTTGGCATATACTTGCCAGCTGAATTGGTTTACTGTATTTCACAGCTGTGGGAAACAAATGGATGGTGGTGGATGCCCGCTCGAAGACAAAGACGGGAGAAAAGGAACATTTTTGAATAAGATGAAACGTGATGAGCAGGAGGACATTGGTGGGGCTGGACCACGGGGAGAAGGTATGAATAAACCTGGCTTAGTCTGATTGTTGAAGTGCAGTAAGCTTAGCATAAAGTCATCTTATGTGTTGGAGATCTCATTCTCATTCTTCAGCATTAACACACACTAAAGAGAAAGTTATTTGAAGCCTCATACAAGCAAAGTAGCTGGCATGTGTAGAAGAATATAGTGAAAAGGTGATTAGGCCTGTATTCAAGTTGGCCCAGATTCCAAACACGGTCAGAAATATGCCAAAATAATTTCAGAGTTTACTTTTGGTCAGACTTGGAACAAACTTTTGAGAGGCGAGATTGCAAAGTTGGCAGAACACGTAGAACACAGTAGCCATATTAATGGGAAACATGGTTGAATGATATTGTAATAATCCTTTATTTGTTTCATGTCACAAATGGCATCAACTGGCTTTGTGTGGTTCCACTCTCGGACCGTACTGCGCAGACTCTGGCTCCAAACTGATAGCATTTTCCCGTATCCCTGGGAAAATAACATGAGTTTGGAAGTGGAAGTGGGGACGCTTTGTCCATATTTATATACAGTGTATGGTCCTCACAAGGGAGGGTTTTAGAGTCCCGCAACATGGAAATTTCTCCATGACTGTGACGAGTAAAATTGTTTTTCCTCTCAGAAAAGTAAAGCAATTGATTTTGTGGGCATCAGATGTCTCTTCTTTTCCCTTAAGGTGAAATTTTGGAGCGGTGTTGCTGACAAAGGTCAGGGAAGGCCCAGAAAGGCTGTTTGACCGTGCACTGGATTGTCAGGTCATCTTTTCAAACCTCCTCTGATCTCCAGGCTCTGTACTCATCCCACAGATGGGCCAACTGAAGAGATAAAGGTTGGGTGTACCTAAGCACGTGCCACAGCAGAGCAGAGAGAAGTGCCCATCAAATGCAGTTTCGTGCAGAAAGATTTACTAGATTGTACTACTGCTTACTCTAAATGTGAGAACACTACTCAATCTCACATCAGCAGTGTAGCAGTTTTATATAGCTTAGGGCTACATCATGTGGATCTGGCATTAAAATATAGTGTGTGGGAGTTGAATTTCTGTTCTCATTTTTTACATGTACTGAATTTTGACCTCTTGGAGTATCTAATTTGGCTTCCAAATGTAGTAGTTAAGAGCAATCACCCAGTGACTGTCAAGACCTTTTATTAAAACATGTGCCTGTGGATGACAGATGGTGAAATGAAAATAGTCATCATAAGGTTATGATACACATATTCTACTACATCTGTCTATCTATCTATCTATCTATCTATCTATCTGGAGCGTGTTTCAAGTGATACAGGGGGAAAAAAACTCTGCACGCAATTGGATAGCCCTACAACCAATCACAGCCATTGTGTTGTAAGCAAATTCAACACCCTGGCGCTGAGATGGATGACGACGTTGTTACTCTTGTGTCCGTGACTGCATTATACAGATCTAGTATTTTAATTAGTGTATCATTGTATTACTATTATTTGTGATCTAACTTTTAAAGTTGATGCAAAGTCAGGATTGAGCTAATTGGCTTGCAGTCATTGCTAATTACAACATCTCCTTAATAACAGCTAATTGGTAATACTGAGGGTATGTAGTTATAATTAAAAGCAACTCAGTTGTGGTTCATCAACCTGGAGAGGTAGTTGCAATTAACAAAAAACTTTCTACAGTATGTCAGACTTAATGGCATACTTGGGATATAGAAACTGTGATTTTATTTGACTTTTTTCACGCAATATCTTGATCCATCCATCCATCCATCTAGCGATGCACGCTACTAAAGCCTTCAGGTTCACACTAATCACACTGCCACATTGCTTTTCAGTTATACGTCTTATCAGCCCCAGTTTATATCATATTGTTGAGGAAGAGTGAAGGGAATGAATATTTCAGCAGCTGAGTGAGCACGAAGCACCAGCAGGGCTTCATAGCATCGTGTTTGCACTTACTACAGCCATTAAGTTTACAAGCAGCATTTGTATTTATCACCAGGCCTGGATGGTTAGAAGCAATCAAAAACCAAACACAAGGAGAGGAATACAAGGTTCAGGTTGACATGTGAAGAAAAACTGAGGTGAAGTGCTGACATGCTGATGTCTTAGCAGATAACACTTAAATCATTTTCCTCCAAAACTTCACTGGTAAGGGTTCAAAGAGATATAGCCATAATACAAATTTTTGGAGTAAGTAGTGGTGTTTGAAGTTATTTTATGGGATTTTGCTGTAAGGCCCAGAATTGATTTGCAGAAGGGATAAAAGGAAGATACTTTATCTTCGGAGCTTTGTCGGAAAAAGCTTAGCATCCATTGGTAGTTCCGCCAATATGCCTGCAGGGCATGGAGGTAGGGTGAGAGGGGGGTTGCTGGCATTGACATTATATACCAGAATGAATTGTGCTGAGTTTACACCTCCTGCTGCTTACGTTCTGCTCTTTCATAATCTTTCATGAACCATACAATGTTTTATTTAATGTCCTGGGTCAGAGAGAAACTTGAGAAAAAACATATTAATAATGAAACGCATAGTACTGGGGAGGGAAAGGAGAAGAAGGAAAAAAAACTTGGTTTGAGGCTCCTCAGCAAACAGGTCAGAAGGACCTTTTGAAGTCTACTGCTTCAGTGCAGTCAATAGTTTAAGAACTTGTGTTATTTCTGAATGTAAGGCCAGCTTGGACTTTTTCCTACCTGAAAATGCCAAATATCTCATCGCTGCTGCCCAGTGTCTCACTGCAGTCCTTGAAAGGCTATTCAAGCAGCCAAGAAAAAAAAAAAAAAAAAAGAAAACCTCAGCATCTCAGGTTGGTATCAGTGAAAACAGTTCATGACCAGCTGAGAGATCATTCTGTAAATACCCTTTGGTTTTTCAAAAAAAAAAAAAAAAAATATATATATAGTGCTGTATTATCAATAAAGAATAATATGTCTATTGTGTGTGTGTTTTTTTTGTTATATCAATATCATTTCATGCAGCTTATTCCCTTAACCCCTTTGACATAAGCTGTCAGATAATATTGCTATCAGTGGCATAGGGAGCAAACATATGCCACGGCCATAATGTTTGTATTCCCCGATGAATCCTCATTTGCCGTCTGTTTAGATGTGTAAGGAAAGCCAGCTCTTGGCCTCTCTGGCTCTCAGGTCTTAATTGCTTAATTACAGTCATTATTTGAACTGGAAGCGAAATCACCTGGCACCCTGACACCATGCTGGCCTTACTAAAAAAAGAAAAGAAAAAAAAGGAGAGAGAGAGAGAATAGAAAAAAACCCTTTGAAAAACCGAGAGAATGTTGCGGGGGTCTCTAGAGGATGAATGAAGATGCCTGGTGTGTGATCCACAGGGTTGTGTTGTACTTGCACACATACACAAGACAGCCTGCGTGCATATACAGTATATCCACTTGCATGTATCTGAATTCCCCACGTCTCCGCTACAATTCGGTGCTATCAGATGAAAAAGCTCCATGTCAGAGCCTTGGTGCCTTCAGAGGAAGGTCCAGGGGCTGTGTGACTTATTCATGACTCTCCTGGTGCTACCCGTCCCGGGTCTCTCTGCTCTGTACTGTAACCTGTATTGGCTCACAGACCAGCCCTTTGCCTTTTCATATGCTGCTGCTCGCTCATCCTGTTTAAAAAGTAAACAGCAGGTTGCATCTGTGGTAATAATTTATGTGCCGGGAGACAGAAAGGTGTTTATGTGGGGGAAATGAGATGGCATTAGCACCTGCTCCACTAAGGAATCAGGCCCCGTTAGGGTTTATTATGCTGCCTTTACCACACATAATTCACCTCAGACCTTTTTTCGAAAAAAACGATTGCCTTTTCAGTACCTTTGAGATCTTGATATCTGTTACACTGGTCATTTTCTATGCTGTAATTAGTCATGTATCTCTTTGACTGTGAAGTGAAAAAACAATTCTCAGGTGTGAATGTCAGGCATGGTGTGGCCAGGTGCCATAACATCTAGCAAAAGTAGGAAACATAAACTGGCAATAAATATTTAAATTTTAATTAAATGAGGGCGTAACAAAGTATTTTTTTTCCTTCTAATGGTCATCCCAAACTGATTGTTCTGTTCAACACAAAGTCCTCTGGCAATACAAAATGAATATAAAGCAAACAAAAATAAACATTTGAACAAATGTCAGCACAACAATAGTACAGAAAGTATTTTTGTGAAAATTGTACTTCATTTGTAGTTTGATCTTTTACTTTTCTTCATGTCTCTTCCACTAATACCACCTATACTGCACCCAAACACCCGTGGGTGATCAAAGTATTTTTGCCTCACTTCTGCGCAGCCGTCATGTCGTCCATCTTTATTTATGGTCTGTCGTCCAACAATCGATATATTACTAGAGATGGGTAAGGCACCACCACTCATTCACCGTTACCACAGTCTACATGTACCGATTAGCCAGCATTAAAACCACCAACTGATAAAGTGAATAAAGCTTATTACGATGAAATGTTCATAACATTGTTGCAGAACAACCACACTCCCTTGGCAATGTGGCTGTTCCTTGCATCCTAGTGCCATATGTTCCCTATCTTCCGTGCTCTATGGTCCAGTTCTGATGCGAATGTGAACACCTTAGAGAATTATTGCAGCAAACTAGCAACAGTTCATCAAGTGTGTGGAAATAATTCACTAAAGATGAAGCCCATACTACCCATATGCAGAAAATGCTTCAGAGATATAGCCCTTTTTTTTATCCCGGCTACATTATGTTATTTTACAAGACGCTGTGGTGTACTATTAAATCCTACTGATGGTGCCGAATATAGGCTAAACATATCTGCAGCGCACTGTATTGATAAGCTCGTGTTTATGTTCAGTTCTGTTGTGTTCTATTAGTTGACATTGTTGCTGTGGTTGTAGAGTGTTTTTACATCGAGTGAGAGCCGCATATTAGACGTGTCAGACTGATGGTGTTTATGATGTTGACTTGGGCTACGGACGACAGTAGTCGGTGTTCAAGCTTCAATAAACTTGCAGAAAAGCCTGCGTAGCTTCCTTTGTGTGAAACGCTACAGTATGTATTCAGGTCAAGAACATAAATTTCATTGTTGCAAAGCTTTACCTTCTACTGTGTTTTTATGTGAGACGTCTCCGACTAATAGCGTCGACATATCAATTTGAAAAAATCCGAGGACGTTCAGCCCCTAGCTGCTGCTAACACGACACGCCTGAAACAATGACCAAACAGTTGTCGGACAGTTTGCATTGTGTGCAAATCAGGTTTTGACGAGGCGGAAGACCCTCATTTTCAGTTTGGAATATCTCCATCCATCCACGGATGCCTGGGTCATCCCTAGATAAGCGGATGATAATGGACGAATGGATGTGTTTCACTCCTGCTAACAGTATACAGCGGTTGCATAGTGGTAGTTAAATATTGAGCGGATTCAAAAAGAGCTTTAGGCTCTAGTCTAGCCTGACATTATTCAGCTTAATAGGAGCCCATTGTATACATGATTTAGCATGACAGGTGTTATACTCACTGTATGGCAGGAATACACTTCGGCTGTTTTTAAATATATCTGGCTAATGCTCCATAAAATAGTTTGGCTCTTTGCATCTTTCACGACCCCACTTTAAGCCATTTCTCTAAAACTTTTTTCTTTTTAATCGTCCGTGCTTAAATGTTAATTGCACACGCCTCTCCTAAACACTCTCCTTTTTCTATTGTCAGGGGCTTTTTGTTAGAGAAATATGTTACTAATGGCTTATGAATTAATAAGAAGCCAAACTGAATTAGACTCTCATGCAAGGTGATTGTAAAGAGCTTGAAAGCCTCAACATTTTATTCAGATTTCAGGATTTTCTGGTCGAGTGGGTTTCTTTTTGCTGTACCCTATAATGCATCCTTTGTCATCATCCCTCAGCAGTGATTTAGGCTGTGGGATGCTCTTGGTGTAATTTACTTACCCAAGCAGAGCCATTAATTTTCTATTATTGTGAAAAGATGATTCGTGTTTTGGAGGCTGTCTTGATTATTTATTTAGATACACAGCAGGGAAACACGAGGCAGTGGCTAATGGAATATAAAGTCACAGGCCTCATTCCCATTCTGACATTTAACTACAGAAGCGGCACATGTGTTAATGTGTCCTCCCCAAGCACCTTAATTCAACTTGAAATTCCTAATGGAACTCGCTATCTGTGCTGGGCCTTTGAGACAGCGAGGGGGGAAGGAGGGGGACACCAACTTAACACATAAATTCACTTGTCTGAGTCTTGGCTGCGCGTCTAGCGACTTAAATGCTCCACCGCTTGTATGTCTAGAGGGAAATGACAGCAGATAGCAGCTTTTTCACTTGCACCGTTGTCTCCTGCCCTTTTTTTTATACAGTGACATGATCTTTGCTTTTCTAAATCACAAATCTTGTTCCAGTGCATCCCACAGATACTTGATCAGTTTGGGATCTAGGGAATTTGGAGGCCAGGTCAACACCTTGTACTGTTTTTTATACAACATTATACACTTTATACACATGAGGAAAATGGCCGCAGTGTCAATATGTTCTATAGGGCTTATGTGCTGCAGTATTTCCTGACCGGGAGCACTGACCTTCAAACTCCATAATTTCTACACCAGTTTTTTTTTTTAATTTTCTCATGTTTACAAGAATTTCTGCTGAAAAACCATCTGCTGGCTGTAGCATTACATTGAATGGACAGCTATAGGAGCAGTATTGCTCTTATCAACTCTCGAGCTAACTTCCACCAAGAAAGGAAGTATGGTCTAAATTTTCCAAAATGCTGAAATATTTTAAGGGTGACAAATCCTCAATATTAGACTCAACAAATTAGGTAAGTACTCCATAAAAAAGGGTGATGTGATTTACTGACGTTTCATAAACTTATAGCAATAGCTAGCATTTAACTCTGACACGATTTAGTGTTGAATCACAGTGTAAGTTGCGGGATGAATATATTAAATGTCCATCGTGAATAAATGTCCATAAACCTTCAAAGTCTCCCTCATAAGCACAGTGTTTGAAAGTTTTCTTCATGTCCTCTTGCTCATGTGACATAAACTCAAAACTCAGTCAGTTTTATATGGTGTAAAACATTTACTTTCACTAAAACAAATACCAAAACATGCAATACATCCTATAACCCACTTGAAATGAACTGAGTGAACGGGATGAAGGTTTATTAATGTGGCACAGGCATGTGACTCTTTATCAAAGTTATAAACCCTTTATAAGCACATCTTCTTGAGGCCTGAAAAGTTGAGCAAAACGCTGTTCCACTTAAATGAAGCTCTGCTGAGTGGCCAAGAATGTTTGCCTGATGCGTTGGCCGTGAATCAGAGCCTTCACACTCAGTCGTTATTACAATTAATGACAGCGTCTCGCCCGAGTGACTAACATGTGATGAAGCGGTGTGACTCTTGCCTTTTTGGCTTTTCTCCAGCGTCGCGGCCAGGCTCAGTCAGGCTTGTCCACTCCGCCGCAAAGGACATCTAGTGGTTACACACAGCCGACTCATTCTGTCCTCACTGTGTGTGTGTGTGTGTGTGAGAGACTATCTGAAACCTGCACCACCTTCCAGCCCATAACTGCCTGAGGTAAGGGCTGAAGAGAATAATATCCTGATCATGAGATGCTATGTTCTTCAAGGATGAAAAGGGCTGTTAATTAAACAGTGTCTTTTAGAATAAAGCCAATAGAAATTGATCTCATAAAAGATGTGACGGGACAGAGAGCTGACGGACACAGTTGTAATCTAGGGACGAACGCGTCGCAGGCCGCGGGATAATTAAAGAGACGAAGCAGTAAGGACATGGCTATTAGCAGGTTAATTAGGCAATAATGAAAGAGATACCTCAGGTTACAGTGGGCTTTAGCACAATATGATTCCTCGCAGGAAGATAGAAGGTGGGTGTTAAATTTAATCCTTGCACATTAATAGAGAACGGCATACCTTCCAGTAAATTATTGCCAAAAGACTTCACCTGCTCTGCTCAGTCACAAATGGAGAATTCAGAATAGATTCTATTTGGGGGCTGTCCACTCCGATTAGTTTGATGAAGCTTACAAAGCTTTTAGAGGGGATATTTGCGAATTTAGCAGGTGGCGCATATCATTCATGGATCTCCTTATTAGAAAGATTGAAGTGTTTCATTTAATGAGTAATTCATTTCCTGCTACTTTTTGACCCACTTTGACAGAAGTAGAAGTACGCTGTCTAGTGGAGGGGTTGGGGGGTGGAGAAAAAAAAGCCACTTAATGGCAGTTTCATAACCTTGAGTGTAGTGCTGTCCTCGTCACTATTTGACACCATCTTTGTCTTGATTCCATTTAATTATGAATCAGTGTCTGCTGTGATCAATACAGCCAGTGATTGAGAGTGTTTACAGCCTGCCGTCTCAGAGAAGTGCCCTGCAGATGTTAGAAGTCAGAGGACGTGTCAGGTCAGAGGTCAGTGTCCAGTGTTATCCTCCTCAGGTTAGAGTGACAGCCACACCACGCGCCCCCACTAATTGACTTACAAACACTGCTGTGCTTTGGGTGTCAAGTAACTCACAGTATTAAGTATGGCTGGGAAGTCGATATGACTTTATTAGTGGCTCGGTCTCCATTGACAGGCCCTACTTGCACTTTTGACCTGATCTAACTGTGATCTACTGTCCAGAGACCGCTCCGCTCTCCCCTTCTCTCCCCTTCCTTCATGCCTTCCTTCCTTCCCTTACTCTGCCATTATCCCACCTCTCAATGATCATGTCACCCTCTGACTCCAAATCCCGGAAGAGCACAGGCGGCCAGTAAATTCGACATTGTTGCTTCCCTTTTTTAGGAGTCTATCGGTAAACCTTGCTAATCCACAAAGCCAACCTTGGATTTGAGCCGCTGAGTCTGAGGGGAAAGTAATTGGGTTGTTGCTAATAATTGGATTTTCTGCTGCTTGGTTTAAAGAAGAAGAAAAAAAAAAATAAAAAAACATAACCAATGTCCAGGCAAGAACAAGCCTGCACCTCTTTAAGCTTTAGCTCATAGGTCGAGGCAGGCCCCAGGTTGCGCACATAAAATGATTAACATTTAAAATCTGCTTTCAGTCCCTGCATTTTAAAATAAAGCTTTCATTTTTTGGTAAGTACGGTGTAAGTCCTCATTATGTGGGCTGAATGAGTCGTTAAAGAAAAAAAAGTCATTAGTTGCCTGCATTACAGCTGAGACAGGATGAGAATCCCACGTTCAGGTGGGTTAAAAAAAAAATAAAATCTCTTTGAGGGCAATTCTTTTTGATTGTTGTGTCCATGTGTTTTATCATTTCTGGTGCACTGCTGTGACAGAGTGGATTTATTAATATGGGAAGAACTATGTGAGCACACCTGCTCAGCTGTGGAAGTGTATTAAGTCCAGTAAACACCGCTTTAAACTTCAGCACAGCTAAGATTCCACTGCGTGTATTTCAGAGCTATATTTACTAGTTACTTTACAAAAGTATGACTGACTGGGTAATTACATAATGGATAATACTTCCCTAGTATTTATTTATTTATTTCATTCACTTTTACTTTTACTTTATATTCAGTGCATATCTTCTATTCCATAAAACCTGCATTTTTATAGTGGTGTATTTTTTTTTTACTTAAAGGATGTGGATACATCTTCCAGCTCTGTACCTGGGGGCATCGACAGGATTGATAGAGGACCTTTTCATGAACCACTGCAGACTTTAGATCCTAGCTGAGGTTCAGTATGGGAACTTTTCAATAGATTTGTTGATCAGTAAATATTCAGTTGCTGCAGAAAAATCAACAGCGTTCTCTAGCTTGAAAGTGGACGTTGTGCAAATTTGCACAAGTAGCAGTGGAAGAAGTACCTTCAAGTTATTTGATATAAATGCCCTGAATTGTAAATTGTGCAAAAGGTTAAACAGTAAAATAAGCAGCACAAACCGTGCTTACAAACAGTATTATCGATTAATCGTTTGTCATTGGTGGAAGTGGAGATCACTTACACTGTTATACTGCATAACAATACAATATATTTTATGTTTAAGGTGTATTTTGTTTGCACATCTTAACATAAAATATACGCGAAGTAAAACCGAAGTTAAAAAAGTACTAAAAATTGTACTTTCATTAATTTTTCTTTCACTAATTTCACAAGAGTACTTGAGTGCTTCCTTACTCTGGTATTAAATATTTTACACTTCCTGCTCAAATGTTCTGATGTGGTTAACAAATCTTGTGCCTGCCTCCATTGTACACACCATTGGAATGTATTCATTTTTTTTTCTGTAACATGTTAACCGAAGACTGTTGAAGTGACCGGCATTGTTTGTGTTGTTATCGGTGTGAAACGGCGCCTGGCAGTCGTAGTTTTAGAGGCCGTATTCATCACCTGATTGAAAAAGTCCACAAGAAGCCACGGGCAGCGGCGGAAATGAGCAGCGTGCCACATGCCGGGCCCACGGATGGACCGGGGGGAACAACAAGGCTCCCTATCGTGACTTTGAGATCCCAGCCCAGATTATTGGGAAGGAGCAAACTTCACGTTGCTTTAAGGGAATAGTGGAGGGCCTCGCTGCACTCTCCTGCAGCTTACCACCACCCTGGATGATGCAGTGAAGTCATCCTGATTGTTCTCCCTTGTGAAGCCATTAGATCTAGAGACATGCTGGCTTCACAATGCACTACTCTAACAGCCAACATCTCCCAAACAAGTTATCTATACAGCAAATCCATAGGCTCCTACAAATGTTATTATACTCTAGATCCCTGCTGGGTCCACGGAAAGTCAGTTTTGTGTTGGGAAAGCATACACACTTGTGTGGTGCAGGAAAGATTGAAAAGGGCAGGATTTGATTCTCATGTTTAGTTTGCTATTTTTTTTAATGTCAGAAATGCATGCTCTTCAGAGTTAGGTACTAGTATTTGATTCTGTTATGTAGATTCATAGTGTGTGACAGTATGTGGTTTGAAATCACCGGCATTCACTGGTTTTATGTCATGGAAGTGGCAGCTTTTCTTGCATTTTTAAGCTTAAATCAGGAGGCGGAATCTAATCTTTGTATGCTAATAATACACTGAAACCACTGTATTTTATAATACTACTAATAGTAGTATTACCTGGACTTGTAGAAGTCTACAAGTCCAGTTGGCTTTCTTTAACACCTTTTGGATATACCATGACCTGGACGACTGAGAACCTTCACAGACAGCGGTGCTAGTAATTGTATAGACATGTCCCCAGAGACGGCATCTGTCCCTCACAGGTTGAGATGCTGGGTGAGAAGGAGAAGAGGCTCAGACGAGAAATCTACTCCCCATCATTTTCTGAATTACTGCGCACTAAAGGTCAAATCTAAAAAATTTCCTTGAAGTGACTACAATTATATGTGATTTATTTTTTCTCTTTTTTTTGGAAGACCAGGAACAAAGAACCGAAAGAGCACTGTAATTTTCCGAAAGCCCTAATTTCGTAACACAAAATAATGGCAAGTTAGAAGGACAAGGCAATCCTTGAGTAATGGAAAAAACATCATATGGAGTCTGAAATTGGCGAGGTACTGGAATATTAACACAACAAAGGGTGGGTGGGGGTACGTGTGAGTCACTGAATCACACATAAAGAGCTCGCAATCTGAATGAAATGTAAGAAGCCGCAAGAATAGCCTCCTCTAAGTACCTAGCATTAGACTGTACATTTCAATATTTGCCTCCGAAATCTGAGTTGCCTGCCCCGTTCCTGCTTTCCGCAGGTAATGCTGACGAGAGGGAATTCATAATTCATGCCCATGCGCTGTGATTGAAATGGCACGTTCATGACCATGTTCTGCTTTGTTTTACCTGGAAAATTAGCAGCCACATACATGTGTGATATAATAGGCGATGCATTGCGCTCCACAAAACTCATTATACTCATATTATTAAATATTAAAACCTGCATTAATGTCTTTTAAGTCAAATTATTGGAGAAGTTGGATAAGGTTTGATTAATTTTAAGGGAACTCAGCGGTAATAAGAATACACCCTTCTTTGGATATTATGTAAAAATTTAAAATGAGACTGCCCTACTTATTTTGGAGTCAAAGTAAATGGAAAACATTACTGACACATTATCACAATTATAAGATTTTACTTGATAGTGCATAACATATAATCAGCACTGCAATATGTAGTGTTTTATACTTTTTACACCTTATCTGGAAAATAGCCTAACATTAACATTAGAGATGCCTTTAGTTGAATAATTTCTATAGGAAATGTAGATGGTTTTAATATTTTATGAGGGTTTCTATTTATTTATCTGTCCTTCTCTTCATGTGAGCAGACCTGTAAAGTAAAAGAGGACCCGACTAATGTTAATGTTATGAATTATTGACATTAGTGACCTACAGGGCATGCTATTCGGCCACGCTGTAATTACGACGGCGCTTGGTGCCAAAAACAGCGTGTCGCTCAGAAATAAGGCTGTTAAGAGAGCACTGGGAACTTTTGATTTCCTTTTGGGCTCAAACAACAGAACAGGAGAGACTCCGCTCGCCCGGCATTGTCCACCCAAGTTCCCCTCTTTTTTGGATTTCATGTCTCAAAAGCCCACATTGTCTCCCAGGACACAAATAAATCAGTGTTCTTCCCTTTTCATCTATGTTGGAAAATAATTAAAAAGGGAGTGCGGAATTGTGTACAAGCTGATTCCTCTGTTCAGTAAGCCACCTTCATCTAAGAAAAGCCCCCCCACCCCCCCACCCCTCTTTTTTCTTAATAATATGTTCTGCTCTGTTTAAGATTGAGATCAAATACTCTCTCATAGAGCCAGGGTAATTAGATTTCACTATGTAAATGGCCTTTAAAGCGCACTCAGAGTGTGAGACGCTGTGCTCACATTTGTTCGCTGCACTGCTGCCTCCCTCAGGTCATTTGTGTATGAATCACTTGGCATCGCCCTGCACCGAAACGCACAGCTCTGCCACGGAAACAAGTCCAAATAAACAGCGTCAGTGAAAAGCCTCAATACCAGCTGCTCGACGAGTCGCTGCTTTTAGTCCTCGTTCCTGAACAAATTTATCATCCACTTTTGTTTTAATTTGTTTTTTTGTTTTTTTTTTACCAAGTATATTTGCTGACATAATTTTTTAAAAAGACACACACTCTCACAAACAATAACCAGTTTATTGCTCCGCGGTGACACGCAGCATAATGTGTTTGGTTGTTGTAGCAGCTGAGTGTTAATATCCTTGATATATTTGTTAAAACATCACAAAAACAGTATTTATTTTTTATTTTTAATTCATTTCTAATGGTTGTTTTGTAAAGAGAAATAAAAGAATTAGCCGTAACTTTGAGCTGTGTGTATAATTGAGACGTGTGGTGGCGTTCAGTGATGGATTTGTTATTATTATTCAAATGTCATCTTTTGGTTTTGGGAAGGGGGGGGGGGGGGGGGTTAGTGGGAGGTTGGTGGTGGCTGAGTGAGTGGGTGGGTGGGTTGTTGGGGGGGGGGGCTGTCTTGCTTGCGAGGCAGAGACAGCAGCTATTGTCTTGAAGAGACAAAAGGAGTAGTGACATCACTAATGTTTCAAAATAAACAGCAGGCTCCTATTATGTGCTACAGTTAAAGCCTGGAAAGGAGACCATATGTTAGGCTGAGGGCTACGCTGCAGAGAGTAGCCACGCATTTCATATCCCTGACAAGTCTCCTCTCCCTCAGCCCTGTCAAACCGCTGTTGTAAAACAATTAAGCTCCTATTAACATATATTTTATTAATTGCCCTATCAACATGGAAACACAGAGACATGTAAATGCCCCGGCCTGACAGATTTAGAAAAGCGTAGCGTGGCAGCTTTCTCACAGATAGTGACAGCTGAAGGAATCAGGTCAGATTATATGAGCATGGACAACTCAACAGATTTGTTTGCTATTGATAGCAGCAATCAATTCAATTAGTTGTCTCTCATACGTTGAATGGCTGATGAGATTAGCCGAGGTAGTGTTTTGTCATTTACTGTTTAATGTATGCATGGATTTCTCTTTCAAAAAGAAACGCTCTTTTTTTTTTTTTTTCCTCTTTCTCTTTTTTTTTTCTTCTCATTGCGCAGTGACTGTTTCATAATTATTGCCTCACAGCTTTCTATTTCCTCTGGAGTAATTGGACTGCCCCGTTAGATTATCCGGTCTAAATTGCAATACTAATTATAAAGCCTAACAGTTGTGTCGCATCAATAGTCTATTAGGATTAATTAAGATAGGAAGTGACAGCTGACGATTAAGCGCATCAGTTGCAGTTCAACGATGTAGAGGTCAAACGATCAAGTTCTTTTCTGTCACAGGAGCACTAAGCCTCGCTTCCAAAATGCAAATGCTCGCTGCTGACATGTGATGATCTGCAGTCATATGCATGGACTCCTCTGCAGCTTTATTGCGTGCAGATTCAGACGCGGCCCATTGTTATCTTGTCACAGTGGCAGAACAAACGATTTCATAATTGATTATGCCTCTAATTACAAAGCATACAATTAGTGGAAGTTATTGATAGTTCAGCATGTGCCTTTTAACCCCGGAGCTGTCAGTCTACTCCCAGAGGAGATGTGTGTCCTTCCGTGTTAATGATAGAAACGACTTTTAGATAACAAGAGTGTCCCAGACAATCAGCTGTGTTTACACAGTGACCTGGACATTTACTTGCTTGGCCTCTGTATCCCCCCACTGCCTTTATTTATTTATATATATATATATATATATTCAGTCCGATTACATCGCACCATAGTAGAGCAGCTAAGTTTTGGCACAACAGGAAGTGGAGAAAATCATATATTTACCAAATCAGAAACATTTATTTTTGCACGATGCATTCATTTCAGTTTTTTAAGTAGACAATTGGACACAATGCAAAAGGTTTAGTCAAGTTTGGAGAATTGATTACTTAAAGTTAATTATTATAGCTGGCTGTCATGTAAGTGTAGATTTTAACTCCTTTTCCACTGTGGTAACTCCTCTAGCTAAGTCATTACCCGGTTTATTTGTTATTTCAGTCGCTCAACCATTGTCTTTCGCTAATCCTTTCAGATGCCTGTGTATTGCTTTTAGCTATCAACTATTTCTGCTGTTCCTTTGAGATCATGTTTACTGCCTGCCCCTTGCTTGTTGCTGAGCAGTTCTTCTGCAGCATTACTATTATCTAACTATTTATGCTGTTTGGCTTACTTTTGGGTTATTCATTTATTTAACAGTCTCATCTCAACACTGTTTTCAATTTTATTCATTGATATAGCATCAAAAATTAGACAAATTATCTGAAAATGCTTCATAGTACCATGAGCCCGAAAACTACAAAAGAATTAAGTTAAATACTTGACTTTTTTTTTTATCTTTACCTAACTATTTCTACTGTTTGTATGTCACTGTAAGCATACAATTTCATAACTTTAACCTAACTATACCCTTAATATATAGTATTTTACTTTGATCTAATAATTTTAAGTGTTTAGCACAGTGAGGAGGCATGACTTTATCTTGCAATTATGTTTTGCCATTACAATTATAATTACTTTTGGTCAATTATTTCCAATACCACTGAGCTAGGTTTTTAAAATGGGGACAGTTGTCATAACAGGCCCTGGTTAGTGGGATATAGGCTCTGAGTCACCTTATTGATGCTGGCAGTTTACTCCAGTTTACTACCCTACTTTCTTTGACATTAGTTGAGCTTCTTTGAAACAAGAATCAAGTATCCTTGTCTGGGAACCCTTTTGTCAATGTTCAGTTATCATCAGTAATTTTGATCATATTTTGTGTCTGTAAAAGGTTGTGGTTGTAAGAAACAAAAAGTTTCAATTGAACATATCCTCCCACTGATCTCAGTATATTTATTTACAGTCCAAAAGTCTTTGATATTTGCAGATCTCTTCATGAGACAAATCTTATGGTTCAGTTGCAGAGAATTTGTCTCCTGAGAGTGCTCAGTAGTTGATATGTTGCAAGTGCAGGGTCTGTATTCAGTCCAGTGTAGTGGGTCTCTAAAAGGGCTGGAGTGCTAGGGGGCATACTTACCCTTGAGCTCCCTGAGGAGCAATGTTATTATTGGTAATAAGAAGCAATAAATACAGTGTGAGGGAAGCGTATGGCTACGTAGAAGTTCCACTCCACTGAACGTAAGCACCTTTGAGAGTTGCCATAGATGAATCTGTGTCTGTCTTTAGCCCAGAAAAAAAAAGCTAACAAACTAGTTTGTTAAGAAAATGTTAGTTTAGGACATTCTGCAGCACAAAAGAGCATGGCATCTGTGCTCATGACAATTTCAAAAGTTTAATCTTTCATGGAGGGCGGTGGAGTGGGGAGCAATGCTAAACTACTGTCAAGACAAATATTTCTAGTACAGTCCACTTGTATAATAGAATGAAAAAAGGATATATAAGCAGGCACTAAAAGTGTTTCTTCTGCCTTTTGCCCCCTGGCATCAGGCTTTTCTCCTTTCCTTATCCAGCACAAAGAGTGCATTGTTAGCACGGCCATTACAAGCAGTCTTGACTACACTGGACAACATATGGCTCAAGGGAGAAAGCTATAGATTGCGGGGATGGAGGAAATGGGAAAGTTCATCAGGCCCATCTCATCTGACCTCGGTCGGTTCAGGGGGAGAATGCGCCGGGACGCTAACGCTGAATGGACACATTTTCCAAATGCTTTGAATTCCGTTAGGATAGCGAGAAAGAAAAAGGCAAGATGCTCAAAGAATGGATTTGGCCTATAAAGTGTAAGTGGCGTGATGCCCATTTCTTCAGGAGGATGACATTAGGGGACCGGTTTTATTGATGGCTGCACAAAAGGGGGTAAAGAGTGCACACAATTAGGAGTCAGTTGAAGCACTGCGAGATTAAGGTTGTATATTTTAGCCCTATAGCTTTAGGTCTTTTCATTTTGAAAATACAAAGGAAGAATGGAGCAGAGCGTTCACTCTTAAATGCCATTTTCCCTCTGTTCTTTTATTTATTTTATTTTATTATTAGCAGGGTGTGTGGTTTTTTTCTTTTTTCTTTTCGTGGATGGTAACCACGACCCCCTCTTGAAACAGATGTATTACTTATGACATCCCAGTTTTCATCCGTTCACAATTTTTACATTAGAGTTAAATCTCTGCAGCTGGAATCTCACGGCTGAGTTAGCCCGAGCCCATAAAATATTGAAACCTTCAGAGCCACTGGCAGGCAGGTTGAGGGGAGTTCATGTCCAAAGCCAAGCTTCAGATTCACAGACATCCCAATAGGAGTGTACTACAGAAAAAAGCACTAATAAAAATTTCATCGAAATGAGACGGGGATATTGCTAGCATTCTCCCCAGCATCACTATGAAATCTTAATCTGAGTTAATGGAAGAGATATGAAAGCCTTTCTCAATTCAAACACAAGCAGTGCATAATTTATAAATTATTGTCAGAAAAGTGATTCCGCTCTGAGATTTACTCTCTTCTAGATGGAAGTGAACTCAGCGAGACAATAAGAAAACATAGTGTTTTTGACCTCTAATGCCAGGAGATTTTACAGTAGAACTGTCGATATAATCAGGTAAACTGGTCTCTCTCTTTTTTTTTTTCTTTTTTTTAGAAAAACGCTGCAGCAGTGCTCAGAGCAAACAAACACTAGCAGAGGCTTTTTCTGGCAAGCCAGACCGGTGCAGAATGAGTAAATAAAACAGCCTCCCGAGGATGGAGAGTAAGAATCCTTTTGTCCTGAAGGTTGACAGTTTGCTAAAAGCTTCATAATGTCTCAAACATAGCGTCTCGGTGATGTGGAAGAGCCGAGTGTTATTCTAAAAAGCCTTGCCCCCTCTTCCCCTCACTCACTTTTTTACTCCAATTACACAAGATATGTTTGCATGCCATGCGCAGCGGTTAATTCACAGTGACAGCTTCCTCTTCCTCCCGCATGTGGAGCGTAATAGAAACGGTGTCCCATGCTAGAAAACATTATTCACTAATGTAGCCTCAGCATGTCCAGCGTGGAGCTCAGGGTTGTTCCTACTCCATTACATGGCAGGGAACAGGTCCTGATTAGGATTAGCACATGTACTCCCCCCTCCCTGAAGACAGCCAAGTTCAATCATCCTGACTCCTGCACTCTATTCACACTCTGCAGCCTCTCTGTTAGTGAGGCTTGCAGTCTTGCGGTTCCTTCTATGCAAACGCTTGTGAGATATGCTTGAACAGTCCAAACTAAATAAGAAATCTTACATTTAATTTACTAAACTAGTTTAGGGAAAGACTTGGCTTCCATATTTTACATTGTAACTGAAATCTTGTACTTGTATTGTTGCTTTGACATCACTGTTAGACCATAGATTAATTAACTTTATATACAACAAAATCGTATATTTTTTGTGCAGTTTTATAAATTATAACTAGAATGAATAGCAGTATACTTTAATATACTGCATATACTGTAGAAAAACACCTAGGTCAATATTTGTTGTCGTCTGTCAGCCATATAATGCTCCTCTATGTTTGTGTCACTAAATGGCAAAGAGCGGAGTGGCCGACATGGAGCGCGGGACGGGTTTTACTTCGTCTGGGCCGCTAGATGTTCCCGGAACTGGCAGGGTAAGGGAAGAGTGTACACGGTTGGCTGAGTCAGGCGTATCCAAGGTGATAAAAGCATAAAAAGGAGACATGAATGTTGGATGGGGTGCTGAAGTATACACTGCAAACTTATTTAGGACAGCGACATACCGGCGTTCTAATGTGAATAAATGGACGTGGATCTGGGTTTCCTCTTTGCTTTTGCGTCTTTTCCGCGTATCCTCGGCTGAATTCCATGTTGATGAAGCTCTAAAAAAGCCTTAAGGGAGCGCTGAGCGGGGCAACAGTGTCATTACATGCCCCGTGCCAGCAATCACAGCCACAGGTTACGGAAATAGGGTTTTAGCGTCTAAATAGGGAATATGATCCATAATTCACCATTTCTTATTGAGGTTAACGCATAATAACAGTGTTTAATGTAACTTATTCATTCTCTGTTTATTATTAGGCGAGTGCTGTCCCAGAACGAGGCTATAGACGGTACACCCGCCCTGAAGAACGTGCGGAATCACTTCAGGACGACACAAACATTGAGTGCAGGCTAGTAAATTAGAGCTGCCAGCGATGACTTATTGATAACTGAGCTTGTTCTTTCCCCAGTTTAATTATGAGAGCTAGTTAATTCACGGCGGCGGGGGAGTCAAAGGGAGATGTGTTGGATGTCATTAAGATATCCCACAACTTCATCACTAAGGCCCCATCTATAATTCACCCTCAGTTCATGTGTGACTAAGAGGGCTTTATTTTAGAACAGCCTTAATGGGGTAAACTCATGTGGAAAAAGGTCTGCTGTGCTGCACTGGTCTCTGTGTCCCGCCAAGTGGAAGAGTTAAGAAGTGTAAAAGCTGCCTTTTTGAGAGGCCATAGTGGACTGGCAAAAGGAGGGAAACATCTCTGGGTGGATGAGGGGAGGTCACATGATGTAAGGGGAAAGGAGGGCCATGTGCAGTGGGAGCAATTTCTCGACCTTCTAACTGTAGCCGAGGTGATGCTGTTCATCTTTGGGAGGCTACTTATGTCAGGAAGTGCCTCGGCTCCCAGGGCGCTCAGGGACCTGACATGCACTCCGAAGTGTCCGGCCTGGAAAAAAAAAAAAAAATCTGCGAGATGTCCCTGGACTAGTGGTGCTCGCTCACTCAGCTTTACTTTACAATTTCTCTTGTGGGACTCGGCGGCAACCACTCACTCTTTCTCAGTCTGTCTCCGTAGCTCCCACCCCTGTCTCCTTTCTCTCTCAATTCTATCCATTTTTCCAACCTAATTTTTTCCCTCTCTACCTCTCCACCAGCCCCCATCACATCCATCACCAGACTCTCGCATCCATCTGTTGTCTTCCCAGCATATCCTGGCTTGTTATTGTTTTTTCTTTTAGGCTTGGCAGGCCTGTATTCACAAATGGTTTGCTGCCTGCTGACCAATGTTTCAAACGCTCCTGAATGAATTACTTGAGTAGCAGGATGGAGTTGAGCACACCTGAAGGCTCTTCGTGTGGTTTTAAACTTACTGCCTAATGCTTTCTTGGCTGCTTTCCCTAATAAATGAGTGATACTTTGGTGCAAAGAATCAACTACAAAGCCTCAAATGCGCTCGGTCTACCTGGAGAAACACATTCCCCGTCTTTGTTGTTCTGTTTACTTTCACATGACTTGGCTGCGGGTGCCGATCATGGGATGGCGTCCTGGCCCCGGTCCCAGCGCTTGCATATTCATCTGGTGTAGGTGCTAATTTGTGTGTTTCATGCCTGTACTCACAAGCTTGTTTGCACACCCCGTTCCACCTGGGCTTGTTTTGGCGTCCTGTCAAAACCCAGGCCAGTGGAACAAACAGTGTCTGTGAAGGAAAAAAAAAAAAATATAGCAAAACCATGCATGTTTAATTATGACAGGGCACTTTCTCTCTCTCTCATACTCTCCACAGCCCTCTCATCTGAGAGGAGGTGCCTCCTTGCGCCCCTGCATTATTTGCCTTTTTGAAGTATAGCAAGGAGAGAAAAAAAGGTATTAATATTTAAAGTGCTTGCTGCCATCCCCTCTCTCTCACACACACACATATATGTAAACACAGCTCTGCTTTATCCAGTCCTGATTGGGATTTAATGTGAAGAATAATGTCTATGGTGTTTCAAACATACAGTTGAAACATAAATGTACAATATCTGATCCCATAGGAAAAAAAAATTCCAGGTTCTTTCAAGTTTCTAATGAACTTTTTAAACATAAGTAGTAAAAAAAAATAGGGGTGGGACTTTAACGCATTAATTACGATTAATTAATTACCAAAAAATTAACGAGTTAAAAAAATTAACGCATTTAACCGCAGTTTGCATTTCAAACAATGCAGAACTTTTGTCAGTGCACAATTTCCTGGTACGATTACACTGATGCACACATCAGAGCTCGGCTAACGGCTACCAAAATGGAGGAATCGGATGAAAGCACGTTGCTAGGACTGATGGAAGGCACATTTTATTAAAAAAAAAAACAATAACAACTACTTGGTGGAAGGCTTGATAAAAGCGGAGTTTTGTGAAAATTGTGCCAAAAAAAAAAAAAAAAGTACGGTGCCATCTAAATGCAAGCATGTTGCAGTGAACACAGAAACCACCGGAGCTGTTGGCGCTAGCAGTCCGGGTCCGAGTACGGACAAGACGTGTCTGCAACCCAAACTGTTTTTAAAGTCAATACTGTTTTGAAAAGTACTTAAAGTACTTAAAATGGCACTTTAACTTTAGGTTTGTTCAGTTTTGGCCAGGGATATTTTCTTTCTTTTTCTATTGTTTTGAATTGAAATGCAATTAAATGCGTTTTTCCCGACATTAAAAGAGCTTGAATGTATGTCTTTGTCTATTATTTGATTCAGTCGTCCACTAAAATCTATTTCAATAAAAAAAATTTTGCTTTTTGGGGCAAATATTGTAGCGATTAAAATGCGATTAATCAAGATTAATTAATTACAAAGCCTCTAATTAATTAGATAAATTTTTCCCACCCCTAAAAAAAAACACTCTTTGCTGCGTAAATACTAATGATATTACGTTTGAAATTTTGCTTTCACAGTAATAATACAACAGTTTCCCATTGCTATATGTGATTTGTAATACAAGAAATATCATATTTTGATTACCAAATTCACATTCTTTAATAGTTAGTATTCCTGTTGGAGAGTGTGTGCTAATTAGCCTAGCCTATCTCTGCTAGCACTCTTTCATATGTGCGTAAATCCACCTGTTTTTGAAGAATAAAGGAATCTTAATACAGCAATAAATTCATTGCTGCTGAAATTTCTTGAATGAAAACTGCTCATCCCTCTCAGCCCATAGACTTTATACTGTGTTGTCATGTATATCTTAAGGCGAACAGGGCAGTGGGTTAAAACATGCAGTCTGATTCATTCAAAGCCACTGAAATTTGTACACGTGTCCCAACCCGGCTCAAAGGAAGCACAAATAGAATAGAAGAACATAAAATAACCCGAAGTTCAACCAAACCAAATTAGAGAGACAGACTGCTCAGACACCTACAGATATAAGTTATCAGTCACATCAATCCGGGTGTCGGCCATCACTAATGAACCACTCCCCAAACACCAACAAATGTGGAAGTACGTCTTGAGGCCTGGAAGCTGTCACACATGAGCAAGAAAAAATAAAATCTGAACTACCCTGATGCTTGGACAATTTTTGGCATGTGCACTGGTGTCCTTCTCAGCCGAGACCATAGAGCATGCACAACCAAGCATACAGCTATTTACTTCTCAAGTGTTACAGGACTAATGACACATTCATCCTCTGTTTTTTTTTTCTTTAGCCACTTCTTGGGCCAATGTGTATCCTGAATGCGGAAATTGTAAATTC
Source organism: Chelon labrosus (assembly GCF_963514085.1). NCBI lineage: Eukaryota > Metazoa > Chordata > Actinopteri > Mugiliformes > Mugilidae > Chelon > Chelon labrosus. The sequence goes on along the minus strand of NC_140343.1, from coordinate 22,637,024 downwards.
AGTCATAAGGTCAACCCAGTGCTGCTTTGACTTGAGTGCCATTGACTTGCTCTCTCCTTCTTTTGCTTTCACTGAATGGCTGCCAGAGAATAATGGATGAAAATAAATTGTTATGTCAATGGGGTCCACTGTGAATATTCAAAGAAGAATGGTGGAATTATTTCACATTTTCTTTTGCTGAGGAGGAACAAAAAAAAACTTTTGAGAAGGTGGGGCTAGCTAGCATTGGATTTTTCCTTTTCATGAGTCCAGTTGTAGGGACCAGAAAATGACTAGACTGTCAAAAATGACAACAAACAGATGTCCTTTACCCTTAGGTGACTGAAGCAACATAGGGAGTCTTCACATCACCACCCAGGTTGTTACCTGCCTGTGTGACTGTTGAAGAGATATTTAACTATTTCTGTCCTTATTATCATCTACAGTGATACTGGTCCAATCAAATTACAGAACACAGAACCAATGCCAAGGATATGTCCTGATACACTTATTTCATAGCTAATAGCTATATTATTTTTAATGATATACTTTAAATATGAATAAGAATGAAGCATACAGGAAAATTTCACAGACTTTACACTCCACATAACATAGCTTTCAGAAAAATTCATTCACGTTGACCAGAAGTTCAGGCTTGAGTGTTTACCTAAAAGGGCAAAAAAGGAAAAGGTCATTCAGGAATTTTTTCTAATGAATGAATCAGTGATATTAATCTGCACAACTGTTAAGACTTTTACATTTCTCGTTTTAATCCATTTCTGTGGGACACTGAACACATCACACATTATAGGTTGCCTGACACAGAGGCGTGCATTTTAAGTTGGAGGGGAACACAAACTTCCAGTGCTCAGCAATATAAAAGGCATCCACTGCGAGGCAAAACAATAGACTCATCACAGAGGAGGGGAGAAGGCGGGAGGCTTGTTTTCTCACAGGCCTGACCTCTTTTCCTGACGTGTCACATTATGGTTATACAGAACGTGTCTCCTTTGCATACAAAAGGTCAGGAAGATAAATCAAAATCCGCATATGTGACTCGCCCGATTCATCACAGCAAAGAGGGTCAAAGTGTTAGCTGTAATCAGATTTCCCCCCAAATATAAGATGAATTGTCTTGTTAGCTAATGTATCCGTGGAAGTGGAGTATCTGGTGCTTTGTGCAAACATACAGATCTAATTAAGGTATTCAGAGAAGGCATGTCCCTGCTTTTTAAAGGCGCTGGATTTTGTTTTATTGCTTTTTACACTCTGGGTGCGAGGAAAGAGACTAATTTACCCCTCGAGGTCCTAGCGATGTTTATTGGCTTAGTGACACTTGTGCTTGTTAGATAATCCATGATGATGCAACCCTCTGAAATAAAATGCTCTCCCAGCTAGTAAAGCTCCAGTTTGGATCTGGGCCTGTGAGGGCTTTAGCTCTGTCTCAGTGTTCCCCCACCCCTGCTGAGACATTAATTAAGGCTCCTTTCAGGTCCTTTTTTCAGCAGTTGCCCCCGTAATGCACTCGCTCAGATAAAACCTGCATATGCAGGTGCCCCCGTCATTTCACAACAACCTCCTTAATTAACTTGAAGTCGTAACAAATGGCTACACTTTTGTCTCTATCTTTGCTCTTTCTGTCTGTTTCTCTTTGTTCCCCCTCTCTCAGACTTTTCTTCCAAGTGAACATACTTAATAAAAAGAAGCTACCAAAAAGTCAGCCCTGCCTCTTTAACCCGGCGCCTTTCCTCCGTAAAACGTTTGTCTTCCTCCCTCTGTAGTCTGTCATCTCTTGCAGTCTCATGATCTTGAGAACAGGCAGAGGTTCAGGAAGGAGTGGAGTGCTGCCATCGAAACAGGCATCACACCTCTCCCACACACCGCTAATTAGAGTTAATTATTAATACACTTTGATTCAGCCTTGCTCCCCCACCATCAGGTGCCAGAGCATATTTTGGATGTTTTTACAAATGAAAGGAGTGAGGCAAATTGATTGATACAGAAGTTTTTTTTTTTTTTTCTTACCTTGAAACTTAAATCAAAGGCCCTGCCAGTTTGATTGGGGGAGTGTTGGAAAGTCAATTTTAAAAGCTATTAGAAGGATAGAGTTGAAAGGATAAAGTTATTTAATGATAATAAGTGTGAGACAGGTATATATGTGGACATTTGGGGTACTCCTTGTTGGTGCTACACGTAGTCCTGCAAATGTCATTGCCTACAATACAATACTTTTTTTTTATTTTGAACCCATATTAACAGGATTGTTCACAGGGCCATCAAATATAATTTATGTGGCTTTTAATTTGCCACCACTGTTAAGGTTTGGTTAGCTTTAGCTACGTTGATGGATTTCAAGAAGGAGCAATTGATCGTCGAAAATTAATAATTTATCCAAAAAACAACATCAGTTGCTTTTGTTCTGTGTCTAAATTGTGTTTTCTTACCAACCTGACAAACAAAGTAAGCAACATTTGAGTGGTGTGATAGCATACATACATGAGAGGCGAAGTTAGACACTTCTCCCCAAGATGAATAGATTTAAACTCAACCAAAAGCACTGTTTTTGAGGCTCAATGAATCTACTTCATTAACATAAAAATAAGGTTAAAAGTCATTAGGCCATGATCTTTCAAACAGTCTTACACATGGTTAATTTGTACGCAGCTTGTTAGCTTTACAACTAAAATATGTGAGTTGGTTGTTTGGGGAGAGTAAACACTGCACAAATTATGTACGACGGATGGAAGAATACTCTCATATTTTAAATAAAAGCCTATCTATGTGTCAGCACACATTTTTGCACTGATTTTGCATTATTTGAAACATTGTCCCGTGTTGTATTAATGCAGCAACACAATGCAATATGGGTGTGAAATGAGTCATACCTTAGTTGCATCAATTGAATTGCTGTACTGTCTCAGTCCATGTTCAGTCATCAAAAACCTCCATTATTGGAGAAATGATCTGTAGCTGTTAGCAAGCTAGCAAAGAATTCAACAAAGTCTAAGACACTGCATACTTTTGATGCTTTCATACTCATTTGTGGTTCAAAGGAAATTTGCATATTTCATGACGAAAACTGAGTCTGACCCCTGGAAAACCCGAACCAGAAGTGCTACATTTCTTTCTTTTAAAAGAGAGACTGGATACGAGGGAGATCTGAGCATTGCCAGCCCAACCTCATCTAAAATACCATCCACTTGAACAAAGAGAGACCACAAATATCAGGCGCATGATGTGCTATTCATTAATTTCATCATTTAGCACCCTTTTGCTATAGGAAAGAGTAGCACTATGAAGTATCACTATTTACATGCATTCACATCTGCTTGAACATGATAACAAACCTAAAATCCCTCTGTAGAGAGAGCAGAATTTGGACCTAGTTTGACTCCGACCCCAGAATGGCTCTCGGTTCTGTAAATACATCCCATCAAAGTAGTCCCATTATCTGTAAAAATAGCTTTGCATTCGCTTTACTGTATACACCTTTGCCCACATTCATAACGGCTCAGAAATGCTCAGTTTCCAGCTAAACGCTGCAGCAGACGGACACACAATGAACAACTAGGCAGTCGGCCAGCGGGGGGTGGAGACACAAGGTTAAACTGCACATACCAGCTGACCCTGGGAATACCAGTGCCATCACATCTGATGATGATCACCAGGTCCTGAACACAGAGAGAGATGAAGGGTTGAGAGAAAGAGCAATGGTGGGAAATGGTGTCTTGATTCATATGAGACACTAATCAGTGATGACGGGCGTTAAGGTTAAGACGCTTCCCTCAACTGGTCATGTTTCAGTCTGGCTGTACAGAGGCTCGCAGGTACAATAACCACTTTCTAAACTGCACACGTACAGTAAGCCTGGACAGAGCTGGCTGAGCAAAGTTTAACAATCACACAGAAAATAGAAATGAATCATAACTAAAGAAATAAAATATGATTCAAGGAACTCCTGAAAGACAGTTGTTAGTAAGTATATATATTAAAAACATACAACTATTTACATAATGGTTCTTAATGGTCAGTGTTAGTTTAAACGCAATTCATGAGGACTTTGACAAAATGTGTCATTATCTTGACACTCAATAATTAGAAAAGAAAAAAGAAAGTGGACACGTGGACTAAGTAGAGTTAATGCAGTAGCAGTAAGGTATACTAATATTATAAAATGTGAATTTAAGGGCTAAATTCACCCGCAGTCAACAAATATCCACGATGGTGACCAACCTTAAAATATTTAAGCTCAATATGACACAGGCAAATTAAAAAAACATGAACATATTAGGGCTGAAACTATAAATTTTCATAAAAACCCCTAAGATCAAAGGTGGGCGTCAAAATGAACGTTGCGTCAATTGTGTTAAGATGCAAGAGACAAATAATACGACACATTATACAGAAGAAGTTCTAAATTCTAAAAACAACAACAACAACAATGTTCCTTCATTCTGCTTTTTCAAGTTTGCTATTTAACACCACATCACTGCCCCCACCCTGCAGCAAAAGACACACTTTAATAACACCTAAGTGACTCACCCATTAAATTGCTCTGACTTCTCTGCTGATCCCGTGGTATTCCCACTTTGGGGGGTGGGGGGGCTCGCTGGCTTGTCTTAGACTCTGTAACTCATCACTGAGACCAGTGATAATACCCCTGGACCTGTGGCTGTCTTGTGCACGGCTTTGGTGCCCATGAAATAGAATCATCACCCCTTGCAACAAAACAAATAAATCCTTCCTCCCAGTCTGTTTTGATATGTAATGAGTCGGTGTTTCACTCTTCTGAGATCTTGTTATGTGGCGTATCAGTGATGTGTCTCGCTGCAGCCGCGGTTCATCTGTCAAACTGGATTTTTCCACCTCAAAATAATGATCCTCTGCTGCACTGAGGGCCCTGCTAAAGTATCTGCTTATTTAAGATGGCTTTGCACTGTTGTTCCATGTAGGTAACACCTGGCCCCCAGGAGTCGTCTGCAGTGGGTTACAAGTGGAGAGGCCCCTGACAGAGATGGAGACACAAACAAGCACAGTATCAAGAGGTGGTGGATTTTGCGATGTGTGAGTAATGCTATGGTTATTGTCTGTGGATCTCCACCAATGATGGATGTCATAAAAATATATACCATGCTTAGCAGCAATGCTGGGCTCCAACAACCCCGGAGAAGAGCGCTACATCACAGGAGAGACGTTGTAAAGAAGTAAGTGATGGAGTAATCCAAAAGCAAGGCAAAGGTCTCACAACCAGCTATATTTATATTTAGGACATTTCAGTATCAAGAGATGGAGTCTTAATGGATTTCTCTTTATTTAAATCCACTGAATACAACGTTTGATTTACAGGAGACTTGTTTTGAGTAAAGTATTAACCAAATGCTGAGCACTTCCTGCTGATGTGTTGATATACAATCAAATAAAACTAGCTGGATCAATACTCAGTGCATATGGATAACAAAAATGGGTATAAATGTGCTGGAAATAATATGATCTTTGCAACCATGATCTTATTGTGTCATGAATGTGACTATTGTGGCTATTTAAGCTAAGCTAACTTTGCGTTCTCGGGATTCGGGTGAATAAGTTTCGCACAGAGCAGTGTAATGTAAAATTCATATTGACGTAGGTGCTCAATTGCCACACGTCAGTCTCATTATATAATCTGAAATAAATCAACTGGCTCCGTCTCATGGGGTTTGTCATGTCCATATCTATAAAGAGCTTCTGATGTTGTTTAAGAAAAGAACTATGGTACAATGTGATAACAGATGTGGAACCTACTAAATAGTTATTTGCATCGCTGATAATACGTTTCGTGGGCTGTAATTGATACCTTTTCCCCTCAACTTCACTTTTCTGTCCTAGGACTGTACCCCTAGGTAGCCAGTATCTAAAAACCAGTTCCTGTATAATTTATTTCTCTCTACCTGTCCAAAATGCCCAAACGTTTCTACTTCTACTTGTTTTCTTCCTCTATACCTGCATTTCACTTTAAGCCAGTTGGTTTTTTTTATAGGTACCTGATTCATATGACTAAATAATACTTTAGACTGAGGTATGTTATATTTAGTGGTTGCCAAAAATGTTCTTTGTATGTGCAAAGCAACAAATAAACTGGACCATACTTTTTTTTAAAAAAATAGTCATTTAAGAAAAGAGAGTCAAGACAAGTAGTATTTGGAAAACAAAAAAAAAAGAGTTTGAAATTATGTATTATAGACCATTTTTCAAACCAACTGATTATCCACAACTGAGTAATGGCAAATAGAGTATTTTTTTTAAAATTAGATTAGCAATTTAGAGGAACCAGGAATTTGCACTGGTGTTTTACTCAAGTACAAGAATTCTGATGTTTAAAACCTTCCCCTTGTTTTATCTGATTATCTGGATCTGGATCTAGCCGAGAAGCCGGCCCCGGCTTCAAATGTTTTGTTGGGGAAAGTTGGTCTGGAGTCGCTTTTTTAGGAGTTATTTATGCTTGTGCCAGGCCAGACAATCGTTTGGGCGTTATGCGGTGATGGAAGAGAAGAGTTACAGCAATGTAGTCATACACGTCAGCTGAGCACCAAGGAGTTAAATTTGTTTCCAAGAAAATGTCTATGACCGGTTGTAGGACTATCCAATTACATACATGGGTTTTTCTTCTCTGTAAAACACACCCTTTATTGAAATCCAAAGTGAGTTATCAGACTCACACTCTGATAAGAATTAAGAATTGAGTCTGGCTACACCAGGCTAGGTCTATTCCAAAACACATGATAATGATTTACTTTCTCAATCCCACAGGCTACCGTAGAAACCATCTGTGATAGAGTTGTATGTATAATTCTACCTTCCTACAATATGTCAAATACCATGAATAATTTTGATGCTTCCTCCTAGCTTGATGTTCTTGTAATAATCATACAAAAGCACACTACCAGGAAGTATCTGTCAAAACATTTAGTTGCCCTTGAGCTGCATATTATGCCGTGTATTGCATTAAACAACAATATAATTTTCTCTAAAGCCGATTGTTGGTTGATAATAGCACGCCCCTCCTCTTAAGCCAAACATTAAAGAGAAATGTCTTTTATTGTTAAGATCTCCTAGCCTACAGTTTGCTTGATTACAGCATTTATCAAAGCTCTTCGGACTAAACTGAGGTAAATGCTATCTGTCCAGAAGATTAAATCTATTTTTTTTTTTATTATTGAATTATTGTTTCATTTCAAAAGGTCAGATGTTGAATGTATATGCTATATTTTGGTATATAGTTTTGTTTTCCGTCTGCTGTGGCACTTCCTGCATTTCCTTCACAGGCGGCATCCACGGTGCTTTTAACTTCTCTGTGAACAGCTTTTTGCCTGTGCAGTTTTAGAGAACAGGATGGCACGAGGTCGAGTGTGAGGGCAGGTGAAAACAGTTGGTGCTGTAGTCTTGAGAAACAGCTTGCCCTTGATACCTGGCCTGTTCTTCATTGTACTGTCAGACCCACGGAGGCACCCTCCCCAGTGACCGGCCAAGGCCGGCATAGCCTACCTCTCCATCCTCCACCCTGCTCTCTGTCGTAATTGAGCAGAGCTTTGAGATTGTTTTTAAAACCCAGTGTGTTCCCAGGATGCAACCTTAAGCCTGTCTTAAATAACCAGAACACTGCACACTGGGAAGGTTTTTCTTAACCCTAGCAGGAAGCCAAATTCAAAGAATCAAGTGAAACGCTAAGAGACGGAAAGGCCGGTTCATGAACGTGGACTTCTGAGTCTTTAAATAACCCTTGTTTGTGGGTGATACCTGTCGTTAATATGTTCTAATTATCTCTATGATCCACCCTCTCTTCTCCTCGCACTGCTCATCTTACTCCCTGCTTTGTCCTTTTAGAGGGAAATTAAGGTGATGATTGGGCTTCATTAAGGAGGTAAATAAAGACTGGTAGTGCACGGCCCCGGTGATTTATCCGTGTTGCTAATTGGCACGGCATGTGGGTTTGATGTGGAGCTCTGCAGAAGGGGAAGACGTTAGGGGCGGCCCAAGCATGTGACCTGGGAGCTTCGCCAACCTGCCACGCAGTCCTCTCTCGCTCTGTTCTCCCTGTGATCATGCTGCGGTTCTCTGCGTGTTTGTTGGGTTGGCTAAGTCAAGGTCTTCTCATTCATTTTAATGACTCTGCTTGGATGTAAAAAAAAAAAAGAAAAAATTAATTGATATTCTTACAAGCAAACACCTTCAGGCTCATTAATCAATGTGTCAGTTTCTCCCTGCCATAAAAATGTACTTTACAGGATAATTAATTTCCTAATATCCTCCAGTCATCCTGAGTGCCCTCAACTTAAAATACTTGACATTTAGCCCTTCATATACAGCTCGCTGGCTCCAAGAGCTCTCAACACATTGCAGTAGAGACTGTAAAACTAACTAATGAACAAAAAGAGAAATCTATTTTTACTGTGACGCATGGCTGGCACAGTGTGCATTAAGACTGGTGGTACTGCTCTGGATTTAGATAAATTCTAAAACCGAGATATTTCTCATTTAGCTCAATTTTTGCACAATTTATTTCCCAAGGGAAGTGGAAACTGTTGGATTGAATGATATTTGGTTATGGTTATTATACATATTTTATGTTTTATGTTGATTTTGTAATATCAGTCAAATGCTGCCATTGCCTGAAAATGCATGTACAAACACTCTTAGTGGCTGCTTCATGAGCAAATATTACACAGACAGTAAATAAATATGCTGTCACATTAGAGATATTGTGGCTTTAATGCTGCTTTTCATTTAACTCAGAGGTTGAAAAACTTCCAAGCTGCGCTCGCTCAAAGTAGCATAGAATGGTAAATGTAAACAGTCAAGGTAGATGACTGTGTGTCTTCATGAGGAAGGTAAATGACAGCTATAATAGGGTGTCACACATATTTTATCACATGCAATATTTTACATGAATTTAATCAGAATTTAACGCACAAAGCTCCAAAGTACCATTAGATTGTAAATAGAGTAAATACATTTTATTTTCTCTTGTTCTGCTTCTAATAAACACTTATTTTAATTTCATAACTAAAAGGTACAGGTCTGAAAGTGAGGTTGCAGTTAGACTCTATTCAGAATCCCTTCACTGGAGCTGGAAGACCAAATTAAATGGTTTAACATTTATTAAAGCTGAGTTGTAAAACATTTGCAGACATTGTCTGTGAAGGTTCTCAGTCCTTTCCATAATGACATGTAAGGATGGCTAAAAACCATAATCTTGTAGTACAGCTTACTGACTTTCAATATGGTTGAGGCAGCAGTTTAGATTACCAACACTATATAGTCTGTGTTTAAATGTCCTCTTGTTCTTGTTAAGAGTTAATCTTATGTCCACATTTTTTTATTGTCAGTATAGTTATGGTCCTGTTGCTTTCCATACACCGATCAGCCACAGCATTAAAACCAATGACAGGAAAAGTAAATAACACTGACCATCTTGTGAAAATACAATGTTCTGCTGAGGATCTTTTCGACCTGGTATTCATGTGGATGTTACTTAGACATGTACCACCCACCTAGACCAGACCAGGCACCCCTACCCCATTGCAATGACACTCCTTGATGGCTGCAGCCACCCCCAGCAAACGATTTAGGAACAACTCAAAAAAACATGAAAAACAGCACAAGGTGTTGATCTGGCCTCCAAATTCACTAGATCAAGTATCTGTGGGATGCACTGGAAAAAAAACTGATCCACAGAGGCCCCTCCCCTCAACCCATAGGACCCAAAGACCCCCACTAACAACATTCTGTTGCCAGACACCACAGGGCACCCTCAGAAGGCCCATGTCCATTCTCTGATGAGTCACAACTGTTTTGGAGGCACAAGGGAGACCTACACAATGTTAGGAAGGTGGTCATAATGATATGCCTGATCTGTGTATGTATGAATAGCAGCTTGCCAAACTTTGTAGCTTTTTCATAGCAGCAAATTAGATGGTTTATACTTTTTTTGTGAAATATTTGTAACCTTAGTCATTGTCTGAAATGCTGTCCTTTATTAAGATTTGATAATTATGTACTATATTAGTTTTTGTCCAAGCACTGTTCTAAAACAAACTCTACACCAAAGAGTGTACAAAAGGAAATTATTAAAAAATAATTTTAAAAAATCCATTTATCACAATCCCAAATATAGGACTAAGATTAAAGCAGACCTCTTAGCAGAACAGCTTGTTTCTGCTAACATTTCTACTCTAGACCAAAAACTACATTGCACTGTGAGCGCTCCGATAGTTAAAAAATAGTTTAAATCAGTCCATATTAATTCCATAGCACGCCAAGCTGATGGCCGGCTGTCTGCCAGCGTCAGGCCATCTGTGAGCGTGTTTGAGCCTGAGTTTTTGCAATGTGTTCTGCACCACTGGCACAGTTCAGACACTTGCTTATCAGACAATTGATCGTGTTGAATCGGAGGTGGATCTGTGAGACTGATCACTCTGACTGTCTCCTCATCTCAGAGAACCAACACAGAAGAAAAGAAACAGAAGTAGCTAAATCAAACGTAGTCATGAAGGCAAACAGAAGGCTCATCTTGCTTTTTACTTACATCTGAACTTTCATACACGCAAAGCAAATATTTTCACAACACGTTTATGTGGAATGAATAAATTAAAGAAACTCATCAGCATCATTCAGGTATAAGACCTACTCTGTACTAAAGTTTGTCTATTCATGCTAATTCAGTTTACCTTCTTGAATGAAAAATGCGGAGTACTGCCAACTGCTGGTATAAAAAGTTATTTTCTTTCACAGAGCAGCAGAACATATACCGATCAGGCATAACATTAAAACCCCCTTCCTAATATTGTGTAGGTCTCCCTTGTGCCTCCAAACCAGTTGTGACTCATCAGAGAATGGACATGGGCCTTCTGAGGGTGTCCTATGGTGTCTGGCAACAGAATGTTGTTAGTGGGGGCCTTTGGGTCCTATGGGTTGAAGGGAGGGGCCTCTGTGGATCATCCCACAGATACTTGATCAGTTTGGGATCTAGTGAATATGGAGGCCAGGTCAACAACTTGTGCTGTTGTTTCTAAACCGTGAACCGTTTTTGTGTGTGTATCTGTGTCAGGCTGCATCCTGCTGGGGATGGCTGCTGCCACCAAGGAGTGTCATCGCTATGGGGTGGGGGTGCATGGTCTGCTCTAGGTGGTACATGTGACACAAGTAACATCAGCATGAATCCCATGTCCAAAAGTTTCCCAGCAGAACATTGTATTGTCACAAGATGGTCAATGTTATTCGCTTCTCCTGTCATAATGTTATGCCTGATTAGTGTAGGTGCTGATACCCCACACAAATACAGACAGTGATGTTGCCTCACATTGCCTAGGAAATAACTATGTATCGTCATTAAAAAGAAGAAACCAGAAGAACTGCTATGAGCCTCTTGGTTACCATTTCTAGTAGCATATCATCAACACAGAATTAGCTTTTGTTTAGGAAACTGTTTACGCTGGGTATATTAATCTGTGCAGTAAAGTTGTCTTAATATGAATGACACAATTAATACTTAAATGACGCACCATCACTGCCAGCCAAAGAGGCACAGTTGACTTTAATAAATCATCTATGTGTTACATCTCTTGGACTTATAGTAAAATTCAGTTTCTCTAATCATAGTAAAAAGATTTGTTGGTACTGGAGTCCGTTACTTGTTACCTTGTTTCCTCTTCATTTGTCAGATATTTTTAGCAGTCCACTGCTGAAAATATTCCCTGTGAGACTAAAACTGTATACTGCAGTGTGCCATTGTAGCTTTTGCATTTGTGCCTTATGGGTTTCAAGTAAACACGGATCCCTTAAGAAACAGTGCCAAGGAAAAGGGTGTAATTATAGGCTTGTCACCAGGAATTAGCTGTAATGCTACTGTGCTCTGTACCTATAAGGGATATAATGCAGCTGTTTGAGTCTGAAGCACACATATTGCATGAGCACGCCCGAGGAGGCGAGAATTTTTCACCGCTGTTGATTCTTGTTGATGGCTCTGTGGTAAACCTTTTGGAAGGAAAGGCATTTATCTCCTCACGCTGGAGTAAATGCACTAACTCCAGTGCTTTCTTACATCCCACACCACAGCAGACATCTTGCTGTGAACTTAACGATTCAGCACTCACACATCAGACTGAGAGGCAGAAAAGAACATCGGAATATTTGATTTCTCATCACGCAACCGAGCATAAATAACACCCTGGAAAATGTCCAATAAGTGATTTACGATGTGCTGTCCTTAGATTACTCCCACTTAAAATTAATCTTATAGTGTATACATGGATACATTATAAAGTCATAAAAAGAAAAGACCTTTCATTTTTTGATCAAACTCTAGCAGACGCATTAAAGCTGTAACTAACACTCTGTTTAAATCATTCATGGAGGACAGATTTTCTAGTCCCCTGCTGCAGCCCAACTTGCCCTGTGCTTATATTGATAGTTAGACCATCTGGTGTTATACTGCATATCGCCTCTTAATAGTTACTCAACTTTATTAACTGCCTTGCACCAAAAAGGGACTACAGGGGGTTCTGGCATGTGTGAGAAAATCTCTGGAAATGGGTATTCTTTCTATCTTACATGGAGTCACACAGAATGATCACTGTTGCTCTAATTTATTCAGAGATCCACGACATGTTTGTCTAGACTAATATGTTATGCATATGTTATTTGTTGGGGTTATTTGCAGCCTGACATGTTACTGTTTGGTTCAGTGCTCTATTGCTCCAGTTAAATCTGTGTGTGTCCTAAACTAAGGGGCTTTGGCTCGGTGTAGAGCGGGTTGTCAATGAACCAGCAGGTTAGCAGTTTGATCCCCTTGTGCGTGGTCCACACGCCGTAGTGTCCTTGAGCAAGACACTGAACCCCAAGTTGCTCCTACTGTTCAGCACCAGTTTGACGCTGGTGTGCTTGTGTGAACAAATGGGTAGATGTGTCATTGTGACTGTAAAGCACTTTGAGTACCAGTAGGTAGAAAAGCTCCATATACACCAGTCAGGAAAAACATTATGACAACCTTCCTAATATTGGGTTGGTCCCCCTTTTGCTGCCAAAACAGCCCTGACCCGGCGAGGCATGGACTCCACTAGACCCCTGAAGGTGTGGTGTACCTGGTACCAAGAACAGTAGTTCCTTTAAGTCCTGTAAGTTGCCAGCACATCCCACAGATGCTCAATTGGACTGAGATCTGGGGAATTTGCAGGCCAAGTAAATACCTCAAACACGTTGTTGTGCTCCTCAAACCATTCCTGAGACCTTATTGCTTTGTGGCAGAGCGTATTATCCTGGTGAGAGAGGCCACCACCATCAGGGAATACCGTTTCCGTGTAAGGGTGTAACAATGCATAGGTAGGTGGTACGTGTCGAAGTAACATCCACATGGATGACAGGACTCAAAGTTTCCCATTGCTCAAAGCATCACACAATGCCTCCTCCTCCTCCTCCTTGCCTTCTTCCCATAGTTCATCCTGGTGCCACGTGTTCCTCAGGTAAGCAACACACGTTCCCAGGCATCCACGATGTAAACGAAAATGTGATTCATCAGACCAGGCCACCTTCTTCACGTTCTGATGCTCACATGCCCATTGCTGCCGCATTTGGTGTTGGACAGTGGTCAGAATGGGCAGCCAACTTCCTGCTTTCAATGCATCTTATTGCCTATTTTATCCTGTCCAATAACAGGTGCCGTGATGAAGAGATAAACAATGTTATTCAGTGTCAATGTTGTGCCTGATCGGTGTAAATGCAAGACAGTTTAAAGAGCAGGCAGACCAGCTAAGCAACAAGCTAATTAAGCAGCTAAAGGGAGTTGATGAAAGTTGCACCAAAGCTCGAAAGTAAATAAAAATCGAACTTCAACTCTCTAGATAGCTTTAAACATGACGTAAATGCTAATTCAATTCAATTCAATTTTATTTATATAGCGTCAATAACAATACAAATCGTCTCAAGACGCTTTACAAAAAGGAGGGGGGTGGGACACACACAGCAGTAAACATTCTACATAGTAATAGCACAGAATTGTATGACTAGTAGTATATAGGAAATTAGAGGGCAAGAGCTCTGTGCCAGAGAAAAGAAAGTGGTTTAATGGTTTTCCTAACCTGTCGTCTGTTTTCCTTCCCCGGTAAAACGGGATCAAAACAGTTTTCCTCCAATTACAAGTAAGTACCTGGTTGTTAACAGAACCTAATCATGTGAGTTCATGATGGGCACCACCACCACCACAGATGTTCCTATTTCAACCTCAACTCCCCAACAATCTATGAACCAGGATGACTTGAATGAATGAGACCCTTCACAGACCTATTTATTTTATTTTACTTAAAATGTAATGATTTATCTTATGTCAGGTTATCAGTGGTAGCTTTGCTCCATCAAATTTTGTAAATACTAAACCCTAAACCTAGATTTAAAAAATCTAATTCAGTCAGTATAGGGAAGACCAGATTGAACAATGTAGGGCCATCTCAAAATACCTTCAGCAGGTAGCTCTTTTCCTCTGGGTTGACGTTGATGTTTTATGATAAAGAGAAATAATTTATAGTCTTTGGGACTAATGTCTTTTGTGCCTTTTGTGTATGAGCAAATGTGTGAGTGGGCCAGTGGGAAGTACAGTTTTTTTTTTTTTTATTATTTGCTCAGACTGATTAGATTCTTGTTTGGGTGAACTAGACAGCTTTGGATTTAATCGAAAGCCCAGTTTTCACTTTCTGCAGAGGACTGTTTGGACATTTAGACCTATGTCTGTACTGAATGCTTAACTTGATATATATCAATCTTCTTGTCTGAGAATCAGAATCAGAAAAGACTTTATTGCCAAGTATGTTTGTACATACAAGGAATTTGCCTTGGTGTTGTTGCACTCAGTATGCATAAATAAAATAATAAACAAATAATAAAATAAAATATAAACAGTAAATGTATATACAAAAATAAAGTAGAGAGCCATCTTGCATCTTATATGAGCCACTGAATTATCTCTTCTCTTTGTATCAGAGTCCTCATCAAAACTTTCTGAACCTTGTGTCGTTTTTTAACGCTTTGCCGCCACAGCACGTTGCTTAAGGAGTTCAACCCTTTCTAATTTGCACCGGTCAAATGGATGTTGTGTCCCACTCGGGGCAGGCTGTGACTTGTTTTCTGCATACAGTTTGTGTTAATGCTCCAGCAGCCCACTCACTGTCTGAAACCCCCTATACGGTATCAGCTGCCTGGAAAAATGTCTGCCTCCGAGAAGCACAGACATTTAGGCTAGCTTTGTAACACGTCCTCCTACTCACTCAACAGAAGAGTCAGCTACACGGCTATATGGCTCAGTGTACGTTGACTTTATGTCTTCACGGATTATGCGCATACATTTCTGACTTTGAGGCATTACGTTTATTAATACCCACTTTCCTTAGTCTGCTAAAAGAATATCGTAACAGGAGGTCGTGGTCACAAAATGAGCAATGAACAGTTCCTTGCTTAAAGCATTTAAAACAGGCACACACGCGCAGTGGCAAATACAGTTCTACTCCTGTAGATAAATGGATTAATTTCTCATTTCCTCATCTCCCCTCATGTTCTCTTAGTGGCCATTCTCTGTCTCTCCTGGTCTTCTTTTCAATTTCTATCCGCGTCTTCACTCCTGTCCAGTCTCCAGTAATTTCTTGCTGAAAAACCTGTAAAATACCTGATGTGAAATCAAATCAAGTCATTGATTATTATATGGGGTTGTTTTTTAGAGGGTGCACAATTTTACAGTTCTACAGAAGAGGATTAGGGCCACTGTAAAAAACAGAATTTTTTGTGTGTGACTTTTTTTTCAGAATTCTGACTTTAATCTCAGAACTATGGTTATCTGCACACAACCTAGTCACTGCAGCAAGCAGGGGAACAAAGCTACTGAAAATGGAAGCATTAGGTGAGTTTTAGCGTGGTCGGGGGGTCCCAGAAGCGGCCATTTCATTAATGGAAGAGCAGAAGGTGAGTAAACAAGAGATAAGTGTTAATTTGACGGCTGGCGCTTCTAAAACGGCTACTAGCGTGTTTGTAGCCGACAACAAAGGACAGAAGGACAAATACAGTATTTCCCAATTTCTGCGACTTCATGAGTTGATTATTAATATACCACCCAAGACGGACTTGATGAGTTTTATGTTATATTTCTTAGATTCACAAGGTGTACGGCGATATTTGTCTTTTTGGGGGCAGCTCACACACCCCGCATCTTGCCACCGATCCCGCCACAGAATTCAGAGAATAAAGTCCAAATTCTAAAGGAAAAGTTACAGCGGCCCTGACTGGCAAACTTTTAATTTATACAAATTCCTTGGCAAAATATCTAGTATTGTTCTGAATGGAAGATATGTTTGTGTCTAAACATACTGTACGTATACCGTAAGATGAATATATTAGTTTTACTCATTTGCAGTTGCTAATTATCGCGTTTAATAGCAAACTGAAGAAGAAAACATTGATGAAACTAATGCAAGTCAATAACGTTC
The DNA here is from genome assembly GCF_963514085.1 of Chelon labrosus. NCBI lineage: Eukaryota > Metazoa > Chordata > Actinopteri > Mugiliformes > Mugilidae > Chelon > Chelon labrosus. The sequence continues at coordinate 22,620,549 of NC_140343.1, read as the reverse complement.
AATTCAATTCAATTCAATTCAATTTTATTTATATAGCGTCAATGTTCACTGTTCACTGTTTTTTTTTTTCATTAAACTAACTAACTAGCTGCCAATAACAGCAAAAGACAGCAAGCTAACACACTACTAACACTTCACAATTCACGAACCAAAGTTATTTTTCCTTTTTTTGAGTAATTTGAACAACCTATTGACATTGTGGTTTGTCTTTTCTTTTATTTACCATTACAGTTTTAGAGACTGAAAATTGTCCCTCCTATAGATCCGCCCCTGTCTGCTGCAGTGTGTTGCTGTTTCTTTTGAGCAGGTTGGCGCATAATTGGGTGAAACCGGCTGCTAAATTTCTGTCCAAGCAGTTAATCCTCCTTTTAGGTCCATGTTGTGCATCACTATACAGTTAAGAGGAATATTTACCAAAGCAATCCACAGTAAATCCTTGGCTTGGGGCGGCATCACCAGGTTTGTCGCCATATGGTGCAAGCCTGCAACCCTCCAGTTATCCACCTAAACTGTGCTGTCAAGCTGCAGCCTTTTAAAACACAAGATAGACTTTTACTCATTAACATTTTCAGACTGTGCTGCTCTGAAAATTAGGCCTTGGCTTTATGTACAAAATCTGTCTCTCTTAAATGATTCATGTGCTCCAATATGTTAAGACTGGGAATTATACTTCTGATATTTATTTCATGGTATCATGCCCTTGGAAACAAATACAACTTTATGCTGAGAATGAAATATTAAAATCAGATCTGTAAAATAAATAAGTAGAAAGACCAGTATACATATTTACAAGAGACATGGTGTGATAGTCGAAAATAAATGAGGGCTCATCTAGCATACTAAGAAAATGATGTACAATGAGGCAAAAAGTGCTCTGGGATATTCTGCTGAAATTATTTATGAGTTTAAATAAATCATTTATTCACCCAAGCTTAAACTATTTATCTAAAATGAATGCACCCTGCATTAGTTTTCATAGCTCAGCATTTAGAGATGCTTAAAAGGAGGAATTGTGGAATAACCACACCCTTACAGAGGAACACAGGCACTGTCAATAAAATATTACAACACTTTCAAGCCTTAGTGAAGAAAATCCATCTTTTGTTGAGGATACCGACCACCTCTGACCTGTGTGTCATTCATTAAAACTATCATTTCTCTGCTGTGTTTATCTTAAATATTTCAAGACTGCTTCCCACCAGTCAGCAGGCACTCTAAGACTGAATTTCTATTCATATCAGCTTGAAGTGATGACTTCTGCTTGAATCTCAATGAATTTAATCAGGTCAAATACTCATAAGCTTATTTTGCAAAAGTGTTGTCACTGTGCGCATCGGAAAGTAGGGCAGCATCCTATATGAAGTATACTGTATCCAATTAAAACGGATAAATACTGTGGAAATGAGTCTGCTGATGATGTTATTACGAACGATAAGGGAGCAGGAAACAGGGAATTAGCATAAAGTGGAAAACGCAGCACGGATACTCTGAATCGGCACACTTCTTACAAATAAAAACTGTTGGATTTAAAACATTTAACCCATTTTGCTTCACCATATTTCACATATCAAAAGGCTGTTTTTGAAAAGCGCTCTGTTTTATAACTGCAGGGTACACTTTGTACGCGTTTTACCCTCACCCCCTTCCTTGGCCTGCCGCCCCTCCACTCTTCGTTTCTGAAGAAAGCTAGGTGTTAACACTACAGAAGCAAGAGGAGTAAGAAAAAATCCTGCAGGTACCCTGTGGGTATCTTTCAAATTAATCGTCTGGCTGGTCTGTCTTATGTGCAGTTTTGAAACATTAACAAGACCTTTGAGAGCAGGGGAGAAGGGGAGAGGGAGAGGGAAAGAGAGCAGGACATGGCATGATGGTCTTTAATGTTTTATTGAACAGATACAAATTATTTTGGCCCTGGCCTTCACTGTTTGGTGGAAGTCAGCGAGAAAGCAAGTCAGGGCATGCCATAGGCACCGTGTGGGAACGAAAGAGGAGCTGTGTGTGATTGAGGGTCTGGGGCTTAAAGCCACATTCACTTTACTTATTTATTTCTTTTCTGAGGAAAACAATACCACGAGAAATTCTCTGAAAAACACTCGATGGAAAGCTTGATGTCGTGTAGATGTGCATCTGAAAGTCTCACTGAATGTGTTTCAAACAATCATGAAATAACTGTGATGCAGGATGCAACATATAGGACCTTTACAATACTGAGTAGCCTAACACATTTATATGTAATGCTGCCATTAAACCATGTGAACAGCTTGTATTAGTTATTAGCTTTATGCTTATTTATTTACTGCAATTAAAATTAATGCACCAGGTTAGACATTTTGTTCAGCCTTGAATCCAACAGTTTGGTTCATGACTATAGTATTAAATAACCAACATTAAAAGAGCCACCTATCAGTTTATCTGGAAACATCTACCTTGAATCTTTTCCATTGGCATTAAATTACTTGTACCATGATCTGGCTGAATACTCAATTCTGTCTCCAATATTTCCTGACATGGAAATTCCTGTAAAAATGTCTGCTCACCATTCTAAATGAAAATGTTGGCTCTGAACATACAGTAGATTTGAAGTGGGTAACAATAGCAATGCTATTTGCTACGTCTAATGTAGGATCAAGCTACATATTTACTGTTTGTCAATGAGACAAAGTGTTGTTGGCTTTGAGTCTTGCTTACACGTTAGCTTCTGGGCTCGTGGCTGAACCAAAGGCTTCTGTGAATCTATGTCATATCATGTCTAAGGTTCATCACTGTTTCTGGAGCGATGAACGATGTTTTATGACTTTAGAAGCCTATGGGAAGGTAGTGATTGTTGTAAAAATGAGTCTAACACTGTAGTCTAGGATTTTATTATGGAGGGGGTCTCAACTGGTACAGAAAAAATTTGAGAGCCACATTTTGTGGGTAAAGACAGTCGGTGTGGCTGCCAGATGAGATAATCTGAGGTATGGTTGTGGAAAAAGCTTTGATTTTATTTGCAGAAGCATGAAAATATAAATTCATTGTACCACGGTATAAGAAAGGATAATGCCCTTTGAGGTATCTATAATCAGGAATTCATTCCTGACACCCCATCAGACATCATCCCTTACTTATACAGTGCCCACAGAGATGTCTGAGCTCTGAATAGCTAGGAGGTGTGGATTAGCTGCGCCAGTACACTACTGTTACTTTGATATAACACAAAAAAAGCAACAATTTCCAAAGCCCTTTAGGAATATTCATAATAAGGTGTACTGGTACTGTAATACTGAAAGTTCAGTCCATCCTACATGAAAAAGCAAAAAAAAAAATAAGAGTCTAAAAAAGAGATTGATATCTTCTTAGTGAGAAACACAAAAAATATAGATTTCAAAAACTGATCATCTTTGAGGTAATCGGGAAGTTCAGATCAACTAATGATAGGAAGAGAACTTAAATAAAATAAGACTAACCATGGTGAATCACCAACACCACACAGTAATTAAAATATGTTGATAATTCATTGGTACGCATGAGTGAGTGTTTAAACATTTCTATCAACACAAATCAAACCAGAACAGGACTAACTCTGGAACCAGAAAATGTCAATATCCATTCTCTTTAGCTGTTTTCTTCCAATGCATGAGACAGAAATCTCAGGAAGTGCATTTTAATATGCTTAAAACAGGAGAGCAAGATCCATATGAATGTATTTGAAAATGAACAACTGATTTCAGTTTGGTAATTTTTGACATTTTTTTTTGTTGCCAAGTGATGGCAGCACAGTGGTGTGGTGGTTAGCACTGACGCCTCTCAGCAAGAACCTCCAGCTTCCTCCCACTGTCCAAAGACATGCTTGTTAGATTCATTGGTGATTCTAAATTGGCCGTAGGTGTGAATGCAGTGTGAATGGTTGTCTGTCTCTCTGTGTTAGCCCTGCCATAGACTGGAGATCTGTCCAGGGTGTACCCCACCTCTCGCCCAGTGACAGCTTGGATAGACTCCAGGCCCCCCGCGACCCTCCAGAGGACAAGTGGTTACAGAAAATGAATGAATGAATGAATGAATGTTGCCAAGTGAGCATAAGCAGAATTTGACCCAGTTTGATTCGATTCCAGGGAGGAAAACCACCTGATCTGAACCAGTGGTGTTAAGCCCCCTTCCCCATTATGTCCATTACAATTATGGAATATACAACTTCTCCATCAGAGCCAATCAAATCTGACATTGGGTGTGAGGTGGGGTGTACCCTGTGTAGGTCAGCAGTCAGTCTATATTCACTTGTAATCGTTCAACTCTTTTGCCAACCACTAGGTCAACTACTCCATTTTTGTTTCATCATTTCAGTAGTGTTGCACAACATATGGTTTAATGAAGAATATTTCCTTCATATAAATCAGTGCACTTTCAGATTTACATTTAGCCTTATAAGCAATTTTTCCACAAAGGGAGGTGAGTTCTAATACTATGATACTTTATTCAGTAGTAGATATGTAATAGTGTTGTGGTATGCATGATGAAGTTTATGTTATACAGTATAGTTTCTTCAATACTTAATTTAGGTGTCTGTCTGTAACCACTGAAAGTAACACGGTCTCTCTCTGTAAAGATAAACCAAAAGATTACAAAAATCTAATTATCTTCTACCACGTTTATAATGACAGCACTTAAATAATTCACTCAAGTGCTGCTTTAGGTGATTGGCAGCAGAAATAAAAGACTAAAACTTGACAAAAAAAGATGAATGTTGAACATGATGGTTCATAACCAACTGTTTGTGAAGATATTACTGATCATCTCTGAAAACATTTCCGTTTGCTCAATTACGACTCAAATTATTTGCCAACTGTAGAAAGTCTACTGTCATTTCTGTCATAGTTTGATTTCATTAGAGAACTTTCACTTCTTCTAGTCAGTTTTCTCTGACAAATGCCGGGGTAGTAGCTGCGTGAGGAAACCAAGTCATTAAGCTGTTATGCACAATATTCAGAAATTTGGTATTTGTTTAAAAAAATAAAAAAATAAATAAATGTTGCTGTCACCAACATATAATCCAGAAAAAAACCTACAGCCTACACTCCATTAGCTCATTAATGGGTAATGGTTGTGTAAGGTAACTATAGGTCAGCTCCTCTTTTATCATATAGTCAAATTGGTACCATTTCAGTTGCTGAAAATTAGCTGTTAGCGTCTCCTGTTGGAGTTGTAGCCATGTCTGCACAGACAGCTGAATGTACATGGCTATTACACACCACATCCTGTAATTTTGAAGCGTTTGAAATCCCATCTGTAGCACGTGTAGCTTGCATTACCAGGAACCATGGGGAATATTAGATCCCCACCATTCCTCCTAATGTCAATCCCATCTGAATCGTGCTCTTGTAGATCATGGCTAAAAAAATCCCGTGTTTGCATTCCAGTCAGTGAGAAAACCCACTAAAATCAAAGGGGTTTATACTTTAGAAACCTCCCACTTTGTGAGAATTGTCCTGTATTTTAGTGGGTGATTGTAAAATTTACCCTGAAGACGACACTGTTAGAAATTAGGTCAAAACATTTGGACAAGGAATTTTCACCTAGAAATATATGAACCACACTTTGAAGTGGATGTTCTGTTCTGTGCCAGATGGGCCGCTACAGACAGACCAATAAACCAGAATTACCTTCTATAGCCCTCAATGAAAAAAAACAAAAAACAAAACACATTCATACTTACAATTTATGAGACTTTTTCCTTAAAACATTGACACATTAACTCAGATTCACAATATTAGCTAAAAATTCTTTAATTTTCCTGGAGTCTTACATCTACACGGAGCTGTAGAGTTGTGAGGTTGCGGCTAATGAGAGAGGCTGGGGTGAAATGGGAGCGGGTTGTCTGATAAAGCTCCCGCTAAAATAAAATGACAACAAAGAGAATCACTACCTTGATTTCAGTTGTTGTCCTTAGAGTGCAGTCACTGTTTATGCATGATTAACAGACCTGCTAATTCAATTAGTGTAACAAGTCATGGTATTTTCCCTTACACTCAATTGTTTCTAATGTGCTAATGATGCATTTACATTGTTAATTCAAGATACTTTTTCATGTTCAGCATATAAATGACTCCTTTAGGATTGAGAGCAGTCTGTTGTCATTAATGTTGTTAGGATACGCCGCTCGTATTAGTGCTGGCGTTGACTCATTACTCGACACCATAATGGACCTGCTAATGCATGTAGTTATTAATACAATGAGGTGTAATTGTGTCCAGTTTGTGATAACCTACATTGTTCTTGTGTTAACATGGCTGTTTCATGTTTTAAGTGCAGTCTACATGACAGATCACAGAACAGTTGGTGATCTCAGCCACTGTAATGCATACAGTGACACTGAAACATTGAAACCAGTTTAGGAATAATGCAGCTCAGATGAAGACAGAAAATATAGTTGTCTACCTTCTAAACTCAATTCACTCAACTGCTATAAATACAGCGGACCTTCTTTTTTCTCTTTTGTGTTGTTAGTGGTGGTCTTTAGGTCCTGTGGGTTGAGGGGAGGGGACTCTGGATCAGGCTTGTTCCAGTGCATCCCACAGATACTTGATCAGTTGATCAGGGATCTAGTGAATTTGGAGGCCAGGTCAACACCTTGTGCTGTTTTACATGTTTTTTTGAATTGTTCCTAAACCGTTTTTGTGTGTGTGTCTGTGTCAGGCTGCATCCTGCTGGGGATAGCTGCTGCCATCAAAGAGTGTCATTGCTATGGGGTGGGGGTGCCTGGTCTGGTCTACGTGGGTGGTGCATGTGATATCCACATGAATCCCAGATGCAAAGGTTTCCCAGCAGAACATCGCATTGTCACAAGATGGTTTTAATGTTGTGGCTGAACGGTTTATAGATACATGTAGAGCATATACGTGTTCAGTGATGCTCACCAATCGCAGCACACCACACATATTAGCATTTTGACATTACAGACGGTATCACACTGCTCCATTGTTTGTCCATATTCTCGTTTTCATGTGTCGTACTAAAGAAAAAGCACGCAAATTAAGAAACACATGCACTGCAGATACAACACAAGTGAAAATAGAAACGCAATGCAAGTAGCGTAAATAACAACGGAAATGTTTCAAAGAGACTGCAAAACATGATGGAAAGGGTCGGAACTTTAAAAAAATATTATTGTCGTCAATTTAATTGTGTATTTCATCAGATTATTGACTCAGCAAGCCAATAATAAGCAAAAGGCAGGTCATCCAATAAGGATGTTGAACAGTAAACTTAAAAAGTACATTTTAAAAGAATAACTTGTACATCAGCTCATTTCCAACATCACTGATGGGTAGTAAATAGAAGAGAGGTGAGAATACGTTTTGTTACGTGAATATGGACAGTTATTTTCCCTGGTACACTGCCACAGAGCTAGTCCAGAAGAGGTTTAATTTAGAAAGTACCAGCATGAATCTATCACTGAGCTGAAGACTGAGTGCAGCCACTGACAGAAAATTGTCTTCTTGCTCTCTGACAAAAGCCCATGTTTGACCCACAGTTCCTTTGCTCTGAGGAGGAGAACAGAGAACAGGATTGCATTACAAGTGGATATACTGTATGGTCTCCCTTTATGGTGGATTGTGCTGTTGCGTGAGAGACAGAGACAGCGTCTCTCACATGATGGACCGATGCATACATTAATGAGGGCGGATGATGTGCACATCATGTGCTTTCAGGTTCAACTTTGTGGGGCCCTAATGTGAAAGCGGAATAGTTCAGTGGACATGAAATTTTCATCATCTGCCATAAAGAAATCCTGCAAAGTAGCCATTAGACGGACAATTTTAATAAGGAAGAAAAAGTGGTTAAGTTGAGGCTCTGCCTGTAGAGGATTGAAGTGAAACTTTGAACGCAGTTTTTTTTTTTTTTTTTATGACCGGCACATACATTTATTATTGAATCTGTAGCCCACTGAGTTACTTTTGAAAGTCCATGTGGGATTTAGATGCTGTCACTGTTTGTGTTCCTGTGGGAATGCTGGTGTGATAGTGGAAGGAAGAGAAAGGATGCAGTGAAGATTTACCTGAAACTAGGAGAAACTGAAACTCAGGAGAACTGCATGTCGTACTTACTTATGTAGATCACATTGTGCGTACAGCTACTGAAAAAAGTCAAAAATATGGCTCCAAGTGTAGATGGGTACATAGAGACCCAACTACAGGGGGTGTAGAGGGTTGACATACTGGACAAATAATCTCTTCCTAAAGAAAAATCAGTTAATGAAAATGTGTATAATAAACACTAATACAAAGAACAATTATATCATAGTAGACTGGTGTAGACTGAATTCCTACCAAAAAGTCAGTCTGGTAACACTCCATTTGGATTTCATTATGGGGCCTGTTTCAACCAATACCAAGAAAAATACCTCTGAACACAGTTAAATAGTCTTACAACCAATCAGAGCAATTTACTTGTAAAAAATTCTACTCAGCGTTGCTCGGATGATGTGTATGACTAAGCTACTGTTCTACCAAACTCAATTAAATCTAATCCAATTAGTTTGGCCTGGAAGGGAAGATTTTTGCTGGAGCATAATCACTTTACAAGAGAATGACTCCAGACCAACTTTCCCTCACAAAAATGTTGTGGGTGGGGGATAGTTTCCTAGTTTCCATCATAATGCATAAATCCACATTCAAGCTGTGGAGCCATGAACATGACAATTTGCAGTAAAAGGCCGTCGGACAGATCAAAAACAGAACAGATTACTGCTCAATTGTACAAATGAAGATTTATGTGTTTCCTTTGGGACAAGCGACGTTAAAGTGTGCATGTCAATCAAATGTCAACGATCACACAATGAATTCAAAGAGACCAGGGATGAAGTTTGACAGTTTAAATAATGATGTTAAAATAGGATTACTGTTTATGTGCCTCATTGCTCTAGCTCATTTCAGACATTCAGTTACGTCAGACATTCAGTTTATGAAGCGATTTCATTATCATTGTTAACAATGCATATGAATGGAGCTGCTCAGAGTCAGCAGCACAGTGGAGTGGAAAGAGCCGCGCCGAGACGAGGGCTTTTGTACTTCTGATGTGACACACACCCTATAGAGTAATTAAGAGCACCGGCCAGCTCATTGATTAAGCTTCCCACTTGAGACCTCACACTGAAACAGCATCGAGGCAGCTCCGAAGGGGTTTGATCGAGCCAGCCAAGTTTGTGTATTGACAGTTAACAAAAATACAAGCTCGTCTTCTGTGTATCTGCGCCCCTTAGTTCAGCGGTAATGGACTGCACAAAAATTAATAACAGGGGGAGCGGGTTGCAGAAATGGTGACGCTGCACAGATCTGCGACCTGTGTCACCTTTTCAGCAGAGCGGGGTCAAGGCCGAGCACATGGGCTAAAGCACAACTCCCGGCTGACCAGACCTTTGCCGCCTGTCATTCCCTGTGTTCCATTTCCTGCTTATATTTATGTTATGCCTATTTAAATAAAGGAAATATACTAAATCTAAATTTAAAAAATTAGTGTGACGAAGTAAAACAGTCTCTAATGGCTTTAAAGTCATTTTGCACTGTTATTATTATTTTAAGATATTACAGGGGGGCAAATGTAGTGTTTTTCCTCACTTATTGTTTTAATATATATAAATAAAACTATTCAGAAATGGCTGCACCATAAATCTCATAACCAGACTGAAAATACACAGGAAGACTGTAGTAATAATTAAAAAAAAAAAAAAAAAACATCAGCGTAACAACAGAGGTTGTAATACACGGTAACAACACTGATGCTGTCGCTACAGAAATATTGCAGCACGATGACAATAGATGTGAGAGGGAACATATAATGCCAGAAGCTTCTTCATTACATAGACAGAATAAGTTGCCACCGTTTCAATGGAAACAAACATTGCTTTGGGCCCCTTTGTAAACAGCACACAGCTGCTATTTCGAGTGATGGGAGCTCCACCTTGTCACAACAATTCCCTTAAAGAGGAACAGTTTAATGTCAACAATATTTTCTCCATCTGCCTGCTCATGAAAACCTTCCAATCCACAGGGAAAAATGTTTCTCCTTATTCCAAGAGGAATGGCACAATAGAGGGAAGATGAACCGGTAACATCAAGCGCGGGTTGCAGTCGTAGGCGCCGTATTAACCATGCCGGAACGAGAGCTTTTTGGTGGCACACATCTATCTGTTCACATTTGCGCTTTTCAAAGAGGTGTCATGGCTTCCGTTATTTCAAAATTTCGATGCAATTTTCACAAGGAACTCCTGCGAGCGCCGTGCCAGCTGACTGATTTGCATTGGCCACTTCTTCTAAGGAAGTTTGATCACTCTGTGGTAATCTGATTTGGAGAGATCCATCCAGTTTGCGCTGATAATGAGACAGCTTGACGGGGAGACCAGTGGCAATTACTTTTCAAGACGTGTAGTCTAATTAGACAAGGTTACATATTTCAGTTGCACCAGTCGTGCTGGATGTCTTACTCTTGTTTTTTACGAGACAGAACTCAGTGCAGTGCACAGCTGATCCACTGTCTCTGGCATTGTTTTCTGCTATTCTGCAATTAATTTTTTTTCAACTTACATAACCACCTTTCTGCGGTATTTGTGCACCAGTCTATGTTAAATCTTATTTGTGTCTGGGAGCAGCTGATCGCCCTGAGGCTGGGAGCGGGCCCGGGGCAAAGAGTCTAGCAACCACAATGGAGAGGAACGAGTGCAGAGGTGAAGGTGAGACTGTCAGAAAGGAAATTTAATGCCCATCTTCCATCGTCGTCATGGGGAAAGTGAGATCGCTGGCAAGGAAGATGGATGATCGCGTTGCCAGGAATATCAGCAATCCGCCTTAATGTGCGTCATCGAGACACAGCTTCTGGGGAATAAACCAGACTCTACTGTGGCCGTTCGGAGGCTTTTCAGCCTTAGTTCCCTCCTCTTACAACACGAGGAAAGAAACAAAGCGTGAAATTGCAGAAGTATCTGTTCCGTATGACCAAGAGTGGAAAACCAACAGGACAAAGTGGGCAAATAACCTGAACTTTAAACTTTCACTATCAAAACATATCCCAACATACCATCTATAGTCAGCAGTGGCAAAGACTCTGTTCCAGTTTGTGAAATTACTTTTATAATTTATACATCCTTTCCTCCTGTGTTCTCTGGCCTGTGACCTGAAATCAATTGAGGTTTGTCATCTTTAAATTTTTTCCTGTGAGTAAAATGCATCTCAGGGGAGACGAAGGGCCAGAACAGAGCACCGGTGCTGTCTGCTATGTAAGTCACATGCAAATTCTCTACTTTCACAGCTGACACAAGCTGTTCCATTTGTGGTCAGCACTCTGTGTTTTGTACAATATGCTTGCAAACACTTGAGAAAAGCTTACTTAATCAAAACTGCTTAAACGAATCTGCTGGGTCACTGTCATGGCAGTTTTCTAGATGGCCGCTGTCCAAGGTACTGAAGTCTCAGTTTGCCTGTGGTTTGTGACAGTGGGAATAGAGTTGTTGTTTGTTTGTTTTTTTTGCTGTGTGTGTATGTCTGAAAAAGTAAATTTAAACGTCAATTAGCGCTTTCCTGTTAAGTGGAAACTTTTCATCATTCATTTGAAATAAAAAAAAAAAAACATTTGCTGAGTAAGAAAGCAATATGGCAGAGGACAAACATTGTATTACAAACTCAGGGCAGTGTACCATGGCATTAGTAGGGTATATTTGGTATTTTAGAGTTATAGATCAATGATACCTAAAGTCAATAGAATACGATACGATACGATACGATATGATACGGTACGATGCGATGCGATGCGATGCGATACAACCTTAATAAATAAGTTACCAGCCTTCACCCATGAGTGTCTCTAGATCTTCTCTACTGCTCACTCCTCTCGATCTACTCAGTGGTCCCTGATAAAGAATTGTTGTTGAGCCCTTTTCACTCTGGCACCCAGAAACCAACTAGTGTTACAGCTGAAATGATAAACTGTTCAGTCATTTAAGAGAAAATTCATCTGTAGCAGTTTTGACAACTAAATGAATGCTGTTGTTTTTTAAGCTGCCAAAAATCCACATTCACGTGTGACTATTTTTGTTACCAATTATTATTATATTATTAAACTATAACTGTTAAAAAAGGCAATAACATTCCCCTCTAGCATAGAGGAGCTGCATATCTAGAATAAAGTACCTGCATTCCACCAAAGAAAGAGCCTTACTGTCAAGTCTGAGTAACACTAGATATAGATTAGCTGATAGCATCGCTGGCACCCTTCAGCAAATAAACGAATCATGTCATTCACACAGTAGTAGAGTAAATCTGTAATAAAAAGATTCTGTGAGGTGTTATTATTAAAGCCTCTTTACTTATGACCTTTTGAATCGTGACTTCAGATCAGACAGGTATGCAGGTTAATTGGAGGAAAGGTCAGGTAACTGCAACCGTGATGTAATTCAACCCAAAGTAATGTCCTATTTATTCTGCCTGTCAGTGACTCCATCAGACATAACCTAAAAATACCAGGTCTCACAATGAGAGCTGAAGATCTACAGTTGGCATTTTATACTGTCTCATAATACTATAAGAGAAAATATATGTGTATACTAGGCTTGAGCACATAAATTCCAGTACATACACCGATCAGTCATAACATTATGATTGTGTAGGTCTCCCCTGTGCCTCCAAAGCAGTTGTGACTCATCAGAGAATGGACATGGGCCTTCTGAGGGTGTCCTGTGGTGTCTGGCAACAAGATGTTGTTAGTGGGGGCCTTTGGGTCCTATGGGTCGAGGGGAGGGACCTCTTTGGATCAGAGTTGTTCTAGTGCATCCCACAGATACTTTTAAGTGGTCATAATGTTATACCTGATCGGTGTATTACCTTGTAATATCTCAGTCATGTTATGCATCCTAAACAAAAAGAGGAGGCAGACATACTGTACAGTAATAACATAGCATTGACATATTATTACATAAGCTTTTGAAGTGCAGCAGATCTGTTAGCCCAACTTGCAATTACAGAAATTACATCTGCATTTAAAATCCAAAGAAATATTTTTTAATACTAATCAAATAAAGCACAGTTAACACAGTGGATGCCTGCACACATCATGCCTGTTAATCCGTCTTGAACAAAAGCTGGCCCAGGGTCAAACCCAACTCCTGCTCATTCTTCCTATTCGACTTATTGAAATAACTATATGCACTGCAAAGTAAAGAAAATAATTACTGTTGTAAAAAAAAAAAGAAAAATGTGCATCTACTGTATGTAAACCATGAATTATCTTGACACAAACACATTGAAACCTTTCTCATATAACATATTATGTGTATTTGTGCTACCCCCTGAAGCTGTCAACCCATCATAAATGGTGCATACTTTTAAGTTGCTTGTCATCCATATAACATTTGAAGACCAACCGCAGTAATCAGCAGCTGCCTCCTCTTGAGCAGTTCAGATGCACCCAGTGTGAGGCCTGCTCAGATATGAAAATAGTATGGAGATTTACAGAAATTTGCAATATTTAATTGGAGTTTGTGTGCATCTCTGTGTATGTCTCTGTATCTGCTGGCAATGTGCCTCGCAAAATTAAAGGGAAATTCTTTGATCTGCTATAAGATTTGAATAGTGGAGATTTAATATTTAAAATTCTTCTGCAGTGTCACTTTGATCTCCGAAATGATTAATAGGGGTTTGTTATAGAAAATACACTAAACGGATGTGGGAGAGCCAACCCACTGTAATTGTGAGTTGTCTCGCAGAGTGAGGGTAAATTACACATTTTAAAGTAACAGGGTAAACAGTTCATTTGAATTTCATTTTATTCTTTTATGTTTAATGAGACAAGAAGACAGAGAGTGACTTCAAACACCCCAATCTAAAGTGGAAAAGATTTTCTCCATGAGAGAATGACACTTGGAAGGGAAAAGTGCTTTCATCGTTTATCATGATGATTAGGAAGAGGAGGCTCTTTGTCTCCCGTCTCTGCCTTTTCCTAGCACGAAGTGGAAGAACTTGGCCAACACCCGAGAAAGCAACAACACCAAATAATGCTGATAGTGATAACAGGGACTGCTGATTGTGTGATGCTCTCCTTGCAGCAGAGCGTAGTGAAACCACCTGCATTAATAAGAATACACTGTGCAACACCTTGAGAGTAGTAGAACATTTGACATTGACATTTTGATCTAATCTTTTCAACCTGTTTAGTTTCTGGGAGCAGGTTTTTCATAGAAATACACTGGTGCAAGCAAATATATAATAACTGAAAAAACAGTTGCCTTGGCCCAGATAACCGTGGCAGCTTCACCAATGCAAAATCTTGGTATTTTTAAAAAGGAGTTTTCAATATCAGACAGAAACAGACAAAAGCATTGCAAGTGTAATTAGTATGTACATCACCTCGAGAGTAGTCTACTCTGATGTGTTAATCCCTCTTTTTTCATTCCTAAAGTTACAGTTGATGTTTAATCTGAAAGTATTTTCACTCGTTAAAATGAGAGTGGTGATTACTAAACACTGTGCTCTTGAACTCCGACAGGGACCGACAAAAGAAGGCTTCTCCTAATGTTAGTATTTATTAAAATGCAGTTTTATTAAAACTGACATTGGTATGAGACAACAGGAAGCATGAAACCGTGGGTTTTATTTACTCAACAAATGCAAAAACAATCAAACTGCAAATTTAAGTAGGCCTATAAAAGAGGCCAACATGATATAACCATGCCCAGATTTACAGCAACAGAACTAGGTGTAAACTGAACAAACTGACCTGACACAAGGGCACACAAATCACAATCAAACCCAATGAAACACATAAGTGTATACGAATTAACGTGAACTAAATACAAAGTAAACCCAGCTACACTAAAATTTCCCCCATGCCATGTCAGCACATGGTACAGTCTGATGAGCTTTTTAGGCAGGGTTCACCCTCACCAGGAAGGACACCATGGCCAGGTAACACAAAGAAACAAAAAAATAAAGATGAATACATCAAACATAGCAACGTCATAACGTCAATGTGCCCACTTCATTTAATGGTATATGGTTAGAAAGCAAATGAAAACCTAATTTAAGCAAACTGTACAGTTAAATAACTTGAGTATTAAGCGTGGTTGACTGCAAACAAAATTAAAGTGGTGACTATGTTGGCTTTGGTGATTTTACCACGTGGTGGCTGTGTCCATCTGGATCCCTATCTTTTAATGCGTTTGACATACATGAGGGTGGGACAGTGGTGTGGTTGTTAGCACGGATTCCTCACAGCAAGAAGGTTCTGGGTTTGAATCCATCGGCCGACTGGCGTCTTTCTGTGTGGAGTTTGCATGTTCTCCCTGTGTCTGTGCAGGTTCTCACTAGGTACTCCGGCTTCCTTCTACTATCCAAAGACATGTTCATTAGGTTTATTGGTGGTATTCTAAAACGGCCGTAGGTGTGCATGGGAATGGTTGTCTGTCTTTGTGTTAGCCCTGCGATAGACTGGCGACCTGTCCAGGGTGTACCCCACCTCTCACCCAGTGACAGCTGGAACAGGCTCCTGCCCCCCTGCGACCCTCCAGAGGACAAGCGGAATGAATGAATGAATGACATACATGGGGTTCACTAAATCAGCATGTCACGCATGTCATGCAAACATAAGTCTCATAACTGAGTTGGTAGTATATGCTGCCGTGCATATAGAATACATGAAGAGACTTATTTTGTGTAGAAACATGACTGTATGGACCAGCAACAACCTGAATATAGCCCATCAGTGCTACGTGCATTTCAATGGTTGCGTGTTCACTTATCGATATAAATACTGAAGTGCATTTGAACTGTAATGCAACCAGCACATCATCAGAGTCTATGAATATTTGAACTGAACTGTCAAAGCATATTTAAATCTGTGATAATAATTTCCACCTCTAGGTTTGAGTACATTTCTGATTTATTTCGACCTGGCATATTTCCCATTAATGTCACCCTCGTGACACTATGGGTCATGCTAACGTTGCACTTGTCACCTCTGTTGATATCAGTCGCACAAAACGGCACACATCCGGGCAACTAGCCAACTTTCCCTAAATTTAAGTTTCAAAAAATGAAATTTGCATGAATTATTTGAAGTTTAGCAAACCCAGTTGTCTGGGCGCCCCTTGAACCGAGGTCGGTTTTCCGGCATGTCGGCCCATTTCTC
The DNA here is from genome assembly GCF_963514085.1 of Chelon labrosus. Lineage (NCBI taxonomy): Eukaryota > Metazoa > Chordata > Actinopteri > Mugiliformes > Mugilidae > Chelon > Chelon labrosus. Next base: position 22,604,403 of record NC_140343.1, on the reverse strand, counting down.
TCCACATCAGTTCTCATCTCTCTTTACTATAGCCAATCAAATAAAGGCAAACCAGGGCAAAAAGCAACAACTCTCAGTTATTTTAAGTTTGTTTTCAGTCGGACCAAAGGTAACCGCAGAATACCATTTTGCAAATGGCACTGGGGGCATCCTCCCAGCGTAGTTTGCCTGTTGACCTCATCATCCCGTATATTCATCTGCCCATGGCAGTTTAAATTGAAATTCATGACGCTATCAGCTTCAGTGCTAGTACTGAATGAGTTTTCCTTTTTTATGTTAGCATAAAGAAATGCCACTAAATAGCCAATAAACACAAATACCACCTTCCAGACACTTTGAATACCCAGTTATTTTGTAATGCTACTGCCCCTTACACACCCGTTAAGTTAGGCTGCTAAACAGACTCGACGGTCACTGCATATGGGCGGGGTTTAGTGAAAACAGAGAAAATGGTAAGCATTAATCTTCCTTTAGATGTTTCAACAAACTTGTTAAAAATAAAATGATAATAATATTCTGACAGTTGTATTCTGTAACTACACATTTTAATTTCTTCCACAAATCAGTATCACTGATCTTACCAGTGGAGTGGAAATCTGCTGGACGTAGGTTTGAGTCAGTGATTACATTAATGTGGTATTTGCTTTGAATTAATGTTTAATTCATCCCCGTCGTATTTAAATTCATTAGCATGTCGGCGAATAGAATAATTGCGTCCGGTTCGTCCTCTAATGCTTCAGCGACTCTGCCCATTGGAATATAATAGCCTTTTAAACTGTGCATTAAATTTGAGTTGCTCTCTTTAAAATGCAATGCTCTTTTTTCCCCCTCTTATAAATATTCAAAGTAAGATTGCTGAAAATAAATATGGTACGTACAGTCACTCTGTCACATGAATGTTTCATTTATGTAAAGAAGAAGTGAAACAAGGCCGTTAATACTCTTCCACCACTTTGAGCTGTGCCTAAAATTAACATTGACAGAAATGCAATCTATTTCTAATTAGTTTCAGTCTGTTTTTTTTATTATTTTAATCATGAGAGGAATCATACCAACCACTGAACACATTTCCTACCCACCTCAGCGTCCAACCTTCACTTGACCTTTCATCACGAAACACACTTTTTATGCTCTTTTTCTCAACTGTTTTCCTCAATAAACACATAAACGCATCTCAGCTGGAGCGGACACGGCGGGTGAGTGTGTGCCTCTGTGCACATGCGTGTGTGTGCATTGTTCTTAATGGCAGCCACAGGTCAGTGAAGATGCGTCTTCAAAAGCTGTTGTCGGTGGCTGACAGGTGACCTACTGGACCATGAACTGCCTGTCTAACATTTCGAGACGCGTACCAACCGGTGTTTCCAATTGTTGTGGCACGCTGCGAGAGAGCCACCTGCTCACAGACCACAGTGATCAATGAAGATGATTTATTTTTTTATTTTTTATTTTTTTAGTGACACAACTCGAAAGAGGTGGTATTGACATTTGAGTCTGGGGCATGAATCGATAGCAACCAGTCAAGCCGTCTGACTGAGCAAAACCCATAAACGTCGAGGCCTCTTGTAGTGGTTGGAGGATTGATTGATTGTGGGAAAGGCAAATATTAAGGGAGGGTGTCAATCCCTGTTTTCCTGCATTTCCAAGCATTGTGTGAGAGCAGAAATGTGGAAAAAAAGAAAGACTGAGGAAAATAATGTATTAATGATCCTTTAGGAGATGGGTCTTAAAAGGCAAAAAGGGAGTGGTGTAAATTGCATTACTGTACAGAAAAGGGCCGGCTATGTTATCCGTCTCCGTGCACAGCTATGCCCTCCTCGGCTGCCTTTGCCTTTCTTGTCAATATCATCCCCTCACTAAGTAAAAGCCACTGACAGCTCTGATTTAGTCATTGTGCCTCTCAAAGTATGTTTCCACACTAATCAAAATGACTCTCTGTTAAATAAAGCATGAAAAAAGCTTTTCCATGAACAGTGTGCTGAAGCGGAAGTCATCTTCCCAGTAACGCTAGATGATTAATCAACAGATTGGGTTCTGCTCAGCATTGCAATTCCCTCCTGCTGCACTCACTTCAACCTAAATGTTAGATAAAAAAAATTAGTTTATTTTTTTTTTTTAAGTGAAATTCAAAGACTTATTAAGATTTATTTGAGTTTAAAAAAAAAAAAAAAAAGCTGAGACCTGCCACAACATATGAATGAGATTTCCTGGCTCGGACTGTCAGCATGGTTAGTAAATGGTTTTAAAGTCAGCGGGGGGGTTGACACTGTGCATGCCAGATTGCGGTCTGAACGGAAACTTGGCACCCATCGGTGCATACCTTCGCTTAACAGGGTGTGGCAGGTGGCTCTCTGCGCTCGCCATGCGGTTTATGGGTCAGTCAGTGATGAAATGTAGCATAAAATCGTGTGGATTCTTGGTTAGAAGCTGTTGTGACAGGAAGGACGCACAAAACAAGCATTACCCGTCATCACAGAGGGGATTACTGGCTTGGTAATTATCACTCATTGTGGTGTACTGTAAAAACCTCCATAGAGTCCATGTCAGCTGTGTGGCTAGAGATAATAGTTATTTTTTATGAAATTGATTTTTCTCTGTTTTCTGCTTGTTTACTGTAGCATGAGAGAGGTAAAGGGCAAATTTTCAGAAATAGAATCATCCCTGTCTTTTTCTGCTCACTGCGTGAAAATAGTATTGATTAATGGTCATCGCCCCTTTTTCCACGCAGAATGATGTAAAGACCCTGTCACTTACCATCACCTTCCCCGAGAATGTGTTCCATCAATCCCACAGCCAAGCCAGGCAAGCAGTGGCAGGTGGCACATATTTCACCTGCCCAGGCAAAATGGGCCAGTAAGTGGGACAAGGCAGAGAGACAAAAGTGACACATGCGAAGGTGACAGCTTTTCACACCTGGGAATAATGGTTTTGATAGTCGTCCTGCTTGTTTCACTGCTGTGGACTGGACGGAGACCAAAAATGTGTGATAATATACACAATTAGCTCATAGCGCAAAAAGACCCAGGGCCTTCACAAGCCGGGGCAAATCTAAAGCGTGACGGCTCAGTCGCGGCCCAATGCTGAAAGAATATACCATGTTTTGACACATCAAGGATACAATTATTGGACCCTAAAGCTAAGCTTGTCCACACATGCACCCCATCAGTTAGACAGTGAATAGTTGTTGGAGCGCTGCAGCTAATATCCACATCATAAGAACACTGCCATGCAAGCTCCATCTGACGTCCATGTCTATAAAATGCTGAAAAGAACTCACCATTGCAGAACACACATACCTACAGTATATATATACATATATGTGTGATATCCCTGTCTTGTCTGTTTTATGTCAGCTGATATTACACATGTGCAGCAGCTTCAAAAGTAAATCAGTGTTAATATCACTTTGGATGTCCAATTTATTCTGTCGCTGTTTTCCTCTCCCTTGTGTTTTGTAAAGGGAAAAAAAAAAGTCTCTTCAGCAGAGAAGCCTCGCCAATTTATGTGTCATTATCACAGCGAGTGCACGCAGAGCTATTTTTGTTTTTCATCTGACCATGTTGACACGCTCGCCACATTAACGTCCCACAGTGGAGCTGCAGCTTGACAGGATAGAGGACACGTAGGAGCGTGACGGGACGTTTTGATCATCTCCATGGTATATTATCTGCGTAGTGTTCTTGCAGATTGCCAAGACGGGACTAAAGTTGCACTGCTCGCTCTCTGTAGGGCATCCCATACGACGCTTCGGCTTCTTACCGGCTCATCTGCAGTACTTCCTGGCAAACACGGCGATTGGCCCTGAAAGAGAATGAAATGGGAAGAAATCAATAAAATCATGCTGCTAATAAGGTGAGAGGAGGATTAAATATACATGGTAAACCCCACATTTGAAAATTAATGGTGTCCTGAAGCCACACTCAGCAGAAATTACCTTAAAGTTGAATAGAACCAGAATACATCATTATCAGCGGGAATTAAGATTTTTTTTAAATCTAAAATGTGTATTTTTATAACACATAAGCTCAGCAGATTTAGCCAAATATTGGGTGAGGTTGTAGCAGAGGAGATAGCCAGGCCATGAAACAACAGCTGAGCATTCAATCCAGCTCTTCTTTATGCTGTTTATGGGGAGTACACAAAGTGGAACAGGACATGCGTTTGGTTAAAGCTCCAAATTCACAAGTTGTTCCATATCAGAGAATACGCTCATTCATGGACATTTTACCCGTCTGTCTTCAGGTCAGTCCTGTTGTCTTTCTGTTTCTGCCCCATCCTCCGTTTGATTTAGTTTGTTGTCTTCAGACTCCTGTTACATAATAAATGGCCAGTAATCAAACTGGAATGACTCATAATGATCCACGTGATAATCTGCCATCACATCCAAAAAACAAAGCAGAAACAAGGGCAGCTGGTCTTGTTTGGTATCTTGAAGACATTTCGCCCCTCATCCAAGTAGCTTCTTCAGTTCTAAAAGGTTGGTGTTATCATGTTATCATGATGAATCTGCAAATTAATGATCAGATTAACGATCAACACCGATGTTCTGTTGACAATGTCACAGAGGGGAGTGGACCTCCAATGGGGCCACTCAGCCAGCTCCTGCCCACCGTCCCGCTTAGGAGTCAGGCTTCAGCCTGGAGCCTACCCGCCTCGGTTATATAGACAACGGAACATCGGTGTTGGCTAGGACGTACCGCTGAATCCATTATAGAAAATAAAAGCCAGTAAATAACGCCTCCATGGCAATTGTGAGAAACAGAAATAAATAACCGCTGATACTTTAAGTGTTTTTTTTATATGGATCATATCTCTTATGGTGAATAGGAGCAGTGGTTAATATTTTTAAGGAGGAAATGGCAGTTCACCATTGCATTTCAGTAACTGTTATTATTATTATTATTGGCAGATTACGGAGTCAATGGCAGACCAAACCCAACCTTCTGTTTCTCAAGGCCTCAAAAAGCTGAGTTGGATAATTAAACTGTCACAACATGGGTCCTTTCTACTTGTTCTTCTACCACAACACTTGCCTTCCCTTCCTGTGGTTTAATTTATCTGGACAGGGGGCAGCGCTGGTGAGCAGGCTGGGCCGGCTTCCAGCTTGACTGAGAAGCTAGACTGATGCAGTGGCTGGAAGAGTTCAGAGGTTGGGGTGAAAAGGTAGAGCCATCAGGGATGAGCCGGGTCAAGTTATTTAAGTCAATATTGCTCACCCTGTCTGACAGCCACATAACACCTTCCTGATCCACAAGGCCAGTGGACAAAGGAGGCAGCGTGCGTGTCTCATCAGCGAGGGATTGTAGGCTTCGGCTGCTGTAGAACGGCTGGAGGGGCAGAGGCATGTGTCCGAGGGTCCCTGCAGAGCAGGCATTACAATGAAGGACTCACTGTTGTTGACCTAGCCCCGGGCCACGTGTGTCACTAGCATAGCCATCAATACCACCATGTCATCACATTTGCACTTCAAAAAAAAAAAGAAGCACAATTCCATTGACTCAATGGTCATTCTTGGCATCTCTTCTTCATAAATAATTGAATTCAAAGATGTTTTTTTTTTTTTGTTTTTTTTTTACTATTTTTTTCATTTAAATTGATTTCTGTGGTAGAGTATGAATTTAGAAACTGAATTTAAATGGTTAATGGATGATATAAAGATACATAAAGTAAGTTTCCATCCAAAAGAACAGTTTCTCTAATTCACAATCCAAATTTAAACCTCATTTCCAGAAAAAACAAATATGCATTTAATACATTTCCCACCTCTGATGTCGTTATGCACGGGAATCATGCATCAGTCAAGAGCTTATGGTTCTAAATCTCCACAAGTTAAGCCGTTGCAGAAGAAAAAACTTGCAGCAACTGAAAACATGTGGGTTTCTTTTCAGTTTTTCTGTTTTAGCCAAATTTTAGTCTTCTTCTGGAACCGAACCTGCTTCCATTGCATTTTTTTCTAAATTTTATTTGCAGTATTTAGACTTTTTATTTTCAGTGTTTCTACATTTTTATGCATGAAATGACCGTGGAGTGAAATGTTTACCCAATTACACTCACATTTGCACGTACATTTTTGACATGAAACGCATTTGTTTAGCAGTAGATTTGTGACATGCATCCAGTACCTTGTGGTATGGTCATATACTGGACGCACTCTCTGTCTATGGGATGTAGTAATGGTGGCAGGCTCTGCACACACTATGTGCCCTCAGAGCCCTTATGTAGGGTCAATCGTCCCAGCTCTTGCCAAGCTTATAAAATGTCCCTTATCAATATTTTAGCACATCAATTGTAACCCTTGGTAAACACATCTCTTGAAAAGTAAATTATTAGTGGACACAGTCACATGGGGATTGACTGTCTGGGACGCTGTCAAGGCTTTTTCTCTTGTGTTTGCTCTTTCTCACACACGCTGTCAATTCCATCTTTGAGTGGGGGACAACAGAATTCAGCAAAAGCTCTTGTTGAGGATTTTCCAAACTAAACAATGCCCTGGGCATATTGTATTCTCAGGAGAACTGTTGGCCAAAGTAAGACATGCTTCAATTCCCAGAATACTGAACACTGAACAGTATAGTTAGACATCCATGTACTCAAAAGTGCATTTGAAGAATCAAAACCTTTGTAAATTTGGAAACAGTGAATTCTGGTAGGCAATCATATCATAGAGAGATGATTTCATATCTGCATGATGAATATAAACGAACGCTATTGGTTAGTTAGCTTAGTTTAGCCGAGTAACAGGAAAACAGCTCTTTGAAAAAGAGCAAATTATTATTTACCTGTTTGAGAAATGTGCTAGACTATTCCTTAGCCAGGAGCAGGAGCAGAGTGACCTTCTGGAGTCTAGATGCAGGAAACGGCATGTTTATTCATGACTACATGACACTGTTTTGGGGCATACACATTGGTGAGAAAACCGGCCTCAGAACATATTGGAAAAAGCGACATATCGTTCGTGTCAGCAGCTTGAAATAGCCAGTAGTTAAGTTTCATCGTGGCAGTACACATTAGGTGAGGTAACAAATCCCTGTTTAGACCTTGCAATAACATCTGTCCTGGCCTTGCAAGTGGCCAGCTTAAAGTACCCGTGGTCACACCTAATATTAAAATGCATCTCCACATGCGTCTCCAGCCAGCACTTGAGCTACCGATTTAAGTGATTGAGGAAAAGCACTACATGCAGTTCCTTATACATCAACATGTTCATATAAAAAATTAGCCACATGTCGATTTAATGACAGAATCACACATGTGGCTTTAGGTTTATTATTTGGTTAGTTAACAGCCAAAAAGACAAAATATTTTAAAAGGCTCTCATTACAAATGACCAGACATCACTTATGGGGCTTTTTCCTTTTCAGACGATCATTGTGTGTTTTTATTCTGAATGAATGAGGCAAAACGGCATTCATGCAAGACGTAATGCTAATCCTAGACCACCCCCAAATGCGTCCTGGGTGTGTTCACATACTTGCTTGGTCGGATTGCCCAGGACGGATGGTAAAGCAAGGTCCGAACAGGGGCAAAGTTAAAACACCCGACACAAATGAGCACTCTTTTCCAGTTTACTGTTTCATACTGATAGTCAACATTACTTTTCAATCATTACCATTCCTTAACCAAGTGTTTATTATTGTAACCATGGCAATGGGGGTCCACTAATTTGGGGATTTTTTTTGGGGGGGGAAACTGTTTCTATGACCATACCTAATCAAACAGAGATGGCAAATACATGTGTGCTGTATGTTTCCCTCTGGTAGAAGCACTAATTCAGGGGATGCTACACAGTGTGGGCCGTACACAGATGAACATGCCACCTATATAGTTGTTCAGGCTGGACGATTTGTCTGTAATTGTTAGAGATGCTGATAGAGTGATGCCATATCTAGCAGACGTAAGTGGTGCACCAATCTTCTCATCTACCTCTCAGCAAGATACAAGCCTTTTTTTCCCAAAATGTCAAACTACTCCTTTAAGAACGTAGTCAAGAATAAGTAGTCTTAAACAGTGTATTTAAATACAGGAACATAAACCCTCAGTTTTGTCAGTAGGTTCTGAAATGAAAGCCTTAGTCTAACAGCTCCATACAGTATACTCACATATTTGTCATAGCTCAGTTGTCTGTGCTGCCTGTTTGCACAATAAAGCAAACAGGAGAGTAATAAAACAGGTGAAAGCTGCAGCTGGTGGAAAAACCTGCAGAGCAAGAGAGCTTCATCCCACTGAGATGATGATATTCATCGATGTGTGAAGCTTCTCCGGGCAGTCGGAGGCATAGTTAGCACGCAGAAAGAGAAAATTAAGAAGAAAAAAAAAAGAAAAAAGAAAATTACCTTTTAATCTTAGAAAGACCTTAAAAACACAGATTATTGTTTCATAGACAGTCTTTGCCGACATAAAGTCCAGTGGTGCTGTTTATTAATTTTGTAAATAATATTGATGTAAAAATGACGCACAGTGGAATTGTAGTTATTATTTAGTTTAACCCTGGAATTGGTCTGGAATGGTGAACATCCTGCTCTGTAACCACCAGGAAGGAAGAAGGGCGTTTTTGCCTCATCTGCAACATAGTGCTTATATGATGCTTAAGAGGGGGGAAAGACATTCACCTCAGACTTAGAAGATCAAGAGGAAAACCATAAAAATATGGGGCTATAGGAAAGATGAGCATAATCTCTAAAACAAAAACAACAAAAATGAAAAAAGCAAACACATTTGCAGAAATTATAGAACACAGAAAACAAAGGAAATCAATTTTTCAGTAGTGGTGATGTGAAGCCCCAGTCACATCATATTGTAGATTACTGACTTAGCTTTGCAAAACCACCTCAACAGCCACAAGCGAGGCATTGCTCATGTCATCTGCAAATCACAAATCGTAGCTCCTGACGCGAACCGCTGCACATAAGCCAAGTGCCAAAGGGCTCCGGCCAAAGCCAGCATCAGACTTAAAAGTGATTCTGAAACAGCGAGCAAAGGAGGGTCAGAATTCGCCTCGGAGCCTAACATAGACAGAGCTTCAATCTTCAATGGTATGGAAAAAAAAAAGAGAGAGAGAGAAAAAAAAAACGAGGAAGGGGAAGAAACAGTAGCATGGCCAACTCGTCCATCATTGCTTTAAAAGGTCAGGATTTTGTAGGTGGAATTGGGAAGAGCAGCGAATTGCAGATGCACCGAACAGCAGGGTATTTTCCGCTGCCATGACCAGCTAAGGAGAGCTCCTTTAAAACACATCTGCCAGTAAACATTTTGGCCTGACTCAGGGTCATCTCTCCTGTCTGGACAAGACCCAGCAGAGCATGAAGATGTACCTGCACAAACCCCAAGATCGACTTAGTCACTTCAGACTTTCCTCTCAGCCCCACCACCTCTATGAAAGCTAATTTCAGTTATGATACGTACTCCAGCACATCATGGCTACATTACACATATATATACACCATGTGTATATATATGTGTGCGTGTGTGTATATATGTGTGTGTGTGTGTGAGGTGTAAAATAAAATAATGAAATAATAACTAAAATACAAAAGTATGAGCAATATATATACATATGTACATTTGCATATGTACAAATCTATAAGAAATAGAAGTAAATATACACTATATACATAGGAAGAATAAATGATATATGTAATAATATGGATGGAAAAGCTTAAATAAGATGGTGTTATCTGTTACAGAAAGGTGAGTTGTTGTACAGCTCTGAACTGCAGTGGATTAAACGTGGATTTAATGAACGCCAAGAAAATATGGCCCCGTGGCAGAGCTAATGAGTAAACAAAATGTCATTCCAAATGATATGTAATTATAAAACTTATTATAATGTCTCAAAGGTACATTTGGAAAAATTCAGAGGAAATGGGGCAAAGAAATCACCAGTGAGGCCTGTCTGAAGTAAAGCCCATCAGCAGCTAAGTGCCTCTTTACCTTCTTCAACCACTAGAGACGAGGGAGGGGGGGGGTGACCTTCTGGCATTATGGACGGGCAGAAACAAACCAAACACACGTCACTCATAAAAGACACACACTTTTCTCAGAATGTACTGTACTTACAGACGAATTCCGTACACTCAGAAAGCACTTTCTCTTCCACTGTCAGAGTGATGAAAAGGTTGCTCTCCCAGAGAAAAAAAAATAAATAGATGGTGAGAGGGACAGATGTGAGCTTGGTTATAAGTCTCTCCATCAGCCCTGTAGATGCCGCTCAGACACCCCTGGGATGCACAGAAACATCTGGAAAGAATCGTCAATGGGATTGATACAGTACCTAGAGTAATAAAAAATGAATTTCCCCGCCGTGATATAAACACAAATGACCTGAGCCATGATGCATTTGCTCAGATCCGCTTTGATCCCCTCCACCCTGTATATGTGCCTTCCTCATTCTCCCTCCAGTGCGCTTCTTAAGCAGTGTGCACACAGTCTGAGCAAAGTCGACAATTGCAAATAGTCCCGTGGATTGTACGGATTCAGACTCGGTGTTAGGGAAGCCATCGTGCCTGAATGGCTCGCTAGTACCTGATCTGGGACACCTGTTTAAAGGTGTCCTAATATCAGAATTAAAAGAAGCAGATGGCGCGTTATTACCTCTTCACGTAGAAGTATAACAAGCACTAAAGCTGCTGTACAATCTTTGAACAGCCTGTGCGCTCGGCTAGACAAGCAAAAGAGGAGTGATACATTAAACATGAATTGTTCGAAGGACACAGACTACATAAAAGCACTGGTGACAGGGTCAGAGGCATTGTGTGCGACGTGAGTGGAGGGGACAGATTTGCAGAGAGTCTTTTAATGTGGGCGCTTGTGCTTAACATTGTTTAGAGCTCAGTGATTTGAGATTACTACCACAGGGGGCGGCCCGAGGGCATTTTTATGATGAGCTTTGGAAAATGGTGCTGAGCTCTTGAAGGTGGCCATTTCTTTTTTTTTCTGCTTGGGGGAAATCTTTATACACGAACAAAGTAAAACTGATAGAAGCGATGACTGAAGAAGCTGCTTATTCAGACGACGATGTTTAAAAGTGCAGCGTTTCTGACAGATCCAGGTTTAGCGCCCGCATCAGTAACCTTCCCCAGCTGCTGCTGCTGCTGCTGCTGCTGCTTCGCGGTCAATGTGGTGTTTAGGTTGTGGCCTTGAAGCTTGTGCTTAGAGCCCCAGATCAGCCAGCTCCTGCTCCACAAATGATTCCTAGCTAAGAGTCAGGTTCCACCCCGCCAGCCCTCCTCCAGGGACCTCTTCATTATCTGTCATTAAATGTTTTTAAGTTTGCATAATTGATCTTCTCCAATAAGTCGTCATTGATTTATGGAGGTCTGGGCTGAAGGAGGAACTGGTTAAAAATTCATAACCCTGCTACGCGTCTTCACAATCCATTAGCTGCTCCCGGACCCAGAGTCCTTCCATTGATTGACCTTGTGCCGAGAATCTCATGGACTCTGCATTTTTCCCTTTTATTGCACTGTGGGAAGAGTTATGTTTCAGATTTATTTTTTTTCCTCCCAGATAGGTCTCCCTTTGATTTTTCTCCCTCTCTATTGCCGTACATCTTTCTCTCTGTCTCACCCTTCCTCTGTTTCTGTTTCTCCATCTAAACTGAAGTCCTTACTCTGAGACGATGAATAAATAAAGCATGTTCCATAAACAGCTTTCCACTATTATTTAAGCTTCCAGGACCTCGCACTCTGACAGCCTCCTTTCCCTGCCATCAAATTCAAGTGTGTAAATTTTCTAAAAGGCTCTGAATGTTTTATGATGATTTCAGGGAATGATGGAGTAATAGCTGAATAGTGAAGCTATTACTTTTAATATTTATATTGAGTGCCTTGAATCATTAATGTGACAGGATGTAAAATCAGAGCTGCGGGACGTATGTACTTCGCAACCACTGCCACTTGGCAAAAAATATTTGTTTTCCTGAGCTACCCATTCCAAACTGTTTGGGGTTACGCGTCGGAGGCGTGGAGGTGACGTTCTTTCCCATGAATTTTAATCTTACCTTGAGAAAAGGCAGTTCTTGGAAAGCTTTAGTTCAGATGCGGAGTACGTCTGAACAAAATTGCAACAAATCTTTGTTGTGGTGTCTTTATAATTCAGCGGTGAAGTCATTTAAGCGCTTAGATCGTGACTTCTTTTATTCTTCACAGTGATAGTGATGTGTCCTGTATGGATGCCAGTTACTGCCCAGAAAAGAAAAAAAGTTAAGAAATACTAGGACAAAAACAAAAATACTCAAGGAGATAATCAATCTTCTCATAATTATAATGCTTACTATTTAATTAGTTTACTACTACATTACTGCAATTACCCTCTACACTCTAAAAATTTCTCATGAGCTTATCTTTTTGGCTTACATCACAATTTTGCAGCGTGGTTAAAGTTTTACTTAAGCTCAATTTGAACAGGTTAAAAATACGCAGAGAAACAATAAATTACTGATGCAAAGTCAAGTATAAGAAACTGATATGAAGTCAGTATAAAAAGAAACAAAATTACAAGTCAAATTATGAGTCAAAAATAGTAAGTAACTAGTTCTAAAGCTGTGTTTTGATTTGATTCCTCACAATGTTTTCCTCATATCTTATCCCCTATCTTATAGATTTTTTTTAAAGGACTGTTATATAAAATTTTATCACTAATAAAATTTTGTGAAAATCTCAGAAACTCTAGTCAGGCAAAGAATACAAAAATAAACGAAGATTATTATTAAGATAATATTATTATTAAATTTTACATAATATTATTTAAGAACCTTTTTTTTTCCTCCAAGTGGGAATAAGCTACTAATAAGCTTGTTGCATTACAGCATGACTGCTGCATAGTGTTTTCCTGGCACACATTGGCTTCCATACAGTTTTATCCATGTTGTATACAATACGATATAAAGTTCAAATGAATATGTTTTATAAGAGATTTTGACTAGTAGTAAGTCATAATTACTCAATGTTTATGAAAGTGCTCCTGTGAAAAATCTGCATTTTATTTAAATCTTTTTGTATTACCACAAAAGCAAATTGTGCCTGCAGGTATGCACCTCATGACATTAGTTGTCAGGTGGTCTGATCCTGATTGTTGGCAGGGGTTATAGTGTGGGGTCTTCACAGATTGGAAGCCTTGGTTTTGCTGTTGTTTAGTCCCTTTGGCACACTGAGCATTAGTCTGTGTATCTTGTGCTGTGTAGAGCTTGGCAGTTAAAGGCCAGTTTATTCTTGCGGGTATCAGGCTGCCTCGTCCTCGGGGAACGAGCTCTTTCATGCACAGTTAGTGCACTTGACTCAGCATGGAGATGCTTTCAGATGGAAAAGCCATGTTTAGAGGACGTCTTATGAGACATTAAAGCACTAGTGTTCCATTGTTTTAGCTCTTCCTAAATGTCACTTTCCTCTCCTGAGTCTGCCCTTCACAGCGATGTTGTGGGACACATCACAGAGAGAGGCCCTTCCTGTGCTCCACTGAGGGTCCATTTGAAAAGAGGAGCAGAATGTAAACACTCTGACCATCACTGTCATCCCTCTCTGTTTACTTGGTGTGCAATATTTATAGAAAGAAAAGCAGAACAAATCAAGCAAATTATGGCCTCTTTAAGAATACATTTATTTTTTTGAGTTTTTGCTTCACTTCCTCTGACCCTAATTCTTATCAAACGTGACGACACATTTGCTGGGTATGTTATAAGTTTTATTTTTTTTCAGGAACCAAAATGTTCTTTAAACCTTAACTGAAGGTTATGACTGTTTCTATTAATCAAATATGAGTACTACTTTCTAAAAATACCACTCACAGCGCCAAAACAGCCCCACTTGTAGTTATTGCAGAAAGAAAGAAAACAACCTCCACTCTTTGAATTTAAAAATACTTGAAGGCAGAATAATACATATAGATATAGAAGATACTACAGCCTGAGTGATGTCAAGAGTTCTTTTTCTTTTAATAAAATGGAAGCGGCTGTGTTTGTACTGATGTGTTTATGGCCATGGACAGACAGTGAGGCTGTTTCATAAATTTTCAGACTTAAATGAACCTATCAGTACTGGAGAAACTGGGGCTGCATATTCGGTGGCATGCAGCACTCACAAACAGGAGGGTGTTTGCGAAGGGGAGGAAAGGACAGAGATGAGCTGAACTCAATAGCTCTGGGTGCTTCTTTAAGTTTATGTTTATCCACTTAGAATAGCAACTGAAAATAAGACGGTCGCGCGCCGTCTGCGGCGGATTCGCTGACCCAATCCGGAGAGTGCAGGTGAAATGAATGAAATGAAATTAGATTTATAGCAAGTGTCGAGGTGTGTGACCCTTCCTCATCTCGGCGCTGCCGCTTTAGGTGAGCTGTAATGACTTGTGCAGATTCAAATGTTGTTATAATTGGGAAAGAAATGCTGTGACTGGAACAGATGTTCCATATAGACCCTCCTCAGAAGTCTGCGAGCTGGTGTGTGTTCGGGAGAATCCGTACTTATGGGGACCACTTTTCTTTTTGTAAGGACACCTCCGGATTGATTTTGGGGCCCAAGTTATATAACTTTTATAGTTATTTATTACGGTTAATGTTATGTAAGGGAGCAGACCCAATCCTGGTAATAGTTTTGTTGAATAGTCTGTTGCTTTGTAATAAAAACTTTATATAAAATTATGGTAATTTACAGTACTAGGTACACCTTGCTGCAGCTAATACAGTGTTCTGCCATAAATCCTGCCTTCATAAAGGCTGTGTAATGTTTGGGTTTTAATGTTTTTTGATGGTTGTTAATGGTTTTAATGCATTAATAGATTTAATGCATTAATGGTTTTTATTCATCTGGATTTTAGAACCTGTAGTTTGCTTTGCTGCTGATTTGTATTGTGGACTGACTTATTTTCATTTAACACTTTTATATTAAGGTTGGAATAAGCGCATACAGTTCAAGCTACACCAAAATTATAATACATTATTCTATGAAATAAGCGTTTATCTTTGTTGGCTGCTTCAGGCGCTTGCATATAATTAAGTCACGTACACCGATCAGGCATAACATTGTGATGCCTAATACTGCACAGGTCTCCCTTGTGCCTCCCAAACAGTTGTGACTCATCAGAGAATCAGTGTATACAGCAGCTTTAATGATCTGGATGTGTCATACGTATGTGAATGGTATTTACAAGTTGGAAATCAGTAACCTCCATATTATATAAAAATGACATTAGTGCCTATGTCTTTCCTTGCCCGTAGCCTGAAATGCAGGTGTATCGCTGTGATGATTGCACTGAGTTAATAACTAGTGAAAATATTAATCATTCCTTCCGATAGCATCTTTATATTTGACTGAAAACAAAATTAATGTTGCATCCGCATCAGCCTATTTTTCAGAAGTGCATGTTTGTTTGTTTGTTGTCTGCTGTTGAGTTGCTGCTTCTTGTCTGTTTCTCAGCAAATCAGTTTCTTCCAAGAACTGGCAACGTCAGATTGGTGATGTGGACCAGAATTTATAAAGCTGCAAATCATGTAAACGTGTCAGTTATACAAAGTAAATAGCCTATGCTAAATAAAATAGAGTGGTCCCAACATGTTGAGAATTTACTTGTGGCGGTGGGCGGTACAGCATGTGACCATGTGCGTGCAGAGACTTGTTGCCTAAACTCCCTGTATGCATTGCTGGATGTAAGCTATTCAGTTGCGAGCAGGGATACCTCTTTAGCTGAAACCGAGTGACTTTATCTACCTGGGTGAGCTACTATCACCAAGGATAGTTCTGTGCTGTGTCTCTCTACAACATGCATGAGTACCTGTGAGCGAGAGGGGTGCACGGACAAGAGGAGCAAACACTGGCAGGCTTTACAGAAGACAGGGGTTATGTAATGCAACGTCCATACTATATTATATCATCTCATTTGTATACATGGTATATATAATATGGCAATATACCATAAAATGTTTATACTTGTCCTGCGTCAAGGCTGGGTGGTGTATTCTCATAGGCACATAGTGTTACTGAATAGAATGTGCTCCTATTCTACAAGATATACTTTCAGGCGTGGGGGAAACTTTTAATAATCAGGAGCTGCAACTTCAACGGTCAGTCAAAGCTAATATGTGTAGAAGCTAACTGAATCTGAGTTTACAAACTCAATCAGCTCTTCTTTTCAGTCAGTATTGCTATCTCGTCTCACTGTGTATAATGGCCACAGTAGTCTACTCCAGGAGTCAGCAGTTAGCAATAACCTTGGCCCAGATGATGGCAGGGTTATTTTTCTTTGTGTTTTATTTCCTCTTAAGTCTGTTTTAGTATTGGAGGTATAATATGTATGATGTAAGTCAAGTTTATGTAACAGACCACCTTTTATTTATTACTGTACTCTAATATTACTGAATGTTATAATATCTTATTTTAAGCTTACAGCCTTGTACACTATATTTGTGATGCAGACTGTAAAAGTAAAAACTCCAGCTTTCCTTGCGGGGCCAAATATATTTGATGGAGGCCAGATTTGGCCCACAGGCCTCTGTATGCCAGCCGCTGGTTGGCTCAACAGTGAGCGAGCAGTGAATTGAGATTTTGGACACTTATTAATAGTTGTCATTTTGCGTCCTCACCGTCAGCTGGTTAGTATCCCACCTTGACATTTTGTCATCTGTAAAAGGCAGTGCATTGGATTGTGGGATTGTTAGCAGAGAGTACTGTACCTGCCATGAACTTTTTTTTATGTTCTATTGTGGAACTTTTGAGGGCACTACAGCGAATAACTTTACTCGCTCGGGATTTAGACGCAAATAAGATGACGGACGGTAAATAGGTGAGAATCCTGACACAGCCTACGACATTCTGGCTGAGACACGACACACAAAACACCAGCAGGAAAAATCCAGTTTATCTACCGGGATGTAGATAGATCCCGACTTAATTTGTGCTAACTCAGTGTGCTGAGCCTCATATCAGCTTTGCATTAACTTTGATTTTTGAGTGCATTCGTATGTAGCGTTCACAGAGATGATGGATATAGAGAGCCGAACAAATATCACAGCTACCAATAAAATACTGTAAGTACTGTACATATGGCATGTGAACAATGGTTTAATTCAGGCAGCAATTAGTCCCCATCCAGAAGCAAATGATATATAAAGCATATAAATGCATTTTGTTGGAGGGGTTGCAGACAGCAACACCTATCTCTACCCCACGCTCATACTATGTACGCACGATACAATTTCTAAATAGATATGGTAAATTCAGTACACTGAGTAATGCATCTCACTGTTGGCTTACAGTCCAAAATCTGTCACATTGTCTCCCGACATAACGCAGCACACCTCTTGCCTTATGTGTCACATCCATTTGCTGTCAACCGGGGCAAGTGTGTACTCAACATGTAGCATGATCCGCACTTCTGTTCTCACAGGAAAGTTTCACTGTTCCATGCCATCTAGCCGTGAGAGTGATAATTGGATAATGAGTAAATAAACAGCTGGAGTCCCCGTGTTTTGGCTGTTGGAGTAAAAATGGTTAAATGTATGACTAGGAGTGAACGCTCGCAGAGCCACCAAGTCGAACACACACACACCGGGACACACAGTCCTCTCAGACGCTTCCAACACTACTGAGGTAAACTTGTCATAGAGGGAGCAGCTATTTGGGGGCCATCTTGTTGTGTGTGTGTCTCCCTGGCTGAACTGCAGGGAACAATGACAGGAAGGAAGCAGGCTGGAGGTGAGTGAGGTGTGAGAGCCCTAAGAGTGTGTATCCAAGCCCTAATTAACTCTCTGCTGCTTCCTCTCTCCCTGGCATCCCTGCCTTCCTGGGGCACATGCCAGTTACACGGATGGTGTGTGTTTATGCATGTGTGTGTGTGTGTGTGTGTGTATTTGCAAGCACCATAATATCACTGTCACCACCGTTTGTTCCTGCCTCCCTCCCACCCCCCCGTTCGCCTGGCACGCCTGCCCTCCTGTGTCAGCCTTTGTGAAGCATCCCGGAGCCACCGGATGGAGCATAATTACCCTCTGCTCGCCGTGAACCCTTGTCCCCCAAACAAGAGCTTTCTTAGACTGTATCCATAAACAAACCAGCTCCTCCTCCCCCCTGTGCCACCCACTCATTATGGGTGTTCTTCTCACTACAGACCTGGTCAGAGAGTGCCCCTGAGTCTGACAGCAGCTTTTTAATGACATCTCAACATGGTAAATGTTCTCTAACAATACTGTCTTGTATAGTAGGTTCTGACCCTCTTCTTTAAGCAGGAAAGTCAGCTATAAGTATGACCTACGACGGGTCCTCTGCTTACTGGAAATATATAAGACTAAAACAAAAATAAGCGGTTTATTTATCCCAAGGTGCACCAGCCGCCCGGCCCCTCATTTTGCTAAGCCCGTTGCTTTAAGTTGCCTTGTCAGAACTTGATGCGAGCCATTAAAGGCAGTGATGATGCACGTCGGCGCCCCCCACTCTGACAGCCGCACTGTCGCCGCCAAGCTGCAAAGCTTTAATACATGACTAGGAAGGCGTCCAAAGACCAGAGTAAATAAAGGAGGAAAAAGATGAAATGCGTGCGACAGTGAGGCAGACAGCTGAACAAACGCAGTGACTTAGAAAACGGGCCTAACAGCTCCCTCTTCCCCCGCTCTTTACACAATCAGCCATGTAAATTATTGAAATATCATGAAAAATAAACAGTTCAATAAAAAGAAAAAGGTCCCGCCAAGGCCCAATTATGCAGTTTAGCTGCATATATCAGTGTTTTTTCACCCTGGTAATGAATGTAATGAAAAAGGCTATTGTGGAAGGCAACGGAGATCTGACGGATCCTGGACTGTCTCGGAGTATGGAGTAGATCCAAAGTAAAGAGGGCTCGGACCACCACATAACACAGCTAGCTGCCAGCTATTATCTCTCCACCCAACAAGTTTATCTAAGAAATCAAATCAGGTGAATTTGACATAGCTCACTCCCAATCCGAGCCTCGGTAACTCCGTGGCTGCAGCGGCACTTTCTTTGAAGCATTAGCCGAATGAGTCCTGGAGAAGGGAGAGTGCAGAGGCTGTGTTAAATGTCCATTGTTTTAACGGTTTGAGGCTTTATCCCTGTGTTCTCCAGTGGCGCTTCCTCAAAGAGTAATGCCCTGGGAGTCCGGGCGCTTTGAGCTGGGACTAGCCCTCTTCCTCTGGTCCTTACATGTGATCTCCTTGATTTTAATGAGGCCACATGGACCCCCTGTGATGTACTTTGGAGGATGGGGAGCTCCTCCGCTCGCTCTGAGGCCGTGATGGTGGTTGAACACTAGTGACCCCTTCTCCCCCACCCCTCATTTCAGCTGGGCCTCTCAGGCGCTTCTAATGTTTTATTAACCAGGTTCACTGGTTCACTCTCTTCTGAGGAAATACAACTGCCTGTCAATCATCCATCTGTATAAAGTGCACTGTGGCTTCACAATGGGGCCTGCATGTATCACATGCACTGGATCGATAAGAAATCTTTCTGACTGCTTCACAGAGGATGTTGACAATGTTGCTGCGGTTGAATATTAAACAGACCTTGGAAGTTCTCTGTATACTTTTTTTTTCAAAGCAATGGCAGCAATTGAACAAACCCCACTAATTAGTCCTGTCATGTGCACATGATGAAAATCTCAAATTATGCTCGTGGATAATCAGCGGGTGTCTCATCTGCGGCACAGTGTCAGAACTTTACGCTGCTTCTCACGCAGTTTCATTTAGTGTGTAGCGGTTGATCTTTGCACCGCTCGCAGCATTAGCGACCTAAAGATGATGATAACATGTCCAAATATGATACCGGCCAGGTTAAAAGACATGCAGCCATGAATATGCATGGTTTTCAGATGGCTACTTAATTTGGTGACCCATGACCTTTTATCTGCTGTAGCACAGTCCAAATGAATGTATAATCAGCTCCATGGGACTTTATTTATAAATATGATCATTTCGTCTTTATTTTATTTATTTTTTTTTTACCTTTATTTGAAAAACGGGTACAAGTTACAGTAATGTGGCACAATATATGCCTCCAACACTACCCCACCAGGGCAGTGCCAACTGTATTTTCAACTCACTGCTAGTGTTTCAAAGCTTATGGCTGAAGCTAAAAGCTACTACTGAGTGGTACTGCAACAACTCTGAAAATGCTGAGCTTCACTAAAGCTTATCTACATCCACAATTATTTGTATGAAAGAATTATAGTTAACAAATGCAGTGACAAATAAATTTGCTTTTGGTTTCTATGGTTTTAATAACTGATCATGTATTTCATGTGATGTTATTACTTTCCAGCATAGCATACCTCCAGGGTCAGCCTTGTCTGCAGCAACAGTTGAAAAACCTCTGCTACACCCACTACATACCAAATGGTAGGAAGGTACAATAAGCAACAAGCTAGAGAACATAATGCAGCATTTGGCAACCAACATAACCAACATGGGAGCCCAACGTTGAGCTAAAAAGCAAAGTAATATTAGACCATACTGACTAGACAAAAAGAAATGCAATCCCAAATTTGTCGGCCCATAGTCAACTTGTGGTTACTGCTTTTTGCACCGCCACAAAAAAAACTGTTTCAGTTATTTCCTGGGACAAAGCGTGTAATTTGACACATCGAATGATTTGAATGTACCCCACCCCAAGTAGGTACCATTCTATGAAAATCATTTCATCTACCGACTGTGACCTATGTTCGTTAGGTTGGAGGTAGGCTCTGTTGTTGTTTTGACTTAATGACGAATCCCCTCTAGATCTGTCCTTGGTCTCACTGTAGCCCAAAACAAAGCTGGCTCTGTGATGGTTGCCACCGCATTCTCTGACCTGGCAGCAGTGAGCCAACTCTTTTCTTGATGGAGCCAGCCTTAACCTCTCTGGCAGATGCACCCAATAAGCTGATCGCGATCGACTGGTAGATCGCAAACATAGAGCGGGTAATTCGCTTGTCATTCAAAAAGATGTTTTAGATGATCATCACTATGACATTTGACACTTGGCTGACAACCAATACAATGATTAATGGGCAGCCGGTCTGAGATCTTCCCACACATGCGCAGTCAAACGCACAAGCTGTTTTAGTGAGCTAAGTAGTTAGCCCTCCAGTTTATATCGACTAAAGAAGGGGCATAAAAATGAGTAGGACTGTTGGACCAAGTAAGAAATCAAAAACATACCACTTACATGTGGAATGGGAGGAGGTATGTATTAAATTGTATTGTGCCATAAAGATTCATGCAGTTAAAAGCTGTGCCAACATACAACTATATATATGTATGTCATTTTTTAATGTAGGTAGATCATTTTGACTTGGTCATTGTGAAAGTAGATTGCAAGCCAGAAAGCGTGGGCCCTGCTCTCTGGGCTGTGGATGTGGCTCATGGGCCGGTTAAAGAGAGAGTGCAACATGATGGATCTTAAAAAAGTGCGTCACATGTGAGTGTAGTGTTTTTTTTTTTGTTTTTTTTTTCTAGAGAGAGACCTGGGGTGGGGGGGGCTAGCGTTTGTCACCTATGGGGGTGGGTGTTAATCACAGATTATACTATGCATGTGTACTGTATCTTCTCTGTTGTTTCATGTTAATTAAAAATGATCACAAAAAAACAGTTTTTAGTTTTGTAAAGCATAAATAAATTAATTTATTTTAGTCAGCTACTGATAATGTCAGAGACAACTGCACAAATGGACAAATAAAGACAGCTTTACTGCCTCTACTACCTGAGAGTGTAATAGTCTACTGATGACAGTCCTTCATACTATAGCAATATTGGTTTTTAATATTATATTTGCAATGATTTTGATTTATATGTAAGGTATTTTATTTGTAAAAAAATAAAATAAATGCTATTTAAATAAAGAAAAACTGATTTTGTTCTACAGATCTGGCAATATAAGTTCTATATGAGGTCCAGACTTTATGTTGATTCAGCTGAATCGTTACGTTCTCACACACACCTCATCAGGGTTATCTCAAGTTAAGCTCAGGGTTGCTCTTGTAATTCATGTCCTGTTACATTATTTTTCTGCCACGTTCCGAGAATCACCAAGAATCACTTTGGATGGTCCAACTACCAACCAATGGCTGCAGGGGATTTTTATACAATTTCAGTTCTTAATCTCAGTTCTGGGGTACAGTAGCATCTGCCTTGGTTAGTTTACTTTAGTTTGGAAACGATGGGAGAGTTCCTACAATCATAACAGTCCTGAAACAGATGGTGAGTGGAGCCTCACTAACCCACACCCCTAAGGAATTGCTGTTGAGCGTTCGGATGCCTGCCATACATCTAATACTAGACGGTTCTGTCTGTGAATATTACAATGTGAAGCATTTTCATGGACCGTATAACATTTGTTCTCTTTCTGCAAGGTGATTCATCTATACCTGTTCCCTGAGTGGCAGATAATTGATGTAAACAACAGTGCATTGCCATAGGCTTTCAAGTTAAGTGAAAAGCGGGTGAACATGTCTTTAGTTTACTTAACCAAGAATACAGTACAGTACAACAGAAGAATGTAACACTACGGTTTATTTTCCACAGATAAGAGAGGTGCGTGTTATGTCAAGCGAGTTGATGGTTTCGGCTAATTTACCTCCCAACCCGGCACGGTGTAATCATTGACAGATTTCAGGTGTTGCCTGTAACACCACTGGCAATCCATCTGTTTTCTCAGAGAATTTCCCTAATTGGGAAACTCAATATTTAACTGTATCTGCCTCTAAGTGCAACCGAAAATGCACCAAGCTAAGAATTTAGTTTCCTTCCAAACCAAAATCAGACTGTGATATGAAGAAAAGCAAAATGTGATACAGCCTCCTCGCTGTGTGCGCGTGTGTGTGTGTTAGCACGTGCCCTTGTGTGCTTGCACTGATTGAGGAACATACAGGCTGGCTCTTTGGCAGACGTACAGAACATCATGTATAATATATGTGTACTCTTTCAGCTATGCACAAAAGCCAGATGTTCTTTCTATCAGCGGGTCCCTGCGCCGTTAACATGTTGGAACACGGCGGCGAAAACCAAACAACAACAAACAAGTGTTTTCTGTTACCAACAGCAGCCATTTTGGAACAAATAACAAAAGGACTTTTTGGGGCTCTTGACAGCAGGAGGCCTCAAAGTTGTGCGCTTTTGTTTTTTCATACCTTTTTTTTTATTATTATTATTGTGTCTGTCTTTCTTTCCGTATCAGGTTAATGAGGGAGTTTTTTGGGGATGGGTGCAATGCATGTGTGGTTTCCAGGAGTCTCTTGGAGTGTGGTTTTGGCAGGGTGACAGGGAGCTCTCCGAGGGCTAAACAAACAGCTGTAGCATATGGGTAGGACGTACACCGCGACAGAACGTCTGAGCCGCACAGCGGAGGGGATGAGGGACTTGTGGGAATGTGAAACCCAACCTGTCTGTGTTTAATGGCCTGGTCAGCCGCGTTCTTGCAAGTGCTAGCTGCAGCAGGAGCCCCGCTCGGCATTCATTAGGCGTAGGGGCCTGAGCCGTTGCCCCACGATGAAAGCCCCGGTGTCAGGCGTGAGCTCTGATGCCACGAGAGGGAACGTGGAGGAGGAGGGGGAGGAGGCCTTGCGAGGGAGGTGTGGGGGGGGGGGGGGGGGGGGCTGCTCTGCGAAGACCCACCCCTGGGTATCCATCACACACAGCCATCACTCGGGAGCAGAGTAGACCTGATAAATAAATCAACTTAGAGGCCCAGTGAGGTTTCAGGGTCTATTCCTCTTTATGAGTACGGCATGGCGAGAGAGGGAGAGAGAGAAAAAAAAAAAAACTTTGACTTCTTCACGCCTTGGTCCCAGTAGGCATAAGGACCAAAGACACCAACTCTGTGATTCTTTCAAAAATTAAATATATTCACTTATCTGAAAGGCCCAGGCTCAAGATCCTCATCTTTTTCTTTAACATCCTAGATAAAAGTGTGAGGACTTTCCCATTGGCTTTCAATCGGCAGCTCTTTGAAAACTCATACTTAATGATTTGAAGGTCTTTTAGAACTTACTTTGGGACAACAATTTCTGAACTGCTCTTTTTATGTGGAGATGAGTAGAAAAGGCCTGTATGAAAACATCAGGGAGCTTCAAATTACCCAAACTTTAGAAAGAACGTTGGTTATTAGGGCCTAATTGAACGCGACTTACTTTACTCCAGCAGCCCCCTCTTTATTTTTAATCCACTCCCCGACGCTTTATTTGTGCTGTTATTTATTTATTACAGACAAAAGTGGAAGACGTGTCATGGATTTTGTCGAGTTTCTTGCCAGTGACTTTACAGACGGCCACATTATGGCTGCGCTTTCCGGCCGCCACAATGCTTTGGTGATTTGCGCGCCGTAGGTGAAGGAGCGCAGGAAAGGGTCATCGCCCCTTCAAACTGGCGGCTGCGTTTCATCTTCAGATGTTCAAATTAAATACTTGAGTGGTGGATTTTAAAATTTGTCCCCATCAAAACACCCCGAGGAACAAAACAAAGCAAAGACAGGGTTTGTTGGAGGAGGAGGAGGAGGAGGAGGAAGAGGAGGAGAGGGAGGAGGAGGAGGAGAGGGAGGAGGAGGTGGGGGGGGGGATCAGGAGACAAAAGCACCATCCAAAAATTCCCCATGCTCTCTGTCTCAGTTAGAAACTTAATGGTTGTGTTTACCTTCTCCCCCTGAATGTTTTCTCTCAAGGCTCTCCTTTAACATACTGTATTTGACTCTAGGAAACATTTCATTCGATCTTATTTTCCTATCGCTTCCTCATTCCGTTTGTTCTCGGCTGCTGTTAAGTTTGCTGCAGTTTGGCAAGTGTTACATAGGCTGAATGGGAGATGTGTCTTAAGGCACATTTCTGCCTGACAGAGGCTGCCGTATGAGAGGGGTGACAGCGTCGGCTGGAAATTCTTTCTTCCCTTTGTGGCTCGGATAAGTAAGCATGCACAACACCCCTGTGATTAAAATCTCCTTCTGATATTTCTATCAAGATTTCTATTAGGAGACAGACAGGAGGGAAAGAGGCTGCCAAAACAGCAGGCAGACGAGACAAGTATATACATCCTAAGAGTGAAATCCCATTCAAAAAAGAGCGGAGGGTATTTAAAATATTTAAGCCAAACTCTTTTTTTTTCTCGCTGTTTATTGTTTGTTGATTGCCGGCATCAGAAAACATTTGCGAGCAGGGAATCCGAACCCGGAGCAGTACATCCCGTGCGAAAGCGTGGACTCACGCTCGAGGAGAACAGCAGAAAACTTGACATATGAGGGACGGATCCCTGCCACGCACTTGCTGACAGTGCCGCATTTCACCCTGTTTGCAGCACTTCACAGGCAGAGAGCAGCAATCACCTGTCAGCGCCTAAAGTATCTGGTAATTGTGTTTCCACCGCGCAATTATGTACGGTGGGGCCACAAACAGCAGCCAGCTTTAGTTCTGCTTCCTCGCCGTTTCATATTTTCAGCCATGTCTGAGACAAAAGAGTTATTTACATTTCCTTGGGCGAGTGCTCTCTGTCACCACCGCCCCCCTCATACCCTCCCTCCTTCTCTCTCACGCTGCCTCTCTCACTAACAAAAGCTTATTTAACCCAAGGTTAGATTACAACAGTGAGGTGATTCCCTGGCCCTCTTCCAGCTCCCCATTATCAGAGGGGCCACCACCTAATCTGGAGGAGCAGCCCTTCATTAATGTATTATTAACAAGCCTGTTACAGTGTAATGCAGGAAAAAGGCTCTCCACTGGGGATAGTACTAATGGGGAGGGCAAGAGTGCGACTAGTGAAGCAGATTACAGCGAAAGGCCAACGAACTGGGCTGAGAGGGGACTGATGAGACCTGCCCCTCATCATCCTCCACAGCAGATCACACAGAGTCATCTTACCAATTAGCTTAATTGCATATTTGGAATGTTAAAGACAACAGGGTTTAATTGAAAGGCACCCTCCAACCCCCGCAGTGCCGGAGTTGTAAACAATCTCGTCTGCACACATGTGCCGCCGCCTCGGAGATGATGAGGGTTAGATCTCTGAATCATTTAGTACTGATGATATCCAAATAGATGGAAGAGGAGCTGCTTTTGCTCATGAACACAGTAGTACCAATAAAGCTACCAACGTAATTTATGTTACAAACTGATACTGTTACATATTTCAACTAATGTATGTTTGAATTATGGTCAATTTGTGGTGCATTCATGCATAATCTGAAGGACAGCTGGACTCATACCTGGAGTAACACGTTATGGTCCTGCAACATAAGTACTAATATTGTAGAATTATACATTAAGGAAGGAGACTGATGATGTATAATGTATATGTAATAATACACTTCACTGGCCTTGAAACAATAGGCTTAAATAGTCTACTGGTGGCCATGTTGGAAATCAGTGAACAGGAGTCCCTCATCCTATAGCCATATTGGTTTTTAATATTATATTTGCAGTCATTTTGATATATATGTCAGGTATTTTATTTGCAAAACAATGTTCTCACACACTCAGCTCATCAGGGTTATCTCGAGTTAAGTTCAGGGCTGCAGTCCAGAGTTGTTCTTGTGTTTTTTTTGTTTGTTTTGTTTTTGTCCTGTCACACCATTTTCTCTGCCCCGTTCCAAGAATTCAGCAATCACTTTTCGATGGTCCAGCTATCCAACCAATAGAGGAGCTGTTTTTGCTCATGAACACAACATTACAACTAAAGCTACCATCGTGATTTATGTTACGCAGTGACTGTGAGCAACATAACACTAACGTTACATATTTCAACTAATGTCTGTTTGTAATATTGTCATATTGTGGTGCATTCATTCACACGTTACCATAACTGCAACATAATTACTAATATTTTGTAATTATACTTTAAGGAAAGAAGGCTGATTAAACATGGTGTGTATTTATTAATGCATCTCATTGGCCTTGAAACGATGTATGGACTCGTCAGCAAACATGTCATAGCTCCAGCTTCTCAAATGTTATCCTGGTCTAGTTTATCTTCTGTAATATTATCTTGACTGTTTTCAGACAAAACAACACATCTAAGGGATTCTGGAACATTGCATGTACAATAGAGATGCTGATAATGATGGACACAAGGAGAATATAAATCAGTTGCAGTTATAAATCAGATGAAATTACCAAACCAACCATGAACTGATCCTCTAACATATTTTGTCGACCTCCACTGTCATCTAAAAACTATAAAAAAAATATATTTGCGAGCCATAGTGTTACACCGGTCGGCATTTTTCTTTATTAACATGAACAAGGGCTCTGTGTTTTATGTCAAGTAATTTGCCTTTCTACCTTTCTAACCCATATTTAACAAATAAAACATTTACTCCTGTAACCTTTGTGGAAAAATAACAGTGCCCAGCCTTCTTTTGGCCGTTTATAAAAATAAAAGCACGTGTTAGTGACCCATTTTTGAAAACTCACCGTAAATCTTCATTAGGAACCGGTAGGCTGGGGGCTAAGAGGTGAAGACAAGCTAGTCTAACACATTACACTGTAAATGTTACACTGCACATGTTCAGTGCCAAGAACATGCATGCCATAGTTTATTTTGAGTCATTTCTAAATACATACCGTACCATACCCTAAAATCTAAAGTGTCCAGCTTTGTAAGGGGAAGTTAAAGTATTGAACTTACATTATCATTAATATGGTACTGGGGCTGTGGAGAGAGCCAGGGGAGAGCAGACTAACCAGTAGCTGTTTTTGTAATAAACATGATGGCAGAAAGAAGATGGTTAAAAATCACCAGACTTCCCCTTTTTCATTCTTCTTTCAGGTCTATTGTGAGACCAAACACTTATTTGAAGGTGGTTTGCTTATTGAAAATCTATCCTGTGAAAAGAAAATGACGCTTTATAGTATATAGTATATTTATAGCATATATAGTATATAGTAAGTATAGTACTAAAAGCTTAAAAAAAAAGAAGTTAAACGTGTAATGTGGATGAATCAGCTCATAACTGCCCTAGTATTACTGGTAATGTTATTCTTTTTCAATGAAATGTTGCACTGATTGCCTTTCTTATTAAAAGTGGCCTTTCTAATGAATAATGAACTATATACAAAAAGTATTTGCTGAAGTAAAATCAGTTTAATAATGTTAATTCTGGGTCACATCTGCGTTGTTCTTGTCACGTGACCGCGTCTACCAACAACATCGCTAACTGCGGCTCCAGATTCCGTCCTCACATACCATATAAGCACATGTTCTTCCCTCCACTCTTCACACTCCCTCTCTCCTGTCTAATTGACTTCATGCCTGTTCATGAAAAAGATCCTGGTTTCCACCTGCTCTGCCTCTATTCACAGTGTAACACCAAATTCTCCTGTGCTCTCACTCTATTAACAGAGATCATGCCCTAGTTCAGCTCCCCGCTATTATTGCAGGAGATGCTAAAATCTCATTTTCAACTCAATTTAACCTGGTCCAGCTCGGGGGGAATGAAAAAGTCCTCTCTCTGACTTAATTGCGAGCATACAGCACTGCACGTCAAGAAAGTGTTGGTTTGGCAGTCGGGAGACAACAATCATTGTGCTGTTTATACAGATAATAATGTATACTGTCGCTAATTCAATAGGAGAAAATTAACCACAAAAGCATTTCTGTAGCTTATTCTATTATGCATATGTTTTGTGCCTTAATTGGTGCTAGCAGTGTAAACAGAAACCTTTTTTTTCACCGTACCATTAAAGATTCCTATTCTTTTTCAACTAGGTGCCCCAATTATAGTTAATAATTCAGAGATCTTTATGCAGTTAGTTGGAGTGACCTAGATAGCAGGTTTTTTTAATGAAGTAGTCTCTTGTTTTATATTCCACTTGCTTGCACTGAGAGACCCATTACCTGGCTTCACTGTGTCACAGCCAGCCTTCACCCTGACTCCCTGAAATGTAAACTCCCCAATAAATTGACTCTGGAGGTAGAGTGTCTGCGCCTATCAGACAAGATTGTCAGATAATGTCATTCAGTGCTGCTGCTGCTCAGTATGGATATCGGCGTAGAAGTGTGCTGGCTATGGCACACTCCCGCTCTGTGTTAGCATTTTGGCTGCTCTTTGATTCGATCACCCGTATGGATATTCATGTGCTCTCGCAAGACGACGGGCTTAATTCGCACGCGGCATCGCGAGATAGAGGGTTTCCCCCCTAACGAGAGTAAGAGGTGACGTTTATGTGGCATCCTTGAGGAGGTTGTCTGTGGCTGTTGCTTTGAGCTCCCCTCCAGCAGATACACAGATCCTTAGCAGAAAGAGTCTGGCTCAGTGTTTAATGGTACACCAATACCAGGTTCAGTGTGATACCAGGGCTCCTGTCTGCACTACTTCCTCCCAGCTATTGAGCAGTTACCGGGCCATCTGTGACTAAGTGCTGTACAGTTACCCCAGTTTTAGAGTGTTACCCCCAGCACATCTATGATCTTAATGAACCCACAGGCTTTTTACTGTCAATCAATAATTGAACAGCCACTGAAGGAGCTTTTTCCACAGCTATTTGAAGGGGCACAAGGGTGGCTGAGTTTACCCAGCTAGTTAAAATGCATGTCGAAAGAGCTTTGCCAGACTGAATACAGCTGCTGCTGCTGCTGCTGAGGAGGAAGATGAAGAAGCAAGTGTTCCCATGTTTTTTTTTTGTACTGATCATATTGCACTCAATCTGTTTTGAGCAGCACATGACACACAAAAACACACAGCGAATGCACAGTCTCAGCCGTTTTTGTCCAATCCTCATTTTCACCTCATTCGCGCCTATAGGGATGCATCTGACTACTATTAACAAGAGGTCATAGAGCAGCACTGCACTCACCGAGAGGTAACACCTTCAAGCATCTGTCAAGTCAGGCATGATGCCTATTAACATCTCCCAGTGATTGAAGCTAACAGCCAACCCAGTTTAGATTTACAGCGATGTGGTGCATTTTACAAGTAATTACACAAAAACACGTACGCAAATAATAATTAAACCATTATCAGATCAAATTGTACTCTGAGGCTGTGAGAATGTTTAGGTTTTGTGAGTGAGTGTTGAACTGACAGTGCACAAATGGTTGTCCTGATCGTACCCCAGGCGGTAGTAAATATCAGCAATAATATCTGAACCATGCAATCAGAACAAAGAAACAATGATTGTGTTTATATGCCTACAAGCATCCCAGTTGGCTTACCCTGGTTTTGATCATGTACAGGATACGGCCTTTACATGGAACACACAGGCTTCTGGTTATTCGTGTCGTCAGAAAGCAAGCTGACGTCAACACCACACCAACACACCTTTTGTCGTAGCTCAGGCTTCGCTGGACGTGTTGGAAAACTCCCATTGCCGCCACTGTTCACGCTACTTCACTTTGCTGAGATCAAGTCTGCACAACCTGTGCGGACCAGTTGTCAGAAACTAGCACAAGATATGCAAATGCAACAGTACCCAAGCTTGCATAACTGGGTTTCTCAAAACCAGGATAAGGGCTTGTCCAGGTTTCTGAAATCAGGACGTTACAGGACTCTTCAAAAACTCTGTCATTATACAATTGTTCAATTTCATATTACAAGGCACCCATTGAAACTTCCAAGTACGAGCTTGCAGCCGCTCCTCTCTGACTAGAACTCACCTTCGGCACATTAAGTTTCTGTAGTATTTTTGTATTATATAGTTACATTCTTTGTCTCTGGTTTGTTTGCTGTAGGTTGTGTATTCTGTAATTGCGTCAGTGTGTCAAATTGTTTCACCTGTACTTTCTGTCTAGCTTTCTGTGCATGTGTTTAAGGACTGGAAGATGTTGTCTTTTTTTACTGAATGTTTTTTTTTTGAAAGCCGCAGAACACTGAGCTCTCTGGGCCACCGTAAACAACAGATAACCAAGGTCTCCCTTATGTTGTGCCTACGGCTCAGAGCTGACTGATCTGCTTTGGAATACTTCAGGGAGTTAATGTGAGTTTCAGCCCCCTATTTATTTGTGACGTTGTTACTGAAATGAGGCGAGAATTCAGCAGCACCAGCGAGTGCTTGCGAAACTCCTACCATCAGCCGGCAGTAACAGCGTTCTTGGGTTGCTTTTAGTCGGAAGGTTAAGCAGCTGAGAGCAGAGTTTTTCTTCCTGTAGTATTCCCCACAGGCAGCACGGGAATACTAGAGGAAGTATGTCCCTTGGTTCTCTTAGCCCTCTTTATCCTGAGACTTCCACAGAATAGACCTTAAACCACTTTAGCTCTGCTTTATGGTATCATCATTGAGTCACTTGTGACATGTAGATGCAGAGGGTGCTAGAGATCTACAGATTCATCCATTATTTATGAATTGTGTGGCAAGGATATAAATGCTGCTATCTCATTGTGGGGTACTTGGCCTTTCGAACCTCTGCTCACAAACTGCGTCATCTATTCACAGACAGTGGTGCTGAGCTTTTCATTCCACGACTGCTCGCGCGGAGTGCATTGCATCTGCCAGGGGAGCCGGTCTAGACCGGACCCGGGCTGTTAGTTACGTGCACTTCCATTTTTCCGTTATTTTATGAGGACTTGAAGAGCGTAAGCAAACAACTTTCAGATCTGCCTGAGGCCAGCCCTAAGAAGTGGAAGAAGCCATGTCCTGCATTCTCCTGGGAGCCGCAAATCCTTCTCCACACAAACGTCCCCCTAATTAGTTGGACTGTGCGTAATTGGAAAACATTAGTATTGTTATGAGGGGAAAGGGAGTTTGACTGACAAGGTCCTGCTCTTGACTTTTGTTGAATTAAAAGAGGATAGCTGTCGAAGGTTTGGTATATTAAAACGGCCATTTGCATATTTGCGGCTATATTAAATGGGATTAGCTCCAGCCAGTGAAGAACAACAAACAGAAGGACGACGGCATGGTTTAATATCACAAATGACACCCAGGGAGTTACCCCCTAGCTCCAAGCCTGATTGCAGCTTCTTAATTAGGACAGCTTCTCAACTCTCACACATCTTCTTCCCCTGCTCCACCGTGTACTGCAGGAGTTTAGTCCCAGATTCAATATTTATCCTGCACTCCTCTACTTGTACCGGGAGTTTTTATCGGGGATAGCGGGGTGAGTTGGGGGTAATATTAATCATGAAACGTGCTCCTCATGTGCAGGTGCAAACCAATTAACAGATTGGTATTTAAAGGACTTGAGTTAATATCGCAGATGAAATCAGAAATCAGTTAAATGCCTTTTTTTCGCACAAGTTTTCGTATAGTCGTCTGTAGCGCTGCGTTATCGGCAGATGTGTGTCAGCGGGTTGGAGACACAGATTTAGCTTCCTCCGACACCTCACGCTTGCCCCCACATAACGTGGCGCAGTGGCAAAGTTGTTACATATTTTCTGGCTTGGGTGGCTGGAAATCACTCTGCAGATAGGATGAAAAATATAATGTGTGAATATAAATATGAGTATACGGCATACTGTGTCTTCTGCTACTATTCTGTCCACGCATATCCAGTAAAAATAACTATTTATTCATTATAAATTAAGCATTTATAACTGTATTTGTAACAATCTCCCTTTTGGACCGCTCAGCCATCCTGACAACATAGTCTCCCTTTTAAATGATAAAAACGACATACCATATGATGTATTTTATACGTTATATCACTTTAAGGTTTTCACATGGCAGCTGCTGTCCTCAATCCATCCACATACAATACAGTGCATATCGAATGACCCAAATGACTATTGATTGTTTACATTTTACAAATCACTATGACAGTAAATGACAGATTTTTTTACCCCCTAGTATGCTATGTGAATATTTTACACTACAAAAGCTGCTTACAATGACAATCAAATTATCTCAGTGAAGTTTAACATCAGCGTGGAAGCAGCAGTGTCTAACTTGGAGGGGTCCAGTCTCTCTGGTGAACACTTTATTTTCACTTTTGATAGTACTTTTACATGGTATTTCTGCTTTTGCTTAAGTAAAGGATTGGAAACGTCTTCTATTGGTGTTACAACAGATTGAAAAAGTATATATATCATCTGCCCCATGCTTGACCTTAAGAGCCCTATTTCGTTATATCCTGAAGGTGTTTAGGGCATTTAGTATAAAATGTGCCCCTTAAATCATCAGATGTTCTTCTGAACTGAATAATTTAAAAAGCAAAGCCCTTTTCTCTTGAGGGAGGCCATTAAACCTGTGTGTTTCTATAGCTAATGTACAGACAAATATTTGATACTAGGTCCAATTCTGCTTCAAGTCTCTACACTGAAGAGCTGTGCTTTGTTTGCACATCCGCATTCAATCTGCATCATGTCTGTTACACTTCGGCCCACTTTGCAAAATAGACGAATGCATTTGTAGTATACAAGCGGCCGCACACAGCGCAAAGCTAATCGTTGTTACCTCAGTATAGGAACACTCAAGACTATAGTGTTTATTATGTGTTATATCCGTCGCACATTAATATTAAAGATTGTGTCGTCCTCGCTTTCAGTTTAGGTTCAGCTTTATGGAATCACACAAGGGCCGCTGACCTGCAAAGATGCAACTTGAACCATTTTTTTTTTTTTTTTTTTTTTCAGCCACCGCCGAGGCCTGGGGCTGGGGTTAAAGGTCAACTGTCACAGAAGCCACAGAGGATCCTCCTGGGTGAGGATCCTTGAGACTTTTTTTTCTTAAACCAGGACAACGTGGCCAGGTTTCACAGGTCTGCCCTGCAGCTGCCCTGGGGCTTGAATACATCTGTGTGTTTATAAGATGGCGCGGTACCACTACCACAAAACCACAACCCTCTGTTCAGTCAATGGTACACTTGTTGTTAATGTTTAAGCCAACTAGCTATTTTTCACCTCCAATGTGTGGTGTGTGGTTTAAACTCGCACTTACTGGCGATGTATTTGCTTCCAAGTTTTGTTGACACCAACTTTATTGAAAAAAGTAATGTGCTATTTATTTGTGCTGCTGTGCTGTTAGGTCAGGATCCGATGTGCTTCATAATGTAAGAAAACACACAAAGCAACCTCTGTTTGACTTAATACAGTAACAGCAGACCACACATCCAGAGATAAATGAGATTTCGCTCATTTGCATGGTGTCGGTAAAGCGCATAGCAAGCACTGATTGGAAATCCACTCAGCCAGAACTAAACTGTGTTTGCTCTATCCACAGTGGAAGGAAGAAGAAGGAGAAAAAAAAAAAATCATATTAGCAAAAATAAATGTTGGTGGGTTGTTAGAGAGTCTGATTATGTGTGTCTCAGGCAAATTGGCGGTAATGAGTCAAGAGACTGCACTCGTTCACATACATTAAAACAGCGATCATTAGGAAATTAGGGCCTAGATTAATCCTGTTAATGACACACTGGTGCTCATGGGAAAAAAGACGGCCCCAGATGTCGGGATGCGGCACCGTGATGAAGCATCAACTGCTTGCGATGGCTCCTGCTCTTGCCTCCTCTCTCTCTCTCTCTCTCTCTCTCTGCCTGACAGTAACGCAGGGCTGCTCCTGCACAGCGCCGCCACTTGAAATGCAAACGAGGGGGTCCGCAGCCGACTGCTAATGAGAGCAGATCCCAGTGATAAGGATCAGGAGAAAGAAAGGGGGGGGTGGGGTGTAGAAAGGAAAGTGAATAAATTAAAAAAAGAAGCGATCTGAACTGAGGATAAGACGCAGCAGCAGGAACTCTGATGTCCCCAATTAGGAGGGATGTCACCCCCTGTCTGGGCCGTAGTAATAAAGCCCTCACTCTGTATTCGGAATCACATGGCTCCAACACTGTTAACATTCTAATATCTTGGGCGTGCGTGGTAACATTAATTACTTGGCCATTTGGATGGCTCCTGAATCTCCTTAATGTTTGCTTCCAAATGGAAATCTGAGCTCAGGCTTAGGAGTGTTACATTAGAAAATAATAAGTAATATTTACCCAACCAGCAAGCAGTCATGCCTGCTCCGCAACTGGTTCAGTTTTTCCTATTGACTGTTTGGATATACTGTTC
Organism: Chelon labrosus; assembly: GCF_963514085.1. Classification (NCBI taxonomy): domain Eukaryota; kingdom Metazoa; phylum Chordata; class Actinopteri; order Mugiliformes; family Mugilidae; genus Chelon; species Chelon labrosus. Next base: position 22,569,535 of record NC_140343.1, on the reverse strand, counting down.
TCCTATACAAAGTCAATTATTCTGTGAATTTTAACAAGAATGGGAGCCCTGGAAATGGTGTCTTTTTCCTCCAGTCTTTTGGTCCTCTTGCATGTAAAGCCTGCTGTTTGAGAGGGGCCGTGCCACAGTTAGATTTAATTACAGGTGTTTGAATTCTATGCAAATCTCTCCAATCTATGACTACCAGGCAGAGCCTAATGATTGAAGGGAATCTTCCCAAACAACTCATGCTTCCACTAAAATCCATGGTCACCTTCAAAGGCATGTCTGCGGCCATGAATCGTATCAGTCGGCACTTGTCTCTCTCCCTCTGACAAACAAACACTCCTGTTCTTTAGGTGCTACAGTATGTACCACGGCAGATAAGAAATTGTGGAGGAATGAACATTCTTCAGACTGTGTCTCCAAATGGTCAACTTTCATCTGGCGGAAGCCGTGTCTACTGTATTGTTTTCGAAGTGTAGTGAACCCAAAAGAGAAAGGGTAAAGCCATTTTGGTGTGTGTATACAGCAGAAATGTGTTCTTTGGGGTGGCAATATAAGAAGAGCCCTGGATAAAGGAGAAAAAGATTACAATTTTCCCCCCATGTTGTGGCGGCAGAGCTGCCAGCGAGAGGCTGAGAAGAGCAGCGAATGTAATGGTTGTATTACTGCACTCGGCGATGCATTATTAATGCAAACGTGATCAAGGCAGGTGGACAAGCCCAGGAGAGATAGCGCTGCTTAATGAACAGCCCCCTCTCTCTCGGCAGAACAAGGCCTGGCAGCTGTTAGTGTTGCACTGTGAGGTGTGAGCGGCTGTACCTTTGTGGTTAAGGTAGCCCCTATTTAATTAACAAATAATCTGCAGCCGCTCCTAATTGACTCTGTTCATAGACCGGTGCATGTGTCAGCGCCGTGGTCATGCCCACCTGCATTTTAAATGGAGAGGTAAACGGATGTTTTGTGCCATTCGTCATTCGTGGTTTTCCACACAATTCAAGATGATCAAGCTTTGCATGACTTGATAAAGTAAAGACGTGGTTAATTCCCTTATAATGAAAGTAATTTATTTGACCATTTTTACTTTGCAACAGGAAGTAAAGGGAATTTCTTGCAATCAGTGGTTGGGCTATATACTGTACATTTAAATGTATGACATTAGTATTATGTGAAAGGTCCAGACATCGGGAACAACCAGACTAATTCAAAATTTATTCATAAAAACAGCATAAAAATGCATGTTTCTCTATATCTAAACACATTACTATAAATGTATATTCCAAAACATAAACCAGCAGTACTGTGTGTATGAAGACTATTTACTTAGAAATGAATCTCGCCACACAACAGTGAATGAGTATCTATAAATGTGCTCTGTGAAAACAAGTGAGTACAGTCACTAATCCTGCTAAGGTGCTATGCTTCATTTTGAGAAGCGTGCATGTATGGAGCCTCATTGAGAAACATACGATTGTTCAGAGGCGGTTAAATTCGCACGCAGTAAGCATGGCTGGTAGGACGGTTGCTGATGTGTGCTGTAAGGATTGCTTTCATAGAGGATAACATCGATTTGACTTTAAATTTTCATTTAATTTCTGTAGCGGGCACGTGGCCCTGTCAAGGCACTGGTTTCATCAGTGCATGTTTTTAAGTCACATACTGCCCCCTGGTGTGCGTGCGGAGTATTGCCGCGGACCAGGGCCCAGGCCCTGCCTGGCAGTGTGCTCCTGGGGGAGAATCCGCTTCACTTCCGAGATGTATTGTGGCAAGGATGCAATGCATAGATTAAGGAAAATGTGTTATTGTTCAAAAGCATCTTTTTTGGTGGTTTGCGAATTGTGCGCGTGTGTGTTTCTGAACATATCGATTCGAACAATGTTTTTTTTTGGATTCAAATCATTTGAGGGGGGAGTAGCTGGTTTCACTGAGGACAAATAGTTTTTTCCCCAAATCTGCTTTCAGTGCAGTTAAACTCAGCAAAAGATGGACTGTGTCTTCATTGGTCAGGTCATGGTTAGGGTTACGCATAAAAGTCATGAATTTCCACCATGGTGCTCTGTTTACCGTCGTGCAGATACAAATCCGTGCATGGACCATATATTCCTTCATACTCAAACTCCTAAAGTAATGCCAGTTCCAAGAAGGTAAACATCCCCCACCCCAAGCGTGAGCTCCCATGCTGGTTTGCAAGAGACCGCAGCCTGCAAAGGGCCTACAGGACCCGGCAGTAAAGGAGCAAAGATGTAGCTGTGTGCATTTACTGCCAATGAACACTTTAATGAGCAACCCAGACCTTGTTTACAACAGGCTCTCAGTGCCGATAAAGAGCCATCAGCAATAATGTAAGAAGTGAAAAGATGAGCGGGCAGGTACTGTCGACAGTCCCATTTGTACAGGTATGATGAATTGACAAAGACACACACAGACACACATACTGGCTGATTTATCCATGTTCGGCTCTTCAGACCAGGGTTAATGGAATACTTATGGATGTAGTGCGTCTGAGGCTGAGGGAAAGATTGAGGTGGAGGTGGGATCTGGGGTCGCAGTGCCGCTCGCCCGCCTCTGTGAAGCCCCTACTAACCGTCAGAGCGCATCCCTTCGTCAGGCTGGATTAAGAGCATGTCAGGCTAGACGGAGCAGATAGCCGGGTTTATACATCACACGGGATGGACACACCACCGCAACACGATACATACATCCTGCCCTTTTACAGAGGATTTTGTCATGGAACAGTCATTTATGACTGTGGATGTGGACAGAAATATGGGGAAATTATTCCAGGATTTTATAGATGATGCTTGAAAGCCATCAGTGTTATGAATTTGAATGAGATGATAATATTTTTGGATGTGATGGGGGCATTATTTTATGGGGGGAGGGGGGGCAGTAATATGTTACAGCTGTTAGTTCAGGATTTGGAGGAGGTGTTGTGATTTGAATCGCTGAAGCTGATGGATATCCGGTGATACAGTGCATGTGCTCAGTTCTGAGACAGGCAAAAGAAACCACGTGAATCCCTCACTTTTTCTATTTGTAATGAACAGTGAAGACTGTAACTGTCAGTGTTTAGAACTTGTTTAGATTTGATCAGCTCTGAACTCATCGCAGACCAAGGTAAACCTACAAGGCGCCTGTAATACCGCTGTGAGCCAAGGGTACAATTGTATCTCAGAACGACTTGTCATTATATTTCGGCTGAGCAAAAATAAACATTTGGATACAGTGAAGCCAAGAATTGATTGTGGCTTTGGGGAGGGTAACATTGTAGCCCATGTAGCTTTGCCTCAGGCTGAAGCTTACCAGTGCTTTTATACATAGTTTATTCCTACCTGTTCTCTCTCCATGTCTTGGACCTGTATGATAGTATCTGCTTCAATTCCCCAGTCTGAGCAATCTGTTTGAATCCACAAGGTTGTGAATAAAACAAACCTGCTCTCCTGCTCAGCTTAGTGTATAATGCAGGACCTCGCCATTGGTCATGAATTGACAAAGTCCACATAGAGCTATATCCCGCACCCTTACCTGCTGGAAATAGCCATACAGCAGATACGCTACTTCTCAGCAACGAGGCGGGAGGAATTGCATGACGGCAAACTCGTTGAGCAAGGAAGGGGAAAAAAAACCTTCGGTGAAGACGAGCAGAAAATTGGGACATTAGGTTTGGAGGGCGCGGACTCGCGAATGGACCCCCCCTAAAGACCTCCGGTTCAAGGTGCAGAGTGGACACCGGACAGGAGTGCAGGGCGAGGCGTGCTAACAAAGCCACAGCCACCAGCCTGGTCTCAGGGAAGCACTAAGCCTGAATATTTCATGGCTCCTCCAAGCACAAAAAGACTGCAAAACTGACCCAGCTCATTTGGAGCCGTGCACTCGTGGAAGGTCAAGACCTGAAAACAGAAAGGCAGGAGCAAAAGGCTTTTATGAGGAAAAGCCAAAACATCAGACAGAGGCATACAGTACATATATATATATATACAGTATATGTTGCTCAGTATTATCGTCTTTTGTTTTACATATTGCTATATCTCTATTGTTGCAGATTTACAGCTCAGAACATCAAGTGCATGTATTATTTTTGAGCACCCGAGACTCCCATTCTCTCCAGAGTAGACAGAGCTCGTTCATTAGATTGATGTATTTTTTTCTCCTGCTAGTAAATGCATAAAGTTGCTCTTATTATAGAAAGCCTTGACAAGGTGGGTGTACAATTCATATTCGCTCACTTCTCCTAACAACACAAAAGAGAAAACAATGGGGTGGTTTATACCCTGCAGACCCTAAAGGGAGGCGTTTAGCTCCTTGTGACTTTGTGTGCAAAGCAACCCAAACTCCCCGCGCTGGCGCATGGCAGAGAACAACAGCAAGAACTCAAGGGCTGTCTCTGACAAAAGGGAGCAGGATAGCGGCGTCTGAAACCCTCGTGTACCTCTTCTCCTATTCCCTCCCTAATCAATATCAAAAGCAACAAAAACGCAGGCACGCGGAAGACACACAAAAACACACGCAAAAGCAAACAAATGCCTGTTCAGTGGGGGGAGAGAATTAGAGCACGGCGCCATCTCCTCATCTTACCTGTCATTATCTGCTTTAGCTCTTAATGAGTGCACCCCTACACTTGGTCACATCACATTTGTTTTATACGAGTCCCTTTGAACAGCTGAGAGATATTGAGCTCCCTTTGATCATGGAATCCGTCTGAATTTCAAATCAGACACAGACCCCCCCCACCCCCACCCCACACACACACACGCGCGCACACACATATCTCGAGCTAGGTCGTCTCCACATTTTCAGTCACTATTTTGTTTGTTTATTCACCAGCAAAGGGGGAAAGAAGAGGGTGAAATGAAAAGAAAGAAAGAAATATGATAAAGAAAAAGTGAAGATGTGGGAGCCAGGAGCGTGTGGGCTTTATGAATTTTGTTATTATTAATTAATGTTTATGAATTTAACAGAGAAATAATAAAAGAGAAAGACTGCCACAAGATACTGCCTACGTTTTTTTTTTTTATATATATATATATTTTTTTTTTGTTTTTTGAAGGCAGCCGTCTTCTAATGATGACCCTTGGCATGCTGTGGCACCTGGGACCTCCCCTAGCATGAGGGAGGCTGATGAAAATTAGCCCATTCACATTTCAAACAGAATTTGGCCTGGCCCCTGATCACAGTGCCGGGGCCTCCCTTCATGGTCCTGCAGAGAGAACATGCACCACCAGAAAAGAGCTCCACCCCGGCCAGAGCCTCTCCCCTGGCGATCATTGCAGGAACACATGGTGACATGACTGTGGGACGCGAGGGGGTCTGGATGTACTCCGGCTGTTATTCCCTGTTAAAAGATTTAAACCATTGGGGTATGATAGGTCCCTTTGATGTTTGCTAAGCATAGAGCTAGGGAACAAGGAAGAAGGAGAAAGGGGGGAAGATGTGGGGCGAGGTATGGTGGTGATGTTAGCGGTGATGCGGGGCAGAGGCTTGTTACTAGAAGGCAATCATCTTTGTGGAGCCACACCAGAGGAGGGAGGAGATGCACAGAGTCTCTGTTTCAACGCAGCTCCACCGACAAAGGCAAGATAAAAGACAGGGGTTGAAGCCGGGGCCAAGACCCACTGTGAAGGCGAGATTACTGCCAGCACAAAGTTTTGGCACTTCTACCACTCCAGCAACTTTTACATTCCTAATTGCCCCAATTTGGCTCTTATACTTAGAGGTGGGAAAGGGCAGCAGACAACATAGTCAAGGTGTGTCTTTTTCACACACTAGGGGTGGTTCCAGATTATGGGAAATGTTCTTATTTGCTCTTTTCCCAAGAGTTACATTAGCAAAATCAGTATTAGATATATACATTGAAGGTACAAATGTTACAAATGCATCTTGGCACCAAGCACTGGTTTTACTGTTACATTAAACTGATGACAATGCACTCTTGGAACATGCTTAGCAGTCATTACATAGGGTACAAATCACAAGCAGACAAAAACAAAATCCAAAAGATTCTTAACAAACCCTCAAGTTGGTGATTTGTAAGAGAAAACAAAAGTTAAAATTAAATGATTACCCAAGCTGTTCTTTGTGCACACTATTAGCTGTGTCCCTGTTCCATATTTAGTTCTAGATTTCAGCAGATTTAAAGTACAGGAATAACAAAAAATAAAAATAAAAAATGTTATGCCCCCATAACCCAATGCAGAAAACAATGCAACACGTATGTCTTCAGAAAGGTTCTCATGGCTTTGTAGTTGTGTTGTCAGACAATTCTAACATTGCATTTATATTGTGATTTTATTGTTCGTAAAAAACAAATAGATATAATAGAAAAGGGTTTGCATGCCACATAATTGCAGTGTCTATGGTCTGATTCCAGATGATTTAAATTGTATGTTTATCAGGTCAACTTTCAAGTAAAGTCACAACAGATTGTAGTACATACTGTATATATTATGTATTTAACGTCTACTATTGGTTTGGTCTGAATAAACTGGGATATAGATTTTTATTGATAAAAAATAGAAAATAGCCTGACTTTCCCAGACTGTTTCTTTGTTGCAAGTTCTAGTTATATGTCAAAACACTACAGATGTTCTATGTTGATCAGATTAATTGATCCATACGATGCAGATAATCCATAGAATGAATCAGGTTTCTGTCACTCAAAGTTTTTCTTCGCCGTCTTCTGAACTTTAATGAGTTTGCTGTAGCTGGGTTGCCATCACAATGCAATGCAAATTTTCAATTCTCGATTAAAAATGAAAATTTGATGATAAAAAAGATATATATATACAAACATCAGTAGATGGCTACTTATGGTAAACAGCTACTGGCATTAATCAGGTTCCATTAAACCACACACATATAGTAACTGAAAGAGCGGCAATCAAGTTCCAATAATGAAAAATAATGAAGAAAAAATGTGGAAACATGGCATCTCTGACGACTTGTTGCTTTTGTCTGCTGCTATTTTCTCCATCTCCCCAGCCGAAGTCACATGCTTCATGTAGTGTGTCATTATTCACTGTTTCCATTTCACTTTGTCACATTTTGCTTTCATGGATGTGCCAACTTCTCCACTTCAGCCAAGTGTTAAAAAAAAAAAAATGAGGGGTGGGGGTGGGGGTATTTAGACTTGCTTTTTTGTTTTTTTTGGTTGTTTAAAAAAAATGTTTAATGTGCAAGTTGAAAAGTCACGGATGGATTGAAATGCACCTTTCTGTGAATGTATGTACAGTATTTATGCAAATTGAACTGGAAGATGCATCAGTAACACACACTGAGGATATCTATGATTTGTTACTTGTTACAGAGAACAGAGCCAAGTCTTCAGGTGTAACATCGTTGGCTGCACCTCCTTAGATGTGCTATGTTGACTCCAAGAATGCTTGATTGCCAGTGTTTTACTTTAGGATTCTTTGACATTTCCCGTAAACTGGGAGTGTATGTGTGACTTTACGTGAAGAAACCAAGAGGGTGGTCATATTCAATGGAGCGTCATCAACTGCTGCGCTAATGTGACAAGCATTAATTAAAGATTAAATGTTTATCGTCTGATCTTTAGGCTATATAATAAATGAACAGTTCAAAAATTAATGCTTGCACCATAAGTTTTGCTCTCTAATGAATGAGCAGCGCATAATTATCGGAGCAGTACATTTGTCCTGTGTGTACGCCAGTGTGTGGCTGCATCCCCCTTCGCGGCGCGGTGCTTGGGAGACAGATGGAAGACAGAATCAGCAGAGGGAATACTGAGGATCTGAAAGCGTTTTAGAAACAATTAAAATCTTTGATGGTTTAATCTGTTCACATCAAAAGCAACAATCCCTCTGTTTGATTTTCTTTTGATGACACAGTATAAATCTGATTGAGCCAACTGTTAGCAAACACGGATGTACACCGCAGACTGTGAGGAGAAGTGCTATACGGTATACAGCCTGATCATTTGGTTAATCTGATGAAAATGAGCGCGTGCAAATAGATAGAATCAACATTTGATGCTGAAGAGTTGAATTTCTTCAGCTGTTTCCAGGTAAAACTGCCAAAAGGACAACAACGTGCAGATTAAGACAGTTAATGATTGATTATTTTCCCTAATCTTTTGGTTAAATGTTTGGCTCTGGGGCAGTGGAGGGTGAATTTTTAATTTGCACAACATCAGAGGACAAAAGTCTCAGGAAACTGCCTAAGAAGCATTATTCTGACCTATTTCATGTCTGTCTTTGTGCATGTTCATTAGACAGTTAATCACAGCAGGGAGAGCTTCATAGTCGAAGGGATTAGTTGAGTCAGGGAGGCTTTTTGACTTTCTGACAGTGATCCACCGGGTCACTCCTACTCGCTTTCCTTCAGAAAACCTAGCTTCACTTCTTCCCCAGATACTCTCACATCCCGACATTCTCCAGGAAAGAAAAAATTCCTTCACATGTCTTTAAATTAACAGTAATTCAAAGGCAGATCTGAGCTGCTTCCAAAACCGACATCACTGTGTTGACGGTTTAATAATGCATGCCAGTTTTATTGTAGTCACGTTGCTGTTATCGTGTTTTTTTTTTCTTTTCTTTTTTTTTTTTCTTGCGGTAAAAATTGTCAAGCCCAAAGTGTTTTCACAGTTGTTGTTTTGAGAATGTACTTTTCATAAAACATATCTTTTCCTTTCTAATTTACACATCCTTTAGTGGAAGTCAAATCACATTCCTGCCTGCTTGCGTCTGATGACCCCAGACTACTGAGATTTGCACTTGTGAGCTGCATGCGGTATGTTTACATTTGTCTAAAAGCAGTGTAAATTGAATTCTGTTGTATGTTCCCGGCAGTGACTACAAGTGTAAAGTGGCGTGTACAGAGTTGTACATACCACTCCTCTGGGGCCCAACCCTCCCTCATTGTTCCATCAAGGCTCAGGATGATGGCTCTGAGAGCGGGAGGAAAATAATCAATAACTCACATGGCATCCTGCATCCGGGAAGATTCTGCCGTAAATTAACTTGACAATGGCGATGAAAAAGGAGGGAAAGCTCCTCTGGATATCTGTTTGTCTGCTCTCTTCCTCAGATGTGGCGGGGAAAGAAGTACCAAACGGGGAGCAATTGAATGCAAAGTGCTCGTTTTCTCACCGACTTTTCTGCAAGCGCAGCCTACCCCCGACCCCTTGAGGCGAGACCAGCAGAAACCCGCATCAGATCAGAAGGTGACATATCAAAAACCGTGTCACAGAAAAAGGCAGTAATGGTTGCCAAAGATGTGGCAGCAGTTCTAGTTTTCTACTGGGCTCTTTCTATTGCTCCCCTGTCTATTGGGGTTGTATGGTATCAGAGGGAAACGCACTCTCAGGCCTGCCATGTAGAAGCGGGATTTGATCTTGATGGCTTTGTGACAGTTTGGGATGAGGGATAGCGGTTAGTGCTGAACAAGAGACTCTCGGCTGATCAATGGGACTTTCCAGACAGGCCTGTGTGCAGAGAAGTTATGGGATGGTGCCTCTGTGCTGCTCAAAAGCTCCCTTTTCCACTTTCTCACTTGTTAATAACCACTTTTCTCTTTTCCTTCAGCTTTCGAGAGCTGAAGATGACAAGATACATTCAAACAATGTGCTGTCCAGTAGCATTTCTTTTACCATATGTCATAATTACAATGAACATGTAAATTTCACCGCTTCAGTGGAGGGGAAAAACAGGGTATGATGACTATATTGAAACTGCAATTAGAAAAAGCACATTTTCGCCACTTTAGCCACATCAATAATGACGTAAAGATCTTTCTTTAAAAGCATTGTTGGTCGTTATTACCTGTTAAGGACAGTGTTGACCAGCCATTGCTAGCTGAAATTAATTCAAACTCGAACTCTTTTCAAAAGCTTTCAAAACAAAACAACAGAGAACTCAGACGTGTCCGGTCAGGATAAAATTTTTAGATAATCTTCTAGCTTTCTAGATGGCTGTCAAGCGAATAACTACTACCTGTACTTTGAAACTTCCGGTACAGTTTTATACCCTGTACATAAGGCTATATGATACTGCTTTTAGGATCTTTTGGTGTTACCTCCTCAGCTACCCTGCTTCCAGATGACGATGGTGATGTACATGTGCAATCACGTGTTGGAAATGTTTCTGTTTGAGTAGGAGACAGTCAGATTTGTGTTTCCTCTTCGTCTCCATTTTACTCAGCGCAGAAACCTCGCTGCTTCTATTCCACTGCTTGCCATGTTGAAGCAATGTGTGAAATCTGGCCAGTATTGTCAGCTTCCTCCAACTTTAGTGCATAGTGATTGGATATTTCCTCGCGGTGAGGCGTTTCCTCAGAGAGGAATATAAATCGCTAAAAAACGCACATACTGAACCATGGATACTATTATGGCGTCTCCGTTGGCCAAAAAGAATGAAACAGAATCTAGGAAGCGTCAAAGAAAAGCTTCTGATGCATCCAGTAAAAAAGAAAATCACATTCAGAGGAAAGATTAGTCTAAAATAAAAAACGATTGTTGGCAAGGACGAATATGGATTATTGGAGACTGCTCTGTAAAAGTCAGCTATGTAGCATTGTGTCTGTCCAGATCTAGAATAACATATCATATTCATGCGGCAATAGTTCTCAGTAATTACTCCCACAGTCAGAAGGGCGAGACAAATGTTCTTCACTGCAGCTTTAAAATCTGGGAAGCTAACGTTAGCTCAAGCAGCTGAAGTCGGAGATGTATGTTTTATCGTCATAATTGTAAAACATGATTACCCTGCAGTGTTTGACCCGTTCCCACGAGCATGCTACATTCAGTAAATATAATACCGCATTGGTGTTAATTGGCGGCTGTGGCTCAGTAGGTAGAGCGGGTTTGTGAAGTGCCGAGGTGTCCTTGAGCAAGACAATGTACCTCAGTTGCTCCCAGTGTGTGGCGCTGATGTGTGAATGTGTGTGTGCTTTGTGAGCGAACGGGTAGATGTGTCTGTGACTGTAAAGTGCTTTGAGTACCAATAGGTAGAAAGGCGCTGTATAAAAACAAGGCCATTTATCAATTAACGTCTGTCTGAAAAATGGAGGACTGGCGTTTTAGCTAGCTCTTCTGGATTCTTTCACTAATGTGCATTGTTCATATTAAACAGGCTGAGAAATTAATTAAATATATTAATGTCCTTAAGTCACACTGAGCCATCGTATCTTTTGTATGTCATGCTAAATGCTCCATTTATATTGATTAGTTTACTTATTACCCAAATGACTGAACTTCAAACTACTTTTACAGTTTTTCTTCAAATAATTCCACCCAGCTGAAACCACCAGCACCAGCTGACATTTCTAAAATCTGTTTATACTGAAAGAAGAAAATCTTTAAAGTATAGCAAGGTTAGTGTTCAACATTAGGGTCACAGGCTTTCTCTAAGTACTAAGAGATAAGGTGGTCTTAAAGGTCCCTTCCACTTGTTCACAGAGTCTAATGAAAGAGCTACACACAAAGCCACAGATGAATGAATGGGGGCATTCAGAGGTGAATGGTCACCAAAAGTGGAAACGCGTTAAGGATCAAATGCCAGCAACCGTGTGAAATCAAAGGCAAAGACAGACAGTGAGGCACCTTTTACCATTTAGAGGCAGCTGTATAGGAAGTGCAGCTTTCATTATGGATGTAATGGAGAGCCAGCCAAGGTCAGAAAGCAATCATCATCCTGACACCTCGCCCAGCAGTGGTGCTCCTCTGAGCTCCGCCGGAGCTGGAAGAGCCGTCTTACACATAACAACAACAGGTGACAGAGGCCAAAGGCAATGTCACGGGCCACACCTCCATCGATAACAGTGCAAAGGACGTGTAAGAGAAATTTCTCGTGGCAGAAAATGGAGCCTGTCAGCGAGCAAAATTCTAGGGCTTCATGTCAGAGACCGTAATCTGTCGTGTGATCATGGGTGTGGACATGTGTTGACTTGACATGCTATGTATCCAAACTGGCTGGAGAGGAACTGAGTCAAGAATAGGTGTCTCTTTTATGGACAAATGTCGGAGCTATGTGCGATAGGGCCGGGCCCGTGGCGGCTTAAAACAGGAGGCAGAAGAGTGCGGGCTCGTCTCAGGCATGAGCTGCCATCCCTGTAGAGGAGCCCTGTAATTAGCAAGGCTAATGAAGAATCGGGCTGAGGACTAATGTCCCCGCTGACCTCTTAGCCCTGTTGGCAGGGTGGTAGGGTGGACTTCAACAGAGCAGAACATGATACTATGCTAAAGCCATTAACCCTGACCCAGCGCTCCCCTCAGGCTTACATCTGGTGCAGGACTGGACCGGTACCAAGTCTCAGTGGGCAGCAAGACTGAATACTTGGGTCCACAGGTAATGAATTGTCAGATAGACCCTATTATTTCTCATCTACTCCAATTCATTAACTGTAAATCCAACCTTTAGAAGACAGTGTGTTATTACCAGGTTGTTATTCTCCTGCTGCTGCTATTGACTTAAAAATGCTAACATACACCTGAGGCACACACATACTGTGGATATTCCATCATTATAAAAACTGTTGTTGTGTGTTGTGCACAGCATGGGTCCTCACACTGTGATTACATACTGGAGGGAGACACCTGTCACATGGAGCTGTTATGGGCTGTTACTAGCTGTCATGGCGTCCTGCAGATTGGCTGCTGCTCAAATGAACGCGTAGGGAAAAAAAATGACGAACCTAATCTTGAAACATATCATTTTTGCCTGCGTATGCCCTCATCCCAGTTTCAGAAACAAAATGCCACAAATGGTAAAGAGGCAAAACAATTGCAGGGGTTTCAAATCGAGTTTTTGTTCGAGGCTGTGGTGTTACTGCTAGGTGTTTGAGATTGGAGACAGGAGGGCTAAAGTGCTGCTGTGTATGCTGTGTATATATTGTATGCATTAAATGACTTGTGATGACATATTTGAGTGGCAACAAAGCAATATGACTGTCACCAGCTGCCATTATAAACAGCAGCCCCACAGATCTGTGTCAAGATTCGCATGTAAAAAAAAAAATAAACAATGCAAAATAATGGACATTCCAGAAGAAAGCAGCAAAAAGCACTGATGGCTATTATCACAATTCCTCAACCAATCTGTCAAATAATGTTAAATTATAATGAAATCACGAATAACTATTGAAATGGTCCAGTTACGTCCGGGAAGGTATTGTTTAGCTATGCTAGTGATGTTGGTCCATCATCATTTTCACCACATACATGAAACTACTGTACGAATTGTAATTCAGTCTAGACATTAATGGTTCTCATTGGAGGAAGCCTAATAATTCTGATCATCCCCTGTTGTCAAGCATCACAGTAAGGTTGGCATTTGGGACCCTGAGTGAGTAACCTCTCCAAAGATTGGAGAGGTCTTCTATAGGTTTAAAAGAGGAAGGAGTAAAATAAATTTAATGATTTCTTCTTCATTAAGAGTTATGATCAGGTCATGCACCGATCAGACATAACATTATGACCACCTTCCTAATATTGTGTAGGTCTCCCTTGTGCCTCCAAAACAGCTGTGATTCATCAGAGAATGGACATGGTCCTTCTGAGGGTGTCCTGTGGTGTCTGGCAACAGAATGTTGTGGGGGTCTTTGGGTCATATGGTTTGAAGGGAGGGGCCTCTGTGGATCAGGCTTGTTCCAGTGCATCCCACAGATACTTGATCAGTTTAGGATCTAGGGAATTTGGAGGCCAGGTCAACACCTTGTGCTGTTTTTCATGTTTTTTTTGTTTTTTTTTAGTTGTTATTAAACCGTTTTTGTGTGTGTGTCAGGCTGTATCCTGCTGGGGATGGCTGCTGCCATCAAGGAGTGTCATTGCTTTGGGGTGGGGGTGCCTGGTCTGGTCTAGGTGGGTACTACATGTCTAAGTAACATCCACATGAATGCCAGGTCCAAACGTTTCCCAGCAGAACACTGTACTGTCACAAGATGTTCAATGTTATTTACTTCTCCTGTCAGTGGTTTTAATGTTGTGGCTGATCATGTATTTGTAATGAGTCACAGAGGCCATTACTCGAAATGGGCCACATGTCCAGTCTACTGTGGCAAGTCAAAATGTATGTTGTGAAAAACACCCATACTTGAAATTTCCATTACCTTGGCCATAGCGCTAAATGTTAGCATGCTAACATGATTCTGTTTTCTCAAGACACCATCTTAGTAAAGGCTTTTGGCATGCTAACTAATGATGTTTAGGAGGTATACGATTTACTGTGTTGCTGTCTTGTTTAGCATATTAGCATTGCCATTGCAATCGTGTTAGCATGCTGACATTAGCATTTAGCCCAAGGCCTCTCAGTATTGCCAGCATGGCTCTGGACTGTTAAGTCTTTAAATTATAAATCATCAAATGAGACAAAAAGAGAAAGCGCTTCCAGCCTTAAGATATTTTATGTATTCTTATTCTTGTGATACCAATACAATAGCATTAGCATTTCATTATTTAGTTTTCAATGATAAAATGTATGATAAAAAAAAAACTATTTTATTCTAATTAGGCTGCATCGTATGGGCTTATTAAAACAGTCGTCTCATGTATTCTACTCATATACTGCATCAGAGTTGTACTATAAGGTTTTATACACAGTGGCATTGTGTGAAAGAAAAAAATATGGTCTGGATAATCAAATGAAACGCTCCTGTAAAACAGTAATATATACAGTGGGATATGTGAAAAGAAGAGTTAAGAAAAAAGCTATGTATGTCTGTTTGATTAGACCAAGTTGAGGAAGAGGACAGATAAATATTGTATAAATGAATTTATTGTGTAATGTGAGCAATCAAATTAATTAAGGGGTCCACAGCTGTTGGAGGCGAATAAGGCCATGAATTTTTCAGTGCTACCACTTCTCCCTAAGATTTTACAATAAATATTTCTGGAGGTCTTGGATGAATTTTTCATGGCTGAGTGGGGGAGATGAAAGGCGAATGAGGGATCCAGGGGACGGGAGCTCTCTGCTGCTGACACACCACAGAAAGGTGCATCGGCTCCAATCTTTATCAATGAAACCCAACCGGCACTATTGCTTTAATTACCCTGCTTTGTCAAGCATTCCGCTATCAATAAAGAAAGGCTGGGCCGCGTGGTCGGCTAAAGGAGCGGGAGGAGGGGGGCGGGAGGAGAGCTGAGCGATGCCGGGAGTTCAACTTGTTTTGTGCCCTCCCGTTTTAAGAGAGGAAATGATGTAACCGTGATCGAAGAGACTTACCTAGACCACCTCTTCATGCCACTGCAATACAACTGCAACCTGTGTTTGGTGTAGAGGCTCGGAAGATTTCCTCACAGTCATTTAAATCCCAGCAGCGAGGTGGTGTCAGAAACAGCGGCACCACCTTTAAATTCAAGGCTGTATCTTTTATTAATCCATGATATCCTTGTAGGAGACAAATCAATGAGGCATCAAACTGAGATATATAGTGTTCTGCCGTACACTATACGCCATGAATGAGTAACAGACGCCATTGATTTGCATGCTGTTGTCTAGGCATGAGGTATAGATTGATGAATAAATCTGAATTGGGCTCAACATGTGTGTTTGCCCTGATTTGGTATTCAGGGAGGGGGCAGAGGTAACTAATTCAGAGGAGACATCTGTTTGGTGGGCAGTACACCAGCAATATTCCACCTGGAATAGCATCCATAAACAGCATCCCCTCATTGTTTTTTTACCCCTCCGGTGCTAAAACACAGGGGACAGAGAGTAGAGGGGGTGGTGATGGTGCAGGTTATATGATATATGCACAGGATATGACAGTTTTATCACCACTTATGACAGGTTTTAAATAACTTGCCTCAAGATTTTGAACAGTCTAGTACCTGAGAAGTAGTCTAGTGTAGCCAGACTTGATTCTTATCAGAGTCTGTTAACACGCCATTGGGATTTCATTACGTTTCAGCCGACACAGAGGAAAAAACGTCTGTACACAGTTGGATAGTCCTGCAACCAATTAGAGTCACTTTGTTGTAAACAAAATCAACTCCACGTTGCTCAGATGGTGCGTATGACTGTGTCGCTGTTACTCTTCTGTCCATCACTGTATAAAGCCCACCTAAACGTTTTGATCAACCAAAGTAGTTCTGGCCTCTGTGGATCAGGTTTGTTCCAGTGCATCCCACAGATACTTGATCAGTTTGGGATCTAGTGAATTTGGAGGCCAGGTCAACACCTTGTGCTGTTCTTCATGTTTTTTGAGTTGTTCCTAAACTGTTTTTGTGTGTGTGCCTGTGTCAGGCTGCATCCTGCTGTCATCAAGGAGTGTCATTGCTATGGGGTGGAGGTGCCTGGTCTGGTCTAGGTGGGTGGTACACGTCCAAGTAACGTCCACATGAATGCCAGGTCCAGAGGATTCACCAGAACATTGAATTGTCACAAGATGATGTCAGTGTTATTTGCTTGACATGTCAGTGGTCATAATGTTATGCCTGATAGGTGTATATCACAGTAACTGTTTGGGGAGGGCTTTATTTCTGCAGCAACATATTGATGTCACCGTGCAGGAAGTTTCCAACACGCAATTTCCATCCAATCCAGTCCCATGCAGGCTTTAATATCTTTAGCCGTACGTACAGTTGTCATGCGCAGATATTGTAAAGAAAATGATCTAAATAACCCATCGTTCCGTACAATTGTCCTGTATCAACAGTAGTAATGCTCCTGTCACAATGGAAAGAAATCTGCAGCCAGGTTCATGCAGCAAATTAATGCCCGTGGCTGTAATGTCTGGCTGTCCAGACATACTTTCTACTATATAGTGAATTGTATATTGCAGCTCAATGCCAGTCTGGTATTCTGTGTCCTACGAGCTGTTTTTTTTTTCCCTCACAATCTATTAATAGAAAGGAAAACAGGCTTTCTAGAACAGACAGCTCCACTCTGCACTGCTGAGGAGGACCGATTGTTTAATTCTGTTATATTCTCTCCAATCAATGCGTTCACTTCAAAGCGATGGGAAACGCTTGCATCCAAAGTACATTGATCAGTTCTAATACAAGTCATTAACATACAAGTTGTTAACAAGTGAGGCCTCTGTACTGTATCTCGGAATCAAGAGAGCCATCGATAAAGCCAATTTAAGACTTTTAACGTCTTAAAACCTTGAGTACACACTCCTCCACTCCAGAAGAGGAGAAAGCCACTGTTAAACCGTTTTCTCTCTTTCCCCCGCGCTCTGTTCCTCCATCTATCTCTCTCGCTCTCTCTCTCTCTGTCCTCCGTTCGCCCGCTCAACCACAGCCACTTAGCTTGAAGCCTGTACCGCGGCATGAGACCACTGGTATACTTTACTGATGATAAATTTATAAGCCAAACTGAGGGGAAACTATTAAACAACCTTGTGAATAGCCAGGGTTCGCTTTAACCGGGGCGGCGTATCTTTTTCATCAACAAAAATAACTCTTCAAAGGCAGTAAAAGCATGCTTAGAAAGTAAAAGACCATTTTAGCGGACGAGGCCAGCGGTGGTAGGGGTGAAAACAGAAACAATCCAGCCTCTGATAGCCCACAACCACCCCCCTACGCACACACACACACACACACACACACTCCCTCCAGCCCCTCCCTCCTCTCCCTACTATCCCCAACGCCTGGCCACACCACAAGCAACACAGCGCATATCCCACCCCTTAAAAAAAAAGCTAAATCAAGGCTTTGAAAAACATACAGTGTCTTTAATAATTCAAGCATTGGTGGGTTTGAATAGCCTCTTTAGCATAGGAATATACAGTCTCCTGATATAAGATCAGTCCCTCAGGGGGGCCCCCTCACCATCTTACTGCACTGTGCCCTTTCCTAACAGCAATATGGGCTCCTGCTTAAGATGCAACTACCTGCCTGATTAGATTAAGCAGAGAAATAGAATGTATACACAATTGTACAGGGTGTACCAGCAGTTTCAAATATATATATTTTTAATGGGCGCGCGTTTAAAAAAAGGAAAGCGCTCTGAACTTGTATAACACCCTCTGAATCCATGAATCAAGCGCAAAGTTTTGCAGTAAAGCAATTATTGCAGTTGACTAGCATCTTTACTGGGGTTGTGGACTAACACAGGATTGTAAATATTTAACTATCTTTGCACCCAATGCACATTCATATTTCATCAGGTTTCTTGCAGTTTATTCTCAAAGCAAAGTGTTGGACTGCATAATTATTTCAGTTTAGCATTTTTTTTTTTCCTCCAACCTATTACTTCCATAAATACAGGAATTTGAGTTATAGCTCCTTGGAGGGCTAATTTAAGAAAAGCATGCATTAATTAATACAACCTAGATGGAAAGGAAGAAATCCCTAAGTAAGTAAGCTGTTGGCAGATATGAAGGATGATTTTCGCCTTCAAAGGAAATGGGGATGGATTTGAGAGGATGCGGCGGTTTAATCAATACTGTTGACTCTTGAGGTTGGCAGGTGTGGTTGGTGTGTACTTCTCAGCAGAAGCATTTCCATCATTCAGGAAGAAAACCTCAACGTGCCCGCTGTGGAAATCTACTCCCAACTTTCCAAGGCCCTCGGTTGTCGTTCGAAGTGCTTAATCGCAGTTAATTTCCGACTTTGCTGTAGGAATGGGCGGCAGCCGCGTTCATTTACATTCACCCAGGCCCTTCTTTGTCTTTGCTTGGACCACTTGAGCGTGCAGTACAGCATGTGACTTTAAGCCTTTTGTTGCACGCTTCCATTTGTGTGTATGTCCATTCTCACATCTGATGTGTGGAATAATGAAATAAATATCGAAAGCCTTAAATATTTTAGTGCATTCTAGGAGTAAAGTGGAAGTGTTTTTCTGACAGACCTTGCCTGCACCCCACCACCACACCGCACCCCACCCCCGTTTCTCTTCACAAATGCATTGTGTGCACCGGCCGGCCCAATCCATCACTCGCCGTCTGGCGGGAGAAAAAGCACTTTCCCAGGGTGGGTGTTTTTTAGTTCTGCCAGCGCTGCTGTTTCAGTGGGCACCCGTGAGACCTCGCTGATGGACACTCTGGTCATCACTGGCAGGGAGCTTTGGGACTCTCTTCAACCTCCCATCCCTCCCTCTAACCCCCCCTCTATCTCCACCTCAGCCTGCTCCACTCACCTCATGTTTTCACCAGCACCTTCCTTTGTCCCAGCAGTGTTGTGCACTCCCTTTTTGACAATGATGACTATTGTACCTGCCTGAATTCTCCCTTGCAAAGTGGCTCGGCCTTCAGAGACCAGCCACACTCCGTTCGAGGGCTCGGGCCTCTCAGGGTGTTGGGAGACTTTTACCACATGAAAACAAATAGACTGTAATAATGCTAGCAGGGGGAGACACACCTTTCCGATGGTAATTTCTGTAGTTCTGGTCGATATTTAAGTTCGAAGCCTAGCAGACAGTTCCATTCTGAAGGGAATCTCAACGGTGCAGCCAGAGAGACGCTCACCGTATCAGCCTCATTTTGCATCACAACCAGGCAAAGCGCAGAAAAAGAGGGGCTTGTGCATGTATGTGCTCAGAACAATTATGTAGAAATAAATCTATTCAAATTGAAGCCTGCTCCAGTTTTACTCTGACAAACTGAGATTTGATTTCCAAAATGCTCGCTCGTCTCTTCTACACAAAGAAGCCAGCGGGGAGAGGGTGCAATCGCTGGAGAGAAGTGGGCTGGAAGGCAAATCTAGGTGATGCGTATGTTCTTAGAGTGCCCCTGGGTCTTCCATGGGTAGGTAGGATCTGACAAAAGAGATCTGTACAGCAAAAAAATCCTCCACTCTGCTTGAGCATGGGAAATTAAGCCCAGATAAAGATTCTCTCTTAAACATACTCCCTTCTCTCTTTTCATCCCTCCTTTTTCCCCTCCCTCTGCAGTGGCAGAAGAAATTATCCATTGTAGCATTAGATAAACCCAAACAGCCCTCTTCGTAAGACCTCCAGTTCCTCGTGCAGTCCCAGCTTGGCGTCCCTCGGGTGTTTGTTCAAAAGGAAAACTCTGCGGTGCCTCCAGGGGATGTTTAACTCATTGCAGTGGCAAGTATTTAGAGAAAACTCAACAAGTTTGAGGCTGTCAAAGCCAGAATCCAACTGTCAGGCAGAATTATGTCTCCAAGGCATCTGATGTGAGGTAATGACCAATTGCATCATTTTGACAAACCCACCGTCGATGAGAACTAGGGCAGACTGCGATTGCTTTTGCACAAGTGTTTCATTTGAATTTGAAACACTGCTGCTAAGTGCATTAAATGATGCTGATTAACTAAGATTATGGCTGCAGCAGGGATGTGATTTCTGTTTTGATACGGAGCATAAATTGAGGCAGAGCAAACAGTTTTTTGAGTGGCTGATGAATAATTGAAAGTCAGCAGAGGGTACATCAATAAAGTGGTAATGAGGCATATTTGTGTGAAATTTCTAATTCTCAAACTCTGTCACTCTCCGAGCGGTCTATAGCATCTATTACTACTACTGTACCTGCAGCTACAGCTGATCATGGCTGCTTATTGTTACTAATAATTACTTTATTTTTCACTCAGAATATTTACCCTTGTTTCTGTCATGTTATTTTGACATCTGACCCAAGAGAGAACGCTAACCCTGACCCCAAACCCTAACCTCTGGTTATTATTAGTCGCTGTCGGATTATGCCCATGTCGTGTAGCCAGCTCTTCCAAAATAGAATATTGCCAAACCGGAATGCATAATGTTTACAGTTTTTAATTGCCTCCAGTGTTTGTCATGTCATGTAGCCATCACCAAAAGTCAAATTTCGTAACTCTTACCTTCACCCCTGCAGAAAAAAAAATTACTACTATCAGGTTCTCGTCACGCCATTTAGCTGTTTCATCAGAACTTGTCCAGTTGTGCGTGTATTTATGTAATCTGTCCCATGTTATTTACACTGACAACCAATTATCTATATATAAAATATAAATATCTATTTATATTGGTTGCATTCGTGCAACATAACCGTCCCTGTGCAAACAGATATTTAGTGAAATAAATTCCTTCCACATCACAGATATCACTATTATTATTATTATTATTATTATTATTATTATTAGCCCTCTGGCTAGCCTCTAAGGCTATAATTAAATTAAAATATTCACTAACCACTAAGCACACAAAGCATTTCAAATCATCTGTGTTGATCTTTCAACAGCAATCCTTCCAAATCTGAGCCTTTGGTGCCCTCTATCTTTCAGTCTGAGTAGCAAAAAAATCAAAACCATTATTGACTCAATTTAAACTCATCAGCCATTTCTTGACAATTTCATTTGGAGTCATTCATGATTAATTTCTTTTTCTTTTTTTTTTGTGTGACACGCAGGCATAAATCTGTGATGGACATGACACTGAATAACAGATTATTCTGTCCACAGACACATTTTTATGTATAACCTCACGGTGATATTGTTGTTGATGCTGAACGATTCACTTTGAAAAAACAAAAAAAGAAGAATGAACAAAAGCATCACTTTGATTTTTTATTTACGACAGTGTTCTACAGGTCACTTTCTTTGGAGAAAAACTGTTCCTTTGTTCTGCCTTTTTCTAACAACGGTGTGGCATGTTGTGTCCACCTGGAGTACTGTTGACCTTCTGCGAGGCAGCTAGCTAGTTAAAGAAGTCCATTTTCAAGGCTGTTCTTGCTCATATCAAAACTCCATTATAGATTTTACCTCCAGGGGAACCTAGGGCTCACAAGGTCCTTGGCAATTTTACCTGAGGAAGAAGCTAAAAGGATTTGAATCTCCCAGGATGGGTGAGGAGGGGGGAGGGTGTGAGGACAAGAGAGAGGGTGGGATGCACACCCCAGGACCCGAGCCCCTAATCTTTCTCTGCCAAGCAGGGAGCAAAGCAGAGCAAAAATGGAGATTTGGAGATGGTTCACTGGCACTGAACCCTGAACATCGGGGCCTGCAGAAGTGGTGGAGGAGGCAGGGAAACCTTGGAAACGAGAGGTGGAAAAGAAGAGCTGAGAGATTGTTGTCGAGGATTGCTAAGGGAGCTAGTTTCAGCTCCCAGAAAACAGAGCTTCCAATACATTTAACATATATGAAAGAACAACTGCTCTCTCTCCTCACACCATCCTTAACTATGTGTACTAACAAGACAGATGGAGGCCAAAGATGCAGACAGATCACATCAGGACATCTGTCACTTCATGGCAACAGCCTCCTTAATAAGTGACAAGGCTTCCTCACCCCGTGGGCACAGGATGGGGGGAGGTGGGGGTTAGTGTCTCGGAGCTGTGGCTGTGCAAAGCAGCCGTCAAAGTCATGTGGTGCCCCTTTTTTTTCTCTTTTTTTTTTTTAAACAACTTTTTCCAATTACAGCCAATCACATGCGATCTGTGCCCTTGATTATCATCCTGGGCAGTAGACATCAAAGCTGCCTTCTATGGGTGCTGACACGAGGCTGTGCAGTAATTAGCGGACTTCACTGGAGAGAGTTTCATCACCAAATGTTTTCAAAATACTGAATGTCTTAATTTGCGGGGAGGAGGGAGGATGGGGGGTGGCGGGGGGACGGTGGGGTGGGGGGTGGTGGTTTCACGTCGGGAGAGAATAATGCCCCACAGAAATAATTAAAGCATAATTACAGCTCATCAGCTGTGCAAGTGCTCGCAAAGTGCTGTCGCTGAAGATCTGCTGCTCGGGGGCATCGGGCTAGTAGCAGGCCACGTACGAATACAAAATTCACAGCACAGCCGCATTTGGACCCAATAAATACTCGTGTCTTATTACCAGAGATACCAGAAGGAAAATCAATTGGACGCAACAGGCCAAATACAAATGAATTTCTCTCGCAGTCACACGGGTACGTACAGCATGAGCACTTATTATCCTCAATAAACACCTGCATTTGTTAAAAATATGTTGTCTGCCAAGGACAAACCAGACACCGCTCATCAAACCAAAGAAGCCCAGAATGCACAGCAGGTCGTTATAGCAATAACTTGTCTCCTCGGCTGATGTGTCAAACCGTATGCTCAATGCAGGACTGAGATGCACGGACTGAGGAGGCAGTCAACCTTTCAAATTGACATCATGTTAGCTCTCTGTCCCCGGGATGCAGTATGGCTTCATGGCTATTCTATGCTTTACGTTGACCACTTCCTACAAATATGGCTGGGAGTGTGGTCCTGCAAAGGGGGCGGGGGGCAGCACACGCTAAGTGTTTGTGACGAGTGCTAAGGCCACTGCTTGATCCCAAGGAAGTAATGAAGGCTGGACTGCAGGCCATGTGTTTTCTTCGTCCACCTGATGGCCGACTTATAACAACCCCAGTGTCAGGCCGGCTTAAAGTCACGCATCCTTTTCCTCTACTGCTGCACCCGGAGTTATCATGACATTTATTCACCCCTCCTGGGCCAGAGCCCAGCAGCCACATGGCACAATGGTCACCATCAAGTCTGCTTTGATGATACTGTTTGCCTTCTGTGTGCTTGTTTGCATGTGTGTGTGTATGGTTGATAGAACATGAGCTAAAAGCATGCTGGGATAAAACAGATCCGCCCTCTAGTGGTGATGCACTGTACATGCACAAACAAGATGAGAAGGAAAAATGAAAACATAAATATCATTTAACAGGATTATAGACTAACGTTACATAGTAAAAAGTGTACTATACACTGTACTATACTGTTTCTGTAAGGCAAAATAAATGCATCTGCACGTTTGTAATGTGTGTATCATAAATTATACTTCACATATTAAGTAAGTAACTGGTGCAAAAACAATTAATGAATGCTTGGTAACACAGTTTAACATAACTGTATGATTACATGTGTAAATAAAGGCAGAACATTACAAACCAAACTGTTTCTGTACACATGAACAAACTAAATGTCAAAAAAACTAGACAAAAAAAACCCAAAACATTACAGTGTGTTGTAATCTTATCAATGCATTCCAGTGCTTGTGTTTTTCCTTCTTTGAAACATATTTTATGGCACATTCACACCTCCATATGTAGCCTGATGCACAGAATCACACATAGTGAACGCATTTGACAGTCAATTAAATACTTAATGTCTGTAATGATGATCTCTTGTGAGATATCTGCGCAAATCCACAGAGTAAGACCTTGGTTAGTTATTTCTTGACTGGATCAAGGATATTCTACCCTGTTTCTGTTCCTGGAATCAAAACTTTTAATTGATTTTCACTACATAACTCACATAACATTTGCAAACTTGGTCAACAGGTTCCACGCGGTGTAGAAATGCCAGTCCAACGCCACACAGAAGACCTGGTCTGGATGTTGTGTGAGTAAAGCTGGGCACACACTACACAACTTTCACAGTCTTTACAGATTTTGAAAAGACTCAGAGCACACACTAACAGACTGGCTTCAGCAGATTTTTGTATGACGACTGAAAGACCGGGGGTCACACACTTAACAACTGCAGACTATAGGATTTGTCAAACCAACTAAAGCCAACCGAACGCATCAAACTCTCATGGTATGCACTGCAACTAACATCATATACAGTCATGGACGAAAGTATTGGCACCCCTGGAACTTTTCCAGAAAATGCACCATTTCTCCCAGAAAAAGTGTTGAAATTACAAATGTTTTGGTATACACGTTTATTTCCTTTAAGTGCATTGGGACAACACAAAAAAGCAGAAGAAAAAAGCCAAATTTGACATAATTTTACACAAAACTCAAAAATTGACTGGACAAAATCATTGGCACCCTCAACTTAATATTTGGTTGCACACCCTTTGGACAAAATAACTGAAACCAATCGCTTCCTATAACCATCAACAAGTTTCTTACACCTCTCAACTGGAATTTTGGACCACTCTTCTTTTGCAAACTGTTCCAGGTCTCTCAGATTTGAAGGGTGCCTTCTCGCAACAGCAATTTTTAGATCTTTCCATAGGTGTTCTATGGGATTTAGATCCGGACTCATTGCTGGCCACTTCAGAATTCTCCAGCGCTTTGTCTCCAACCATTTCTGGGTGCTTTGTGAGGTGTGTTTTGGATCATTGTCCTGCTGGAACACCCATGACCTCTGATGCAGACCCAGCTTTCTGACACTAGGCCCTACATTACGGGCCAGAATGTTTTGATAGTCTCCAGATTTCATGATTCCTTGCACACAATCAATGCACCCAGTCCCAGAGGCAGCAAAACAACCCCAAAACATCTCTGAACCCCCACCGTATTTGACTGTAGGTACCGTGTTCTTTTCTTTGTAGGCCTCATTCGTTTTTCTGTAAACAGTAGAATGACGTGCTTTGCTAAAAAGCTCTACCTTAGTCTCATCTGTCCACAAAACATTGTCCCAGAAGGATTGAGGCTTACTCAGGTATGTTCTTGCAAACTGCAGTCTTGCTTTTTTATGCCTCTGTGTCAGAAGTGGGGTTCTCCGCGGTCTCCTGCCATAGCGCTTCATCTCATTCAGACGACGACGTATTGTTCGAGCTGACACCGTTGCATCCTGAGTCTGCAAGACAGCCTGAATTTGTGTGGAAGTTGACTGAGGTTGTTTATCCACCATTCGAACAATCCTGCGTTGCATTCTTGCATCAATTTTTCTCTTTCGTCCACGTCCAGGGAGATTTGCCACAGTTCCATGGGTTAAAAACTTCTTGATTATATTGCGCACAGTTGACAAAGGAACTTTAAGATCTCTGGAGATTGACTTGTAACCTTGAGATTGTTGATATTTTTCCACAATTTTGCTTCTTAAGTCCTCAGACAATTCTCGGCTCTTCTTTCTCTTCTCCATGCTTGGTGTGGCATACACAGGCAAACAACACAAAGGTTGAGTCAACTTTTATACATTCCAACTGGCTTCAGTTTTGATTTCTATATTGCCAGCACCTGTTACTTGCCACAGGTGAGTTTAAATGAGGATCACATGCTTGAAATGAAATTATTTACCCACAGTTTTAATAGGGTGCCAATGATTTTGTCCAGTCAATTTTTGAGTTTTGTGTAAAATTATGTCAAATTTGGCTTTTTTCTTCTGCTTTTTTGTGTTGTCCCAATGCACTTAAAGGAAATAAACGTGTATACCAAAACATTTGTAATTTCAACACTTCTTCTGGGAGAAATGGTGCATTTTCTGGAAAAGTTCCAGGGGTGCCAATACTTTCGTCCATGACTGTAGGTACTTCTGCTCCTGACACAACTCAATTAATTTCTCCTCCATTTCTGTGGTGCAGGTTCACTTTGTCCCCACTATCGCATTCTTGCTGCCATCCTTGTTTTTATATTCACGCTACTTGTCTTCTGACTCTGTTTCCTGTGCCTCTTTTTCATTGGCTGTCGGCAACACGTGTTTGCAGTTGGGCCATTAATCACTTCACACTACCCAACTGCGTCCAGATTCCGCTAAAAAAAATTCAAACATGTTTGATTGACTGCGACTGAGATCAGGTCAGGTCCTTTCCCCTCACACTCTAATAATATGCCAACTACCCATGCCGGCTGTCCCCAACTAAAGCAGACTGGTGCAGACTTTGCCCAACTGGGAATTATGGGTAAAATCTGGCAAAGAATCTTGGTAGTGTGTCCTCAGCTTAACACTTTCATGTTGCTGTGCTTCTGTCTGACTACACAGAGCAGGACAGAAAATGAACTGACAAAGTTCTGGAGAGTTACGTGCATTTTTACCAAACCTTAGTTTTAAAGTCGGGTCCGTCAAACTGATGAGGTAGATTCTTATAATCTAATTTACACTAAATAGCACATGTGTGGATGCTTTCTTTGTACACCATACAAATGGTGGATATGCTCCACACATGCGTTAGTGCTCTTTAAGTTTATCTATCTAATTTGTGTGACATCATAATATGCAGTTTTTTTCGTAACTGCTCAGTCAATGAAAATACACAGAAATACTGCACGTTCTTCACTTCACTGTTTCAAGTCACCTTTGCACCTTGTAGTGGTTCATAGGTGAAGCCAATAATGAGAGTGTTAAACACTTTTTAACATGAATACAACAGAATACATGATTAAAATGAAATAAACTAAAGTTATGGCCAAAAACCTTTCAATAAAGCCAAAAGCCAGACTAAAAAGGTAGATTTTAAGTATATGTTTGAAGACATCAACCATTTGGATCACCCGCAGGCAGTGACCGCCTGAAAGTCCACCAGCTGTAGAGAAGGAGGCAAGCAAGCAACGACAATTTCAGTTCTCTGGATTCAGTTCTATAGTAAACCCCATTCAGGTGTTGATTGTTAGAGACTGGATAAGACTGAGTGATGCTAAAATATGAAGCGGTAATAAAGGCATGGATGACTTCACACATCAGAGTTTCATAGAACTGACCTGAGTTTGGAGACTTTCAGGTAGAACTTTATGAAACGGGATTAGACTTCCAGAATTTCTGTGCTGATCACGAGACGTTTTTGCATTTTAATTTAGAAAAATTCTTGAATACAATTACTGAGGCACTTGAGGTTCTTGCACTGCAAAGGTTTCTTGAGGGAGGTAGATTTGTATATAAAGAAAAATTTGATCAATCACTAAATTGTTACCTTACATTTACTTAAAACAAATTATATTTAGCCTGTATCTTGACAATATACTGTAAATTTAAGTAAGCCACGATTGAAAAAAAAGCATGTATGTAGTAACGCTTTATTTCCACCAGGGGGCAACACTACACAGGAAATGGGTTTACTTTGGTTTCTGTTTGGTATCATTTTCTCCTTAATATGTTTGTGAATTTTGATGTTGACGTTAATAACGACTATAGTTTTCAGTAGTAAATCCCGGCAGTAACATTACAAGTGATATTGCATGATCTATTTTTTGATTTCACTCAAAGAGTGACACTGAAGCATACTGCAGGATTGTAACCCTAACCCTGACCCTAAGCCCAGCTTTAGACTTTCATCAACTGTAAACATGTGCTAGAGGTCCAGTGGGAAAGAGTGAGAAATACTTGAAATGTTGGTCAACAGTCACGCTGTCTGAGAAGCTGCTGTCTTTTGTTATATTCACGTGTTTTGGATCTTACAGTTCATAAAATCCATGTTGAACCAACTGATGTACATGTGATTATCGAGTGTTTATTATCCTGTGAACAGATAGGGAATAAAAGAGGTCACGTATCAGAAAGTGCCAGAAACACTGGATGAGTTTGATCCGATTATTCTAAAACATGAAAACTGGTTGTAAATTCAGTACATGTTGTTTTTCCTGTAGTGAATGATTTGCATCCTAAAAGAACACACACTCCTATGAATGTTGCGTGTACACGATGTTGATCATCAGAATATCCATTAAAGCTATAGTAGAAATCTAGAAAATAATTTGTGATGTTAAATTTTCCAAAATGTGGTGAGGACTTGGTGTGCAGGCGTGTCATTACACAATAATTTAGCAGAAAGTTTGTTTTTTAGTTCAAAAATAGGGTTGCAATGCAATTTCAGTGTCATGTCTATAATAATTCCTTTATTCATATAACACAGCTTAAAAACAGCTTTACAAACTGCTGTTCTGAAAGAACACATAAAAGACAACTGGAAAATGCACATGAGATATACGGTAACATAATTAAACCTAACAGCAAAAGTACAATTAATTAAAAGCGTCATTGTGGTTTGGATGAACACATGAACGTTTTTTCCCCCCACTTCCTAGAGAAAATCTACCGTATCAAAAATAATTGCATGATTGAAGACACAAGAAAAATAGAAATGGTTTATGTCAGTTTGGTACACAACATGAAACTATGTTACGAGCATACTGAAAGTGGAATGCATGAGTTTATTAATATTATGTCATGGATTTGCGGTATATAATGTCGTGGTTTTACAAATATAAGAGTTTTTAAAGGTTGAGGATTATAGGTCATTCTTGATAACGGCTGGAGAGGAAAAAATCGACTTCACTTGGTTTTATTTCCTGACATTCTGAGAAATCTGTCTCCGAGATATTTTTCTCCATCCTGGTACTAAACTAATTTTATGTTGAAAAATGTACATGCAATAGATTAATAAAAAAATGACATACTGGTTAAAAATGAAATAAAAAGCAACAAGGCCTGAATTATTGAGGATTATGTTACTGTTTGATTTTTGTATATTTGAACTGACTTATGTTTATGCTTATTATACCAACCACCACAACAAATTCCTCGTATGCGTGAACATATGTGGCAATAACGACGATTCTGATTCTGAGAAAGCAATAAAAACTATGGCACATAAAATAAATAATAAAATAAATGTGCTTGGTTATGTACCGTATTTGATTTTTATTTTTTATTTAAATGTGCACTGACCCTTTAAAAGAGATAGTTTGACATTTTGGGACGTTTTTTCATCTTGTGTTAGATGGAAAGATTAATACCACTTTCATGTATGATAAATATGAAGCTACAATTAGCTGGTTAGCTGAGCTTAGCATAAAGAAAATAAGCACCACCAGCCAGGACCAACGTTACAAACGAGATGCTTGCTGTTAGCAAAACCAGCTGTTTCCCCCTTTTTCTTTACTCTTAATACTCAGCGAAGGCTCTCCTGGTTGTAGATTCGTATCTAATGGACAGATATGATTATTTAACAGTGGTACCGATCTCTTCATCTAACTCTCAGCAGGTGAAAATAACTAAATGAGCCTATTCCCAAACTGACAAATTTAGGAAAACATTATTTAAGCCGATACTTCGGTATCATGGCAGTCAACTGTTTGTTGTTTAATCTGAACCTACAATAAAAAGGGACTGTTTAAAAATGATACAAATTTCCCCAAATCCACAGTATTTGTGTATATAAAAGATTAAGAAATACTTTCCTAAGTGGTACCAACCTTGTATGTGCTGTGCTATGATCACTGACCATGAAGTGTACTCTACTTTGAACTACTGTTTCTAATAATAATGGTATGTTTTTTTAAAAAAAAAAAAAACTATGATGATATGCCTGACATAGGATGTTACAACCGTCCGTCACTTAGACACTTACACCCGTTTGCAAAAGAAACAGCTGATTCCTGATTGATGCTCTCTTTGACGTCAATGGGGAGCGAGTCAAAGAGGTGATCCTCCACCATCAGGCAGCTCCTGCGGAGGAGGCCGCACTGGCCGAGCTGAGCTGGGAGACGATCCAGGCAGTTTCCCTTCAGTTCCAAATGTGTGAGCTGCGAGAGATGGCCAATTTTCTCAGGAATAGAAGAGATACAGTTGTGGCTGAGGCATAGTGTCCTTAGTTTGGTGCACTTGAACAGTTGCTTGGGGACTACTTCCACTTTGTTGCCTGTGATAGCAAAATGCTGGAGGTTCTGCAGAAAGCCTACCTCCAGCGGTATTGTAACTATAGAGTTATGGCTAACATCGAGGTACCTCAGCTTGAGAAGGGTGAATAACGATGAGGGTAGAGACTCCAGCTTGTTGTGCGAGAGATAAAGCGATTCGAGGTTTTTGACATGGCTGATAGACAGTGGAATGGTGATGATCTTATTGTGCCAAAGTTTGAGGCACGTTAGTCTTTTGAGGTGCTGGAAGCTGATGATCTCCTCGATGGTACGAATGTTGTTGGATTTTAGATCAAGTTCCTGAAGGGTGTTCAAGCTAAAGATGGCGTGTGGGATTCTCTCCAGCTCACAGTTATGAAGCTCCAGCTCTGCAAGGTTCAACATTTTCTTCAGACTATTCAGCACTAAGAGCTTTGTGCCGTCGTTATGAATTACCAGCTTGATCAGATGTGGCGACAGATCTGTTATGTTCGTCGGAATCTTTGTGAGGTTGCTTTTGAGATGCAGAATCTTTAAGTGCCTGAGATCTCGCAGGGACTCGAGTCCGATCAGTTTGTTGTTTTCTGAGTTCAGGTTACCCACCAAGTACAGTTCCCTTAAATTTTTCAACATGTACACCCAGCTAGGAATCTCAGCGACGTCTGTGAATTTGACATGAAGGCACCGGAGGTGATCACGAAGGAAAATGAAAGCTGTCTGCTCAACTTTGGCAGGACAGTGGTAGAAGTGTAGCTCTTGGAGGTTTATCATTTGTGAGATCTTAGCTGTTATCCTGGCCTCTGGGATTAATTCTAGTTTCAGGATTTCCAAGTCCGTGAGGTCAAACACGGCATCTGGCACTCCAGATAGCATGAAAAGATGAAGTTCCAGCTTTTCTTGAGGATTGCGCGTCACATGCTGCCTCAACTTCTCAAAGGTCCACTCGTGGTTTAGGCTGATCTCCCGAAGTTTGTTCTCACTCACCTCCGAAAGAAAAACCCCAAAACGTTTTGAATACAGCTGGTCGTATTGATCAACCATATGCAGGAGGAAGGCAAAGTCATTCTTAACATCGGGAATGTCACTGAAGCTGCTCTCCTCTCTGACTTTTTCAAAGGAATACTCCTTAAGTGGTCGCCGAAAAAGCCAGAACAGTGTGTATATACAGATAACACCATAAGCGCATATGAGAGCAATATAACTGACAAGGAGTTTCTTTAGCATAAAGGCCATGTTATGTGTGCAATGGAACTTAGCATATCCTGTCAAATGCTTTATTTCAGGCTCACACACATGGTCAAAATCTATAGAGGCAACAAATGTCATTGTGTAGCACAAGATCAAAATGAACTTCACTGTTTTGATGACTGTCTGAATGGCGTAGAGTCTGTAGATCAAATCACTGTCTTCCACGTGGGCACGGAATTTACGGACTTTTTCGAACAAGGCCTTCGCTTGCTCGCCGTCTTTCTTGTCCAGTATGGTCATGGAGGGAACTTCACTCACGAGCTTTTCTGCGGAAAAGGTGACCCCAGTTTTAGTGAGTATGGGGGCGGACTGGTTCGGACTCCCCTCCTCGCTGCTTGTGGACAGATGTTTGAGGAGAGAGGAGGCGCCAGCTAGCCTCTGCTTGTTCTCCTCCGAGTCCTCGCACGCGGTCTCAGACAGTGCTTTAGTAGTCCAAGGGGATTCGAAACATTTTCCAAGTATGGAAACAAAATGTTCTATTTTTGAACTCGTCTTTGGGTATTTGAACCAGAAGTTGCTACTGACCATTAGTACTATAGTGTGAATAAGAGCAAGGTATGGGAAATATTTGGAGTACCAAGGAAGTGCAACATGGTAGCACATCTGGTTGACAAAAACATATTGCTGAAAATCCAGCTTGGTCCTGACTCCTGTAGGCTGGGGCTGCCCAAGAGCGGGCGCCTGTGTGAAGTGTATTGTGGGGGCGATGTTGTCGGGAGGCCTTTTAGCCATTAGAGGAGCAGCTTGCTCCCCAATGGCGCTCTCCTTGTTCCACAAACCATCAGTCGGCTCTGGTGGCTGGGGTTCCAAGAAGCCCCCGGCCCCCTCAGGAGTTTGTTCCAGTATGGGCAGACAAACCACCTGGTCCTTGGTTAACTGCATGGTTCCAGAGAAGATGGCCAGCATCAACATGACAATACCCAGATAGTCCATGAAGACATCCCACCATGGTTTCAGTATGCGGTACGTTGGCTGGATGTCGTTCAGGGAAGCTACTTCTGTGAGGGTGAACATTCCTGAAAAAGAGAATATCAATTAACATGCGTTTAATGATTTTAACTGAACTGATGTCAGTCTTTTTTTCCTGATGCTTTTTGTGATTACATGGACCTAATGAATTGTTTCCTCATAATGTCTACTATTTATAATGGGCCCTATAATGGGGCAGCTATAGCTCAGTAGGTAGAGCGGTTTGTCCATGAACCAGAGGGTTAGCAGTGCGCTTGTGTGAACGAATTTAACTGTAAATTGCTTGGAATACCAATAAGGAGAGAAATACAAGACCTTTTATGATTACTCAAATGGACGGACTGTTACTGATCCCTTACTTTCTCACATACACATTGGCCAAACAGCTGTTTCCCAGAGCTATTCCTGGTGTTTTGCAGTAGCCCCTCCCAACTTGTAAAGAAGGGCAAAGTGGTAAACAAGTTACGACCACAGTATGTTTACAGTGCAAAGTGTGACTTCTGTGTTACATGTAGCTCAGTGATGCGTTTGTCAATGTGATGATGAGGAACATATCCAGGCCGCCGTGTTTACGTCTGGCCATAATCCATTATTCACATCCTGCAGGGGTTTGCTCATTGGTCCAGTTTAGAGAACTCAGGGATAGAAGGGCTGTGCCCATTGTAATCCACTGTAATCCAACACAACAACGCCTTTCCATAAATCATGCCTTTTGTGACACTTTTAAAATGACCCTGACAGAGAGAGAGAAAGAAAGAGAGACAGATGGGTGTGGATTGCTGTTATTTAAGGTGGTGTTGCGTTACATATCTTTAAACTGTAATCTGTAGCATATATTAGATAACAATGCTTTATATTTACACCTCTGTGACTAATACAGCATCATCAAGAGCATAACTGAAGCAGATAAAACAATTTTAGCGAGACCGGATCTGTTTTCTGATGAGCTGATGAGAAATAATGTTGTTTTTTCTCACCTCAAATTTCAAGCAAGGCCACATTTCTCTGGCACATTTAGACAAGGCACAGAGGGGGAAAGCCTTGCGAGACTGGCATGGATTTAAAGAGAGGGCTGCCCTTGAACTAGGGCACAGCGCATGACATGTGTTGTCAGTGTGTGTGTGTATATCATGTGTACATGCCAGACCAACTCAAAGTCTGATTCATCAATCTCGTGTCTTTTCTGTGTGCTGTGCCTTTCTCCGCATCTTACTCCACATGAGCCCAGACGAGTTTACAGTCGGTGCCCTGACAGCTCAAATTCTCACTATAATACTGGCTCAGTGAAGCCTGGATGTGTTGACAGTAAATAATGTTTGTGTATGGCGAACTCGGTATACACATCAAACTGTTCCAGTGCCGTTGTTACATAAAAGACATATTAAATAATAAGCAAAAAAATAAAAAATTATTTCTGCAATATCACTGCGATTGGAGTCGATTGTGTGCATGAAGGTCACTATTTCTACTGAGTCTGCAGAGCAGGCTGAGACCGGCTCCCGGCGCATCCATAGACGCAAAACAAAAGGTGGAGCTGATGTCCGTGAAGCCTTTAAACGCAGCACTACAGTCCGGGTTCCGCCGCAGAAAATCCCGACGTGTTCGCATTAAAGCAGTATATCCAGTATCGGTTTAACCAACCCACTGATCAGTGCCAATACATTTCACCATGCTACGTAGCCTGCTAACATTAGTGGGCCGAAGCACTGCGGCGATATCTCTACACTTCACAGGACCTCAACTCTAGCGTCCGGATACTCACCTTCAGGGGGTCTGATCCAGTTATGTGGATGCCAGCGGAACCGAGCAGCGCTTCTTCTTACAGCCCATGTTCCGCTGATGTGATGACGCCGTCCATTCTTCTCACCAGTTCAACCGTGGGCCTGCTGGCAGGGCGGTAAGCAGCTTAGCTGACTACCCCCACTCCGCTTCAGATGGTCGGGTCCTCTGCCTCTGACTGGCGACACAGCACCAGCTGCTGGAGGTGTACCCGCCTTGATGTGAACACGTTCACCGAGACGGATCCTCCGCAAGGTTCAGCAGGACAGACACCTGACACGGTTGTAGGGCGAAGCTGAAATCTCGCCTGATGTTGCACAGTTTTTTTTGTTTTTTTTACTTCAGGGACCGATATGATGCAAAGCATAAGAGCGTTTTGAAAAAACCGTGCTCGAATACACAGTGAACGGGATTATTACCCCCTGAAATTAGGGACCGTCGTAAAAGTACATTATGATTATGTATCAATCAACCAGGTCTCTGCAGGTATTATGGTGTTAAGAATGTAAGGTTGGTGTTGCTCCATTAGAGGACAACTGTTCTGTCATGACTTTATGCGTGCAAAATGTAAATATTAAATGTAAAAATGTAAATATTAAATAAATCTGTGGCCTTAGATTGTCTTATACACTGATCAGGCATAACATATGACCACCTTCCTAACATTGTGTACGTCTCCCTTGTGCCTACAGAACAGTCGTGACTCAGAGAATGGACATGGGCCTTCTGAGGGTGTCCTGTGGTGTCTGGCAACAGAATGTTTTTAGTGGGGGCCTTTGGGTCCTATGGGTTGAAGGGAGGGGCCTCTGTGGATCATCCCACAGATACTTGATCAGTTTGGGATCTAGTGAATTTGGAGGCCAGGTCAACACCTTGTGCTGTTCTTCATGTTTTTTGAGTTGTTCCCTAACCGTTTTTGTGTGTGTGTCTGTGTCAGGCTGCATCCTGCTGGGGATGGCTGCTGCCGTCAAGGAGTGTCATTGCTATGGGGTGGGGGCGTCTGGTCTGCTCTAGGTGGGTGGTGCATCTCATATTTAGTTGCTACTGAAGAAGTGAATGAAGTTGCTACTTGTATATTAATATACAGTATGTCCATATGGTGCACTCACACTAGCTGTGAGAGAGTGACATGGTTCAATACATTTTCAGTGGAAGCCAACGATATGAAGCGACAAGCCGACCTCCAACACTTGACGTTAGTTGTCAGGGAGACGTGCAACATAAAAGCTGAGCTGGTTTCAACTTTGAGTTGTAGGTTTTGTTGCTTCTAGTGTGAATGCACCATTAGTTTTTTACAAGTTGAAAGTTTACTTGAATTAAATTTACAAACTGTTCTGACAGCTGCAATATG
This sequence comes from Chelon labrosus, assembly GCF_963514085.1. Taxonomy (NCBI): domain Eukaryota; kingdom Metazoa; phylum Chordata; class Actinopteri; order Mugiliformes; family Mugilidae; genus Chelon; species Chelon labrosus. The sequence goes on along the minus strand of NC_140343.1, from coordinate 22,534,075 downwards.
TGTTCTTACAGAAGCATACTGCATTCACAAACAAAATTTATTTTTTATTTTTTAATTATGACTCACTGTCCCATAATTCTGAGGAACAATCATATGGCAAACCCTGAATGTCTCCGAGAACAGAGGGTAAGCCATAGTTTAGAGATAAGCTGTCTTTTTTCTTGTGAGAATGCAATGCATTTTGTTACATAGTAAATAAAATCTTTTGTTTTACTGCAGCCATAATCTGTAGGCTCTTCAGACCAACTTTATTTGATCACCAAAGCCTCATACACGCACAATAATAGAATAATCTTCTTTGTACTTATTAATCCTCACCAGCCAGCAGGCCTCATCTCCCAACACAACTGAAAATAGGACATGGTGCTATTTGCAGTTAGCTCTTTCAGATACTTGAGAGACTTTTTGACCCTTTAGCACTATGGTTTACGTTGATTAAGTTATTTCAGTTTAATTAAATTTTCTCTTGTTAATGTTTGCACCTCTTGAAATTTCAAACTCACAAATCAGATTTGCAAATACATCAAATTCCATTTGTGCTTTTATATAAGGGACTGCAGAGTTCACATACATATTTTACGAATTAAATAAAAACAACATTGTAACATAGTCCTTTAAGTTTAATGCACTTTAAAATGCCAGCATTCTACGATACAAAATTGAATAGCCAAGTTATTACATGTACTTATGTAAGATATGTCTGTTGTTGTATTGTATTTCCCCTGCTTCTGTCCATGTGAGCTAACAGTCTCTTAAGAGCAACATATACAATACAGCATAAGGCTACTGGCCTACGTTTAAGTGAGGTCTACAGTTTATATTTACATTCAATAATCAAATTATTTAATGTAGCCGTGACAGGAAATGTGTTTGACATCATGGAAAAAAAAATCTTTCCAAGAGACAGATGAGAAGATCGATGTCAGTCTCATGTCCGTGTACGAAGCTACAGCCAGCAGACAGTTAGCTTAGCATTAATACTGTAGGGTGAACGAATTGTCCAGGTGTTGTCCAGTGATGACTAGTTTGTGTTCAAAGTACAGGAATGAGACTGACAATAATCTTCTCCTAGAACTCTTCACATCCCCAAAATGCTGAACTATACCTTTAAGAACAACTGTGACCATGGATATGTCCTTGTTGTAGCCACACACAATGTGACAATACATGAATTCGCAATTTCCTTTCTTTAAGAAAACTTAACAAAACCATAACATATAACTTTGCAACAGTAGTGTAGTACAGTATGTTAATGACTTCATATAAAGCAGATGCTTTGAACTGGTAGACAGAACAAGCATCAGGCACTGTGGCTGTAATAAGGCATCTCACTCTGCCTTCATTTGGTCCCTGACATCTGAAGGCAGAGTTTCAAACAGTGTCTCTTCCACTATAAGGCCACTACGCTTCAAAGCACGACAGCAACCAAGCTCCTGAGGCAGGAGCTCAAAGTGGTTGCCTTTGAGCTCCAGGTAGGTCAGTAGAGCTAGGTAGGAAATTTTTGGTGACAGAATGGACAGTGAGTTCTTTCCGAGCTTCAGCGTTTTCAGCTTTTTGCAAAAGAACAGTTCATCTGGTAGATTTTCAATTTTGTTACAAGTGACAGAGAAGTACTGCAGACTCTGAAGGACTCCGATTTCCGGAGGGATGAATCGGATGTCATTGTTTGACAGGTCCAGGTAGCGCAGCTTGTTGCACAGGAACAGGTGCGAGGGCAATATCTCAATCTTGTTGTGGCTGAAGTACAGGCGCTCAAGACTGCCAAGCTTTTTGATATGCTCTGGGATGTACATGATGCCATTGTACCAGAGTTTGAGGCAAGTGAGCTTTCGAAGATGCTGGAAGCTGAGGATCTCCTCTATGGAGCGGAGGTTGTTCTCTTTCAGGTCGAGCTCTTGCAGACTCGTCAGGCTGAAGATTGCATGTGGAATCCGCTCCAGATCACAGCGCACAAGCTCCAGCTCTATCAGATTGGTCATTTTCTTCAGGTTGTTGAGCATTACTAGCTTTGTGCCATCATTATGTAAGTACAGCCGCTGCAGATGACTGGAGACATCCACAATTGACTGGGGTATCTTTGTCAAATTGCTCTTAAGGGAGAGAGTTTTCAGACACTTCATCTCCCGCAGAGATTCAAGAACAATGTTCTTGGAGGCATCAGGGCTGAGTGACCCGGCGAGATAGAGCTCCTCTAAGTTGCGCAATCCGTACATCCAGTGGGGCAGTTCCCTGTTATCATCAAACTTGACACGAAGCACTTTTAGGTTTTCTTTGAGGAAGGAGGTAGCAGTTGTGTGCAACTTTAAAGAGCACTGGTAAAGAGACAGCTCCTGAAGATCCTCCAGCTGAGAGATTGAGGCAGGAATGGTGATATTGTTGATGATCTCCAGCTTGAGTGACTGCAGCTCCGTCAACTCAAAGACAGTGTCAGGTAGACCAGGGAGCATGAACAGCTGAAGCTCAAGTCTGTTGTGTGTGTTAGTCTGCAGCCTCTGACGCAATTTCTCCGCAGTCCATTCGTGGTTGAGATTGAGCTGTTTCAGTTTGTTCTCACTGACCTCGGATAGAAACACAGCAAACCGTTTAGAGTACAGCGGGTCATACTGATCAATCATGTGCAGCATGAAAGCAAAGTCATTTTTGACGTCTGGGATGTCATTGATGCCTGTCTCCTGTCGCACATACTCGAAGGAGTATTCTTTCAGTGAGCGATAGAACAGCCAGTAGGAGGTGTAAAGGCTTGTTAATCCATAGACAGCCACCAAGCACAGGTAACAGTAAGAAAGCTTAGAAAACAGGTGAGCCATGGTGTGATTACACTCAAAGTCTTTGTAGCCTGTCATGTCCTGGATCTCAACTTTGCAAGATACTCTATTCCTCACTTGATTCACAAAAGAGCTGTTGTAGGCAATGATCAGAAGGAATTTAAACACCTTGAATACAGTCTGACGAACATACATAAGATAGAGGATATCTCCTTCCTCAACGTGCAAACGGAACTTTTTCACTTTCTCAAAAAGAGCCTTAGCTTGCTCACCCTCTTTTTTGTCAAGAACACTTGCCGACGGCTTGTCAACAACAATCTTTTCAGGGATAGAACGGAGAGACTGCGTCTTCTCCAGACTGCCTTCTCCAGGAGACACAGCAATGTTGGACCTTGAAGTGCCACTCTTCTTCTGGTCCTTTTCTTCCGGATTTTCTCCAGATACCTCCGACAAGGCCCTTGTGGTCCAGGGAGAGTCGAAGCACTTGCCGAGCATTGAAATAAAATGCTCTATTTTAGAGCTCGAGCCTGGGAATTTGAACCAGAAGTTGCTGCACACCATGAAAACTAGAGTGTGTATCAGCACCAAATAGGGAAAGTACTTTGCATACCAATGCAGAGCCTTCTCATAACACATCTGATTGATGAAACTGTACTGCTGAAGATCCAGATCAGTTTTCAGGCCTGTCATTTCTCTTGGTATAGCTGAGGTGTTGGATTGCAGGTGTAACAGTGACTTCAGTTCCACTCCACTTCTGTTCTCTGAGGGTGATGATATTCTCTGAGGAAGGCATATGATTTTATCTTGCATTACCTAAAACAAAATGTAAAAAAATGATTAGCAATATTACTCAACACACAACTAGAGACCTGTTATGCTACATAATTGTGGTAGGTGGTTGTGCCTGTCAATTCATAAAGTTTTCTAATTGGCTTTTTACATACACAACGTTTCATCCATCCTCTTATTACAAATCTTGCTGTGATCTCTCAAGACTCTTTTCGCAAACTAACAAATCTCATGAGAGCAGCAACAAGATTAGTCCAAGTGTGAGGGAGATCCAAAACAAGATAGAAGCGCCAATCCTGAAAACACCATCAGCCCTAAAATTGGATGATGAGAGAAAAGAGCTGCACAAAAGCAAAGCCAAATGCAAGACTAGAGCTAAAATATTGTACAAATAGCACAAACTACTGACAACATTATCAAGTAAAATTGTTTTGAATCTGAAATATCTCTGACCTTGTAAATTGGAATCAAATCGAATCAGGAAATCTTTACTTCTTTACAGATTAAGTATCTCAAAAGCCTTTATAGGTCTATTAATTCAAACTGAACTTCCCATATTATTAATAATCTGTCTTTCCAGCGCCTGAAATTACTACTACAGAGCACTAGTTATTGGTTTGAATGCCCTGTTATTCTAGGTAGATATTTCTGGCCATGTATAAATGGGTCTATTTATGACCTTTTACATGAAGGGAGAGCACAGTGTTCACCACACTACTGCACTTGCTTGCGTACTTTGTGGAAGTCTAAATAGGCTAAATAATCAGTCAAATTTGTTTTCACTACACAGTCTCTCCTCTGAATGCACCTGCAGTGCACTCAAACACACACCCACACACAAAGTAAAAGTACTGCTTACCCCACAGGCACTTATATTTTTACGTATGTTTGTCTCTAGACTTTTATAACTATTTTATTTTTAACTATTTTTGGCATTCAGTGTGAGATGCTCATGCATTACCTGTGCAAGCATTCCAATGGGACTGCAAATTACTTGAATTGAAGTTATTATAACTTCCGTTGAGGAACAATATCATTAAGGTGTGCCTTAACCCTCTTCCTATCTGTTCATCTCAGTACTCAAGCCCCCACCCTCCCCCTCCCTCTCTTTTCCTTTCTTCGTCTTCCATCTGCCATTAAAGGAACCAGGGTGACAAGGAGCCAAAGCTTCCTGAGATGTGCCCCCACCCTGGGTCTCACTGCATCCTGTCTACCAATAACCTTCCTTGCGTCAATTAGGGCTTTGTCTTTGGTAGTGAACTTGGGCTTAAACAAAGCTTTGCCAGATTTTTACAGTGCACAGAGGTTACTCTCTGTTTCCTCAGAACATGTATGTCTGCGGACTCGAGGCTCAAGTTGAGCTTAGTAAACAACAAATGCTTGTGGTGTTTACTTGCAAGGCAAATAATGAAACACAGCTGCTCGATACTGCAATCTTAATAACAGGAAATGGGCACTTTAATTCACTTGTGGCAGGCCTGGAGGGGAGACACTGTGCCCACTTTAGTGTAACTTCATCTGAAAGTATTGCAGTGTGTAAATGCACATGAACAGTGGGATCAGAGTGATGCCATTGCTACAGTCAGGGCAATGCAGCACATCAGAGATTGCAGTGCAAAGTCAGGTGCCTCCGAAGAGTTGATCTGCAGACTTTTACAAACTGTGCCTCTCTGTGTTTTTACTCTAAATCTAAATGGGTGGACTAGGGTGACGGCAGCGTAATGACAAGTAATTCCGCATTACAGCATGTTGATAATACTTGGACTTCTAAAGTAAACTTGGCCACAGAAGTCATTGTCCACTTAATTTCGAAACTATTAGATCATGTCCAAACACTGTGTTGGTAAAAGCGGGAAACAATAGCCCTGATAAATATCCTGTTAACAGTTTTTCATCAGATGTTTTGGTTTAATTTCCAGCATTTACACTACAGAGCATTACAGCAGCCAAAAATGACCCTATTCCATACAGAGAGGGAAGTCAAGCTTCAGGCCACAGGGGTTTGGAATCTTATGTTTACTAAAAGGGGCTGGGTGGGGAAATGTTTCCACTGGTAATCTCCTGATGGGCTGAAAGGTTCCCTTGCTGCACGCAGGCCCGGTTGTAAAAGCACAGAATTAGTGTTTTGAGCTGCTGCCAGAGCAGAAGGCAGGGCAGTAATGTTCCACCAGCGAGCCTATGGATTTTCTACCATAAATTTAATTATTCTATATTAAATGGAGAAAAAAAATAGTAGAGCAACTGCTCTTATCTCATAAACATGCTGGAGTTCCAACACGCATTAGTGTGCATTAGCTACATTCCTCCAGAGTCTACTATTAGAGCTTCTAACTTTAAATGGAGACATCATGATGAGCCATTGTTACTGACCTGAAGAGTGCATCCAAAGACACCAATCATGAGCATGATTACAGACAGATAGTCAGTGAACACGTCCCACCACGGCTTCAGGACTCTGAACGCTGGCTGCTGTTCAGAGAACTGCCGGAATTCCATCACAGGAATCATGGTGCCTGTTACAAAAGAACGGAAAGATTAGGACACATGGCTTTCGTTGAGTACATTAAGATAATGCATTGGCCATAATGTGGTGAAACGATGGCGTTTGAAGAACAAACAGTTTAAATCATGCTGTGCCTATATTTTCAGAGTCACTAGAAGGACAATTTTGGAATAGTTTAATGACAGCAGAAAACAAAACAGCATTTCTTGACACAGCAACTACCTCTCTGAAACTCCCAGTGGCACGATACTACATGTCTGTGAAGATTCTGAGTAATCCAGTTCATGGTATATCCTAAGACGTTCCACCACTCATTCAAGTAGCTTCAGCCCAAGGTTATTGTTGACATTTTGTAATGAAGACGGGGCGGCACGGTGGTGTGGTGGTTAGCACTGATGCCTCACAGCAAGAAGGTTCAGGGTTCAGATCCAGGCCGACTGGGGCCTTTCTGTGTGGAGTTTGCATGTTCTCCATGTGTCTGCGTGGGTTCTCTACGGGTACTCCGGCTTCCTCCCACCGTCCAAAGACATGCTGGTTAGGTTCATTGGTGATTCTAAATTGGCCGTAGGTGTGAGTATTAGTGTGAATGGTTGTCTGTCTCTCTATGTTGGCCCTGCGATAGACTGGCGACCTGTCCAGGGTGTACCCTGCCTCTCGCCCAATGACAGCTGGGATAGGCCCCAGCTCCCCTGTGATCCTCCAGAGGACAAGCGCTTACAGAAAATTAATGAATGAAGACCCTACAAGTCCATTTGCCTTTGTTTCTGCTTTTTTTGCTTGTTTTCTTTTTTGGACACACGTTACAACATGGCGCCTCTTAGCTACAGTGCTAATGCTGCTAGCCATTTAGCTCGGAGCGACTCCACGAAAGAGATGCTCTACTAGACAACGTGACAAATTACAGGCTGCGCTCATACACTCATACATCTCCAGAGTGGGTGCCGTTTGAAGTGTTGTGAACATTGTTTGGATGAATGACGGTATACTGGGATACTCAGGCCTATGAAGCTGGTATTAAATGTGACAGCAGCTCATATTAGCAGATAACTTATTTCCTGTCTGGATCCATTTGTCAGTACAAATGAGAAGTTTGCGTCTTATGTTGCAGTTCAGTTTTATAACTTTTGAGAGAGATATCTGTTTTACCAGATCTCATTAAAGTGTGCTGATGAAACATAGACAGATCTCGGTCATGGTGATTTTCGCCTGATTTTATCTGTCTGAAAACTGCAATGTCAGACTGTTTAGAAGGTATGTGGCTTGACAAAAATGGGTTCACTATTTAGTCAGTCCGAATATGTGCCCACGTTCACTTCTCCCGCTGGAGAGAGAAAGGAGTCCTGTCTCTGGTCTCCTAAGGGGGCAGGCCAGGGCCAAAATCCACGTGATGCAGATACAGGAAATGACTTAAGTGCACCGTTTCGTTTCTGAACCGTTCCTGGCCCAACTTCAGGTCTCACAGAGCTGCTAGCTCGGCTGCACAGTCTCAGTCTTGTTGAATCGTGACTCAAAAACCTAAATACTTTTTTCCCACGTTTCACAGGAGCTTTGAAACCTGACATTTTTCTCCTTGGCCCCCTTTGGATTTAGCTCAGTGGCAAACATCCATCCATCCATTTTCAGGTTCTTATCTGAAGTCGGGTCACAATGGATAATTAGGATAGGATAATCACGGTATTACAAACTTCCTTCTCCCTCGCAATGCATGCTTGTCGCCCGTGAGAACAGAATGTTTCCTCAAACCGGCGAGTGCCTCTCCAGTGGTGCACTGACATTATACAAATGCCCATTACAAATGTAATTATTTAAAAGTCATCTGCCGCAGAAAAGTAAATAAATGACTCACTTCGTGGGGCTTGTGTAAGGTGTTTGGACATATAATTTCACACTCCAAAAAGCCCAAAGTGGCTTCACATATTGGAACAAAGCGGACCAAAACCACATCTCAGTGCTTTGGTTGTTTACACTCATCCATTAATCTCTGGACTGACTATTAAAAACCTGAGTTTGTTAAGCGGTAGCATGAAAAACAGTGGCCTATCCCTGATGCTACTATCTGCTCACTCTCTCTGTGGTCACCTTCTGTAAAGTGCTGCAGCTGCAAGTATCACGTTTCCAAAAATCTTTCTGGCAGTAGGCTGGCTGCTGTGTCATTCAGACTGAAAAGACCTGGGATGAACAGTTTCAGTGGTGAATTTTGTAGTAAATCATCGCACTGTGAAATATACTGTACATACAGTAGCATGCCTCTGCAACCACTCAATCAAGGCCATGGTGTGAGTATATGCACAATCTGAAAGGTGCCAGACTATAACTGACAGTGATTTGTCATTATACAGCTCCTCAGCACCAAAGAGATAGCTGCTGTCAGTAGTTGAGTGCCCTCAAACTTTAGTCTATTATTAATAAGTCTATCTGATAGCTACTGTTAAATGGGTTGCTGAAAGCCGGTGTGCTTTTAGAGACAATGTTTTTCAAAGTTCAGTTAAGATTTTCACACAGACTGTCAATTGATTCTTCCAACTCTGTGTCAAAACAACAGGGGAGGATTTAGAATGGCTACTCAGGATTCATTTACACAGGCTATCTACTGACGGTCGACTTTAGGGCTCAGTTTAGCCAAATTCCCAAAATGATTTGTCTCACTTAGCTCTGGTTGTGCACAGGCATCCAGATAGTTGTTTACAGTAGAGCCAAGGATATCCATCTCAGTGGAATTTTGTAAATTAGGTGTTTTTAATTCAAGAAATCCAAAGTTTATGTCAGCATCCAGAAGTAATGCCCTAGTAAACCTGGATTATCACATTTAAATCCATAAAAACGTGTTAGTAATGTGGTACTCTACGATAACGTACTATATCTACTTGACAATTTTTGTGTTTCACGCAAAACATAGAGTGAATTTAAAGGATTCACATATTTTGCAGATCATTTTCAAACAATAATTCCAAGACCTGTCCCCACCTCGCACCGACTGGCTGACTGACTGAAGACCTGTAATAGTGAAACATCTGTATATTGTTGCTAAGGCAGTGATAGACAGTGATAATGATATTTGCAGCACACACTGCGAGGCAATTATTGGAAAATATAGCCCATGAAGTTCCATAATTATCATTTATTATTCAGTTATCAGCAGAATCGTACATTTCCCATGCTACAATAAGGGTATTGTTCGGAGGCCTGCAACCGCTCAGCAGCTCTAAAGTCAGAAACCTCTCGATCAGTAGTTGGGACAAGTATTAGTAGTTCCACGTTAACCAGCTACTAGGGGTGGGAAAAAAACATCGATTCTCCGATTTATTTCGATTCTATCCTGAACGATTCTGTCTCGATTCAAATAAGTTCATAATCGGAATTTTAAAATTAAAATTTTTAATTAGTTCGCCCGCTGCAATATTCTGTGCGCCTGCTGCGGAGCTCAAAAGAAAACTCTCCTCTCTGGCCTGCTGATTCTCTGCTATACGCGCATGCACACACACGTGCGAGTTGTTTACATGCGGCGATAAAATGGCTGCAACAGCGAGCGGTAGACCCATAAGACTTGCACCGGCTTCTTTAAAAGCTGACGTATGGCAGCATTTTGGATTTTTTGAGGATGGAGGAAAGATCGACAAGACTTTCACCGTTTGTAAGGTAAATTCTAAAAAAAATTAGAGAAGGTAATTCATCTGTTTTTCTTTCTCTAATGATCAACACAATAGTAGGAAATGATTTGCAAATTCTGAGTAGCAAACTCATATTTAAGAATCTGACCAAACTAAAATATGTGTGTGTGTGTGTGTGTGTGTATATATATATATCACAAAATTTAAAGTCACGCATGGAAATGTACATTAAAAAAAAAATAATCGATTAATCGATAATCGATTAATCGATAATCGTTTTAGAATCGAATCGTTGACCTCTGAATCGGAATCGAATCGAATCGTGAGGTGCCAAGAGATTCCCACCCGTACCAGCTACAGTGTCAAAATGCTGCTGGTATGTTTGTAAATCAGTGCAAATGATCCAACATATACACTATACTATCTTCCTGTACAATACAAGTACATTAGGTGTGAAGATTATAGTTTATTTTGATTCAGCACTACATGCAAGTACATTATGATAGAGCAACTTTTACCACAATGTTTTCCACCTGATTATTCTCATCATGCTGGGAGCACCACAATGTTAATTTTATTTAAACCACTGCACTCCAGTGAAGATGGGATACTCATAATATTGACTTAACAACATCCTCAGATTTAGCGCTCAGCAAATATTATTGTGTTGAGTATGGAAAGTGGTTGTTGCTCCATTAGACGGCCTCTGTGGATCAGGCTTGTCCCAGTGCATCCCACAGAAACTTGATCAGTTTGCTATCTAGTGAATGTGGAGGCCAGGTCAACACCTTGTGCTGTTTTTGATGTTTTTTTGAGTTGTTCCTAAACTGATTTTGTTTGTATGCCTGTGTCAGGCTGCATCCCGCTGGGGATGGCTGCTGCCGCCAAGGAGTGTCAGGTCCAAAAGTTTCCCAACAGAACATTGTATTGTCAGATGATGGTCAACGTTATTTACTTCTCCTGTCAGTGGTTTTAATGTTGTGGCTGACTGGTAAGACAACCAGCAACACGAGCACCTCCCTGATGTTTCTTCATTGAAAAATGAATTTCTATGATCTTTGGACTAAATCTATATTACAATATACACTCTCTTGCCAGTTCATTAGGTACACTAGTGAATGCATTCTAATATAACTGCCCTTCACTATTATTAGATTCATGGAAGTTATGGTATTCAGCATTAGTTTAAAATAACTGTGAGAGCTGTTGATTCAACTGTGCTTTAATTTTGGAGCCTGCGGTTTGTAGTAGTATTGAAATGTTTCTATTATTTTGACACCCCCATTTCAGTCAGTGGGCGAAACTAAATATCAGAAACATTTTAGTGTGATTAACTACATGCTCAAAAATAATCATCCAGCTGAATTACCAACTTTCTTTTTATTACCAAGTTTCATCATCACCTGAACATTACAACTGTCATGAATTAGGATTTAGTGTAGGACTGTTATAATAGATAATGTATTTGTTTTGTACCCAGTGAACTGGCAAGTGAGTGTATATATTATAATAAGAAGAATATTTCAGAAAATAATCATATTTATTCAATCACTTAATCTTAAATGGCTTACCATATAAATATTGCTGTTATCTATCTGAAATAATGTATTTTGACACAAAATTATCCAAGCATATTGGATATACTGTATGCCAATGATACGTTTATCATTTATATATACTGTACAGTGTCTGGCGTTTGTTATGAACCAAACAGCTGATGATCAGTGTGAGATCTAAGTGAGGGATTATTTAAACTGAGGAAAGTTCCTTTCCTGATACGTAGTGTGACATGTTGACATCCTTTCAACATGTCACATGTAAGCAGTCAACAATATCGGGTTTAAAATCTGTAGCACGCCCTCCTGTGAAAGGAGTGATTTCTTAAAATTTAGACCATTTAAATAAAAGCTATTTGTATTTTTATACAACACATATACTACATACTAAAAGTGAATGAAAACAGTACTTAGTTTTTGTCCTTATGAGGTCACGCAGTTAACAGAAAACTACTGTACTAACAGAGTATAAACAAACCTGATGACCCTCAGTTCAAACCAAAGTATGAGTGTGTGGATCAATACACAGAAATTACAGATAAGGGTGTTAGCCAACGTAGATATGGATCATTTATCACCAAATGTGTTTAAAGTTAGCTGACAGATTACCATTTTGTGTTTTTCTCTTACATGGCCCCAAGGGACCGGAGTGACCGGACCCTTGAGAATCATTAATGATGTGAAATCGTGAAGGAATTAATATAGCAGAGAAAAACAGGCGGACGAAGGGGCTTTTTGTGAGCCTACAATTTGTGTTAAGGAAAAACACTGTCCTTCTGCTGGATGAGTCAGGCATTGAATTGGGCTGAGCAGGCCATATCCTCGTAGCCTTCCTGACAGGAAACTTGTCTGAATCCCAGATATCCAAAAACAGACATGTTTGGAACACACCCAGCCCCTGGCACACACAAAAAGTCCTGTCTCGTTAAGGACGTGGAAAAAAAAAAAACCCTACCCGCATTGCAGGACTGACTGTATTTCAGCTCATGAGACACACTTTTCTCAGACTTTGCTGTGAGAGAGAGAAGCTGTACAGAAACTGTCCAAAGAAGCCGTGATTCATCCTGAGATCATCACAAACCACCAATCGGTCATCAGGTTAGGAGCTTTTGTTCGATCTTAAAATACTGATGGCAGATTTAATAAGAGGTAGCTATTCTGTCTGCTGCGAAGGTCGCTTTCCGCTGACTCTCCGTTCAGTCTCTTGTCTGTGTCTGAGAGGTAAACTAACGGTAATCAGGGTAAACTGGTTAATGAGACACGCTCATCTGTTGTAATCTACCCGTCGGATCTATAAGAGCATTAGCCAGTAGAGTCAAGATCATCAGTAGTGTTAGAGGTTTACCTTCTTTCAGATGGGAGCTGGACTCGAGGATGTGATCGGGTCGGCTTTCATGCGCTGAAGTCTGGGATCATGATGTTGGTGCGCGCGGCCGCCCCTCTTCTCTGTCCGCCAACCTTCCTGGATCCTCGGCCAGACCATGCAGGACTGAGCTGTCAGCCACAGGGGCGGGGACTTCGGAAGGAAAAAAACAAAAAACAGCACACACTCCTTAGTTTTGTGATGCAAGTTGTTTGTAAGGCAGATAGAAACCGCGGCAGTTCTCTGCTAATCAACATAAAGGCATGTTAGGACAGTATTTCTATTTGCGTTTTGCATCACGGTGAACGAAATAATGTGAGAGTCCAAGTGGCATATCAAGTAAAATAATCAAACTTATCAAAGCCCAGGCCCACTTGTTTTGCCGAAACAATGCCGTGTAAATGACATTAGGCTATTAGATTACTACCAGTCATGATATGTAGCTTAATTACATTTAGTCAACCACATGTTCGGGCTATTTGTACATTAGCTGAATTTTGATATGTTCTGCTTCTTTTTACCTCTAGATGCCCTTAGAAAATAATAGTGTACTGTCTACTCTATTCATGTGAAAACTTCCGTCAGGCAGCTTCTCTTGCGGAAAATTTGACTAAGCAAGGTTGCATAAACTGATCAGCCACAACATTATGACAGGAGAAGTAAATAACATTGACCATCTTGTTAGAATTCAATGTTCTGGTGGTAAACATTTGGACCTGGCATTCATTCATGTGGAAGTTACTTAGACATGTACCACCCACCGAGACCAGACCAGGCACCCCCACCCCATAGCAATGACACTCCTTGATGGCAGAAGCCATCCCCAGCAGGATGCAGCCTGACACAGACACACACACAAAAACAGTTTATGAACAACTCAAAAACCTGAAAAACAGCACAAGGTGTTGACCTGGCCTCCAAATTCACTAGATCCCAAACTGATCAAGTATCTGTGGGATGCACTGGATCCAAGCCTGATCCACAGACGCCCCTCCCCTCAACCCATAGGACCCAAAGGCCCCCACTAACAACATCCTGTTGCCAGACACCACAGGACACCCTCAGAAGGCCCATGTCCATTCTCTGATGAGTCACAACCGTTTTGGAGGCACAGGGGAGACTTACACAATATTAGGAAGGTGGTTTTAATGTTATGCCTGGTCTGTGTATCTCCAAACTTAGGAACATACAATGATCTGCACGGCGGTTATTTTGTCTGAATTTAGCCTTAAAGTTGACCTCCTATAGATAGTTGCATGTAAACATCTCCTGTTTGGTTTCACTAAAATAATTTTTGTTGTTTTGCCATGGAGTTGGAAGGATCAACATGCAGTCTGTGTGGAAACCTTAACCGAACTTGACCTAGACAGAAGGAATATTAAACCTAGATAGGAGGAACAGAACTCACAAGCAACCCAACGGTACATGCAGTGAGCCAGATGCAAATATCTGATGATGCACACATTAACTCAAAAGCAAAAGTCCAAAAGACCCTGCACGAGCTGCCACTTATGTAACGGCCCAGCCTGAGGGCCACAACACAATGTAACAATGCGTCTGTAATCCTAATCAAACTAAAGAATACTATTATTCTGAAATGACCTGTTCTTTATGATGCATGCTTTAACTAACTTTTGACATTTTTAAAATATAATATTTAGTTGATAATGTCCTTGTAGTTTAATATACAATTTGACTTGTTGTATTGTTGTTTTTATCTGACTACTCTTCTGCTGCTGATTGCTGGGAATGCATTTAGCAGAGTGGCAGACACATTGAGATCTTGACCTAACCTCAGAATTAAAAGTAAAAGTCCTGCATTAAAAATGTATTAGAAAGTAAAATGTTTCCAAAAGAAAGCCCGGAACGGTGGTCATTATTACTCATGTTAGTGTTGTACTGTTACTGTTGTCATTATGCAAATGTATCATTAGTAGTTATGCGACAACATGTAAGCAGCATGTTATGTTGCAGCTGGTCAAAGTGGAGTAAATTAGCCGATTAAGTGGATGAGCATCTGCAAATGGATTGTATTTAATATGAAGTACTGTATCTGGAAAGTAACTGCACATGTTAAATAAATATATGTTATATGATGAAGCAAAAAAAAAAGCTACAGTATCTCACAGTTGTTTACCTTCTCCCGTCATAGGCTATAAAAACGTTGGGAAGTACATGCTCCTTACACTGTAAACCCGAACAGTACAACAAACTCATAACTATTACCGGCAACTAAATCAAAGTGGGGTAATTAGTTAACCCGACACTGAAACATTAAGTATTCTGAACGAATAATAGCGTTTTGATTTCACAGGGATAAGTATGTTTAAGTGAACACCGTCACTTAACTTGAAACGTTTAGGTTAACAGGCGTACGTGAGGGGACGTGACGTCTGACGTCACTACATCCAACTGTTCAGGGCACGCATTCAGAAAATTCAAGATGGCTGGACCTTAGCGAGGGATGCGACCGGAGCGAAGAAAGGAGGTAAAACATTCATATTAATCAAAAAACCTGCACAACAACGCACATTTGTTGCTGTGCTGTTGTAAAATTGTCTTTTATCTGTGTTTTGTGTTCCGGGGGACCCTGATTTCAGGATTTGAAAGTTTTGCGCGCGCGACGGTGTAACTTAACGTAACGTTACAAAAGTTCAGCAAAAGTTCAATACAGCCTAGTTTTGTTAAACGATGTGAACGTGTGTAATGAAGTTACATGCTGCGATACTAGACTTATTTCCGACTGGTTTAAACTGAAGCGTACTTTGTAATTATCGTCAGTGTCGCTACTCAGCCCAGGTCGCTAACGTTACGTTACTTCGTTATTTCGTTACAACAACGTAACGTTAAGGGCAGTGGAAAGAGCCGTTCTTTGCCTTGAAAAAATATGCAGAGGACGACTTGTTTCAAATATTCGTGAGATGTTTGAATAAAGGCAGCTGCTACATATGTGAATGTTTTTTTTTTATCAGACATTGCAAAAATGCACTAAACATAGGTTTGTGCTCTCTCTTATGTTATAGTGCCAGAGCGGTTTTGTCATCCTGAGCAACCCTGAGCAACAGACAGCGTTGGTGAATTTTTTGGTAAGTATTTGTTTATTTAAAAACACTAGGGGTGTAACGGTACATGTATTCGTATTGAACCGATTCGGTACGGGGCGTTCGGTTCGGGCCAGCGCGGAGAACGATTTAGGGAGCCATTTTTTTTTTCCACTTCGGTGCCTCACTGTCTCTTCTCCCCCATGTGTTGTGCGTGTGCTCTGCAGATGCTGCAGAGCCAATGTGTTTTTTTTTCTTCGGTGCCTCACTGTCTCCTCTCCCTGACACTCTCCCTCGTGCCATGCCTGCTCTCACACATCTTGACCAATCACGTTCGGCTTTCAATTAAAAAAGTGGAGGAAAAAAGCAACTTTTTTTTCTCCACTTTTTTTGCATGAAAGCTGAAAATGTTTTAAACTTTATATAGTTTTTATACTTTTAATAATTAATCATTTATTTTGTAGACTTTGTTCAAGTGGCACTTGCGTTTGAAATAGTTAAAAGTTTGCCTAATTATGTCTTTATTTTTATGTTGTATAATTTATTTTGTGGCATTTTTTCAAGGTTGAGTGTGTTTGTAAAATAAAGCCATAAAGGATAAATATTTGATGTCATGTATGTATTTTACATTAGTAATTTATTTTTTCAGGCAGTTTTGCATTATTTTGGGTGATAAATTAGTTAGTAAGTTTTATTTATATAGCACATTTTTACACAGCATGCACTGACCAAAGTGCTTTACAATGTCAAAAATAAAAATATAATAACATTTAAAAATATAAAAATAATAATAACAGCAATAATATCATTATTATAATAATAATAATAATAATAATAATAATAATAATAATAATAATAATAATAATAAAACCAATTAATAAAATGCGAGGAGCCGTCTGGGAGCCGAAAGAGCCGGCTCCTTATAGTAAGCAGAGCCAAAAGAACCGGCTCTCCAAAAAGAGACGAAATTCCCATCACTAGGAGTGGAGATGGGGGCTGTGGCTCCTATCTCCTCTCTGTCTGTCTGCCTGTCCCTCTGTCCGTGCGTCCGTCTCCCTCTCTCTCTCTGTCTGTGTTGCGCACCGAGCTCCAGCAGCTGTGGATCAGCTGCAGACGCGCCGCCAATAGCAGGCACATGTCGCTGCTGTGTTGACACTACGTGCCGTCGTGATGTTATTCATTCATTTATTTAATCATTTGCGGCCGAATGGTTGCATCTTCAGGCAGCCGCTGTGGCATTTGCCCACATTGCCCTGTGGTCAGTCCGTCACTGGCTTCAACTGTTAGTGCTGCACTTTACATGTGTAAAAAAAAAAAAAATTGTATCAGGGACAGTGTACTTACAACATAACATTAGTAGGTGAGTAAAATAATTAGATTTGACTAAAACATGTAAATTTGGTTTAGAAAAATTCCTAATAAACAAGCAAATTTATGTTTTGCATTTGGTTGTCTTACTGTACTGAAAATGAACCGAACCGAGACCTCAAAACCGAGGTACATACCGAACCGTGACTTTTGTGTATCGTTACACCCCTAAAAAACACCTTTGGTTATGACGTTCATCATGATTTGGAAATTAATTACATGTGTTTATTCTCTCCCTGCAGGATTTGTGTGACCTCTTCTGCCCACCCCAGTTCACGGTAAATGGATTGGAAGTGCAAGTTGTGCTCTGTATCCTTGGAGACACGTGCAAAGTTATTTAGGCATTATCAATTGCACCATAACCACTTCTCAAGAGTCAGCCCTCTACCATGTTTGTACAGTGACTGCATTTGTACTTTCCAGTCATTTAATGCAGTTAAAGCTCATTTGTCACGGTGTCATAGTGATACAGGCAGAATAAATTTGGCTGATGGTTCACAGTCAGGAAGTGCATTTTTTACATGTCCCTTGTGTGGCACCAAGCAGCCATTTTCTGAGGCATCACTATTTTCTCATTTAAGGGGGCATTTAAGAAATCATGAAGTGGTAGTATGCCCATACAATAACTGCAGTTACAGTACAAATGCATACTCGTCCTTCAATGCACACAAAAGCCGAAACCATGCAGACAGTTCAGATTTTGATACAAATATTGTATGTTCAGAAAAGAATGGTACGCCTGGTGAAAATGTTGAGGAGGGACCTGCTCAGTGTGAGAGCTCAGACACCTTTGACTCTGTTGAGCTAGAGAGTCAGTGTGACACAGACACTTTAAGAGCGCAGCTGCACCAAAGTTTAGCATCGCTATTCTTAAAGATGAAAACAATTCTTCATGTGTCTGACTTGGCGACTCAGGACATAGTGGAGAATCTGACACAAATCTTTTCCCTGTCCCAGCCTCTAGTCAAACAATCTCTTAGAGAAGTCTTAGAACATCATGACATCTCTGTCAGTGAAAATACTCTCGATGACATAGTTACTGCTGTTCTGGAAAGCAACATTCTTGTAAACGCCACAGCTAAAGGTAGAGAGTTATCTACAACTAAAAGAAGGAAAACATTTGTTGAGAAAAACTACCCTGTGGTGAAGCCTGTAGAGTATGTGCTGGACCCAGGATACACAGCAGTCTATGTTCCTGTTCTTGACATGATTCAGAAAATGTTCAAACATACAGACATTCTGGACAAAATTCTAGAAACAAAGATGTCACAGGAAGGTCATTTCATGAGCCACCAAGATGGCTCATACTATAAAGAGAATGAATTATTCTCTTCCTCAGATGATCTAAAGCTACCACTCATTTTGTACATTGATGATCTGGAAATAGCAAACCCACTTGGAACATCACGGAAGATACATAAACTATGTTCAGTCTACTGGGTATTAGCTGATCTGCCGAGTAAATATAGATCATCATTGCATGTGCTTCAGTTAGCAGCATTATGTAAGGTGTCTGACGTTCAGCGGGTTGGATATGAAAGACTGTTTGCTCCTCTTTTGCGAGACATCCAAACTCTTGAGCAAGATGGTGTTTTTATTGAGTCCATCGGTAAAGCCATAAAGGGAACAGTCTTGGTTGTCGTGGCTGATAATCTTGCAGCTCATGCATTAGCAGGATTTACCAAGTGTTTCAGAGCTCAGTATGTGTGTAGATTCTGCACAGCTACCAGAGACCAAATTCAGGCTCATGATGTTGGGAGTGGAGAATTCAGTATGCGGACAAAAGCCAGTCATGATGTTGATGTTGATGCTGCACTGCATGGGGTTGGTCAGAGTGGTGTTCAGGGAGGCTGTGTTCTGAGGCAGGGTCTACAGTATTTTCATACAGTCACAGGCTTCCCACCAGATGTCCTGCACGATCTTCTTGAGGGCATTGTGCCCGTAGAGCTGGCCCTGTGTATTGGGAAAATGATACATCATAAATACTTCACCCTGGAGTATTTAAACAGAAAAATTGTCTCATTCCCATACAAGCATGCAGACAAGGTTGACAGACCTCAGCCTATCCCAAAGACCTTCACTGTGAAGAAATCAATTGGTGGCAATGGCCATGAAAATGCTACTTTGCTCAGACTGCTTCCATTGATCATTGGTAGTAAAGTTCCAGAAGAGGATGGAGCATGGAGTGTACTCATGGATTTGAAAGAGATAGTAGAGCTGATGATTTGCCCAGTGTTTACAGATGAATCCATCCAGTATTTGCAAATGAAGACACAGGACCATAGACACCTGCTGCAGGAAGTTTTTCCTGATTTCACACTCAGACCAAAGCATCACTACACTGAGCATTACGCTGACCTCATACGTTGTTTTGGACCTCTTGTCCACTTGTGGACGATGAGATTTGAGGGAAAGCACTGCTTTTTCAAGCGCGTTGTACATGACACACAAAACTTCAAGAATGTTTTGAAAACACTTGCAAACAGACACCAACACATGATGGCATACTCTCTCAGTGCCCCATCCTTCTTCAAACCTCACCAGCAGACATCTAGTGTCTCATCTGTGATGGTATCAGGGCTTCCTGATGTTGCAAAGGCATATGTCGAACACATGACAGACAGCAACATGATTTACAGCACATCAGTTGTCAGTGTTGATGGAACTGATTATGGCGTGGAGATGTTTGTGTCTGTGGGACAGGAGGGAGGTTTGCCTCAGTTCAGCAAAATTGAACAGATTCTCCTTGTTGATAACCAGATCGTCTTTCTTTGCAAGACACACACATCATATTACATTGAGCATCTGAGATCTTATGAACTTTCACCAGGGAACTTGGCTGTCCACCTTTTAAAAGAGCTCAATGACACTTTGCCTCTCTCTGCATACAGAACAGATGGAAGACTGCTCTTAACACCAAAACGGTTCATATTACTAGACTGACATCTCAGCTCATTTAAGGTAAATGGCTAATATGGTAACTTTATTCAAAGATCATTCTTAATCACAATCACACTAACTCTATTTACTGTTTTTTTTGTTGTTGCAGTACATCAACACATCAAGATATGGCTGCTCCGCAGAAATTTGTGCTCCGTGTATGTGTTGAAACAGATGTTGCCATGAAGCTCATCCTCACCGAGCGACCACAGTCAGTAGAAGAGCTCAAGAATATAATGCAAGAGAAGTTTAAGCCAAGGCTGGACTGTGAATTTACCCTTCAATATGAAGATCCTGACTTCGATGGACAGCTCAGTGTTCTTATGGATATTCAGGAGCTCCCTGAAAAAGGAACACTGAAAGTGGTGAGACCTGAAAGCGATGTATCCTCCACTGGAAGCTCCGACACAGACATACTCCCACATGTGCCTTTAAGACAGCGTCAGAAAAACTGGCCAGATTGTTTCCCTGTGCCAACTTTTTCTTATGAAGTTGAGCATGTATGTGCACAGGGAAATGCTGCCTTTGAAAGTTCTGGGAAGACAGTGAAATTAACAAGAGCCCAAAAACACAATATCCTGGAAAACATGGCTGAAACAATGTACAACTTCAAGCCATATCCACATGACAAGGAAGTGGGTATGGCTGCTGAAGCTCTAGTAGCAGCTCATCCATGCCTCCGAGAACATGGGAGTAAGAATGGATGGTATGGATGGAAGGTGGCCTTGAAGTTCAAGATGGGGAATTTTCGCACTAAGTTGGCCAGATCTGGTTGTGCAGAGGTCTCCATCAATGCAGGCAAGAGAAGCCAAACCAATCCTGAAAATGATCATCCTCATTCCAACATCAAAAGAGCCAGAAGAGCCGAAGTTAATTTCCTACCCAACTTCCCCAGGGGAGAGAATGAGGCAACCTTGGAGGAAATGAGAGTACAAATCGTACAAGAGACTGAAAAGACCGAGAGAGACCAGATACTGATAGAAAAGCTCATGCACACAACCTTTGCCCTTCGCCGCCAACACATTGTTCAAGGAAGTCCACAGGTGCAGGAATTCCTGGAGAAATGGCCAGCGTTGCGAATTCAGTCACAGGTAAATATATAGTATGTTTTAATTAGTAATAGTTAATAAAAGTTATTGATAGTTAACATTTCATGTCGTAGATATCAACTCAACATTGTTTTTACACCTAAATATTTGTGTGTACAGGTGTTTGCAGAGTTCCATCGCATCACAAACGTGAATCTACGCAACCAGTTTTACTGTGAACTTGACCGATACACACCAAAGCTTGTTGCACTGTATCGACAGAAGTCCTCAAGGACTGGAAAGGGAGCAGAGGCACTGCGAGAGATGCTGAGAATTTATGACTTGGAGGTAAGTTTATGTTTGACTTTTCCATGGGGACAATGCTGATCATATAATGTGTTGTCATTACAGATTACAGATGCCTTGATAGTCAGTCATCCTGCTGAATCATAGATAGATTACTATTTTCAACATGACTGCATAACTTCATAACTGAAGCATTACATTGTTATACCAGTGACACGGACTGGGCATGCTGGCAAAAATATTTCTATAAAGATTTTTTTCTCAATCTAGGAAGAACATGACATCAACATGCGACGCACTCTGGCTCTTCGCGCGCTTCCAGTGTATCTCCGGGAGGATGACACTGAATTCTACAAAACCTTTAATGTAAGTATTAGGGTTTCAGACAGGTATCTGCTAGTCACACACAGCCCCCACCCCTCCCCTACACATATTGTCTCTGCAGCCAGAGCTGCTTCACTCTCGCACACACAGTGATTAATCTCTGTTTAGCTTGACTCTAGCTCATGTTACTCTCTTCAGTACTCTTCAGTTTTCTTCAGCTCGCCTCTAAGTTTCTATGATATTTAGAGTTACTTAGGCTTCAATCTGCCTCCTCATGCTCCACTCCAGTATCATATTTCTACAGCAATAAGTACATATTACATAATATGTGATTATAATTTTTTTTATGTTGATTGCCCTGCTAATGATCAATAGGATTGGTTTTCACTTTCAGCATGTGTAAATACAGTAGATAGTAGCAACAAATTTCTAGTGAAGGTGATTCAGATCCATGCATGTAGCCATGTAACTTGAGCCCTCCACTGTATCTAGAATATGACAGACTGAGACCCAGCATCTGATAAAATGACAGTTTCAGTCAGATGTGGAGAGGAGAGAAGAGGATAGAGGAGAGGATATAGGAGAGTTGAGGGAGAGAAGAGGGGAAGGAACGATGATATTTAAGTTACTTGGTTAACTTGTTATGAAAGGAATAATATACCGTATTTTGGCTCTATAAACAAGGATTGTGTTACATCCCTCTGGATTGGTCGTTATAATTAATTTTCTTGTGTTTTGCAGGGTGAAGATGAGATGGAGACCACTGACACACCGCTAGCGCTCCTCTCTGTGGTCCCTGACTCCACTGGTTCCATCAGCTTCAGCCCTGAGAGCATATCCATTGTGATAGAGGATGAAGTTGTTATGAGCGAGCTTCCCAGGTTGGCTGATGCATTTGTGGTGCTGCTTGGTTTAATCTATGCATTACACTTGGATTATCCAAAGAAACTCACTCACACATTCACATTCGTCCAGAAAGTGCTGATGTGTCTGGATGATAACAAACCATTGAAACCATGCCTACTCTCCCTGAAAAATGATTTGTTAAAGGAATAAACAAGCTGAAAAAGGGATGCCCGACTGAGCAGGCATGCACAAATGTAATTAATATCAGCAACATTAGTACAGCCATGTTGTTCTGTTGCTCATTCTTAAATGTGTTTGATAGTATAGACTGTTAAAACGTGGAAAGCACTGTTAAAAGCTTTTTGTGTATGCCCAGTGGGCTTTCTTTAAGTTAAGCATGAGATTTTTTGTTTACTTTATTGTACTGCCTCCTTGACCTCATTGATCAGTATGCCCTCATTTTTAAAGGGATAGTTTACCCAAAATTGAAATTTCACTCATTATCTACTCACCCTCATGTCAACTAAGGGCTGGGAGAAGTTTCAGAGTCCTCCGTGGTTTCTCTGAGTTACAGGGGGTCTCGGTGTAGCAGTGCATGTCCATATAACGATTGCAAATGGATACCAACTGTCTTTGTAACAAAAGGACACACCAAATACCTGCATGTTACTCGTATGTAACGTCCGTTTTGTATTGAAGCCCCAAGATGCAAAATTTGTCCCAAAAAAATTGAATAAGTCTATATTTCAAACTTGTTTTGTCGCGAAAGCTTTTCGAAGCTGGACCCTGGTTCGTCCAAATTTGACAGACCAGGAAGAGGAGCTTCTGCGACAAAACAAGCTTGAAATATAGAATAGTTAAATTTTTTTTCCCAGAACAATTTCTCATTTCAGGGCTTCAATACAAGACGGACATTACATACGAGCAGTATGGAGGTATTTGGATGTTTTTTGGTGTGTCTTTTTGTTATGAAGACAGTTGGTTTCCATTTGCAACTGTTGTATGGACATGCACTGCTACAGCCAAACCCCCTGTAACTCAGAGAAGCCACGGATAACTCTGAAACTTCTCCCAGCCCTTAGTCGACATGAGGGTGAGTAGATAATGAGTGAAATTTCAATTTTGGGCGAACTATCCTTTTAATGGCCATTCAGTTATTTATTTCAATTATATTTT
Organism: Chelon labrosus; assembly: GCF_963514085.1. NCBI lineage: Eukaryota > Metazoa > Chordata > Actinopteri > Mugiliformes > Mugilidae > Chelon > Chelon labrosus. Next base: position 22,510,462 of record NC_140343.1, on the reverse strand, counting down.
CTTTTATTTATTGTATTTTATTCTGTTTTATTTGGTATGTTTTTGATTTTCCTCATTTGCACAAATTTAGATATCTATGCTGCTGCTTTTATAAGATATTTTTATTATTATTTGAGGAAATACAGTGCAGAGATGGGGAAGTTTGCTCATTCCAAATTATTCAAAATAGGCAGCTAAATATATATGTGTAAAAAAAATAATGTTTGACTCCAGGTGTTGCACTTTAATGTTATTTGACATTTCACAGTTTTACTAAGCCTGATATATTGTTCTGAAAAGAAAAAATGTTTAAATGGAACAGTTGTTAATGCCTTTTTAAAAGGTCGGTTTTAAGGTGCTGTTTTATACACTAATAAATTATTGCAATTCTGAGGAACACTTTAGTCAAGAACCTTTTTTTGCATGGATGGTGGAGGGGGAGTGGGGGGGGGGGGGGTACAAAACACATCTCTCTGAAAACAGGGCGTCTTGTACATTTTTAAGTTGGCAAGTCATAAATATATTAACTTCATTAAGGTGTAATATTTTGAGTAGATAGAATTGATATAATATACATTGTTTTCAGTTAGTTTTTTCAAGTCCATGTGATTCACTTTTTATAAGTATATTCAGTCAAATAATTTAAGTATGAAGAAGACATAAATATTAAGTTAAGGAAATTTAAAAAATATATCAACCTTAAAATATAAATTAAGTCACGTGACAAAATATTTTTTAAGTATAGTGTAACTCAAAAAATTTATCACAATAACTTAAAAGTTCTTACGTAATCAGTTACGACAAAAATTTTGAGTTTTCTGAACTTATTCGGGTTTACAGTGTACCTCTCCATCTGTTCTCTCCACAGGAAGGCTTTCAAGCTTGTTTTTGAACATTGTTCGCCTTTACAGCTGGTGGGAACAATCAAACTGTTCCAGCAGACAATCCACAGACTGGCATTTGAAGATTTCCTCTGTCGGCTGCTGCACTGTTTTGTGTTTGTAATGTAAGTTGTCAGATTGCCACTGGGACACTGTTTGTTACTTTCCATTACAGTGCCACTTCAGCTGTGGTGGTTACTCAGTCTCATGATATAGCTGTGGTACCGTTGAATTGACATGCATTGTTTTCTGATATTTTGCCTCATTTATATCAATTGAGGGTTGTACTGTTTGCGCATTTCCAGTAACTGAGGCCATAGTAACCATTGTTTTGCACTTATGTAAACTTGGACAAGCTGCTACGGATCGCAGGTTACTGTCAAGTACTGTAGATGTAAGAAAAAAAGACCGATATTCCTTTCAAACACAGAAGATTTGAACAATATGATCTCTATTCATGTAAGGAAATGTATGAATCAATGCTGTCGTGAGCTCAACATGTCACTGTAGAAAAGCAACAGTGTCTCAGGGTTATAGTGTGTCCTCTCCTTAACTTGAAATAGTCTACTAACCTGAAGGACCACATGGATTGGTTTCCATTACAAAATATATAAGCTAAATAATATCAGTTGAACAATCTGAGTGAAAAGTTGATGGCAGTAGTACTGGAGCTGCATGGACTCCAATGGTTTGTTCAAACCCAATAATGGTTTCAGGAATGTTTGTCTTTCTCAGTCTTTAAGTGCTCCATGAATGCTCAGTGGTGATGAAGTCAGGTAACTGTGGAAGACAGTCCATGTCAGTCGGCACTCTTTGGTTGTCTTTGGTCTTCACGTACTTCTTCATTGGTTTTATGCCCATTATCCAGCTGAAGCATGAATCCTTCTGCACAACGACACAACCCAGAGGGTATAGCATGTTTCTGTAGAATGAAGTGCTACCCAGACTTGAAAATTCCCTCCCATGTTTACACATGGGGTGTCGTTCTCGCTCCTGTTTGTCTCCTTACAAAGATTCTGTTGTTACCGCCACCAATTTCTAACTGGATTTCATGAGTGTTTTTTTTCCTTCTCCACCATCCACTGTGAAATGCTGCTACATCTCAGCCCGGCCCAGGTGTTTAGATGTGTTTTCCCTCTTGAGTGGGGCGGCTGTGGCTCAGTAGGTAGAGCGGGTTGTCCATGAACCAGAGGGTTAGCGGTTCGATCCCCGGAATGTGCCACATGCCGAAGTGTCCTTGAGCAAGTCACTGAACCCCCAGTTGCTCCCAGTGCGTGGCACTGGTGTGTGAATGTGTGAGTGAATGGGTAGATGTGTGTATGACTGTAAAGTGCTTTGAGTACCAATAGGTAGAAAAGCGCTATATTAAAAAAAAAAGCAAGGCCAATGAGAGGTGGTTTAGACCTGACGCTCTGCTAGACAGATACTGCTGATCTTGTGAGTCTTGTGTCCTTTATTTTTAGCAAAATTCAGTTCACTCGAGCAGTGCTCTTCAATACATGCCTGTTAAGAAGGGAAAGTGGCTCGCAGCTTTCTTGAGAACTTCTGAGTTTCTTCCCATCATGCTCTGGATTCAACTGACCAAGTTCACATAAAGCTTTTTCAGAGTGCCATGCCCTGCCTTTTTATGAAACTGTAAGTCTATTCATCATTTGACGCTGGGGAAGCCCCTCTTTGATAGGAATTAGAATTACAGGTTTCCAGCAGAAGTGATGTTCTGCTGGAAATCTGAGGCACAGTTATAGGGGCTGCAAGTTGATTTTGCCTGCTTGCACAGGCCTCTGATAAGTAGATTGAATGCATGTGAGTATCTGCTGAACACTGAAAAATATAATAACTGAAGCAAATCTGACATTTTGTGCGAAGAACTTAACATGCCTCAGCCTCAGATGGCCTTCAACAGAATATCTGATCAGTTGTGCAGACGTGAAATAAATGGTCCACAATCTGAAATATTTCCTCTTTATGTTAGGTGTCATAACTTGTTGTGTAGGGCATAAAAATCAAGACATGTGTGAAGTATATGTTACTATATACTATATATATATATAAGTGCATAGAGTATACATTTTTTCCCCTGGAAAAGTGATATATTGCTATGATTAAACATAACTGAAATTAAATAATCACTATTATAGCTATTATTCTCATAGTTTATGTTCCCTTGTTACAAGAAAAAAAAATAACATGTATTGGACATCAGTGGCAGCACTGTTAGCAACTACCTGAATGTTATTATTGACCTTAGACTTAGATACAACTGTGCTGCTAAAAGCTTGGTCTGCATTTTTTCAAGATGTTGATCTGTCCATTACAGCTCGAAATGAAACGACAAAAGACAAGTGAGACAGAGTTGCTCAGATATGACAGCAATATAACACAAAGTGGGTGACCCCCCATGAACCCTTCTCCTACAGGCCAAACCATTTTAAACCAATCAAAAGTCCACTGAGAAGACAGAGTGCTGTGGATATTGCATTCTTGGCAGGATCCAACAATTTGAAATTTCCAAGCCCTAAAGGCGCCCCGAAGATGTCTCCAAATAACCCTGCAAACACATGACTGAAAGCTGGATAGACATAAGAAAGCGAGGAGACTTGTCAAAACTTGATAAGATAAAATGGATAAATTGTGCAAGCTGACCCCAATCATAATGAACACAAGGGCGTTACATGCAAGATGTTTGTTGAAGGACTGCTTTGTTTCATACATGTAAGATAACTGTTTCTCCAAATATAACCTCACTTGTGCTGTTAAACGTCATCAGGGTGTCAGGCTGCAGGCACAGTCACGCCAACAACGCATACAGGGCTGTTTGATTGGATGTGGTGGGGGCGAGACTGTTTGGCTGGCTTTGACATTGTAAATTAAATCATGGTCAGAAAGTAGTAAAGGGTAGTTATTGTCTTACTCCGCGTAACCACAAAGGTTATTTTATTTTAGCCACTAGCCCGTTCACTATTTGTAAAATCCCCAAAAAGAAATAACATGTGACGTGAACGTCTCTTGGCATCACTGACAGGTTCGCTGGGTTGACACGTAGAAAGTCTTCTTTATTTATTTGTTTGTTATATTTAAAGAAACCAACAAAATAACAGATTAATCCAAGAAGAACTTATGAAACCGTGCCTTTTTCCCCCCGGTGACGTGAACGCTTACTGTTGTAATGTTAATATTTAATTTGTGTCGTTGCGTCTGAGTGTGAAAGTTTTCGATTTTCCGGCAACAGTAAACGCAGCAGCACTTTCTGTGACAGGGTCTACTTCTCCTGATCGCTGTGATTCACTTCTCTGTTTGGGAAGAGTAACAGCAAGTAAGTAAGAAAGTGGCGCATGCTGACTCGGTGGCGTAACATCTATGGTATGTGTTTCCTGAAAAAGCACAATTTCTTTCATCACAGTGCTTCATAAAAACGGGAAGCTGACGGGGCAGCCACTCTGTCAACGCATCCATAACCTAAACACAGTGGCTAACGGTAGCTGAAGCTAGCTAGCTTTAGCTAACACCTAGCTAATGATAGCACATGGAAATAACATTCATTCTTCATGGGACCCAGCTGAGCAACAGAGACCTGAGGGCGACTTTCATTCAATAACTACGTATTCAATCATGTTTTATTGGGGTTTATCTGTTTATTACAGATAGTAAAAGTGTTAATACGTAGGGTTCTTCAGAACCACATAGCTATAGACTGAAGTCGGGACACCTTTTCTGAAATAGTGCTTTATTTAAAACAAGAAACAGCAACAAAAATATCCAGTGCAACACTCAAAACTTTAAACAATATACAAGACCGTCAATATACGAAAGAGAGAAACATTACGTGGAAACAAGTGTGTGGGGAATGTACTTTTTAATCTCCACATAGCAATAAAGTAAGTTGTCCTATCAGTACATTTGCACGTATGGATATGAAATTGCATTGATAAAGAATGCATGGTTCCAAACAAGCAGAGCATTTTTTTTTAGTGTGGATGTCACACTGAGTTTGATACTTTCTTCAAGAAATTTCTGTTTTATTTTTAAGAGCATTAGGTCGATCTAGGCCTGTGAATCTTGTGCAGGATTGTTGTGATGGACATTGGCGCCACCTAGTGTTGAATGATGGAAAACTGGGACAGTGCTTGGTGACATAATCAGCAGCAAAACGGAAAACGGCAAAGGCCCACTTTTAAGACGACTAATAACTATTTACTAATTGAAATGTCTGTTTTGGTTATGACTCCTATTTATGAATATGTGCACAACATAAACTGTTCAATGCATTATCCTTAAAATCTAATGTTGTCATCTTTGCTGGTACGTTTTCTCTTGTAATCTTAGATTGTGTCAAAATAGACCAGCATATATACGTATAAATGCTGGTCTATTTTGAGTTTGCACTTTGGGAGAAACGTATTATCTAAACCTAAAGATATCCAATTTAAAGTTATAATTGATATAATGAGATTTGTGAAGCTGGAATTAACTGATGTATGTTTGCATGTTATCATAAATGACATGAGTGATTAAGCAACTGGAGTGTAGCTCTTCTGTTATAAGTAGATAATGTTCTACTTATTGAAATGATAACTTTCTTACTTAATTTTCCTTTGTACATTACTGTATAATTCCCACACATTCATTAGGCAATGTACTGTATATTATTCACTAACTGAGGATAAATTGAATTTTATTTTTAGAACTTATGTTCTGCAGAAGTGCCTCGCCTTCACTAAAGAAAATGATTGGAGACATTAAATTGCATTTAATTCAACTAGTTCTGAGAAAAGCTCTCATAACTACAAGATCATGCACAATGGACTAATAGAATAGAAATAGGAGCGCTTCTTGCCTGAGAAACCTTTTTTTTTTTCTTTAGTATCAAAGTAATTCTGGCAAAGTCAATACACCTAAGGAAATCTTTTAATCCTGAAGTGCCCAAAATCTAAACATATACGCAAAGATAGGGCTAATGTTTTGTTATGTCCTGTAAAAGAGGCATATCATGGGAGAAAAGTGTGTTACTGACAGCATACAGCAACTCCAGATGGATTCATGTGGATTCAGCAACGCTTAACTTAGCAAGCAGCCAGTGTGACACGACAAATGTATGCAGAAAGATAGCAGCTAAGCCGGAGTGAGAGAAGAAAAATCAAAGACTGTGTTTTTTTTTTTTCTTTCTTCTCGTTTTGTGCAGCATGAGCATTGCACGGCAGGTCCTGATCTGTTCCAGACTTACATGCCGTTCAGCTTACATAAGCTGCAGAAGGAGGTTTTGTACTTCACAGGTAGGCCCTCATAGAAAAGCTCATAGAATAGCTGTCTTGCATAAGAAGTGTCTGCAATTAGCTGGATTTAGTATAAACAGGGCACTATTTAAAATACTAGAGGTGGAATGCACATGATTTGAACTGCTGTATAATTTGTACATGGTAATTTGTATGTATTCAAAATTCTGCTCTGTCATAACCACATTAGTTAAAAAACAACCAGGCAAAGTTCTGCAGTGTTAATGTACAGTAACAAGCTTTAGTGGTTGATTTCTTTTACTTCTGCAGGCCTCCTGGCAGTTGTTAAGCAGTTGTCATTGCAAGTGTCGAACATAATGTACGGGAACGATTAAGATGTTGTTTTTTCCTGTTGTGTTGCAGCACACAATGTCACGGCACGCGCACGCCAAAAGAATTGAGGGGCTGGACAAGAATGTCTGGTAAGTGAGCGATGAGTGATTAAAAGCCAGGAGCAGCAGCAGTCCAGTGGCTCACTGTGCTTCGTGCTACTTAGTTTGAATGCAATGTTGGGACAGTTAAACCTTCTCAGCAACAAGACATTTTGAAGCCAATATCTTGTACATCTCTTTTCACAATTAAAAGACAAGCTAGTTTTTAGCATGCTAACCTAGCTTCTATTCTGTCTTTATTCTTTCAGGGTGGCGTTTACTGCCATCTCTGCAGACCCATCTATAGTAAACCTTGGCCAAGGCTATCCAGACATCCCTCCACCTTCTTATGTCAAAGAGGCACTAGCAAAGGCAACATCAGTGGACAAACTGAACCAGTACACCAGAGGCTTTGTAAGTCTGAATAACCAAGTCTCATTGTAGACTGCTGTAAAGCTCACTAAATTAGCAGTTCTTGTAAGTCATCTTAAAAAGTAGCCCAACTGAGGTACTGGAAACTGATTTTGATACTGGTCTAAAATTTTCTAGAAATCATGTTAATAGTTAACGGTGCTGATGAAAACCATTTTCACTTTCAATATCCGTTTTTTCCTGGTTTACATTCCTTGCCCTACTAGCTGGCTCATTGCTGTGTCTTCATGTGCTCCACTGGTCTGGTTGAACTAAGATTTAAGTTCATAATATTTCATAAAAACACTGATTTAGACTTCTGTTTCTTCTCAGTTAAATTCTGCTCCCAGGCACACAGTCAGTTAGTCATTGTTCAGACCTTGCACCAACATCCGTTCTGGGCAATCCGATAGCAAGTTACAAGCTTTAGGTACTTGTGTTCACACCTCGCATTAAAATGCGTCTGCAGCCAGGTCTCCTGTTCCGATCTCAGTTTCGTGCTTTGTATTGAAATAAACACAGGCATCATTAGTGATGCAATAGAATATTATAACAGTGGCTGTCTCTAATGGATCTCTACCACTATTTCAGAACCGAGAACAGCAGTGTTGTTTGTGTGTGCGTTTTCACTCAGGCACACACGTTAAGTTAACATATGCTGATCTCCAGCCTGAATATAGTTATAAATCCAACCCAGGAAGCCTCCATACTCACGTAATCTCTGGTAATAAATAAGGAAATAAAGACACAGATGATTGACTAGTTCCGGGTTAGTTAAGAGCTACAAAGACAGAAGGATTTTCAAATGTTGTCATAACCAATCAACAGACATCACTTACAGTGCTTTTTCCTTTTCTGGTGATCATTAATTATAGTGTTTGTGTGTGTTTTTTTTTCTCAATGAATGAGCAAAAACTCAGATGACGCAAGAGCACCCCTGTGGAGCAGGTGGTCTTTAAAGTGACTCAGGACAGGTTATGCTTTCACCCTACCAAAAGAATGCAGACAAATGTGACCCATACCACCTCCAGATGTGGTCAGAGATCAGATCTCTCAAATACGTCCTGCGGGTGTTCACACCCGTACTTAAAGCTCGTCACTTGTGATTGGATTCCCCAGGATGGATGCTAATGCAAGGTGTGAACGGGGAATGGGGTGAACCCGTGATAACTATATTCTGCACTCTATCTGAACCTGGGTCCGTTCTGATGTAGTCAGATTTAGTTTGGCACACAGCTGCTCTTGAGTTTACCCCAACTCACTGTTTAACCAAATCTGTTGTTATCCGCAAACGCTTAGTGACAGATTCTGTCGGTAGCCGTGTCCTGCCATATCAAAATAAAATCTACATAATGATGAAGTATTTATTGATTGCTTTAGCCATAAGTTCACTAGTTGCTGGTTGTCCTTTTGTTGACTGTAAAGGGACATCCAACGTTGGTGAAGGCCCTCTCTCAGGTTTATGGGAAGGTCTGTGGACGTGAGATTGACCCCTTCAAAGAAATCCTGGTCACTGTGGGTGGTTACGGTTCCTTATTCAGCACCATGCAAGCACTGGTAGAAGAAGGAGATGAGGTGACGGTTTTTCTCTCCTTTAATTTACACTGATAAACATTGTTACATGCCCCTTGTGTTTGCGGTACATTTAATGTGTAATGTTCCTCCCTGCAGGTCATCATAATCGAGCCTTTCTTTGATTGCTATGTTCCTATGGTGCGAATGGCGGGGGCCAAGCCTGTGCTGATACCGTTACGCCTTGTAAGTTTGGTCTGGTGTTCACGTCAGAGTATCTGCAGTGTTCACCAAGTTCAGTTTAAGTTTATTCAATGCTACATGGCATTCATGGTAAAATACTACTCACTCATCTGGCCTGAGGATGTTAGCAGATCTTTGGAGTCATAACACAAAGTATCTTCTGTAAAATACTAGAAGTCTGGAAAGAAGGCAGTCTCAAGTGCTGACTGGTATCTTGACCCCGATGAGCTTTCCAGTAAATTCAACTCCAAGACCAAGGCCATCATCTTCAATACTCCCAACAATCCTATCGGGAAGGTAAGCAACATGACCCGGTGATCTCTCTCTGTGTTTAAGAAACCAAGCTGCTGAGTAGAAGATGAGTGCTTTAGTCGTTCCTGTCTTCTTCTTGCAGATTTTCACCAGAGACGAGGTGCAGATGATCGCAGACCTCTGTATTAAGCACGACACTCTGTGCTTCAGTGACGAGGTTTATGAGTGGCTCACCTACAGGGGACACCAACATGTCAAAATTGGTATGTTTTCAGTTAGCAAGTGAGCATATAGTATACGGTGTAAGAGTGTATTTGGAAGCGGGAGCCTGACCACTACTCCTGACTGGGTAGAAAACTAACTATGGTTATACGTTAGGCAGTGATTAACATGCTAGCCCTCCTTAGTAACATAACACCAAAGTAATCAAACCAGCTAGCTCAGCTCGTCTGATAGCCTCCTCCACTGGTGTGCTCTTTAGTTTGTCTCACCATAGATTCTGTTGCAATGAGCCGATCTCGGTCTCAATTCTTTCTGTTGTTGGCGTGATTTGCATGTCAATTATTTCTGCCAAAGTTTTGAAGAAAACACTAGATCTTTTTTTGGCATAAAAAAAGTTAGACACTGGCCTTAAAAGATTCTGTAGTACATTTCAATTTAGTTTTCTGTCTTTGTAGCCACTCTGCCTGGAATGTGGGACAGAACAATTACCATTGGAAGTGCAGGGAAAACCTTCAGTGTTACTGGGTGGAAAGTAAGAAACATGTCGATTTAGAACAGAATTCCCGATCCTGAATAATTACTGCTTTCACATTGTACAATTGGTATTTGTGTTGTCTAGCTTGGCTGGTCTATCGGACCCGAGCACTTGATAAAACATCTTCAGACCGTCATGCAGAATACTGTGTACACCTGTCCAACACCTATACAGGCAAGTTTATGAAACTTTCTTTTAATGAGGAAGGCTCCTTAGAATTCTAGAGAAAGCAAAAAATAACTGGTTTTACATTCAGTTTGATCTTTTTTTGTCTTCAGGAGGCGGTAGCACAAAGTTTGGTCCTGAACTATGACCTGATGGGTCAGCCTGAGTGCTATTTCACCTCACTTGCAGAGGAACTTGAGGGAAAGAGGGACCGCATGGCTGCCATCTTGCGGGAGGTTGGTATGACTCCCATCATCCCGGAGGGAGGTTACTTCATGCTCGTGGATGTCACATCTCTCAGTGAGTTACTGCAAATTTTTAACAGATATCACGAGCACTTACACAGTGAGTGCTCGTTGGACACACAGGGATCCAAGCGCAAGTTTAATAAATTGTGAAATCAGTGACTCCACAAGTAAAATAGCAACCCTGCTCTGTTGTCATTGTAGATCAGGACCTGTCACATATGGGTGACGATGAAGCCTATGACTACAAGTTTGTGAAGTGGATGATTAAAGAAAAGGTAAACATACTTCTTAATTGTTAAAAAACGCAGCAATATATTTTATTTCTTATTTCATATATTGATATATTTTATACAGAAACTGGCAGCTATTCCAGTTACAGCATTTGTTGGAGAAGAGTCCAAGAAGCACTTTGAGAAATATATCCGCTTTTGCTTTATTAAGGTAAGTTAAAAGTGTCCAGTTGTTACAAACCAAAAGTAAAGATTAATATTTGCTGAGGTGCAGTCTTCTCTCTCTTGAAAAACACACCGTCTCTGTCTCAACAGCAAGATAGTACTCTGGAAGCAGCAGGGACCATCTTGAAAAACTGGAAGAAGGTTTAATGGGATGTGCTGGCTGAAGTGGACTGCACACTACTAATTTAACAATTTAATTTTGTTTCCTTCCTCACTCTCGTGGAGAGGTTTAGGGGTTCAGTGCTTGCTCAAGGTACCTCAGCCATGGATGCGGGGGAGTGGGGTGCAAACCTGTGATACATATGCATTATTAAATTGATACTAGAACAGTGAATAATGAAATGTGTTCCCATATTTTGACCTGTAACCTGTAATAGGATAATGGATCCTGAAATCAACGTGATTGAAATGAAAAACTCGTGCCAATAAATGCCAGGTGAGATGTTTGTATTCATCATCCCAGAGTTGATATCAAACCTTTAGTCATTTCTGTTACCATTCAGTGTTGTTTGATTTGGTTGTTGAAGTTGATACTTACGTAGGATCGTAGCAGCAGACACGTAGCAGAGATGTTAGCAATAGGGATGTTCTGATCAAGTTTTTTTGTTTTGTCTCCGATCTTGCGTAAAACAAATACAAACGACTGGGCTCGGCTACGTGCTTAATCCAATGTGTTCATTTTTAAACCGGCTTGGTAGGCCTGTTACCAATCAGGACATCCTTAATTAGCATTGAGCTGCTGTGACTGAAACAGTGCTCTTTTTCTGTGTATTTTCTTTCCAGTAAACCTTCAGACACAGGTCTCAGGTTGGACTGCTCATTTAAACATGTTTTTAGACTGGATTACACATCACAGCTTTCATGTCTGGTTTCCAGCTATTTTTTCATAATAAAAAGCATTGACAGTCTGTCGTTTTGCGATTATTATGTTGTTGTTTTCATACCTAACATGATAACCTATTAAAAAAGATTTGAGCTCAATACAGGAACATGGGGAAAGACACTAAAAGTTATCATACTTCAGCTATCATATTGTTGTATTGTTTTATAGGTTGGTTGACCAAATAACTTATTTCATGCAAACTGAACCAAAAAGACCAGTGTTTTTTATTTTATTTTTATGCAGAAGGGAAATCCAGTTCATGTGGAGTGTGTGGCAGTCAAAATGAGAAACGCATGATGTTAATCAGCATTCTACCCCATTTCTTATTATTCCCCATTTCTGCAGTTATGTTAATTAACCACGATCGTATGCTCTAAAATGCATATTTTTTTTCCCTTTCTGCTTCATCAGTATAATGCATGCCATTATAAATACATTATCAGTTAAAGGCAATCTAAATGATGATGCTTTCAATTGGTGGAGAAAATAGTTGCAAGGCACTATGAGTGACCTTTTTCACAACAGACATTTTAACCGGTCAGAGCCTTTTAGTAAGCCATTCCTTGGAGAGATGTGAACACATGAAAAGGTAATTATGTGAATGATTGTTGGAGCTGACAATTACCTAAATTCAATAGCTCAAATAGGCAGCTAAAAGCACTGGGTAAATGGCTGAGAGCTAAGAGTTACCAGAGAGACACTTGCCTCTACAGTGTAGTTTAATGTGAGTTTATCTGCCTAGCCTGTGGTAGTGCATCAGGGAAACATGGTTTGGAGTCATTGCTTTAAGCCACTTGAGGGAGACAAAGTACATCAGACTGAGACCAAATTTGACTATCCACATTAAATGTACTATGTGGTACTTTTCAGGGGTGGCATATTGGCGCAGTCACGGCCACTATTGTGTCATGGACTGGAGGCCCATCCAGGGTGTAACCCACATCTGGCCCAATGCCAGCTGGAATAGGCTCCTGCCCCCGTGACCCTCTATAGAGTAAGCGGTCATAGATAATGGATGGCTGTAGAATTTGTCTTCCCATTTTACAGCGGTGATGGAAAAACAGCTGAACAAAATAAATACAGGCCAGTTAACTGTGTGCTTCATTTTTAATTTTTAATTTAGTGTTCTCACACATAACTTATATATGGAAGCATCAGGCATGGTCACATTAACACTGGGAGAAGCAGAAAGTATTCTGCCACAGAGTAAAGGTTTAAAATGATGTGCAAACTCTATAGAGATAGTTGTAATGTAAACACACCGATGTGAGCCACACATTTAAAATATTAAAAACACTCCTAGCTATACTGTTGTGACACGCAGTAATAGTTGAGAGCAGCATCTAGATGGTGGAAAATCTGTGTAACATCAGCAGGACATTAAGATTCAAGATTAATTTATTGTCAATTTCCCTATATATTCATGGCATACAGAAAAGTCAAAAAAACATTTCTCTCACACACATAAGAATATACAAAATAAAAAAATCTAAATGAACAAAATGTAAAGGCATAAAACAAGATAACATCAGATACAAAAGCGTTCAGCTCCCTGACAGCCTGGTGAACGAAGCTCTTCAAGAGTCTGGTGGAGCGGGCCCGGAGGCTCCAGGTACCTTATCCCCGATGGCAGGAGACTGAAGAGGGGATGTAAGGGGTGGGAAGGGTCACCAGCAGTGTCGATGGCTCTGCGAGGGAGACAGGCGTGCAAAAACTCTGCGAGGGAGGGCAGAGGGGCACCAGTGATCTTGCCGGCTGTGTTCACTATGCGTTGCAGTGTCTTTCGGCAGGAGGCAGTGCAGCCTCCGTACCACACAGCGATGCAGCCAGTGAGGACACTCTCAATGGTGCCCCAGTAGAATGAGCACATGATGGAGGACGGGAGTTGTGGTCTTCGCAGTTTGCGGAGAAAGTAGAGGCGTTTTTGAGCCCTCTTGGCCAGTGATGTTGTGTTGTTAGTCCAGTTACTTCTCCACAGCAGCACCTTCGATGGTCAGCGGGGGATGCTGGGGGTGACCTCTCCTGAAGTCGGCAACAATCTCTTTTGTTTTCTCTACATTGAGGATGAGATTGTCTTCACACCACTGCACCAGTAGGCTCACCTCCCTTCTGTAGTTGGCTCCATCGTTGTTGGTGATGAGGCCCACCACAGTTGTGTCATCCGCAGACATGATAATGTGGTTGGTGCTGTAGGTTGGAGCACAGTCGTGGGTCAGCAGGGTGAAGAGCAGCGGGCTGAGCACACACCCTTGTGGGACCCCTGTGCTCAGCGTGATGGTCTTTGAGGTGCTGCTGCCGACCCGCACGGTTTGTGGCCTCGCTGTGAGGAAGTCCAGCACCCAGTTGCAGAGGGAGTTTTTTGAGTCCGAGGTGGCTTAGTTTTGGTATCAGTTGCTGGGGAATGATTGTGTTAAATGCTGAACTAAAATCTAAGAACAGCATTCGCACAAGGCTTGGCTCAGGGAGATGTTGTCTGGTCCAGCTGCCTTTTGTGGCCAGTGGGAGGGTGAGCTTCTGTGCCAGTGTGCTGTTGCGTGTGTCAAAGCGGCCGTAGAAGTCACTGAGGCTGTTCAGCAGTGTGATGTCGCTCTCACAGGTCTGCGGTTTGAGGGTTTGAATGCCGCACCATAAAGACTGAGCATCATTTGGATCAAATGTTTAACGGGCTGTTTATTAATAAATCATATTCTCCCAGTACGTGAAATGGATGTTTGTGTGTAGACCATATCAATTCCACAATGAAATACACTGATCAGGCATAACATTATGACCACCGGCAGGAAAAGCAAACAACACTGACCATCTTGTGACAATGCAATGTTCTGCTGGGAATTCCGTAGCTCCTAAACTGATCAAGTATCTGTGGGATGAGCCACAGAGGCCCCTCCCCTCAACCCAAAGGCCCCCACTAACAACATTCTGTTGCCAGACACCACAGGACACCCTCAGAAGGCCCATGTCCATCCTCTAGTCAGAACTGTTTTGGAGGCACAAGGGAGACCTACACAATACTTGGCAAATGGTCATAATGTTATGCCTGATTGGTTTAGTGTACCACAGAAAAACACAGGTGTGTTAACTTGTGCTTTATTGTACGTCATAAAGAAAGCTATAAATAATTGTTCAAGCTGCACAGATTATATATATATATATTTTTCTCTTTATCAGTTGGAACCGGTTGAAACACGCCCCATAATGAAATCCAAATGGGTACCAGGCTCGTATTCTGATAAGAATTGAGTCTGACAATGCCTCCCTGAAAGACAAATGATGGCATCCCACGCCTGAAGCACGTCACCGTGTTCTCTGAAAATGTGGCTCAATAAATATCCAACTTAAAGCTATTTCCAGCTGTAATAATCAACAGCACTTAATTTGGTGGAGGAAGCATTATCTGATGAAATGCTTTTAATTGTAGCCTCAGAGTTAATAGTTAACGTTCCAAGCTACTCGGCATGAAATTGTGCTGTTGGTAGGGATGAAGGTGCTCTGTTCTGCCAGACAAACAGAGACGGTGAGGAGGGGCGCCCCCTCCGACCTCTAGATTAACATCAACACCGCATGGCTGTGTGAACCTTTCAATGTATGCAAGCTAATGATGTCATGGAAACCAGAAGCCAGGCTTGTGACCACGCACAAAAAAAAAAAAAATACACCTGCACCTTGGACAAAGGCTCCATTTCCTTTGCATACACATTTCTGCAACTGCCCTTACTCTGTCCCTCTACTGCGTCCACAGCCTCATGTGAATGTTAAAAGCTAGCCCATCGGGTAATTTGATCCCTGGGTCTGTGGTACCAAAGAACTAGAAATCATGAACTTGCTGGAGGAGGGGTTTACTGTGACTTGAGTGTACAGCATTCAAATATTAAACGGATTAAACATTATGCATGTTTATCAGTATTATTTTCAGTTTGAAACATGAGGCTCTTCTCACTTGTCTGCTATATTTGATAATCATTGGTGTTTTTAGGGCCTTCATCTCACAGTTTTTTCATTAATTTATCCTTTATATACACTATGTAGCATTATCTCATACACTATCTGCCATGTTGAGCGAATTGTCCATGCACAGGAATATCCTGCATCATAAATGTTTAATACTACATTGATGTAATGTGGTGTGAGAACCGGTGCTGGGAACACAACTGCAGTTAAAAATCTGATTAGGATTATAATGCAGTCTGCTGCAATCAGACATATTTAACGTGCAGTTTCCAGATCCCCGTGGATTAGATGTCTGTCAGCATAATACCAAAATAATTTATGTTAATTATTTTTGATTGTGCCAATAATCTAATGTCACGAGCCTGCTATGAAGGAGGATTTAGGTTACTGTGGCCTTTAAAATGAGACCAGATGTTGGTGTTATTCTGGGCTGCCTCTAGGTGGCCATGTTGGTCATATTCTGGGGTTGAAGAGAGTTGGTCAGACCGCCTTTCTTCGTGCTCAGATGGGTGTCTGATGTGGCCAGTGCAGAGGGTGGTCTTGGTATTTTCTATTATTTAATTAAGTCACTCCACTTGCGCCATATCAAACACATATGGCTGAAGTTTTTTCCTGAACTATATCTAGGAATTTCTATTCCTAACACTAACAGTAAAGCAGACATATCCAGCTTTTTTTGTCTATCTAGTGTCAAGCTTTGACTCGGAAACTCTGGATCCTACATTTATCACAGTGCCGCTCAGTAGCATCTTTTCAGATCCCGCAGAGTCTACTGTCTCTCATCAGAATCTCGTCTCTGTCTCGTAATCGCCCAAATGAGCCGGTCTCCTCTACTCCTTTACTGTTTTAAGTAGAAAATCACAAGGCCAAGCACACATGATTGTCAAGACACCCCTTTTACATCCTCGGGAGCGACAAAAGGCTGCTTTCACAGGCTGAAACTTGCTGGCGGAGTGGATAATTATTGCTGCGACAAAGTTAATTTGTCAAGTTTAGGAAAGAAACACCATTCAGACACACATTTTTAGCATTAAACGGTGTCACAGCAGAATTACATTTCCAAAGGAGGACTAAGAACTAAGCCTCCGAACAGCAATCACCGCGGCATGATAATAAATTAGACTAATTCCGCAGCATTTTACAGCATATGTTGTATATCCATTGTGACCAAGACATAAATATCTGTGAGAATTTAAGGGGTGTGCCACACAGCACCCCCCCCCGCCCCCCCAAATGATGTCCGCTCTCACACAGGCCATATGGCAGTGTGTGCCCGGCTCTTATTGCCAGCCCCTGCTCTCTCCACGCGGGCTAACAGCTTGGTGGACACATAATTAATTTGCTTAGGCGTCTGCCATTTATTTTCCAACCTACATTTTGTTAATTGGACAAAGGAGGCTAAATTCAAATGAATGTTTGTGGGTCTGTTAAGGCTACTAATTGCACGGAATTTACAAGATAGCGCTCGCTTGTGGGAATACGGAGTCAGGGGTGATGTTGGGGAGGAATGCAGTGAAAGCGTCAAATGGTTCTGCTAATGTGCTCAGCGAAGCTTATGTTAAAGTATGCAGGGGAAAGGGGGGAAAAAAATGTCAATTAATAATTGGAGAAAAAAAAACGATGAAATGAGAAAATCCCTTTTCACAGATGTAGAGACGGATTTTACACGAGTTGTATTGTTGTAATGTGTCATTTCTGCTGTTGTCCTGAGTTGTTTACGGCTTAATGGAACCTGACAAAGCTCCCTCCCTCCTTTTCTCCGTTACGTCATTTTGCCCATGCTTCTTCTTCTTCTTCTTTTTTTTTTTTAATTCACAAAGCAATAACTGTCTGTGTAAGCAAAGTTGAATCAGACTTGGAATATGAATTTAATCAAGTTAATTGACTAGTAAATGCAAATGTTATTAAGAGGCGAATGTGCGGCATAAATCAAGCAAGCCTGGGTTTTGTATTTTGTAAACATCAAAAGATGATGATGAAAGTTGTTATCTAAATGATCAGAGCGATAGAAAATGTGTATAAAGAGAAACCGTTAATTAGAAATCCTGAATATAAAATGGGCCTCTCATTGTATTATGTTTTCATTTAACACAGTTCCTCCATGCTCAATAATTAAAAATGCCAGTATCCTCAGATAGCAAATAATTAGCCGAGATGGATTAGAAACATTTAGGAGTGTCGCATGAGATGATACGCTCAAGATATCAGCAGCTTTTTCACGCCGTGGAACTTTTTCTTTGCGTCTGGTGCTTTTCTTTAAGTGCTAAGGCCAGTGTACCAGGGGTTAATGACAATACAAATGACTGCACTCGTTCTGACTTCAGGGGATGAGCCAGCTAGCCAGCGCCTGGAGCAGCCGTGTAGAAGGGGTGTTCGTATGGTGCCCCTCGAGCTGAGCAAAACAGGGCACGCAGTCCACGCCGGCAATCCCTGCTGTTGTTAATCACCTGCCCCCCCCCGAAATCTCACCCCTCAACCCCCTCCCTTTCTTCGGTTCTTTCGCTCTCTCTTTCCCCTGCACTGATTTGCAAGCGCAGATTAATCAGAGCATGGGGGCCTTGATGAAATTTTGCTGTTATTGTTCCCAATTTTAGCAACATCTTTTATTGTCTTCATCATTCATTTACAGGAGGCAGAAGGAGGGAGGGGGTGGGGGAGTTGGGGGGGGGGGACTGTGTCAATTATGCAAATGATGTTGCACACTTTTGCAGATTACTTCATTCGGTTGCCATTGTTTGTGAGAATTTAATTATTAAATATTATTATGCTCATGTTTCCTTCAATTTTCCGAAGCTTTGTTTCAATTCCATCTCTCCTCCAGCTGCTCATCCCTCCGCTCCGTGCCAGAATCAAAGCAGGCTGGCACGCCGAAGACAAATAAACTCCCCTCCATTTAATGATTTTGAAGTTAGTACCTCGCTCTCATCTGTGGGCTCAAAATTGTGATTGGGAAAAGGCAGACCACATCCAGTTTAATGACCATGAATTGAATTCAAGTTTATTCAAAACTGACATTCAATTATGTAGCACCTAATGATATTTTAATCTCTTTTCTTTAATTCCCAGGAATTGGCTTTTCAAAGGCTTTGTCTGGCAGCAACACAGACGGCCTGAATAAAGAATACAGATTGGTATTAGATCCCGGTGATGATAGGGAAATTAAAGCTTTTATAGTTCACACACTCAGAGGAAAGGCAGTGGTCCCTTATTAGACATTTCAACTTGTGTTTCTTGAAGCCACTGCGGCCATCTTTCCTCTGACATGATAAGCTGGAAATTTAAATTTGGAAGTTCATTTTTAGAAAGCATTAATCAATTTCTCCTTACTTTTATTTGATAATACATGATTATTTTAGATCGTAGTCTTGATTGGCTTATGATGATTCAATCATACCGACTGATCCTTGTAAGTTTTATCATTTGCTATTGTAAAAAAAAAAAAAGCTATTTAAATAGAAAAAGTACTGCTGATAGACACAGACCTCTGAGTCAGAAGTTTGAGCTGAACTTAACCAACTGTCCATACAACCTACTCCACCTTCTACGGCTTATAAGATTAGTCGATTGACTCATATGCTGCAGCTTTCCCAACTGATTTAAAGATGGGTATTTTTGACTTGATCGTTCTCAGAGATGTTATACGCCAGACTCTTGCCCAGTAAACTGACAGAATAATTGGTAGTTTAATCAAAAGTGAAAATAATCCTCGGTTGCAGCCACAATTTGCTCTCACCGGTGGAGCTATAAATTGAAGACTCTGTCCTCAATTTATCAGACTCTTAAGAATTACACTTGATGCTTGGCAAAAGGTCTGCGCTCAGCAGTGACAGATTTTAGGTGAATACCTACTCTTCCTGTGAAAGAAACTGAGTGTGTATTTAGGTCCTTTTGTCAGCCACGTGACCTGAGGCTGCTTTCTGACTGGTTGTCACAGCTGTTCTGCACTGATCTGTGCCAGGGACACAGCCACGTTTATTAGCAGTGCAGATTATAGCACTATAGCTTGTATTTCTTTCTTTCTTTATTTCATGTTATTTGAAGATTTTCAAGACCTATCAAGGACAGTCCAGTTTAAGTGAGTGTGTTCACACAGACTTCCCAGAGAAACTTGGACAAGCCCCTATCCTGGTTTTGAGAACCGAGTCCTCAGAAAGAAGTCAGGATATTGTTTCATATACACCGATCAGGTATAACATTATGACCTCCTTCTTAAAATTGTGTAGGTCTCTCTCTTGAACATTGGAAACATTTCTGGCTCATCAGAGAATGGACATGGGCCTTCTGTGGGTGTCCTGTGGTGTCTGGCTACACAATGTTAGTGGTAACCTTTTGTTCCTATGGGTTGAGGGGAGAGGCCTCTGTGGATCAGGTTTGTTCCAGTGCATCCCACAGATACTTGATCAGTTTGGGATCTAGTGATTTTGGAGGCCAGGTCAACACCTTGTGCTGTTTCATGTTTTTTGAGTTGTTCCTAAACAGTTTTTGTGTGTGTGCCTGGTCTGGTCTGAGTGGGTGGTACATGTGGATAAATAACATCCACATGAATGCAAAGTCCAAAGGTTTCCCAGCAGAACATTATATTGTATTGTATTGTATAGTCGATGTTATTCACTTCACCCGTCATAATGTTATGCCTGAACACCTATACGTGTATCTTATCCTAGTTTTGGGCATCAAATAAAACTAATGCCGTAGTCTGCAGTAATCAGGCAACAGGACAAAGGGTTCCCAACATCTACAGTAAAACCAAGTCAGGTCACAGTGGAAAACTAATGAAACACTGCCATGCCATTCATTTGTTGCTGGTTTGCGTTGTAAACACACAGACGCCTGTGCTGACAGCATGCAGTAATCAGTGACCGGGATACTAGTATTTGTCATGTATACAGGGATATGAATGACCACATTTCTCTGTGTTTCATGTAAACGCCATGTCCCCGACATAATCAAAACCGGATAAACCTCCCAACGGGGAGACTGGTGCACATGTAAACACAATCTGTGGAACTGATGAGTTTCAGGTTGGTGCAGCTGTTGCAAAGAAAGGAAAGCGATGACATGTAAGCAGTTTTGCAATTAAAATGAACTCAAATCTATCTGTACAGTACAATTAGATATAGAATATTAGGGAATTGGTTGAAATGGAATTAAAAATAAACATAATAGATAATACCACCTTGCAATTATAGCAAAAAAGATCTGCGCCAGTGGTTTTCTTGTCTAGTGCACATGAACTACCTTATTCTGAGGAGTGTTTATGACAATATTTTTACAGTCACTCCATAACATATCTTATAAGGTGCTCTGTTCTACTCTTAAATTATTAAGGAGACATTTAGAACCTACATTAAGATTGTTTAAAGTTAAGCAAAATGTGGCAAATGGATTTTATTATTAGGTAGGTATACACCAGTTGGGAATAAACTTAAACTTGTAATCTTTTTTTGCAGTTTGATAAATAGAGGTCCTGAACGTACATGCCCTGTTTGAGACATCCTGCAGGATTCCTGCAGTCTATCTCATGCGCATGCCTTTCCTCACCACAGGTTGCTGGTGGAATTACACACCAACTGCACCTTTGACTGCACCAATTTAAAGGGACAGGATGGGGTCATGAGACAGCCTCATGAACAGTCTTGTGAAGGGGAGCGGCTGGTTCATGAGGGGTTGGGGGCTGGGCTTGAAAAACATAACCCGAGGAGCACTTTCTCGCTGATTATTCATTGACGTTTTCCTGCCTCGTGGGATACTTCTATTTCTGACAGTTGCACCCTCGGTGGGTGTGTTCAGTGGCATGTCCGGCGCCACTCGTCATGTTGGCCATGGCTGTGGCTGGGAGGAACAGCTGTCTGTGTTAACGAGGCCATAGCTACACAGACCGGGGAGGCGGCAGTGCTCGAGCAGACCAGAGCACCACTCAGGCTCCACAAGGCCCCGGGATACGTAAACAACGACTTAATGAGAATGCGTGCCATTACTGTAATTAACACAGCTCACGTCAAGCACTGTCAGCTTTCAAGAGTTTCAGGAAGGTCTTGCATTACATTGAAAAGGCTGGCATGCAATGACCAGAGGCTCTCCCTTCTACATTCACAAACCACCCTGTATAGGATATAAACACACTCAATAAAACAGTACATAAAAAGATTACAGTCCACCATCTGTAATTAAAAGAACACGCATAAATCTCATTATCCACAAGATGCAATTTTTATGTTCTGAGCTATAATTACATCTGAAGTCTTTTTCTTAGTTTTCAGTTACATTTTCACAAGAAATGCATGAATCCCGAGTCCCATCGAAGTGTAAATAACTGTATAAACATATTATGTTCAGTGAGTAAAAATAGTATCTTTCCATCTTTCCATTCTATATGCTTTGGAAAAGACACTTTACATTAAGAAAGTGAAATTCATCTTAATATGCTGTCCCTTCCATCACAAGAAAGTCATATTCCACACGTATTTTGAAATCTAGTAGCTTTCGTGCAGTTTTATGCAGTAGATTTTTTATTTTTTTTTCATTCATTCATCTTCTGTAACCGCTTAGTCCTGTTAAGGGTCACGGGGTCTGCTGAAGCCTATCCCAGCTGTCATCGGGCGAGCCACTTTTTTTTTTTTCAAATGGTAATCTTTAGCTTGTGAAATGTAGGCCTGGTAGCAATGCAGGTTGTGAGTTATAATGTACTTCTAAAACAAATATATTTTTGAATAAGCTTGAATCTTCAACTTAGTGAAAAAAAAAAAACAGATAGCTTTTTTATGCAGGTGTTAAATTTTGGACTGATTGAATGGGGAGATCATAGGTACAGAAGTATTCCAACTGTGACATAAGATTTAGTTTGGGAACCTGATCACTCCCTGTTTCAGGTCATGAAAGACTAGCTGTGACTGGACCAGAACCAGTATGTAGTCTGTCCTTTCCCAAGTGTCAAGGCAAGAAAGTATCACTCTGTAATTTCCTCATCTGATACAGTCGCCATATAATCAGGAAAAGTTCAGAATGCACTTGCAATTAGCTCCTCAAAACCTCTTCTGTGTCCCTCTGCAAAAGGTTGACTCTCATTGGGCTGTTTTGAGGCTGCGTATTTGCCGTGAGAGACACTAGGGCAGAGGTGTTAGGTATCCATGTCTCACTGAGTCAGATGTAGACAGTTGGACAGTATTTGAGAAATTCTGGTCGACAAACTAAACAAAGACCTCCGCATTGTCAAAGAGTGTACAATAGATTATGGACTGTCAGATTCATGGGTTGAGATCTCAAATATCCAAACATTAAATGGAAAATCAGCATTAACAAATAACAATTGTGTTTGGATTATTGTACCATATTGCATATATTTTAAAATGTTGCACTCAACTCAAAGGTTGAGTGCACAGGACTCAACCTCAGGACTTGAGGTTTTGTAAGGTCTGATAGTTGAAGTGTATTATACTAATGGGACTGGTTATGACATCAGAAGTTGTTTGCAAAAGAAGTTTGATGTTCAGGTGGTGATATCAGCTGTCATGAGAACACGACTACCAGGCAACTGTTGGCATCCACCTAGGCCTTCAATGCCCTCCAACCTCATTCAAAAAATGTCTTAATGTTCAATCGTTATGACGCCACTGCTATAGAAACTATCAACATCATATGGATATGCAATAAAATGTAATGACGTTGCATCCTAGACAGGTATCTCATATAGCGATATAAATGCCATTACTAAAGCAAGACACTCACTTAGAACAATTCAAAAAGTCTCCTCTCACTCTCTGCAGCCACCGCTGTGCTGCAGCTGCACACCAGCGCCACATACATCAAATCCAACGGAAGTATCAATGTCGACCCAATAAAATGGCAAAAATATAAACAAAAGGTGTAAATATCATTCATTTTACTCACCAGAACTTGAGAAACAATGTACAGTTCTCCTCATAGAGCTCATAGTTGCTGAAAGTGGCGGACACACCCTTTTCCCGGCTGGGTCAGGCAAGCTAGGTCTGGGATTAGGCGGCCTTTCCTTCAAAGTCCATCGTGAAAATGGGTTTCTAAGAAGATCTATAACCAAACCGATAGCCTCCGCTCCTTCCGCCATCATGTGGGTTAAAAAATAGCTGTCAAAACGTTAATGGGGACAATTTGCTTGTGCATCTTGCAACAGATTAACATGAATAGCTAGCTTGGCTTAAATGGAGTGGCTCTCTGACCGTCCAATCAGAGGACGCGAAAATGCTGACACTACCGTAGGCCACAGAGAAGGCCTAGGAATACCATCCTGAAATGTGAACAGTGTCAGAAACACATAATGGCTGAAATATGATTGGATAAAAGTTCTAATACAAAGTTACACTACCAGAAGCACCGTGGCTGAGAGACAGACAAGCCATAAAGTGAAAAGAATAGGCTATTGGGAATAATTTAATAAGATCAATAGGAAAATATTAAAGTGTAAGTCAGTGATTTTGATAAAGTTTAGGCCAGCAGAGAAGGCTTTGCTGGTCCTGATGGCCCACCACCACTGGCATCCAGAAACCACAGAGGTTTAGCACGCTAACAACTGGTAACCTAAGGTAGGGCATGCAAAGGCACAGTGAAAGGATGTAAACAGATATCAACATTTACTTCAGACATATAAAATTATGAAGAACATTCTATAATACTAAATACTTACTGTCCATCGCCATAATTTTTGAAAATGTCAGACATGTCAATTTGTCATGACTTGTGAACTCAGACCTTACCAAGAATGCTGAGTTACGAGCACCTCGAATACTTTGAGGTTTGCATCTCCATATAAAGGTGGCAAGTGTTAATCTTCTCTTTTATGTAGTGTATATGCTGTAGTATTTGGACTGGACAACGGAAAATATGGCTTTCAAGACAAGACCCTGGTTTTCTTAATAAATGAGAAGATGCTTCTGGACACTTGTTACCTGGTGTGTAGCGCAGACTGTTGGGCCACTAAGACTTTGTTAAGAATGACCCAAAGTTCAGTGGAAAGGTCAACGTCAATCTGTGCATGCACAGATACTAAGCATAAGAATCAACTGCTGAGAGGTTAACTGTGAACTTTTTATGAACTTTTGAATGCTCTTCACTGGACTGGAATTATTTTCAGGTTAACTTTACAAGCGCTTCAGGAACATTTAGTGAACAAAAATATATGCTTTAGATTCACTGATGATGATCACCTCTGCTGCTGTGGTTTGATCTGTTGATTTGGGATGACAAATCCATGTGGTAGTGTGTAAATAGGAAGAGAGCTGGGTTGAGCTGGGTTTGGATGCAACACAGGGAGCCAACATTATTAAGAGTTAATCAGGGAGTAAAATTATCAGCGGGGGTGGCTGCCGTTTTCATAATGGCCTAATTTCCAGCAATCGCAGACTGGTTATCTGCATTTGCAATTGTTGTGATTTCTCTTTGTGAACATGTGACGACCTCTAATACAGAGTGCATAGACGAGGGATGAGTTGTTGGGTTATGTTTCTCAAAATACTCTGCAGGGCATAAGTGGCCCATAAAGCTGCGACATAACTGCAGCATATTTAAGAAGGTAAATTCTTAATAAGTTTCATATCATGTTAAAATCCACTGTGTATCAGTATAGCATCAGGAGTTTTGTTATATGGATGAAATAGAAAGAAGCATACACAACATTTATATTTAAAAACAACATTAAAATAATCCATGTTCATCATGGGTAATATTACATTCCCAGAAAACAATAAGAACCCTATTTAGTTAATATCAAATTTCAGTTTTTGAGTTGAATCCAACATTACAGCTTATTACATAGCTGAGCAGACAAGCACAGCAACATTAATACATATTTTGTAATATATCCTTCTTAACGTGCCCTGTTACCTTGTAAATACAATATTTAAAATTAGTAAGCTATAATATTAGTCAACCTATGTTTTGACAGATTTTTTTGGTTTCATTTTAATTTCCTTAATCAATGAAGACAGCTACGTTAGCCTCATGGCAATCAGTTCTAAAACCAGTAGTCCTCCAATTAATTGTCTGTAAGTGTATGTTAACAGTTATATCACATGGCTTTAGTTAATTAGTAAGTCTTCTTATGTCATTATTTCCTGTTTTACAGCCAAGTGCTAATTAGTAAAAAATCCGAATCCACATGTCATGGTGACCCAATCGCAGTTTTCCACTGCAGTTATTAGGTGTGATATATTGTGAACAACGTGACTGACATTTTCTTTAAAATGCACATTGCACATGTGCATGATAAAATGTTCTGTTCTGACAGTGTAAGAAAGGTCAGAGGAAGGAAAGAAAATGGGAGGCAGTGGTAAATTATATGGTCTGAGAGCTGCAATTACAATAATCCGATGTGAAGTCAAAGCATAAAGATTATTGTATTGTAGCCATAAGGAGAGGTAGGGAGGAAAAATCATGCATTAATCTCTGTGATGGTGCATGGTTCCTGTATGTACTGAAGGTTGTGGGAGTTCCGACACAGGGGCCATTTTCTATGAGAAATGCAGATTTGATTGTGAGGTAAGTTCACACATCATTTAATAACCGTGACAGTCAAGTCCATATTTCTTTTCAGACTAAGGAGAATGGGACACCTCTTATTTGTTAATGTCAACAATGAAATCCTCCTGTTACAAGTCAAAATATACTGCAGAAACAGAGAAGTCTGTCCAGCGTTCTCTCATTTACTAGATATTCAAATGAAACACTCATCTCACTGTCAGAATACTGGTTTGAT
Organism: Chelon labrosus; assembly: GCF_963514085.1. Lineage (NCBI taxonomy): Eukaryota > Metazoa > Chordata > Actinopteri > Mugiliformes > Mugilidae > Chelon > Chelon labrosus. Next base: position 22,484,364 of record NC_140343.1, on the reverse strand, counting down.
CAGGCTGTAGAAGGTTATTGTTCAGCCAGTTTTAATTTGAATGATACAGTTGTGACATACACACCACCTGGGAGGCAGTTGGAGAGAGGAGTAGAAATGGAAATGTAGGATGTAATTTGTGTAGGCATCCTTGATGTCTCATTTTACTGTGTAAATAAAGTATGCCTACACAAATGTTTCCATGAAACATTCAAATTCAAGATGGCTTAATGAGTTTAAACATATTTAACACAGTCTAAGCTAATCAGTGAAGGATTTATTTTTACAAACAGTTCATAAATAAATCATTGGTGTAAGTTCCAAAACTTGGCTGCCCCCTGCAAATCAAAAACCTTGTTTTCAGTGTTACCTCTTCCCAATCTACTTCCCAAACTAGTTAGTCACACAGTTAGCACATGCCCACAAACGGTTTTCTTGATGCTAAAGCTGGGCTCAGACTAAAGGAGTTTCTAGACCAAGGTTAGTCCAAGATTATCTGGTTACATGAAAGGTTTATGGATTTGGTCTCGACCTCTTGACCGCCCGAAGACTCATCATAAAATCTGGATGATTATTTTAGCAATTTCACAACCGCCAGTGGGAGAAACAAGTCTACATAGACACAGAGCAGCTGACAACTTGTCAAGCAGTGGCTTTCCAGCCTTTGAGGCAAATATTAGCATGCTGTTGACTAAATGTAGCAAAACGACAAACCTGTGGCAACACCTGAAACAAAACATGCAGCAACGGGATAATTTTTTCTCTATGAGATCTGGATGCTAGCTCCTGGCTCACCTCCATAACCACAACTAAAAAACAGCAAAACTTAAGCGGCCCAGTTTGCCAGTGTCACTTTGTATTCATTGACTGTATACTAGTTTGTATTACACAGATGGCATAACAGATCCTCAAAAGTGAGGCCAAAGCAAGTACAGCTCCCTCTGGTGACTGGCTGTGGTATATGGCATAAGCCCCACCCCCTCCATGTTAGTGGATTGTCAAATAAAAAAAATAAAATAAAATTAAGGGTGGTTTCTGTCATTTTAGGTAGTATTATTAATACTACCTAGTATTATTAATACTACCCAAAGTTACATTAATCCTGATGCGTATTCAGGTCCATTTTTCCAATAAGTTTCGTTTCAGTTAGTTATTTCACGACGACTACAAGTTACCATGCCAACCACTCGGGAAGCGAGAGTTGGGTAAAAAAAAAAATAAAAAATACAGTGAATCAGTACAGTGTATAATCCCATGGTATAATCCAACATGTCTTTGTAACTGGTGGGGGTAGAACAGAGCGCAGTATTACTTAAACCAAAACTCCAGCAGAAGTGTGGGTGTGTCATCGATAACGCGGCTCCGCGTGGCTCCACTCTCGGACCATACTGCGCAGACTGTCAGTATGAGACAGTTTGAGACACAGCCTGGCTGTGTCTCAAATCGCGTACTTCTGCACTTACAATACCTAATTTGAGTACGTGAGTGCGTTCACACTGAAAATTCCAACGAGACGAAGTGCACTGCAAGTACCCGGATGGTGTACTCATAACGGTCAAAAAGCTGAGTGTGGAACGCTGCACACTTTCCACCCTTAACGGTAGCCATCTTGGCTACGTAGCGGAAGGGGAGGGACTATAGAGAGGCGAAGTCCCGCCCCCCTACTTCCGGGTTATGGGACCTATCTTTCGAAAAAATATGAACGGCAGTCTATGGAGAGATCATAATTATTTTCTGGTCCCGATCGAATTGTGGCATGAATTTCACATATGATGTGTGTGAATTTAAAAGATAATTTTTCACGTCAAGAGATAAATTATTTGACGTAAATAAGCTGAACAACATTAGGTTTTGTATGAGATCGCTTAGTGAACTACATCTCTCGTCTGAGAACTATGTCTGTCTCCTTGTTGAGCTTTACCGTCTTCTTCCAGGACGAAGGCAGAAGCATCAAACGAGGTGAAAATCATTATAAATCGGGTCATGTCGAGAGCTGTAGTTACACCAAGGGAGTTTTGGTCGGTTCTGTACGCGCCAGCATGCGGGACTTGTAGTTCGTTTAATTACGTATTTTCCATAGCGTTTTAATTAACTATCTTGCGACAAACTGTGACATTCTTGACATATAAAATCATTTTTTATTCTGAAAAACAACATATGTATAATCCAAGGCACAAGTCGATCGGGACCAGAAAATAATTTATCTTTCGCCATAGACTGCCGTTCATATTTTTTCGAACGATAGGTCCCATAACCCGGAAGTAGAGGGGGCGGGACTTCGGTTCTCTATCAACCCAATTCAAACTTGCGATAGTGGCGGCTGATATCGGCGGCAGTGATTTGGAAGCGGTGGTGGAGCAGTTTTACAGGTCCATACAGATGTAAGTTACAATATGACATTTAATGAAAATGATCTATATTGCTGTTTTACACGTAGTACTATTAAATTGCTGCTCGATATACGCTCGCGGTCAAAATCAAAATACGGCGTTAGTCATTCGTCATTTCCGGTAAGTATAGGCGTAGTACCCGATTTGAGACGATACTACCTTTTTGAAAATTACGCACTACGGACGTAAGTGCATAGTGCTCATAGTGCGTGATATCGAAGTGTACTGACGAAAGTACGCCATTTGAGACAACAAGATGGCGTCGCTCGTGTCCCTGGGAAAACAGCAATGGAAAACAGTCAATGCTGGGAACATACAGGGAAAGTAGCAGCGTCAGTTTGAGCTTCGGTAGCTGACGTCACCCTGCGCCGGCAATCACAACACCACCATATTGGCAGGAAAAGGCGTTTTAAGCATTACTACTCGGTTGACAACTCCAAGCAACTAACTAACTTGTCCTTGTACCAGTTGCATCCAAAAATGGCCGACAGCTGTTGTGCCCCAGAATGCCAGAATAGTCGGGGACAAGCATCGTGGAAATCGTTTTATAGGATTCCCAAAGATCATGCAAGAAGGCAGATGTGGCAAAGAAAACGGAGCAGTGGGATCCCTCAAGAAACGGATTTCACTTTATATCAGGTACAGAATCCAAGTGTAATGTCTTGTTTAGTTAGCATGTTTTAACACGATGTCCAACAGATTTCTTTTCATAAAGGCTAATCTTTATAATGTGGATTAGAATGAGATGTTGCTCATTCAGCGCAAAACTATACTCACAATAAGAAAGAAATTCAGGATTAAACAGTTGGTGTAGTTACGTTATTGTACCTCCTCAGAAAAAATCTTCAGTGTATGCTTTCAGTGACTTTCCATAGTAGGACGAAGGAAAGTTAATGAGGTAGTTATATATATCTGGATACTGCAGGTCAGGAACATTGTCCACGCCGGCTGTTTCAAAGCTCGAAAAAAGGGGTCCGTGAAATATAATCTGTCGAGTTTTGCCTTGTACATGTATTTCTATCTGTTTAAAGTGCGCAGTAAACTCTGATGGCATGAAATCAGCGCTGGCTCCATTAATTTTTCCTCAGAGTTTTCCTGCCAATATGGCGGTGTCAACAAAAAAGTCACGTGACACCGGAGCTGTATACTAGGAAATGGGGACGTGTTGTCCATATATACAGTCTATGGTATATTACAAGGCAGGACACCATAGGAAGGAAATGATTGAATTACATCACAGTAGTATTGTCAATAAAATGAGAAGATTTTGGTGCAGCTGGAGGAGGTCATGTTTTAGTCAGTGATAACATACCTTTGGTGCAGCAGAACCATGAATACTGGCGTGAGCCTAACTGTTCATTTTAGTGACGAGAACTGTAAGTGCAGCAGCTCTTAAAGTGTTCAACGGCTATGAAACCACACAAGAGAGTGTAGGTAAGCCTGGCAACGTCTGACTCAAAACCATGCAAAATATGAGTCTGGTAAGACTCCTTTGGGATTCCATTATGGGGGTGTGTTTCTGCAGCACAGAGAAGAAAACAAAAACTCCATGCAATTGGATAGTCCTACGACCAATCAGAGCAATAAAGTATGTGACATTATATGATTAGGGCGTGCTTGACAAATGCCTTAATTGCTGTTAATTGTGACACGTTAGCTCGCCTTTCTGATGGCAGTCATTTTGTTGAAAACAAATTCAACCTAACGTTGCTTAGATGACATGTATGACTACGTTGCTGTTACTCTCCTGCTCCAACAGTTTGATTGGCTGAGCATTTGCCAGAGCATAAGTGGAGAGGTTCCAGACCCAACTTTCTGCCACAAAAGATTTGCAGGTGTGGAAGTTGGTCTGCCTTCCAGGTTAGTGATATGTTAGTAAAGCACGTGCCTCCAGCAACAGCACTGGGATATGCAGCAAAATGCATTTTAGAGATTAATGAATCTGCAGCCCTCAGTATGGATATGCTGCCTGTATATTCTAGTGTCTGTTTAATTAGCGTTGAATTATCGAGGCTTACGCAAGCAGTGTTTGCTTTAGGTCCTGAGTGTGATTGAGTCACAAACAGGCACAACCTCAATTTCAACAAGCATTTGTTCACTTTTCAACCTTTAAACTAATCCTTGAGTGTGTGGTTTTGACATACAGTTCGTCTACAATATGATATAAAAGCTATTTGTACGAAATAAAAAGACTATTCTGCGGTTTTGTCCGCTGTTTAACCAGTATTTTCTTCACATTTTTATTGTGTTGGTAACAAAGACTTGAATTTGTCAGAAAGGTGTAGATCCTATTTTCTATGATGAGGCCACAGTGGACTCGCCTGTATTGTTCGCAACACCTTTTTTTTCATCCTCTATCTCTCATTTGCTTTATCTCTGCCTCGCTCCCCCTTTCTCCCCCCTCACATTCTTTCCTTCAGAGAAAAGAAGGCTATGCATTAATGAGTCAATGCGGAGCTGTATTATGTTTAATTAGGTAGTTTATATAATGAGGTGTTCATTTCTAATGGAGGGACATGCTGTGAGCAGCACATCTGCAAGAATAACTCAGGCAATCAGCGGCATGAGGACCCATGGAACTGCAAATGAGACTTACTTACTCAGAAATGAATTATGTCTCAGTGCCTTTCCCAAAGCCCATTAATTAAATCCACTGGCATCAAGGTCTTTTTCTTAATTTCATGTACCATTAGCATAATAAACACAATTTGAGTTAGCACAATGTGATCAGTTTAATGGATGCTATTTATTTTGCTTTATTATTTAAAGCTCTGGTAATGGGGGGAGAAACATAAATATATCTCTATGGCTCCCTCTATGAAAAACGCCTATCAAGGCCCGGCATTGACACAGAAGCACGTTTCAATGGCCCCATACATTTGGAGAACTGCTGCTGCAGGAAAGGTGTTGCATGGCTATAATTCTAGGGCACTAGACTGCGGTTGAGTTTCCCATTTATTAAAAAAGGGCCTGTGGTCTTACATGTCACAATCTCCTTCCTCATAATGTTTAGTGTTCCAAGCTGTTCCCGTATTCCAGTGTATTTTTTTCCCCCGCTAAGTAAGAGGAGAATTAGGATTTGGAGACATTTATACACACGGGACATTTGAGGTGTAAGTGCAATCCGCAGCGGCAGGAACCCATGCACCTTCATTAAAACAATACAAGGACTTAATGTATGGTAGCGAATTTGTTCTGACCTTAAAGCGAAACCCTAGAGGTGAGATATGATTAGCGTTATTGTTGAGGACAGGTACATCATTATCTCAATGTACCTCGACCATTGCCAAGTTCCACAGCCATGCTCCATCCTCTGACTCGGGCACTGGCACAAGACATAATCTCTCCTCGGGAGGAGAAATGCACTTAATCATCTACTCAAGTTTCAGGGACTGCCCCCGAGTGCTCTCCGTCTAGTCGAACTACAACGACGGCTCGGCAGAAATCTGCAGCAGTGTTTTAAGTTCCCAAATTAATTGCCTAATGGATTAGGAGGTATGGAGTGTCCTACTTTACTGGGATGGAGCAATAATTTAAATTATGCCAGGTGAGGACAAGGAGAAGTTGTGTTTCAGGATTTTTTTTTTTTCTTTGGATAGAATACATCTTTTATTGCCCCAAATACTGTGAAGCCTCCTCCCCCACTCTCATTGGCATTCAGGGGTTCATTAGACACTCTAGTGCCTTGAAAAAAGAATTACAACCAATAGCTTTTTTTTGTTATTTGCACATTTGGCCAGACACAAAGCTATTCAGAAAGTCAGACATGGGCTTGTACGCTACAGAATAGTATCACATGTGCACCAGATGCACTGAGGCCGTCGTGTTGCCAAGACAACTTAGCGTGCAAAGACGCAAAGAAATGCTGATATTTCGAAAGGAGGGAAGACTTTAAAATAGACCCCTATTTTGGACAATTTAAGTGACCAAAAGTCAGGCCGTTACTTTGGCATACCTCATCGTAATGGACATTAAAGTGGAGTGATTGAAGGAGAACGGCTCCATGTGTCAAGTGCTGAGTGAAAAACACATGACACCAAAACCCATTAGTGTCCTCCAGAGAGACAATGCCCAGAACTCTCCCTCCTCCTCCTCCTCCTCCTCTTCACTCCAGACTCAGGGTGCTGTTTCTGACAAAAGAGACTTTTTCTGCTGCAGATAAAAGGCCCCACGATTAGCCCAGGGGTTGCACTGTGCTTCATTCGAGTCTCACGTCTTTTTTTGTAAAACGAGAACTTGAAATGATGTCAAAGTCTGGTGTAATGAAAGTGAGTGTTTTTCTATAATAGATCTCAGGAAATCATCCAATTATTCTTTTTTGTGTCGAAAGAAATTTTTATTGGAAATGCTGATGCTTGTGATGGGTTTTCTTGATGTTTATTGCATGAATTCAGATCGACAGTTCTTTTAACACTAAATTTCGCTTGGATTATCATATTGCTTATGGTAATCATTCTGGGTTTTTGGAGTCTGACTCTGACTATTAGTCTGTCTGTGTGTGGTTGTGTTCGTTTTATGAAACTATGACATAAAAATATTCGTTGGCGGCCTTTTTTCCACAGACACAACAAGACTAAAACTAAAGGAAAACTAAAGGAAAAGATACATTTGAAAAGCGAAACTTGGACAACTTATCATGGTAATACACACCAGTTAAGCTTAACACCATGACCACTGTTTATCTCTTCATCACCTGTTTGTGGGCAGGTTATGATGGGCAGTACGTGAACATTTTGTCCTCAAAGTTGACGTGTTAGAAGCAGGAAAAATGGGTCAGAACATCTCCAAAGGTGCAGCTCTTGTGGGGTTCCAGTCTGCAGTGGTTTCAGATTGCTGAAGAAGTTAATGCTGGTTCTGACAGAAAGGTGTCAGAATACAAAGTGCGTCGTAGTTTGCTGCTTGTGGGGCCCATGCTGACCCCCGGCCACGGCCGAAAGCGCCAACAATGGGCATGTGAGCATCAGCACTGGGCCACTGAGCAATGGAAGAAGGTGGCCTGGTCTAATGAATCATGTTTTGTTTTGTTTTTTTACACTATGTGAATGGCCGGGTTCGTGTGTGGCTGCACAACTGCACAACTTACAGGACTTAAAGGATCTGCTGTTAACATCTTGGTGCCAGATACCATAGCACACCTTTAGGGGTCTAGTGGAGTCCATGCCTCGACGGTTCAGGTCTGTTTTGGCAGCAAAAGGGGGACCAACCCAATATTAGGAAGGTGGTCATAATGTTGTGCCTGATCGGTGTAGATTAATGGACACGTGTTACTTGATTATATTTAACAACCTACTGTGCATGCCTTAGTGGCTGTGCACACCGATTAAAAGACAATTAAAGATGCGCCATGCTAATGTTTTTCTAAAGCTCAAATGTGGAATTAGAAAAAAACGGACTAATGATGAATCCATTCATATCTGCTGGTTAATGTCCCTTTTAATGATTAATTGATTAATTACTGGTATTATTGTTGTATATCTCTTGGAAATGCTGACAAAAATGTGATATAAAACCTGCACCTCCCATTCTGAACTGGTAGAAGTGGCGGTGAGACCTTAAAAGAGACTCATCTTGATTGGTTTTCTTTGCACATATCGCCTTTCCTTATTGGTGCTTTACAACTGGAAGTGTATTGACCATGAGGAACAAGCAAGTAAGTGCACCAGTTCTGTTTTTTACCATTCTGTCTGCAACATTGACTGTGTTCGCCCTCTGTTTGTATCAAATATAGCAAGTTACTGTTACTATAGTGACGCTGACGCTTAAGTTTGTGCATGTGTGCTGTGTTAACATTGTGATATCATGGTGCTAACAGTAAAAATACAGTATTTATTCATCATAAAGAGACTCATTTGGTTTATAAATCAGCTTCCAGAGCCTCAGATATCTGCTGTGCCCGTGGTCGTGTCAGGCCTCAAGAGTTTCTCATAAATATTGACATGAGTTTCAGCTTTGAAAATTATAAGTAAACTCTGTGAACTGATCAGAGAAGTTAAAGAACAAATAGAAAATATAACGAATAAGTAAAGCATATCTTGTATAATGTTAAGGCTGAACATAGTTTTTAATATTGTCATTTAAAACTAAATTTAAAACACTTCACTAAAGTGTGACTAAAATCACCAGATATTTTTGACAGAAGTTAAAGACTAAAACTAAAAATTTAAAATAAAGTAATATACCACAGTGTACACTAGTCTGTAGCCGGTTAGCGCTAAGAAAGGATTCAGTATATAAATTGGATTGACATTCAGTCTCACAACAAGCAGTGGTCTCTTCGGGTTGAACCACTCTTCCCGGTTTGGCCTTAGCACTTTTTGACACCCAATGTAAAGAGTGTTTGACACACAAAGGGTTGTACGAGGATCAGTAGTGGGGTTGCGTGCTTATATTACCGTGAGAGTCCTGCTGGCCATTGAGTGGCGCCATGAGCTCATAGCTAATGACTGAAGATCGATGGCCAGAAACTTGACTGTGGTTTGTTTCAGTGCTATGTTTACCATACAGTGGCTGATGGCTGCACCACTGACACTCTTCACCCCAGGGAGAAAAAAACAGGCTTCCTGAAATACATTTGCTGATAGTGATTTTAGTGGCTTATTAGATTTTCAACTACATGACAAATCCCTTATTGTGTTAGTGAAACGACACAGTCTATTAGCTATACAGATACTTAAGAAAATTCCCCAGCATTGACTTGGCACCGTTTTCTAGTTATCATCAGATTTGGCCACTACCCCGAACAGATGATGAGATTTTCCTTTTTTTTTTTTTTTTTAAACAGCATCATCAGAAGTACACATAAATATATCAATATGATTAAAATGGAAAGCGTATTCCATACTTTATTTAAGTTTCTTTAGTTTCTTTCTTTCTTTTTCTTTAGTTATCATTAAGGTACTGTATCACTAAACACTAAATCAGAGAGCCACACCACAACGATTGCTTTGATTCACTTATTCAATACTGTGTCTTTGAACTAGATGTTTGTAAGTCAGACGTCCCAGCTCAGCCAGTTCTGCGACGATTTCATTGATTTGGGCGACAGTCAGACGTCTGATCTCATGCATATCAGACTATAACATCTCCTGATCTAATTGGTATTTATTATCATTTATTATTATTATTATCGACGTGGTTGTTTGACTCATCTTGTGGCTTATGTGCACATATCTGGAATATTCACCATTTAATTTTGGGAGCGATGGTGAGTTGTTTGCAAGTGTCTTTCTCTTGACAATATGATATAAAAGGTTTAACTTCTCTCTCTGCCCCAATAACATTTGTAACCTTCTCCAGTGAGTGAATGAAAATGCCTTAAGAACCATGTCAGTGCAGATTCTAACGTAGTATTGCTTTGGTTTCAAACTGCTCTCTTACAGTCAGTGATGTCTCTCTCTGAAGAGAGATTGGAAACGACTCCCAGTGCCACCATGAACCACTGTGGTTTCAGGCTCCGAGCCCATATTCAGACAGGAGCTTATCCAGTCCATTTTTTCAAATATAGACTTATTATTACCTTGCCACAATAAATCGCTCTGGAGGGCTGGGGAAATGCTGCTCTCCGTTTCTGTAACAGTGGCATCTCAGATATCATTAGGAAAGTACGATGCTGGGGGACAGCAGATCAATGGATTCCGCCACAGAAGCATTAGTACACTCTGTGTATGATCATTTTACTGAATAACACCGCCTGTCTCTGCGTCTCTTACTGGAAACAATTGATGCATTGTTGCAGTGAAATTAATCCCCTGAATTCATAAACCCAATCAGATATTCAATTGGCACTACCCAAACTGATTATGTGGATGCCTACAAATGAGAAACAAGTTCTGCAGAGGCAAGACAAGGGGCGATACTGCCCATTCAGTATCACACACGGCTTTGTCATCTCAATAAAGTAATCTGAGCATTTGGCTTTAATTTGATTTAATCTTGCGTTCATTTATGTTGTATTTGTTGCAGTCCACAATCTACCAAGTTGAGGATAACCACATTGAAGATTCCAGCAGTGTACAGTGTTGCTTTGAGAAAATGCTCTGGCTTGTGATGTTATAAAAGTGTCATGATCATGATGATTTCCTGGAGAAATATTGAATTCTGAGCAATCCAAACATGATCGACATGTTGGTGCTCAACAATCCACAGATGAAAATACTCAGAATCGACATGCGGAAATTCAAGCCTAATATAATCTAGTGGGTGTATGCCCATCACTTAAATTACACACGTCTGGAGAGATAACTTTGAAGTGGATAGGGGTGACTGGGGTCCAGATCCAGCACTACCTCTCTGTGCACAAGAGTGGAACCTTTTGATAAAGTAACTTGATGTACAGTCAAATAGTTTGCTATCTAACTGTTTGGATATCATATCAAAAGTTGGAAATTTTGCAACATCGTTATGGGTGTGTGGTAGAATAGGGTTCAAGTTTGGATACTTACGCAATCCCTTGAAATTAAAATCAATTTTGAACATTTGCATGCAACTAAACTGAACAATACAAATTAAAATTGTCGGCTGATACACGAGTAACATTACAAATTTTAATGGTAGCCCTATATTTACTGCCGAAAAACAAGATAAACAGCATCAATACGAAATGAATAAACTGGTTCATGATCATTTGCTACTGCCGTCGATTACTAAACATCTGTCATTTGTTTAAGATTCAGTGATTTGGTTTACCATTGTTGATTAACCCTGGATCTAATAGTCCACTGATAAGTGCTTTTTGGTGTTGAGGAAGTTCAAAACTTGACATACATAAAAGAGGTTTTGTCAGTTTGGGAGTGTGTGAGAGTTGGTGTGTGCACCCTTTTGTTATCCATCCTTGCAAAACAGGGCAGCTTAAGGTCTTTTGCTCTCTATGTAATATTTATGCACCAGTGTTGGTACTAAAATGTGGAAAATTATATTCAGGGTTTATGCTGTGTGCAGGAAAAGGAAGTTTAAGATCACACCAAAAGATGAAGAACTGACAGCCCTGGCCGAAGTACAAACACTGGCTGTAACTTAAGGCGGTTATGCTGGCGGCTAACGTGCAAACACTAGTGGTGACTTTAGAAAGTTACGCTGACGGCTAACGTGTAAACACTAGCGTTAACCTCAGAAGGATTCGCCAACATTGACGTTGCCGTTCCTGTCGTGTTCCTACATGCAGCAACTCCAACCTTTGAAATGTATGACATCTATTTAAAATACTTTAGATGTGTTACATGTTTTGAAGCATCTAAACGACTTATGCACAAACACTAGGCTTCCACTGCTTTCAATACATGAGTTTCTGCGATTTAACAGGAGGTCGGGGTCGTGTAATATTTTTTGTAAAATATATGGATTTCTGCTACACTTACCATTGTTATGCTTAGTTAATAATTCGACTCCCTTTGCAATAGACTTGCAGTTTAGTACCTTCTTGAACATGTTTTTCATTTTCTTTTCATACCATTTTTATTATTATTGAATGCAGTCAGAAATGTGAGAAAACCGTTGTGCTCAGTGTGCTTCCCATAATTTAGGTCGCCCAGGCTACTGTTTTTACTCACAGGCCCGCAAACATAAAAGTCACATCTTCTGTAGGGGACGATAAATATTTCAGAGAGGTTGTATCAGTTAAGTGACATGGTCACAATGAGAGAAGCTTGCAGTCTGAATTAAAGATGTACTCTGTACAAATGCTGTGGCTGCATTAGATTAGCCACAACCTGTAATCTGTCACTTAGTTGCAGCATGCCTTGCTGTTTGAACTGATGTAAACTGCTGCCGTCTGGGCACAGAGCTGGGGAGTGTAATGGGGATTCATTGATCCACTGGTCTTTAGCTGATTGAGTTAGATAATTAAAAAGCCTCTTGTATCAGTTCCATTAAGGATTGTTTGTGTTGCTTTTTTTCTTTGTGCTCTTGTTCCTAAACAGCAAAACTTAGAGCTCCAGAGAGCTGCAGGAAAACAAACAGTGTCTTTTTGGCCCATTCTTTAATGTATTATTTATCCGGTTTGATTATGAGATCATTGGCGATTTTGGGAGCTTGTTGAAACACAAACTAGCTGGTAGTTATAGACCAGATTACATGGAGATATTTTACGATGAAGGAGCGAAGAATTGGCTATGTAAATCAAAATATTAAGCAGCAAGTGTGATGTGTTGGGGTCACACATATCCCTCCAAACAGGATCTGGAGTGACTGTGCTGTCCCGAAGCGTGCAGGCTGAGGTCTGCTTTGTACCTCCTCCAATAGGCCAACTGTCCTCTGCTGTCACTGGCAGCCGCGCCAGGCCTCCTCAGCAATGGCTATGATGTCTGCGGCAATGCTGAAAATAGCCATGCTGAGCTCATTAGCAGATTAGGTGTTGCAATGAATCTGTGTGGTTAGAGCTCCACGGCCTGATATTGTTCCTCCAGGATGGCAATTACAGCTGATTGACGTGTTGGCACATGGGGACGGAGGGGTGGAGCCCGCAGCTTGCGCCTGTGGAGGAGCTTCACATGAAGGGCAAAATCATTTTCTCCACATCACATACAGTATCGTAACAACAGTATCTGTGTCACTGGCATCAAATGAGAGACCTGCAGTTGTGATCCAACTCATACTTAAGTTTGCATCAACAGTCACACAGATCCTGGCTGTAGATGCTGATATAGATGTAGTGGAAAATATCATCTTTTTTCTTTTTTTTTTTGTTTGATCATGGGCTTCACCAGTTGCTATTTCTTTTATTTACTTGCCTACTGTACACAGCAGCATCAGCAAGAAGGATTTACTTATCGCCATTTCAGCCAGTTTCCCCCTTTTGATCACGGATGCTTTGCCCGCACTGGGACTTCCCATCATGGCTGCAGATCAAATAAGCGTGCCCTTTTAAATGGATGCTGTATGAGTTTCCAAATGACACTCCCTCCCCTCCATTTGAAAGAGAATCATTGTGAGTTCCCGCTGACTGTCTGTCCCCTTGTCTTTTAAATTATAGAGTTTGGTCTGCGGTTGTTTAATCTGCAAATTTCAAAATTAATATTTTATTTAATTCCTTTAATTTAAACCCCTTGGATGCCGTTTGTGGCAAGAGAATATTTGATTCTTTGCAGAATGCAACAAACTGCCAAGTGGCATGGGAGTCTCTGATCATATTTGTTCAAATGGCTCCATTTTTTATTTTTTTTTTGTATGTTTTCAACCGTCCGGCCAGTCATGAACTTTGTATGATGTGCACGCTTTAAGAAGTGGCTCAGGACTTGGGAAGCGTGGGGGTAGACTATGCAATAAGATTACATGTATGTGTGGCTACAGCTACAAAAATGTCCTGCCCTAGATATTAAAACGTCAGGTACAAGGACCAAAAACGTAGGATAAAGTTTTAGATGATCTTTGGATGAGTGTTGGACAGATCCCTTCAGATGGGCCTTTGTATTGAAGAGATTTTAAACACTTTTCCACAAAAACGGACTAAACTATAGACTAAAGTATGTGTTATGCTGTGAATGACCTTCTCAAATGTGCAAGTCCTCTGGTAGTACAACCATGCTTTCCCAATTTAGCTCTATTGACCATAAATGTCTGCTGCCGAGTCCAACAACGGATGTGTGAAAATCAGCACACGACTGGTCACTTAATGACCCGTTAATGAATGAGGGATCATTGCTTGGCTTTCACTGACCGTTCCCACATGTATGAATCCAGAAGACAGAAAAACACTCTCAGTACATAAGCCAGCATTGGAAAAGAAAATAAAGTCTGCTATTCAGAGAGGACAAGCGATTTACAATAAGTTCAGAAATGTTGTAAGTATTGGCAAAAAATGCAAAATCTCAGTAACAGAGGAAATACCAACTAATGAAAAAAAATTCTAATTCCAGGAATGGAGGCTCAAAATGTTACTGATACCCCGAAAAAATAATTTGCCAAAGCATGGACTGATACCTCAGTCCTATCCATTTACTGCCTCCTCAGCCCCTTAAACAGAATTATCTCTGCAGCAGAGATCAAATGAATCGGGCTTTTAGTAGTCTCGGTTCACAAAAAGTAAGTGGACCTGATAAGATTCCAGTCAGGTCACTGAAGGAGCATGCAGAGGATCTAACTTGTTTCAGTGCAGGTCGTACTGTGTATCACTTACCGTGTAGGGGCTGTTTTTCCCGGGGTCTGGAGACAGAATATGCCAACTCATCATCTTGTTTGGAAAAGTGAGTCCAATCTGGGGTGATAAAAATGAATTTTCACTTTACTCGTAGCCTGTTAGGATGAGTAATTACAGCCACTCCACCCACCGTTTAAAAACTAAAATTAAGGCAGCATCTGTGGCTGTTTTAATTTTTTTTTTTTTTGGATGTCATGTGCCTTGTGGTTTATCTGAAATGTTTTCTATGTTTTGCAGAGGTGCTAATTTTTGAGTATCAAAAAAAGCAAAAAGTTAAAAATTTAAAAGCATACACAACAAATTTTATTATTATTTTTTTTTAAAAAGCATGTAGATGTCTTGTGCTTCCACCGGAAGGATAAAATAATTTGAGGCTTGTCTGGATCCTGTTTAATCAGCATCTTGGAGGTGTCTCTTCTTCTGCAATGGCTAATCAATGCTTGATTAGAGAATTAGCGTCAGTTGCTTGTCTTAAGGCGCACAACTCCTAAAATCCATCACCCCACATATGCAACAGCAGAGGATGGAAACATGCGGCCTTCTGAAAGACCTCTTGGTTTACACATCCCACATCTACTATGTTTGATTCATCTTTGATCACAATGCAACCGTAGTGTCAGTTTTGTGTGGACTGCTGGTGCATGCTAGCATGTACCAGTTTAATAAGTAAAGGTGCAGCCACGTTTGATTTGTAGATGAATGGCACACGTCCATGGTGCAACAATATGGGACTTAGTGACTAGTTTTTTTTAACCTACCTTCCTTGTGCGACATTCTAACTGATGCAGCAAGCAGCGTATTTATAATTTATTATACATTCTTATTTATTTTTTATTTTTCTAAATTCTTTTGTATCTTGTGTCTTTGTGAAATGTTATTTTGTTTTCCTTTTCCTCCTCGTCAAACTAGGCTCCGTTTGATATTCCTTGATTTAAAATTCTGCTTAGATTCGGTGCAGACAGCAGGCATGGATTAATAAATTAAGAGTCCCTTTTCTGATCCAGAGACTGCCATATCTGAAGATACTCTACGATCCAGTCTTAAAGCGGCGAATATTCTAATATGAATAAATAAAGTCACCCTCCTTTACAATGGTTAGATTTCAACTTATACTTAGTGTTGGATAAGTTGTCATAGCTAGAGTGGGTCAGGACTACTTACAGACACTGAAGTCTGTGCCTATTTATCTTATTTGCACTCAGTAACTTTTTTTTAGATTGATAAGAATTAAATACATTTTTCATTATCATTACCACTCATTGTCTAACGCAAAGCTCTCCACTTGCTTGGAGGCTTATTATTACATTTGTAAAATGCAATCCTAGAGAGCACAAATTCTTGGAGGATGCCTAAAGGAATTGGTTACAGCTTTACTGAAAACAAAATACTACACTAGTTTTTCAGAAAAAAAATAAAATAAATGAAATGGAAGTATTCTTAAGGGTTTGTGTTTAAAAGTAAAAATATTGGTTGGTGATTTTTAAAACCAAACTTAAAAGGATGCAAAAAATGATTTCTCCCTCATGAAATTATTACTACAGAATGATACTATATACAGCCCCTGTTTAGATCTTAAACGGGGGAAAATTTTGCAAATATCCGTGCTTCCTTTTTAATTCTACAGAGAATCACCAGTACTGTTTGTCAAAATATGTCTGGAACAGCTGAAAAGGCTTTTTCAGGACCAAAGCTCATGAACTCCTGAATTTGCACATCCTCAGTGTGCATGGCAGTGTGTATGTTGTAAATTAAAGACAATTATTAAACTATTATTTTAGATTTACATGATCAAGATTTATTTTAATGTCTGGGGATGAGTGTGGAAGATAAGCATGTTGAATTAGACCTATCTACACTGATCAAACATAACATTATTACCGCCTGCCTAATATTGTGTAGGTATCCCCTGTGTCTCCAAATAATTAATAACATCAGAGAACATCCATATGAATGCCAGGTCCAAAGGTTTCCCAGCAGATCATTGCACTGTCACACGCGATTCTCAATAAAAGTCGCTCACTAACAACATTCTGTTGTCAGACACCACAGGACACCCTCAGAAGGCCCATGTCCGTTCTCTGATGAGTCACAACTGTTTTGTCAGCAAAAGGGGGATCAACACAATATTAGGGAGGTGGTCATAAAGTCATGTCTGTTCGATGTACGTCACCAATCTCATAGATGTGAACCAGGGCCTCCATTATTTGAATTAAAGAAGCTATTTTATCATCGCATTCAGTCAACATTTCATGTCTACTGCTCAGCTCCTTTTCAACTTCTGGGTACAGGCTGTGAAATTCACCCAGACTAGCTTAATTAATCTAAATGCTGATTAATTTAGTAAGAACTACAAAAGTGATAACAGATCTAAGAGAATCTTTGAGTTGCAGTTATTTCAAAGTTGAGTTACATGAACGTGTTGAAATCCAAACTTAATGAGATTCAATGAGGGATTTGATTCATTTGGATATGATAAATGGATTTGATTGTGGCTTTAGTATTGCCGCCGTAGGCCGCCAAACCCCAACCCTTATACTCACAGCTTTGCTTCTCATAACCCTTTTCTAACCTATCGTACTGTAACATCGTGTCTTTGGAGAGTTGCAGATTGAGGCTGACAATGTCACAACACATTTTTCTTTCAAAGGGCATTACGTGACCCCCTGTTGTCAAGGAGTGCAAAGGTTTTCGCTGTAACCTTCAGTAAGAAAATAAAATATTCCTTTTTTCTTTGTCTGTACCTTAATCTATAATTTCCCTCTCCAATATATTTTAAGGTGAAAACTTGGGTCGTTAATAAATAATGGTAATTTGTAGTCACTAGGAACACGATTCAGGTGTTTAGTTTGTTAAATTTTTACTGTAACGTGTAGCATTGGCAGAGATTATAAGTCTTTAACTTGTATGAAAGGATGACACAATGAGAGGGTGATCAAGCTCATCGTCATAAAGCTCAACATTGTACGAAATGCATCATCTCACAAACCAGGACCATACACAGACTGTGTCATATAGGAGAACAAGGAGTTTGGGTGCTTTAACTACGGGGGAGGTAGACGTGAATGTGTTGTCATTCCTTTTTGGAGAGATGATGCTTGTGGGGGTCTGAACATGGGGCGAGTCTATGCTGCGTCCAGCATTAAATTGGCGTTTTAATGTGCCATATTATGCCCGTGTGAGGTAAAGTGTGTACAGTGTGAGATTTTTATATTTTGTTGGAGACCCATGTGTCCTTTGTATTGTAGTACATGTACACATTTGCTAATATTCAGCAGTTGTAAATACACAGATAAGCCAAAGCATAATGTCCAGTCAAAAATCAAATGAATATGTTTACTGTATCTCATACGCATAGTATAATAATTGTGTGTTATATTTTTAAAAATTAATAGTCAACGCCGAGGGCACAAGGGCCAAACAGTTAAACCCAGATTGCTGAGTTGGAGCGTTTCCCGATAGCTGTGGTGAGTACCTACTGACAGTGGTCCAAAGGGTTAGCAGGGTGTTGATGTGCTGTGATGATTACTGTTCCATGGCAGCTTCAATTTGCAACTCGCAGCCCCTAAAGGATCCGCTGCTAACATCTTCGTGCCAGATATCAAAGTAGACATCCAGAAGCCTAGTCTAGTCCATACCTGGATAGGTCAGACTTGTTTTTGTTGCATGTGGAGGACTAACAAAGGGTAACCCCCTAACAAAGGGTAACCCCCTTTGTTAGTCATCAAATCAATGTGTAAGTACCGTTATTTATCACATGAAAGAAAAAACTCAGATTGATCCTTAAAGGGGAACTACTGTTTTTTACAACCTGGACCTTATTTCTGGCATAAAATACGATCGTTTACTCACCCATATAACTTTTGTGTAATTTGTAGTCCTTCGGGAGATATTTAGATCTGCGTATATCCACATAGTGGGAGTGACTGGGGCACCGAAACGCAGCCTCTAAATAACGCATTATCTGCCGCGAAACTCGTTCATTTTGCCAATATTTTGTTATCGTAAACTAGTGCTATTCCCCGTTGAGTCTGGAGTTACCTGTTATCATCATCCGGGGTCTGTAGATTGACCTACCTACCCTGGATGATGTCAGTGTAGCGTGCACCTGCGACGGTCAGCTTGTTTACTTGTAATTTGCTACTGCTACACAGCTGAATATTTTTCTGATTCTGAGGTTGTGGACGAACCATAGCAGTAGCAAATTACAGGAAAACAAGCCGACCGTCGCGGGTGCGCGCTACACTCCAAGATGACATCATCCAGGCCAGAAGACTGACCTACAGACCTCGGATGATGATAACAGGTAACACCGGACTCAACGGGGAATTGCACTAGCATACGATAACAAAATTTTGGTGATATGAATGAGTTACGCGGCAGATAATGCGTTATATAGAAGCTGCGTTTCGGTGCCCCAGTCACTCCCACTATATGGATATACGCAGATCTAAATATCTCCTGAAAGACTACAAATGACACAAAAGTTATATGGGTGAGTAAACGATCGTATTTTATTCCAGAAATAAGGTCCAAGTTGTTAAAAAACAAAAAAACAAAAACAGTAGTTCCCCTTTAACTATGCACTATAAGGATGTTAAGATACCAGAAATCTGATGGTTTGTATGACTGAATTTGTACAATAGTCAATACTACATATGATATAAAAAATAAATGAATGAAATTAGTCTATTTCAGAATAGAGTCTTGAAAAACATTTTGACATTTTGACAAAATGTATAGTCATGGCGGAAGACTCCTTGCTGTGTGTTAGCCTAAACAAGCTAACATCAGCCTTTGTGAATGTTGTGTGTGAAGCATTGCTACAACAGATGCAGCGGTCGTAGTTCACAAATAGCATCTGTAAAATATCAGCATATGAATTTTGGGGCGGCTTGTTAATACAAAACTGTTAGACTTTTGATACGATACAGCTGATTTGATAAAGAATTATCAATACGTGAATGCAGGACATTCAGTACTATTCACTGTATTCAGTATGTATTTTCTTCAGGATCACATCACTGGTGTTTATATTTAGTCCTCTGGTTTGATTTAGAAGTATTACAATACACTGCATGATAGATACTGTAATGTATATGTGGAGACTACATGCAAGCCTCACTGAAAACTTGACAAAAATCTTCAGATTAGAGTAAAATGGAGTTAAAGTGTTGCATTATGTGTTTGATGCATTATGATAAATATGCTCTCACTATGCTATGTTAAAAGCTTCGGCCCGACATGCAGAATAGCTGTAATCCACTCTGTGCTACGCCACATTTCTTCATTTGACTTTTATTGATGTAGATTTTGTATGGCATCTACTCTATAACTACTTAAGCTGGAATGTGCCTCGGCCGTGGCCTTTATCATTTGATAAATGCTTTTCCTCTGAGTGCACGTCGAGTCCCCTTACAAGAATTCCACGGCTTTTACCAAAAGCCATTGCACCAGGAAGTAATCTAATAATGAACACAACAACAGTTTACACACTGCCCGCCTTTGTACCCATAATATAAACAATGGAACTGCAAGCATCCAGACCTCCTCTAATGGAGTACCAGAGCAAATACATTCATTTAATCACAAGCCTTTCTTTCAAAGCAAACTGGCCAAGCAGCAGAGGATGAGAGGCTAATGACCCATGAGCAATAAGCAAGTGTTAGACTGAATGTACTCTTGGTAAAAGAAAAAAAGCTTTTACGAAATAGCCTATCAATATTTTAAAGCAAAGCCTCTATGGCATCCCCCTCTAACTGGATTAGCAGTGTGATGTGTCCTGACAGTATGTTGTTAGTGATACTCCATTTGCTTTGTCTATCATCTGATTTTCCCTTGGTAATCCACAGAGCACCGTTATATTTCATAATTTGTTTTGCTATCAGGGCTGATTTGTAAATGTGCAAATTCTAATTAGCCATAGCTACTGTTTCTAATTTATTAAATATTAAATGATTCCTGTGGTGGAGTCTTTTTCCACATCCCCCAGATGAAAGTTTGTGGTATGCAAATTCAGTTGCCTTTCGGATGTCAGCGGTTTTTTAAATGTCCCACTTTGCGAGTGAAGCCATTTTCCCCTTGCTGTTTGTTTGTCTGTCCCTCTGCCCTCTTTAAGTTTATATTTATTCATCTCTGATCACCAGTTGTGTTTGGGTTTTCAACACAAGTTACATTCTACGTCAAGCTTCAACACCACTGTTTCTTTGACCTCATTAGTGCTGTCTCGGTAATGTGCTTTGGTCACCTACATGAAAGGGTGCTTTGCATACTCTATGAAGTAACATTTTTTTTCTCTGTTAGTCCTTGTTGTTTTGCAACCTATAAAACCCGGTTTGCGATATTAGCTGATCTCTGAAGTTGGACATTTTTGTGCGTGTTTCCCAATGTAGAAAGAAAGAGCAAGTGCTCAAGAGTGTGCAGTTTAATCTTAACTTTGGATTTCAGTGGTGCCAAAGAGAAAATACACAATACAGTGTATCATGCAAGCCTTAGTTTTATCAAAAGCTGAATGTTACAAGTTACGTGGACTAAAACAATATAATAGTAATTTATTTACAATTGAAAGCCTGGGTGTATTCTTAGGGCCTTAGGTCCTCGCTCTACGATCCCATCTGGGCTATCCGATTGCAAGTAACCAGCTGTTTCAGACCTGACATTAAACGTGCGTCTCCAAATGCGTCTCCAGGTCCGATCTCAGAGCTCTGTGTGCAAATAAACCCCAACATCATGTAGAATATTTTAACAGCTTTTGTCTCTAATGGATCTCTACCATTAGGAGGAAATACGTAACGTAACCACACACAGCTCTTCATGCATCAACATGACCGCATCAATAATTGACACAAAACCACACTCGTGTACTCGTATTAAATACTTTCATTTGTAAATGCTTACTTAGGTGTATGTATTTTTAGTTAACAGCTACAAGGACAGAGTATTTTAAAGGCTCTCGTTGCTAATGAACAGACATCGCTTTTTTCTTTTCAGGCGATTATTTTTAATGGGGGTTGTGTGTTTTTTTTTCTGAATTAATGAGGCAAAACTCAGCTGACGCAGGTGCACCCCAGTTGAGTATAGGCGGTCTTTAATGCGACTCAGGATGCACTGCGTTCAAGCTACCAAAGGGATGCGGACACATGTGACCCAGGCCACCTCCAAATGTGGACAGAGATCGGGCCTCTCAAATGTGATCTCAGTGTGTCCTGGGGGTGTTCACACCTGTCTTTTACCGGATCAGATCTTAAAGCAAGGTCTGAACAGGCTCCTAGTGAAGATACCAATATCTTGTCATTATGTGTGATATTTTAAAAAGTTACAAGCACAAGAAGTTTCCAAAATTCTTTTATTTTCTTCCAACAGCTCATGACATTTGTAGGCCCCAGTTCCTGTGTGTTGGGCTCAGTAAACTTCCCAGATTTAAAAGTCAGTCAGTCACTATCTACAGGTATATCCGTTACTGAGATACTGTAAGTATCAAGTAAGCGCTTTCGTGATTGTGGAGGACTGATAAGACCCCAGAGACAGAGAAAGTGATATTAATCAACAGCAATGTGCAAGTACTTGCCAAAGCATGACAGTCTTGTCCAATTGTTCCGAGTGATTCTATCGCGTGAGCTCTGTTTTCCACCGTACTTCTGTTTGTGTTACAGATACAAATGGGTTGTCACGCAACTGTATTACTGCCAAATATTTATCATAACAAGGAATTATATTGCTACAATATGTACAGTGTGGAACTAGGTTAAATAACGTGGTTTAGCCACCACTCAAATTAGATGTGACGGAGAAATTTAACATTAAAGAGAAATTAAAAGTAAAATTGTGCTGTGAAGTCCCTTAAATTTGAGTATGAAAGGCATTTATTGCAAATCTGTTGTTATGATCTCTGGATTAATTCAGCTTTATAGAGTGTACAGTGTCCTACAGAGTTGTATTTTGTTCCATTTGTAAGGCTAATGTTGCACAGCTGGCATATTTAAATGTACACATATTTATATGGGGAACAATCACTGTGTACTTAACGTCACAGACAAGGGGGTTACAGGAATATCCAAATGCACCTATACAGTGTCGTTCTCGGTTCCTGTTGTTCCTGGAGCTTCTTAAATGTGGTTAACTTTCTGTGGGTCGTCATGATTGTTAATCTGAAGTCATTTAAGTTACAATGCTTTTTGCAACCAGGGCCCCAGACTATTTTATGCACCCCTATTATACATACTATAAACTGTGACAGGCTAGCTGTCCCTTGTATTCATTCCTCTTACTTCTTCTTGACCCCCCCCCCCCCCCCCAGTATTTTCTCCCAGTTTTATGTGATTTGAAATGTTTTTCAATGCCACATGTATTCAACTGCCAGACATTTATTGAACGCCCACTTATCTCGAGTGAACTTCACACTAATTAAGTTTTAAGAAACACATCCATCAACCTATTGAGGCAGTTAATTTACTCTTGCAGTGTGAATCTGATGCACATATTTCACACCACATTGTGCAGGTCTTACACAGACTGGAGGGAAGATTGCAACAAATATTCTGTCTTTATTGACCTACGGTGCTGTAGATATGCAAGTTTAAATGTTTAAATATACTGAATAAATGCGTGTTATACTGTGTGCCAATATTTTTTTTTTTTAATTTGACACACAGAATGTATTATTCTAAAGTATGCACTTAACATTCAAGCATAGACTTGACACAACTCTCCTCCAGCCCCTCTGCAAAACAACAAGGATATTAAATCTAGCCACAGTAGTTGGCAACCAAGCAAACATTTTACAAGTCATTACCGCATTTTCTGCCATTCCTAACTACTACTACTACCCCCCTTTTATTTTAGCTCCTTGCTGCCTCTGTTCTGCCTTCCCCTTTGCATAATAAACCTCCATCCAATTTGTCATGAAATCCCTCATTTGCTGGATACTCAAAAAGGCAGATTATGCTTATTTTTCATTTGGACAGTGGGAGATGGAGCCAGGTGTTTGGCAGCAGCAGAGTGTTCAGGTGTAACTGTGCCGGTGATGGGACATGACGAGCAGCCGCAGATGAAGGATGAGGCGTGGAGGATTTTTGGGAAGAGGGGCACCCCACGACCTGCTCCCTCAAGAATACCCCCGCTGACGGAGAGGAGGTAAAACTTTCTTTTGAATCACTTCTTGCTAGAATCAGCTCCTATTTCTTAATTAGCCGGTTAAAGCCATATTGGGAATCCAGCTGTTAATCTGGGTGAATAGAGAAGTGATTCTGCTTTGCTCAACAAGATTAATTCATGCCTCCTCAGACAGTAATGGTCTGATCTATAACAAGTCCATTAAATCAGTCGGCTTTGGTTGTAGTCATATTAATAGCGAGCACCACTGGCATGAAAGCGGATGTATTAGGGATTTTATGAGTGTCATTCCTATTATTAGCAGTGGTTTACAAAGCTTGCTGTGCACACATGAGCGGTTTAGTTGAAACTGGCTGTAACTACACCACACTTAATTCCCATGTTGGAGTGGCCTACAATAATAAAAAAAAAAAGATCGGAGGCATGCTTTCCAGCAATGCATGTTTCAAAAGGGTGTCACATACTAATAATAGCAGCCTACATGATGGACGTTGGGGCCTGTTAGAGGTAAATTTATTCCGTTAAATCTCATTGTGATCTTATCCCACACATGAAACCCCAGATCTGGACACTGACTTATAGAATGCGGTGGGGCCAAGAACATAAGTACATGCTAGTCATAGGGTAGATGACTAGACAATGACTTGACCATTTCTTTTGTTGTAAATTGTATTATTTATTTATTTTTTTAGTGATTAAAGGGACAAATCTTTGGTTTGTTATATATTTTATACATTTCAATACTTCATTAACCTATTAAATAAAAACATAATTATGAGATAGCACTTGGATTTCTTCTTTTTCTGCAAGCTTCTGGAGACATTTCTATACTGCATAATAATCAGTTCATTTCTAGGAAGCACATAAAAAAAATGATATAAACAGTGTAGCCCAGTGTATAGAAAGAAATATATCATGCTAAAATGAGAAAATGGTCTGGTTCCGACTTGGAAAAAAATATGATATGTACTGGACAGATGGGTACAAACAGGAAGATGAAGACAAAACGTCTGCCGTAATATTCCATAGGAGATAATGACTGTGTGCTTACGTTTCACTTACTGTTCAAGAGAAACTGCTTCAATAGGACTGAAACGAACACAGCAAATTGCTGTTGGAACTGCCTTTCACTCTGGTTGTTACAGCTTGCGCTAATGCATATAATGTGCTAATACGGGTTACCGTGGTTACACATCAACACTGCAGATCACTTCCTTCATCATTTATGTTCGGAGAGTACATTCTGACTTGGAAAAAAAAAAATCTAATTTTTGTTATTGTTTTTTATAAATGCCGCCAGAAATGAAGCCTACCAGACTCAGATATGGCTTATTCGAGTGGACACCTCAAAGCATATTGTTGAGTGCGTCTCTGTTGGAAAAAGCATGTTCATGTCATAAGAGGGCCTTATATTATAACAAAGCTTTATCTGTTATTCTAACCAGTTTTATTGCACGTTTTTAAAAGTTACCCTGTCAAGTCATGGTAATCCTTCCACTTCATGCTCAGTTCACAATCAAACCAGGAGTTCATTTTTAGAACCTCATTTTATTTATTTATTTATTTTGTTTAGTTTATAGATCCATATCTGCTATCGTCTCAACTTTAACCCCTTCACGCTTTCCGCTCAGACTGCAGCCGAAATAACGCATGTAATACTCCAATGTCGGTTTGTGCACATTCAAAAAATTCCTAGGAACCTTTTGCAAGCACTAGTTTCTTGTAGGACCGGTCGGAGTGGTAAGCAAAAACACAAATAATTAATTTCTTTATATAATTGAAAAATCAATTCAGGCGTTAAGGGGTTAACCCTAATTTGGCCCTTCTAACTGTGCACGTCATCATATACCCACGAGTACCTTCCACCTCTAGTGTGGAAACATTGTCCACAAAATTTCAGCCACTGACTTCAGTTTGAGGCATGTTGTTGCAGTAAAAAAATAAAATATATGCACATAACATAATGGATTTTGTTTGCACGTCGCCAGACTTCTACTTTCAGGATGATTCACCATTGTGCCACTAATATAAAGTTAAGTATGAGGCTGACTGGCTCTTCAAGCTTTGATCTTCAGTCACGTTCCTTCCAACTGAGTAACTATTTGTCATGAAACATTTGATCATCCAGACTGGTAGAACACTGAACCTTAAAGTAGCTGTGTGGGGCTTTTGTCTCCCCCTCTGGCAGAGAGAGTAATTACATTATGTTATTTTGTCATCTGGAGCATCAGACATCTTTCCTGGATGCTTTTTTGCTTCTGTTTCATTCATCTATCTATCTATCGATCTATCGATCTATAGCTGACTGTAGCTCATAGTTTATTGGTCTTAATCTAATCTTTTTCAGCTTTCCACTTGGACAAAATGCCAAAGAACCCATTGGGATACATGCACCCCTGACTAGGAATCACTCCCTTAGAGAACCTCAGTGAACGCAATTAGTAGAGCCACAAGTAAACCTTATTAGTACAGCCACAAGGCTCATTATCAATTGCAGTACTGTGCAATGCCGTGCTGTCCAGCCACATTATTGTTTGCATGCTGAATACTTTAGATATTTTAATTAAAGAAAAAAAAGAATGTAAACTGAACAGCAGAGGCCGAGCTCTAGTGTCTTAACAGACTGATTTGTTTTTCCTTAGCTAGCTGCCCTTTTAAAGATGAGTGATTCTGAGCATCTCTGAATTTTCTGCCGTGTTTGACATCAAAATCCCCGGGTTTGACTTTTCTTAGCGAGTTAATTTTGTGGCACAACTGTAGCCGTGCCTGCAAGCCAGCTCCTCTTAGCACAAAGCCTCATCATGTAAGCCCCTGAATTGAAATATCCTCTGCTTGAAATATTGACTTTAATATCTCATTTGAAAAATTCATGTAACCTTTTGATGTTAAATCCATACTCAATTTTGCAGAATGTTATAGGAATATGCAGAAAGCGGATGGAAGGCATTATTATGTTTTCTCCTGGAGAGAAATTACATTTATGGTAGTAACACCAACCTCCCCTGTGTTCTTTTTTGTCCACGAGGGAAAAAAGACAGGGCTATTAAGGCAAAATGAAAAGAGCTATTGATTGGGCTCTTATGCCTTTTCTATTTGCCTCATTTCCTAAATGCATGATAATAAGAGCTCAGCCACTGAAACTAACAATAGTCCTTAATGAATCGAACTCAAAAGAATTAGCCTAAGTTTGCATAATGATTCACAGATGTTTCCATCAATGGATGATATGCATTTGGTTTGTTGTTTTGCGGATTCATGTTCCTTTTACCAAATACACGCTCATGTCCTTATAGCATTATAATGCAATTAAGGCATTATTTAATGATTTCTCTCTGCAATAAAAAGCATCACTTGTCATCAAAAATGTCTGGGATGACATCTTTAAAAGCTATCATATTAGAATGGTATTACTGTGGATGGATTGGAGCTAATAACAGTCAAATAGGGTAACAGTAATTTAGAACATGTGCAGAAAAGCATGCTTTTAGCTAATGGAGTTAGTCTTTTAATAGAGGTATGGTATTGAGAGCAGAACAGGGAGAGTGGGACAAGGAGAGAAAGGCTGTTGTCAAATCCACAATTTGCCAATAGTAATTTCAAGTGTAATAACATATTAGACGGCTAAAACTTTTTGCTAACTTACTGAAGTACATTAGTGCAGTAAATTGATGCTGAACCAGAATGTGACCCTGCATTTACTGCTCACGATGAAACCTCTGTGGATGTTTGCACAACCCAAACTGACTCTATGGCTGCTACTAACTGATTGATTATTTTTCTTGATCAATCTATTGATTTTTTTTTTTTCGTGAGTTGTCGATTGATCCATTGGTTAAAAATTTAATTTAACGAAATCTATAAATCAGGAACCCATTCCACACTTTTACCTGATTGTACCATTAAATCAGCAAAAGTTAAGTTTCATCCACAGTGTGGAAACGATGCCGTTTACTGTGTTGTACAGTTAAAGCAAAGACGGTGTTGAATATGATATTACTTCAGTGTCATGTGCTGATTGTAACTGGAAAAGGACCTCTATTTATCTGTATCTTGGCTACCTTAGAGCTTAGCATCACTGTAAATCTACGGTGTTGGGAGCCTTTGTGGAGTTTTCATTCAGAAAGCAATAGATGAGGAAACAACGACTACTTGCAGACACTGACCACCAACCGAGAGTCAAAAAAAATCACTACTGGTGCTTCTGTCCCATTGTTTGGCAATGTTTTGCAGATGAAGATATTTCCGACCAAAAGATCTTCATCTGTCGAGATGCTCGTGCATAGAGGTTGTGCTGCTGTGGTGGGCTATTAGGTTTTTTGCAAAGCATGCAACTTAGTGGGTTTAAATAATTCCTGTTTGAGGGTTTTTTGACTTTTGATGGTCTGACCTTATTGTTTATTTTTTTAAGCATGTCTGGCAGTGGAAGCCATATTTGTTGATAAATCTGAACGTTGTGACGTGTCGGTATATTCCATTGGTTATGTTGGTGCATTGTTGAGTCCTCGTTGGCTTTTCATGCGCCAGAAAACTAAACTGGATAGTTGATGTGTGGATGGGTGTATTTATATGTGTACGTGGCTGTGGCACTAGAATAAAATTCTCCAGATTTCACATGAACAGCAGATCCATACCTGCTTCTGCACATGCTACACTTGGTGCAAACCCAGATTCTGAGTGTGCAACAATTCATGCCATGCATAGAAAACACTGTTTGCACTTTATGCCGCGCATCGTTTTCCCGCGTCTTGCCAGGAAGCAGAAAATGTTGCACAAGCATGCCGCAGCAATGGGAACGAGGCGATAAACATTTCTCCTGACTGCAGAGGGTGACGGTGCATACGGACAGTTAATGTGACGCACCGCTGCCTTACAAACAGACTTTGTTGCAAAAAGCGCATTGTTGGAAGTATGCAAATATTTTCTTGGCTATGAAGTGAACTCAGCGGGCCTTAAGGATAAACAACCTACCATTTGCCGAGCAACACTGAGTGTAAACAAATCAGTGTTTGTTTACAATGAAAACTCCACAGGGTAACTTTAATTATATTTCATAAATGAATCCTGATGATGAGATAATCCTGATTAATTCCGGTTGTTGTTTTCTTGTTGTATTTAAACCAGCTACTTGGAACTTATATATTTTTAGTTTGATAAAGTAGCACAGGTTTGTCCTAGTTTATGATAAACTCTTCTCCTCGGCTCCAACACAAGCATGCCAAATTGCTATAAATCTTCTTATCAGCGACGTTTGCTGAGACACTGATGCTAGGTAAGTTATTTCCCTCTGGGCAAATTACATATTGTGTGTCCAAGCTGCGTATCTAAACATGAAAGCAAAGCAAGGTTATCTCAGCTCTCACTCCTTTGATCCAAAACGCAGTAACATCTTTAAGTAGAGATGTTAATTGTAGTTTCTCCACAGAATTGTATCGTCTAATTTGCTGTGGCTGTTTGGCTTTGTGTTACCTTAGGCTACGTATTTGCATAATGAGCATTTGGAGTCAGAGCCCTGCATTGTCAATCCAAGAGCACAGAGGTGAGGCTGAGATAGCTTCTTGAAATGGGTTTTTAAAATGTTCTTCGGTGAGAAAAGCCCAGTAGAAACTCTAAAGTATCCGAACTTACTGTACTGGGAGAAAAATTGTTAATCATACCTTTTGAATTTTTGAACTTTTATAGCTCCTAAACAGATGCAATTTTTCCAAATAGTCTTATTACTGTTTTATTTCTTTACCCACATCCTCTAGTTAATCATTTATGTATTTTATTAACCCATCTTTCCAACAGCTATTTACTTTATAAATGTTCGATCCTTAAAAATCCAACGATTGTTGAAATGGTTTCTGTTGGGTCATTATTTGACTGTTTTATGTGTTTTATTTCTCAGTGTGTGAAATGAAGATTTCCTTGACATCCTAGTATTTTTCATCTTAAAGTGTTTTTACCATTTGAGTTGTCAAAGTTGATTCAGAAGGGGCTGCTACTGTTCAAAACACAATGGCAGAATGAGCTGGTGATTTTTAAGGGGTTACATCAGTTGAGTTCCCAAGCATTAGACCATCAAAGGAAATATATGGTTTGTACTGCCACGGTGTTTGCAGTCAGTGGATCACTACAGTAGACCTCATATTTGTAGATGACATCAGTAAGATATCAGTAAGCTCCTATCACTTCCTTTTTTCTCAGGGTTGTAGACATTTTTAATCACTTTAACCACTTTCATCAGTGAAAATGATGTTCTTTTGATGCAATAGAACCCAGCGTGTGGCTCTCCTGGCTTTTCTAAGTCAGTGATAAATCCGTGGCCACTGTGTCACCCCCGGTGAGGCACCCAGGGGGGTGTCATTCAGCTCTGAAAGCGCTGCCCCTGTGGATGCGCACGGTGTCACATGTGAAATGAATCACAACAGCCCAGAAACAACGGTAGATCTGAGGAAAGCAGTGCCAGCTGGAAGGTGGCTAATAGTGGGTAGATTACAGTCCTTTGCCTGCTACAGCAGCTTCGTAGCAGGGCAGTTTACCCTGTAGTTCTCTTTCGCTGTCTCAGCTTAACTCCATCCTCTATCCGGGGACAGTCACCTGCAGAGGGCCAGATGGTCTCATTTCTCCCACTGGGACGGTCTCTCTAACGTGCAGCAGCGTTGCAGTGCTTTCTTTTGGAACATCTTCCCTAGGAGTAATAACGGTGTCACTAATGCTTGTTGTAGAATTAATTTTACTAACAATTTTAATGCTATTTGTGTGGATACCATCCACAGTACATCATCTATTCATTTCAAGTGAAAATGGACCAAGACTTGGAGCAATTAGTGCAAATGCTGACCTACATTGGCAAGCCTCTGAAAAGGGGGTTGTTGGTCAAGTCAGCTAATGTTGTAGATACGTCGCACCGACAATACAAGCTGCTGTTACGTTTACCTACTTCCTTGGTTGCATCTGTGTGCACCTCTGTCTGTTTATGTTTTCCAGCAGCAAAGAAGCACCACAAACCGATGACATTTGCTTCCTTACACTATGCATCACTTTCACATGATCCAACAAAACCCTTTTCACACAGGGACAGTCTATTTTCATTCCATTAAATGTTTAAAGAGGTTCAATAAATCACACACTGATGAACGAGATCATTACAGTTTGCCATCAAATAGGTTTATTAGTTTGTAACAGGCTGTCCATTTCAAATGATACATTTTATATTTATAGTTGGTTGAAAGAATAAGTTTAAAAAATACCAGCAGAGGAATCACTGGCTAATCAAAGCAGTTGAAGATGATACTAAAGGTTCGTTTTTGTTTTAATATGATAATTGTGGTTTCTCTATTACCTGGTAGTGTGCTAATTTTGTGATATCCACCTCCCTTCTTTGGAGTCGGGGAACCGCAAAGTTGTGCAAAACAACGTGCAAATTCCCTACAGCATTGTATATGTATTTGTATTGTATTTTTACATGAATCACTTAAAACATTTTAATGTCTAAATGAAACAGCAGTGGACTAGATAATGCCCACAAAATGTATTCAGGCATACCTGCTTCGTTGGTTGTACCAAGTCCACACAAGTTATCTCGCGATGCATCCTCGATAAAAAGGGTGAGGCAAGAATTCAACCACACATTTGGATTGTACTTGGGCAGATGCATACTTGGAATTGGAACAGTAGCTTCGCAGTGACTAGTTTTTCTGTCTTTTTCCATGTTAACTTCCAGACTAGAAAACCAACTAGATTCATGTAAAAATCGTGCTTTTCTTTCTTTTTCTTTCCAAGTTATGAGGAGCTCACATCTGTTGCCCCGATATTCTCTGTTTTGTGTGAGTTCTCGTTTTTCCAGATCTCTACAAGACAGGTGACGGATACAATGTTTACCATGAACCGTGGAACCACAAAGACACATACATGTGAAATATGCATTGCCACTCTTAATAAACTGAAGCAGTGGTTGTCTTCACATTGATAAAATACAATGAGTATGTCAATACAGCTCTTGTGTGTCAATTGTGTTCACTAAAGCTTTTTTGATAACAATAGTTCAGAGAGAAAAACTGACATGGTCAACACATTGATCGATAGACACATTTTATTGTTGACCAAATGGTCTTTTTGGTGTTTTTGAGAAAGCTGTATAAATATGAGAAAGACTGTATATCATTAAATTATACAGGCAAGTTTCTGCTCTGGGCAGTCTTGGCCTATAACTTAAAATTTTTTATGCATGTTTTGCATTTCCTGGCCCAGTTATTTCAGGTCCGAGATGCCCCAGCATTTTTTTTTTCTTCCTTTTTTTAACCAGTCACGTAGAATCAGGAGATGTAAGCAGCTAGGATATTTTTGGTTGCAAAAAAGAGCTTATCTTCCCTTTGTATAGATTTACACTGTGTCTCTGCCTTTTTTTTCTTTGTAATCACTTTGTAATTACTCACTTTTACAAATGTGAAATCCTAATTCTTATATAAGATATTATTTTGCTGCATATGCAGTGGCCAATTTGCCTTGCTTGTCCTACATCTCAACGCCTCATTAATATTGCATGATCTTGTTAGTGTCTTCTACCTCGACTTTACCCCTCCGCACCCCCCACCCTCAACGGCTGCAGAAACTGGAGGGTACATTTGAAAGTCAGCTTGCATCTCCTGCATTTCCCAGACTTGCAGACATGGGATAGCCTCATATCCATCCAAGGATTATCCTCCACTGTCTCCCTTTCTGAAAAAAAAAAGAGAAGAATTATTATATGGAAGTGTCAAAAGAAATTAGATTAGTTCCCACTTCTTTCATCTCTGCGGTGGAAAGTACATTTTATGTGTGATTTTCTCCCAAATAAGCTGGTGGTACAGATGAGTAGCTTCTTGACAGTTATGAATGAGGACCATGCTGCATTAAGGCAATGACAGAAGGAGGAGCAAGTGCAGGTTTCATAGAGCGTTGGAATGAATCGTTATCAGCTGTGGTGGGGGCCCAAGAGCCAGCCTCTTGACCCTGCGTTACATTCATTGCTTTAGATAGGAGCGTTCCTTTAACACATGTTAAAATATTTTCAGTGGCTCCAAGTCTACTCTGAGCTGGTGTCCATAAGTGGAGCCTCCCTCTCATTGCAGCAGGCAGTCAGGGCAGCAGCATCTATATGCTGACCTAATGAAGACCAAACAGAGGCCAGGGGAAAAGGCAACAATGAAGCAGGAGGAAAGGAAAAAAACAGGTGGAGTGCTCGGAAAAGAAGGTCAATACTTCAAGTGGTATAATGAAAAGAAGTCAGGGTCATTAAATAACAATACGTCAGCAGAACAGTTTCAAATGCACAAATTCCCACTAATTAATGTCTGGCCATCATTTGTATTTCTCAATATAAGACTAATCTGAAAGGTATACTTTAATAGCATTTGTTAGCATTAGGTGCAGAATGACTTGCTGGCAGGTGATAATGTTGTAGCTTTACACTACTGGATGCACCTAATTAGTTTTAACCCCTTGTAATGCAGCCAGTCTTACAAGGGAAACTTTCTTAGATAGATGGGACTCCTATTAGATTAGCTCTTTAGGTCCACCATGCACAGTACATATGTTCTCATATTTGTTGATTGTGAACGAAACATTTATTTTTTTTAATTTTATTTTTCATGAAGTAGGGCTGCAATTAACCATTTTTTTCAGAGATTCATTTGTCTATTATTTTATCCAAATATCTACTTTTGTTTTTCCCTGTATCGTCAAAAGAGATACTCTGTGTGTTGGCAAAAGAGCAAAACTTTTTTTAAAGCAGCTTTGTTTTCAGTAACCTCTGGAAAAGCTAAAGATAAGAATTAGAATTTGTTCGAGCCTTATTTACTTGAACTAGACTAGACTAGACTTTTTTGGGTTGAAGAGAGAAAAAAAGCTTTAGACGAGTCTGCATCATCACGGGAAATATGAACCAATATCTCGTTTTTGGGTCAGACACCATTAATTAGCATTAATAACACTTGCCTATTATAAGGATAAACCCACTCCTCTTGGAATCCTGAACTGTTACACAACGCAACGCAAGATCACAACATTTAGCAGCAGTTCATGTGAACTGAGCAGAAATTTAAAATAGATAAAATTAATTAACAAAATTCTCCCCAAAGGATATTTATCTGAGTGAATGTATAAACAAAGTCTAAATAAATAAAACCAGTAAAGCTATACTAAAATTCTGAGCCCCAACGCCATGAAAGTTACGCCAAAGGTAAAACCTTTACAAAAGCACAATTATTACTTCCATCCCCTAGCCTTCCAGTGCCAGACTCATTTCCTATCTGCTCTGGTCTGGTAACACTCCATTGGGATTTCATTATCGGACATGTTTCAGCCAACACAGAGACAAAAATATGGAACCAATAGTCCTACAACCAATTTTGGTTGTCCTACAACCTATTGCCATTTTGTTGTAAACGAATTCGGCTCCACGGAGCTCAGATGATGTGTATAGCTAGATTATCCTTCTGTCCATCACTGCATAAAGCCAGCCCAAACTATTTGATTAGCTTGGCAGATCTTCGTCTGTGCCCAATCAGTTCCCAATGGAGTGACTCCAGACCAACATTCCACCTTTATTAATCCTTCAAGGAAATTTTTTTGTTGCTGTTGCTGCCATAAAGTCGCAGTTGCAAGTTGACAGTCAAATACAAATAGAATAAAGTAATATAAAGTACATAAGTAATATAAAAATATATATAAAAATAAAAGTAAGATGCATTAAAAAAACAAATATTGCAGAAGTACAATATACAGAGGTAACAGTTACAAATAAATAAAAAAGAGTCGGTGTTAAGAGTGACCAACACTCAGCGGGAGGATTTATAAAGTTTGATGGCCACAGGCAGGAATGACCTCCTGTGGTGCATTTGGGTCGGAGGAGTCTGTTACTGAAGGTACTCCTTAGACTGGCCAATGTGTTGTGGAGCGGGTGAGAGGGGTTGTCCAGGATAGTCTTCACTCTTGCCAACATCCCCCTCTCTGACACTGTGTTCAAAGGGTCCAGCTTCACCCCTACAACATCACTGGCCTTGCGGATCAGTTTCTTGAGTCTATTAGCGTTTGCCAGCCTGCTGCCTCAGCAAGCAACAGCATACAAGAGCGCACTGGCCACCACAGACTCATAGAACATCCTCATTGAGTCGACTCTGGCCCTTCCTGTAGAGTGCCTCAGTGTTCTTTGACCAGTCCAGTTTATTGTCAGTGTACAATCCCAGATACTTGTAATCCTCGACAACGTCCACATGGGACCCCGGGTGGTAGCAGGGGTCACCGGAGCCTTTTTCCTCCTCATGTCCGCAACCAGTTCCTTTGTCTTTGTCACATTCAGTTGCAGGAAGTCATCCTTGCTCCATGTGACAGAGTTTCCCACCACGGTTCTGTACTCAGCCTCCTCACCATCACTGATACATCCTACTACTGCAGAGTCATCAGAAAACTTCTGAAGGTGACAGGACTCCGTCTGGTAGTTGATGTCTGTGGTCTAGATGGTGAAGGGGGTGAGAAAACTGTCCCCTGTGAAGCCCCAGTGCTGTTGACCAGCCGCACATACTTTAGTCTTCCAGTGAGGTAGTCAACAATCCAGGACACCAGCCCGGTATCAGCCTGCATTACTTTGAGCTCCTCACCCAGACGTGTCGGCCTGATGGTGTTAAAAGCACTGGAAAAGTCGAAGAATGTGACCCTCACCAGTTTATCCAGGTGAGCATATGCACGGTTGAGTAGGAAGATGATGGCATCCTTGACTCCAAGTGGTGGCTGGTAGGTGAACTGGAGAGAGTCCAGTTGAGTGTCGAGCATGTCTTGCAGCTGTAACAGAGCAAGCCGCTCGAAGTTCTTTATTATGTGGGAGGTCAGGGCCACCGGTCTGTAGTCACTGGGGTTGCTGGGGCGTGGTGTTTTTGCACTGGCACAAGGCATAGATTCAGGCTCGTGTTGAAAGACTCCACACAGCTGGGTGACACAGGCCCTAAGCACTCTGGGGCAGACGCCATCCGGGCTTGCAGCCTTTCCTGCATGGAGTGATCGGACATTTCCCATGATGATGGAGGGAAGACACGGCTTGAATCTCTTTCGCTCCCTCCTTGCCTTTGCCTTCTTCTGCCTAGTCCTCCTTCCCCTACCTCTTCTCCCCCATCGCTTCCTCTTTATCTCCTTGGGGATGAGATCTCTAGAGTAGACATGATACGCGCCGGTGGGTCTCAGCGCAGGCAGCTGATCCCGGCTGTATGGCTGCGTCCCGTTGTTGTCCAAACGCAGATTGTTGATCAGGAGCTCCAGTAACAAGCGGCCGCTCATGTCGGCGCCTGTGCAATCACACGTATATAACTTTTTGCTACATCACACATGTTAGCTACCTCTAGTTACATTAACACTATAGCTATTCAATGCTATTACTGCATAATCAAACTCAGTGGGCGTTAGCATTAGCTATGGTTACTTGTGCAGTATATGGGATTTTGGCACAGGATTTATATGTAACTAATTTAAATGCCTTTTTGTTTATCTCCTCTTGAATTAAATCTCTTGTCACTTACACCCTTTATTAAATGGGAGTTCCTGAATATTCTCTTACCAGTGTGTTTTCTCTGCTCATATAAGGTTTCCTTGCTTGTATAATATAACATTAGCCCAAAGAAATTTAAACTGTGTATTTTTTTTTTTGTTATGAGTTAGACGCTATTTGCTATTTCATACCTAAGATTGAGACTGATTCCTGTCATATAAACAGTCTGACAGTTTGTGGGCGGAACCTGGAGCAGGACTATATGCAGTCACCTTTCAGAAAGCAGAACATTTTTAATGTATTTATTTAATTTGCTATCAGATCAAACAAAATGCCATTCTGTTCTAGCAGTAATCTGGAAGGTGGAAGGGCCAAAAGCTGCAGTTCCTTGGATGGCCACTTGAGGCTGGCTTTACAAGTGAGTCAATCCCTATAGACCTCTCTATTCAAATTTACAGCAGAAATAAACATGTTTAAAGTCTGCTATAAAAAAATGTTTATGGTCTCTGTTATTTTAAATTGTGTCAGGGCTTGAAGTTACGCATAATTAAGGAAATGTCTGCTTTGAGTGACAGGCAGGTTCCCACACAGGCTGCTAGCTATCTGCCAAGGCATCACACTCCCACCTTAGCTCCACTCAGGCTCCATCTTTTTGCCGTTTTTTGTAATAGCCAGGAGTTAGGTGAAGTCCAGCACTATCAGTTATTGTCAATCTTTATATACAGCCCGTAGTTCTGTTTCACTTAAATTATTAAACACAATGTTGTGTTCATGACAGACAACTTCTGTTTCTGAAGAGGAGAGTCATTTGGGTTATTTTGCCTCAACTGAAGCCATAATTGCCCAAATGAGTAATATATTTATCCTGGCAATGCTATTTTTCAGAATGGAAGCGGTGGAGTGGTTGCCAGGAGTAGTTAACGTTAACATTTACGTCAGAAAAATTCTGAGGTATAATCCTCATAAGTCAAGTTACTGCTGCTTTGAGCAAATCCACTGTTGTGACCTTCATTAGGGGTCCATGCAACGAGTCGCAGGATCGTAGAATTAATTAAACGTGAACACGGGTGGGCGGGGCATCGATATCAGCTTTCTGTAGTGGAAATGGAAACCATTAGGGAATAAATGGCTATTTTTTCACTACTGCATATTGGCTATAGTA
Organism: Chelon labrosus; assembly: GCF_963514085.1. Taxonomy (NCBI): domain Eukaryota; kingdom Metazoa; phylum Chordata; class Actinopteri; order Mugiliformes; family Mugilidae; genus Chelon; species Chelon labrosus. The sequence continues at coordinate 22,447,099 of NC_140343.1, read as the reverse complement.
ATTATCTTATGTAAGTTGTTCATCTTTAGTCAGTTGATATTTAAGTTAAATATGGCTATATGTTACAGATCAGGACCTTTAGCGTGAGGCATACTCTCCTCTTTGTGTCAGGTGAGTGTGGATTAAGACAAGTACTCCACAAGAAGAATACAGAGACCTTTAGTCTGAGAGGGAAAAATGAGAAAAAGCTGTTTTCAGTGGAACAAGTTGTAAAATATGAGGCTGCTTCATTAAGTGTAGTTCATTGCTAACGTTGGCCTGTGCAAACATCTTTAAAATCACCCTCAGACTGACTGATATTTAACTTAAACAAACTAACTGAGTAAAGATAACATTTACAAAGCAATCTAAGTCCTTTTTAATGCTCACAGCGCCAGTAAAATGATCTGCACTGAAGGACAGCGCACCAAACAAGGTATTACCTTTTCCACCAGCATGTGTTTAAATGTGTGTGTGGGGGGGACTCTTTGGAGATTAAATTTTGTTAATTGCCATCATCCATCAAGCATAACATTCATAAATGGAATAGCCATTGGACATTTAAGATAATGTTAAACTATTATGATGGATCACGGTTTCTGTGCCCATGTTCAATCTGGTTAATGTCTGAGATAATAATTTAGCTTTAAGCAGTCTTATTTTGTATATTTGATCATCGCAACCTCCTGAGGCACTCAGGGGATTCTTGTCCACAACTCATAACATAATTTAAAGGACATATAATAAAACTACTTGTACAGATTGTGTTTGTTTGCATATAATAATATTACATATATACATAGTATTTAACAAGAGATTTTACATTACTATATACCAGCTCTATCAGATGGTTTCAAATTTGCTCCACCACTGTCACACATAAGTCTGATATAAAATGCTACATACAGCACATTACACCTACTACATCTGAAGTAATAATACAGTAATAAATATAGGAGTGAATAAATAATAGTACAAGGCTGACTCACTTAAAACTCACTTAAAGATTTAAAGTGAGCACCAACTAATGTTGTTTGTAGTTTGATGAAAATATTTTTTAGTTTTGGTCACATTTTAGTCGTTTTACTTTAGTTCAACTTTAGATGGCAACAACTACTGACTAAAATGAAAACCAGTTTTCTTCAGTTTCTTTTTAGTCTTGTTTTTGCAGTTTTACTTTTTTTATATGGTCTAAGGAGGCTGCAGCTGTCACTGTGGAAAAAGCACAATGGCCGTGTCCCTCTTCCCTGCACTGATACAACAGATGGACTCTCCTCAGTAAATCCAGTTAACGTCATCATCATTTCCAAACTCTGGCTGTTTGAACAGAACCTTTCTCTTTCTACTCAACCATCCTACTCAACTTGAATCAGCTCGAGCATTAACACGGCTTCTTTTTCTCTCTCCACTGAGGAGCGGAAACTCATTGACGATATGATTCGTTTATTTGTTCAGCAAAATGCTGTTTAACCTCTGGCTTAACACGGAGAGCACCGATAGGAAAAGTTTGGATGGAGCGCTGCAGTTGACCGAGAAATTGACTCATTCCTTCTGACATCAACACGAAAGATCAGCAGTAAATTTAACACCCTCATCACTTGATAATGTCTCACTCGCTTAGCTTTTTATTTATGCCGGCTGCTGCCTGCGTGTTGGTAGATTGTCTCAGATGTTTTGTCTCATTTATGGATGAGTTTGGCTCAATAATAAATGTATGAATAAATTCCAGGAAGCGGTAACTTCAGAGATAGATTGCTTCCTGTTAATGGTAGTCAATAGCTTCAGTCTCTGAGTCTGTATCTGAACAAGAGATATATGATGCATTTTTATTTTATTTTTTTTATTATTATTATTTAAGACATTAGCTCATTTGTCCATTTGCTTATCTTTAACATTACATTTGTGTTCATATATAAAACATCTCAGCACAGTTTTAATCTTGAACTATTACGGAGGGCTAATTTTACTTGTAATAAATGTACACGATAATGTGCTATTCCTCTTTGTGTTCAGATAAAGGATCTGACTCATCTGAATACTGTTTTTGAAGAAAAAAAAAAACTATTAGTTTAGTAATTGATTCAGTTTGTGTTTGATGGAGCCGTGACCTACACAGTCTTTACTCTAGTGTTTGATTTATGTGTGAAATATCAAAGTGAAGTAATAGAACACGCACTCCTCTGAGGCGTCAAAGTTCGGACTAAATCTATCGTTCATCTCTTAGATACATTTCCCTCTTCTGCATCTGTGCTGTGTCTGCCACAGGGACCTTCGACGCTGCAACCCTGTGAAGTCAGGTCAGAGGTTACATCACATACACGCACCGTTTCATTTCGGCTTTCAAAAGATGTCAGTGTCAGTGAATGACAAGCAGGTGGAGCTGTGAGCAAAGTAAAGCTCAGAAAAACACCCAGTAACATTTCTTTTAATTTATTTATTTTTTTCCTGAAGAGAGAGACATGTGTTGATGCTTCATTCCTGAGAAGGTTCCTCACCGATAGATTACCACTGTGCGGCCTCCTTCCACACAGCTGAGTCTGTGTAGCATGGAGACCTTGCCTCTCTGTACTTACTCCGTATTTGGCGTAACTAGAGGCTAACTGTCTCATTTTAATTGACGTTACTTCCGCGTCTCTGCTCCTTCCTGTGTATTCTGACGCTACTGCTGGTTGGTGCTTTAAGTGACAGTGTGGAGAGGCGCTTCTAATCCGGAGGTGGCAAATAATCAGAATAATTTGGGCTCTGTGTGTGTGTGTTTGTGTGGGCCGAAGGCCTGTATGTACCGCTTGTCATTTTTTCAATTACTCGAGCTGTGGTTAAATGTTCATTTTCAGCAGTCAGCCCCGAGCAAAAAACTACTGAGCCCCATTAGGTTTTACCCACAGCCTCGCACTCATTAGTTCTCTCCGGTCAGACGAGAGTGAGGGAGAAGCTGGGCCTGCCTCTCTAAAGAGGTCAGGGTGGAGTCTAGTGCTCTGTGCAGCCACAGCAGAGATTGTTAAGGAGTTTCCAGCCAGTATGCTACAATGGGAGGATTACTGTGAAGACTTTGTTGACCTTTTTTAAGGCCAATCAGACACAAAGTCCGGTCTCCTTTTCCTTCTCTCTCTGGCTTTCTTCCTTCCTCTCACATGTGTAAAAATGTGTGAAACTGCTGACATGTGAGAGAATCTGACAAACAAGACAGCACAAGACTAGAGATTATGGCTAAATTTAAATCTGAATTCCAGGAAATGTGCATTCTCCACTGGTAATAGGCACAGGGGCTTTTATCTTCCCTGTTGCGTCAAGCATGGTGCTTTCAAACCAGTACAGGCGTCATTAACCATCGTCCTCTGTTTCCATTGACCTGAGGCATCCTGTCTTGATTTTGTGCAGCTACGGCTCTGCCAGCTAAATGGAGGTTGCAGGGAGATGGCATCCATTATTGAGGTATTCAATTCAAATGTCACCCGTTTCCACTTGGCACTGTTTTCTCTTCCCTAATGTTTGCTCGGGGCATTCGGGAGGAGGGAGGCACACCAGTTCCTGCGTCTTGTTGTCTCAGCACTGGGAAGGACTTTTCGGCAGACATTAGCTGCAGATGCAAGGTGACACCGTTGTAAGTCTCGCCACTTCACCTTGCACTCTCGACACCTGGCCGTTCTCTCGTGCTCCTGCTGCATGGTTAGTATCCTCCTGAGCACAGGCCTAAAACAAGGCTGATTGTAACTATTCATCATCCAGCCTCTGCTTAATTGGACCAAAAGTAGATTGCACACAGGGCGGCTCAAGCCTCTCAGGTGGGTGTGGACAGAATACGGTTCAGATAAGAGCTGAAAATACTTCAGGTGCTCACATGGAATAAACCCACTTTCTCTCTAAGTGCAGGTTACTTATTTGGCCACTACAGACTCGACTTTCATTACCCGGTTACCCTCCTGTCAGTGTAATTCACTCCTATCATCCCTCAACCCAGTTGAAATTAACAGGTAATTTGTAAATGTCACTTTGGGTTAGACACCTCATTTTCTTCCTTTTCCAACAATCCAGCACCCACGAGCTAATTTTTCTTGTCTTTTGAATAAGATTTCCATTCACAAATAGAGTTATGGTCCACTAAATAAATGAGAGTAATTGATGAGGGGGGGAAAAAAAATGTGATTCACCGTAACCCATTAGAGTCAATCAATGACATACTGCGGAGGATTCCTTTAGTTACCCTAATGCTGCGTGTCTGCGGAAATTCTGAAGATGTTCATTTGAGGAGTGAAACGAGATATGATGAGTTGGTAAAAGTACTGTGTGGTTTTATTTTTCCACAGGAGGAAAAAACACACCCACTGACTCCAAAGCACAGATCACTCATGTGGTCAGGGACACAGAAGTTTAACATAATTGAAAAAGGTCTGTGTGCATTTACACCTACTGTAAGTCTGTCAAACAGCAGCCACACATTTTACTTTCAATTGAAAACTACTGTAGAAAAGAAGTTTAAGCCGTAGTTCAAACGGCTAAAAATTTAAACGAAGCAGCGGCCATTAAAATACACAGAAATATGTTCAATATTGGATTTAATTTTTGAAATACTACATGCTTACCACTGAACATTTAGAAAACCAGTGATGGATCTTGAATTTTTCAGAATCAGAATCAGACTAAATAGTACACTTTTGCATCACAGCTGCTCTTATGTGACAATCTGTCTAAAGAAAGGTGACCCCACACCGTTTTAATTAATGATATTTTTCCTTATTTTCTGTTTTGATAACCCATATTTTATATAAACAATAGATTCTTTGCATGTAATAATAAATGTAAAGGCAAATTCTCCTCTGAAGTTCCCCCATCGCTTCACAGTGTCTTTCAAGTCATTGCTTAGAATTTAAAGCCGTCTGGCAGCAGACTTATTTCTTGAGAAGTATTCAGCTGCTAAATAGACAGGCGTTTCCCCCAAGAGTCGGTGGAGACCAAAACGGAGCTAAAAGAGAGTAAATTGCGTACCTCATCTTCTGTATAACTGCTGAATGTGTTTAGCAACTGTTTGCTTAAAGCTTTTTCAACAGAAATTAAATATGAACTGAAGTGCACTTCTGGAAAGCACACATAGCCTCCATTAAATGCACGTACAATGTTTTGGGGATTTTCCTCGTTTCTGTTGGCAACGTTTTTTTTTTTTTGCCACTTAACTTCAAATATGCATAAGTAGGCATGCTTCTGCACTTTTAGCGCTTGCTAACATTTCAACACACGTCAGCACAAGTCAGCAGCACTTATTTAAAAACAACTTGATTCGCGTCATAAAATGATCTCGTCCTCTCTGCTGTGAGGGGTGCTATGATGAAATTTAAGGGTGCTCAAGGACCCCTGAAGGCGTCTAAACTCAATCCTGTTAATGTTGTTTTTTTTTTGATGCAGTCTTAATTTTGTAAAAACCATTTGTACTTCAGCTATACACTCATCAATAGTATTATATATTTTTCTTAGTTTTCAACTTGCACATTTTAAAATTCTTCTTGGTAAAACATAGCTGGTGTAACGAGGATGACTAAATTCTGTTTGGGATCACAGAAGCCACATTTGTAGCTATACTTTCGTTTTTCCACAAAAGCAACATTGGCAGGTCTCTGCATTTATTCTTGTAGATTCCCATTGAAATATTAAAACAAGCTTTCACGATCAAGAGCAACTATTTTACCTGCGCACACCGTACTGACAAAATCAGATATCACCACCTTGATAGCATTAACGCGACCATGTTTTGAGGACAGATGTTATTCCTTTCAAAAGATACCAAAGGATTTAGAAATGATTAGGAAAAAATGGAAATTGAAATGATGGCCGTGCAGGTAGAGGGATTCATGTTTCATTTCACTCAGCTGGCAGAGTCTAATAAGAGAAATTGTTCCATTAATTGTAATGCAGCCTTTAGGTTCAGGAAAAGACGACATTCAGGCTACTTCGCAATATTACAACAGCCAAAATCCCAGATAATATGTACTCTCATTTGAGGATATTATATTGCTACAATGCCCAGCTCCAGGTGGCACAAGCAAAAAGTTGCTCATAACAGGAATAGCATCAGTGGCTTTCGTACATAATTCATCAGCTATGGGGGGGATCCTGATGTTTGTGGAAATTTCCATTATTAAGCACACAAGTTGACTCTGCCCTTCTATAATTGACAGATGTACAGTATATATAGTGTTTGTTTCGCACTCTTTTATGTTTTAGGACGTGTATTGCTTTTCTCACACAGCTGTCTCCAAGCTGTAATGCTACCATCATTCAAACTAGCATTCAAACTAATTCCCCAATCAGTCAGCGCACCGGCTAAGTGGAATTCAAGACTGATTTCACCGTGTGATACTCGCGTGCCTCCAGCCTAAAAGCTTCTGTGTGATTGATAAATAGGAGAATTGAGGAGACATTTCGACTGGGAAAAGGCCTCTCTCATTAAAAATATGGTGTTCGTAATGAAGAGGAAATAGAATTAGCACTGAGAAGGATGGAGGGGAGCAAATTGCTGTAAATATTGTAAAGACTGATCGGCTACCTCCTCTTCCAGGCACAGCAGAAAGTCATTATGTGGCTTTTGGATATAGGTTCCCCATGACCGCATATTTATTATCTATCTAAATAGAATCACTTACCTCTGATGCTGGCTCTGATAGCCAGTCACCACAAATATCAGTTCCCCCGGTGCCTCTGCTGGCAATTTTACATAAGGCCGAATGATTATGCGCGCAACCAGACAGGATTGCATTTTGTTGTTAACTTGATTCTTGTTTTCCTATGAGAAATAACCATTTGTGGGGGAGATTTTTCCCCTTTATGAGAGTAAATTCAACACTGTTTGACATCCTCCATGGTGGAAAATGAGGTCAGTGGTAGAAAGTCGGGATCCTATTTAAAAGCAGTGGAGGAAAAATTCCTCCTTCGTCCTTGTGTTACTATGACAGCAATGTGGCCAAAAGCTTCATCTGTGATCCCATATCTTTATTCATTGGCCCTTATTTGCCAGTATAGTGCAATTTAGCCGTATTTCTATTTTTTTTCTGCGCCGCCATTGTTCAGGCATTAAGCGTTAAGGCAATAAATATACAGTACGTATTATGACTGGGGATGCAGCACAATGCCTATTCATGAAGGCTACATATGCCGTGCTCAAAAGCATGTATGCACATAGGTATTGGCCCATTTGTCAAGCCAGGAGAGTTAATTATCTCGTAGCGCGGGATATTGTTTTCAAGCCATGCATTTCATTTTGCAACATTAAAACATACGTGGTGGAGGCAGCAGAAATGGTTTCCATGAGTATGAATGCATTACAAAATTTTGGGAGGGGATGTTGTATTAGAACTCCACAGGGATATCAGCATGCTACACCTCTTTTGGTTTGTCATTCATCTTCCTCCGCGAGGGCGGAGAAAGAACCAGTGGGTAGTGACGCCTTCAGCCAACTTGGCAGGTTAATGAAGGTAATTTGATTTCATACATAATGGCTGCCCATGCCACGCGGCGCTTAATTGCGCTTGGTGTCTGGTCGTCATTTCGTGGCACCAGCCGAGGCCCCTCGTATTTCTGGAAGGTTGTGCGGAGGCAAACAAGTTCCTGATTTTAGCGAGATGGAACCGATAGCTCTGTTTCATCTGCTAATAGTTTATCTTATTTCCCAGGCAGCTGTGAGCTCTGCTGTCACAGTGTGACGGCGGCAGCTCGGTTTTAGTGAATCAAGCAAGTTCATTACTACATGGCAAACAAACACCCTAGTAGGCCGTACAGTCCTGGGAAGACTCTAAAGGAACATGCTGGTGTTAACGCTGTCCTATTTGTTACACCTCGATATGATATTATCTGTGTAGAATCTGTTTTTGTGTGATTCTGCTGTTGGTGTTGGGTACGTTTCAGGTTCTTATTCAGCAATGTTGAAGACTACATCAGGCTTTTCTTAAATTACAATATAAATGTAATGTGTCTTCATACAATTCAATAATAATATAGACCACATTCAATCAATTCTGTATCTTTTTAGTCTGACGTATTTAAGTCATCCTGCTAGTTGATACTCCTAGATCACTGGATGGAGGCTGGAGGTACACTTGTTTTTCACCAGGCATTTTTGATGACAGCCTTTCTGTGGATCAGGCTTGTTCCAGTGCATCCCACAGATACTTGATCAGTTTGAGATCTAGTGAATTTGGAGGACAGGTCAACACCTTGTGTTTTTTTTTTTGTTTTTTTATGTTGTTCCTAAACCGTTTTTGTGTGTGTGTCTGTGTCAGGCTGCATCCTGCTGGGGATGGCTGCTGCCAACAAGAAGTGTCATTGCTATGGGGTGGGGGTGCCTGATCTGGTCTAGGTGGGTGGTGCATGTCTAAGTAACATCCACATGAATGCCAGGTCCAAAATTTTCCCAGCAGAACATTGAATTGTCACAAGATGGTCAATGTTATTTACTTCTCCTGTCAGTGGTTTTAATGTTGTCACTGATTGGTGTTCTTGTCTTAGCATGTTACTGGAGTCCACTAGAGAGAGCACCAGAGACTAAGGTAAGTCCCATTTTATTGGTATACTGTAATATTTTTGTGGCTGATGACTGGTAGACAGTGTTACCCCCGCTGATAGTTTCCTGCCCAGATTAACACCCAAAATATTAGACAGAGATTTTGTTTAGTACTTTAAACACCCATACCCGTTGTTAGTATCGTTGTTTTAGTATCATAAAAGGCAATACAGCTAAAGCCTAAAAATCATCCAGCAAAAAACAGCACAACTACTCACATCTAGCTACTACGAAGCCATTTGACAATGACTTTTAGTCTTCTGATTGGCCTACGAAGTGCTGCGCTGCTCCTTAGAAGGCAACACAAGCAGCCCACGCACACACGTTGCCCTGGATAGAGAAAACATGCTTTGGTTGTGTTTCAAATCAGCGTTAAAAAGTAATTATAAAAAATGCCAAAATGATCCCAAACCAGCACAAATTTTGTTAACCAGCCAAACTCTATTTTTACCCGCAAAATAATATTCAAAACTGCCCACAAGGGCGTGAAGCTGTCAGATCTGGCAAGACTGCTGGTAGATAAAACACGTTATTGGTGCTCTCCCTCTGTGTTTTTCCAACGTGTTTCTATTGTTACATATCCATGTGGACTAAAATGGTACTGATCTCCTGCCAGCTATTTTACCACACGTATAATGTCACTGCCACATTGTACAGGTGCAGCTGATTGTGGACTTGATCTGTAAATTTGTCTTCAAACTTTTCCACTATTTACATTCCCATGCTATACTACATTGCCCATTCCGTTCTGGTGTATATTACATGGTGGCAAGGCAGCCATCATATACACACAAAAGTGTCTTTAACCTGAAATGACACACTACAGCTGTGTGTAGTCAGTGTCGGCACAAGACTATGGAAATTCAAAGCGGTAAATACTAAAATAATGTGTTTTTCCTCATTCTTTTCCAAATTACGAACAAACAGCAAAGTACAAGCCATCCTAAAATTAATTTTCTTTTTTTTCCCCTCACACTATAATTGGATCCTAATCACAATTGGGGTTCAAGCTATTTTCCTAAGACCTCTTCATTTGATCATTATCTACAAAGCCGGTGTAGATATTATAGGCCATATTCCTTTACTCTGCATACAATCTAAATGGATCTTGTTTCAAAGCCTCAAGGACAGTCTGTGATGAGCTTTACTAGATTGCACTTCCTCGCTTATCTCAATCTACAGGGATGTCTGTAAACATCACAATGCAAAGATCAAAATAATGTTGTGTTGCACTGTTTTTAAGTGCGTCCACAGTTGTTCACACTAAAAAACATATGACAATATATTATATGCAATGTACTCGTCCACCTATAGAAAGAATGACATCCCTTTAACAAACGTGGCTGACAAAGGGCTAATTTCTAAGAAGCTGACCGTATTTCTGGAATCCTGATGGCCACAGGATTCCTGTAGGATTCCCATGGGACGCGATTGAATTTCACTGTTCGTCATATGACTGGGATGGGACAGGAAGGCAACAGGAGTAAGATAAACTGGTACTCATAAGAACAGTAGGTCACTTTTCTTTATTATGAACTTACTTGTTATTATTATTATTTTTTTTTTAAATCTGTTTTATTTCTGCAGACTTTGTCTGGTGGCTGGTTGCTGGAAGCCACCTAACCAGTGCATGGCATTGATTACACATGGTCCGCCCCAAAAAAATCAAATGCCAACAATAGAGCTGATTCATATTTGGGAAAGTACAATTTGATCGAGCTTGGCAAGCTCTGTGTACAATGTTTAAAGTAATTCAAATCAAATCAAATCAAATCACTGACCAGTCAATGCCCCTGGAAAAAAAAACACATTACAAGTATGGGTTGGGACATGAGCCATTCTTCTGGGATTAGGCTGGGACAGGACTGTGTTTTGTCAGTCTTTTGACAGTCCATTCCCATGTTACCCTAGCCTAGAAGCCCAGACAACTTCCCTACAAATATTTTGAGTCACTTCACTGGGAACTGATCATGCTTCAGCAAAGTTCCAACCGGGTCAATCAAGTTGTTTGCGTGGGCTTTAAGAAGTGATGGACCAAAGCGTAAAAGCAACGTAGTCATACATGTCATCTAGGTAAGGAGTTGAAAATGTCCACAACAAGATTCCTCTGATTGGTTGTAGGACTGTCCAATTGGTATTTCTTTTCTCGTTATCAGTTGAAATCCAAATGGTCTCTTAACAGACACATATTCTGACGAAAATTTCGTCTGGTGATTGACAGACCTTTGCCGGAATACAATCACTTCCCAGTGGAGTAACACAAAAAAGACTTGAGTCACTGTCTAACGTCCAGTGACAGACAAATATATCTAACCCCTTCGTGTTGACATTCCAACAACTCTACTGATTATTGTTTGCAGTCCACTAGCATTTGCCAGGTATAATTAGGTTTGAACTAAATGAGACTGAAAACTTTTTAAGTATCAAAAGGGTCCAGAATGGCGTTTTCTCACTGACAATTTCTGAGCGTAATTACATATGCTGTCCTGAACAAAGAATAACCATTTGGTGTTTAGCCACTGCTAGCATTGATTAATGCTATTTGATTTAATGGGGTACAGTTGGGTGAAGGGGTTCACAGTGATCTCAGCGCTCTAAGGGATGATTGTCAAAGGATGGAATATTTAAGAAATAATCACTTTACACATACAGTTGTTTTACTAAAAGGAAACTAACTACAGCCTAATTCAGATGGGATTACCATTAATGGGGTGGGAGGGGTATAAACAATTCCCTATGGTCCTTGTAATTAAAGCCTTTGTTTCAGAGTCGGTCTAGAGAGATGACAGAAAAAAATACTTGTCACACTTTTGAGTATTCTTCAGTGTCACAGTAATGGTTGGCTGAACATCACATCAGTGTGTAAACTGAAAGGGCTAATAGCTATTTTAAGCACACCAATTTGACATAACGTGAACAAATATAGTCTATTGGGCTTACAAGAGAACAGCAGTACGTACCGGCGGCTGACATTACCACTGTCCACTTATGAGCTCATGGGGTGTAGCTCCTGATGGCTTTAATTTCATGCTTTCGTTGCATTGGTTCCCAAGCAGGCCATATGTTGGCATTGGCATGATTTTCATGCGATTGCTGAATTTCACACTTAGTTCTCAAAATGGGGGAAAAGGAAAGCTCACTTTAGCTCACACGCTAAAATACAAATATGTGAATCCACAAAATATTTAATGAAAGGAGAAGCATGCTGTTTGCTGAAGATCAGTAGGTAATTTTGTTGTAATTATTACTGGGGTGGGGGTGAAAAATGATTCACATACAAACCCCAGGCTGGATTAAAATCACTGTATGGGGCAGGTAATATTAATATCAGCCACCCTTGAAAAACACAGTTCTGTCTGAATGTGGCTTAAGAATAAGGGAGTGACTGGTTGCCTTGAAGCAAATAAATAAAAATACTGAATCATAGTTCAGGTGAATATGGTTCAAAATGTGCACAAATCTAAACAGAATGTTCATGTAATTTCAGATTTTTCATATTACATATGTTGTTATCGTGAGCTAACAATGAGGCCATATTTTACTTGGGTGTACAGTATGTTGCATGAGATCAGAGCCAAAGCAGACCACATGTATAGCAGCATGCTAACCCTGACCCTCATCCACCAGGCTCACAATCAACAAAACGCTGTTTGCATTGGTCAGTCTCATTGTCCTCTACAAAAATGTTCAGCCGGTGCCAAGCATGGAGTAGAAAGCCACTCGACTCAGAGAGCAGAGTGGTTGAGCACTCCTACAGATTCTCATAATATGTAGCTAAAAGCCTGGTTTTTCCTCACCTCACTGCCAGTCTTTACTAGTGGCTGCACAATTAGCGATAATAATCCCACTCATAATGTGCATGTTTGTGTGGCAAGCCAAACACTGATTCACATTTTACATGTAGGTGTTCAGCCATTATGGACTAAGTGGTTCTAAGTTTAAATTCTCCACCACCAACAATGCAAGGATGAGAAGGTGCAACAAGCAGAGGGCCAAATAATTAACCCAGCTCACCTTTTCAACATCAGCTGACCTTAACATGATAGTGAGTGACAGGCAGAAAATACTAAATGAATGAGAATGAGAATAAACGTGACAGAGCCTTTGTAATGTGCTGGAGCACATCTATGATGACGACATTAGCTGATGTTGTCATACTGCTATTATTCCTTGTTCCCTGGAGCCAAGCCAAGTTGATTATAGTGTAATGGCGCTGCATTTGTTGAGTGGTTTTGTGTAATGGCCATTCTTTGCTTTTAGTTGCATATCAACAACCTGAATGTATGGCCCAATGGACAGCTGTGCTCTTGAGCCGCATTCAGCATAATAATCCAAATCTGCTCAAACATCTCTTTTCCTTGTTTATATAAGAATCTTTTATGGTCCTCGCTTTCACTTGGGCTGTCTGGTTTATTCCAGCAATGTGCCATGCTCTCAAATCAGACATTATCTCCATCTTCTTTGAAGAGGCTGGGAGGATCCACTTCAGTTTAGCATTACCTGTTACCAGGACTTCCAGCAACAGGCTTCTGGGCAGCTGACGTCATGCTGGGGAAAAGTGTTCTGTCCAGAGAGATATAATAAAGCATTATGGTTAGAGACGACGAAGATGGAAGAATAACATAAATCAGCTCGGATCAGCGTCAAATATACTGAAATATAAAGCAAAGTACTGGCATGCTGTGCACTGATTTCCCACTGTGTTTTGTCTGTACAGCGTGTGCCTGGATAGTGGACAATTTATATAGTTAGTGTGTTCCAGACATTCCTTATGAAACTGTATTTTAATCCTTTGCCTTTGGACTTGTGGTCTGTTACTGGGTAGTCATGTCAGGCTGTCTGTTTTTTCAAATTCAGAAACTTTCCTTTTATAAGGTCAACATTCATGGTTGTTTGGCTCCATAATCTACCATAAAGCCAAAGCCAAAGTCCACTTCTGAAAATGGCTCATTAAGATTTTGATCAATCTTGTGCTTTCGGTGAGACAGACTTAGGAAATGCCATCAGAAAATTGCATTTCCCAATGACATTAGGCGCCCAGTTGACCATCCAATTCCATGTGTTTCTATTGAGATGTTAAGATCTGATATCATTTGGGTCAGAAAACCTGCTTTTTTCTCTAAGTGAGGCAATTAAATTTCCTTGATGGTCTCTGAGAGCACTTAGCTTAAGAGAATACACTTCTAAATCAAAAAGCTTTCAATCATCTCAAATCATATTTGGGAGAAATCTGCCCCCGAGTGTAGTGTCACATGCAATGCTGTTGAGCATGTGACAGACTCGTGCTGAGATGGGCGATGTTGGGAAAGGTTATTGTGCACGTCTCTGCGAGCTGTGCATTGGCTGCGACATTTTGTTTGTTGGAGTTCCGACATTACTTCATATCAAAGGCAGGACAAGACAAGAGAGGTTACCTTAACTGAGGACAGGCCTGCCAAATTGAGACTGAAGATACTAAAGGACATAAATGAGAAGAGAAATGCCCACGGACTGCTGAAATTGTGATTTTATTTTTGCTCCCTTGCACACTGGGAACAAATATGGCAGTTGCTTTATTAGATTTACATAAAAAATGACTGGATGTATTAAACAATCGTCTAATCAACAAATTAGGTTGAATATAAAAAATGTTGGCGCCACAAGAGTGGCCGTTGAAGCAAATAAAGACAATAAAGATTAAAGGTTTGTTTCTAGTAACACACAGCAAATTTCTTCACCCAAGATAGAATTAAATTAATGTCAGACTCATCTGCTTGCTCTCGGCTCATCTGTCCTTGTCCTTATTACATTTACTCATGTAAAAGTTTCACATACTTGCACTTTAAAAGTCCAAACGGTAAACCATAACCTCTTACCTCTGTGTTCTTTGTCCAAGTATGCCTTTGCTCTCTTACAAAATCTTTACATCTTTACATGGATTCAAAACATATTGTGTTCAAGTTGATCAATAGGGTAACTTGAAATGAATATTCGTTGCTCGATTTCAATATGTCAACAAAATGGACTGGATGGAATCAGTTTGCAGAGTTTCTCCAGTCCAATTTGCACTGTTTTAGTATATATTGGAGTCATTCATATGTGTGTAAAATGACCAACTGCCAAAAACGTTCACCATCTTTAAAAATTAGACACAAGATTCGTATTTGAGAATTTGATTTGACAGCCTGAATACATTTGAATACATTTTTTTTTAGTAAATTGTATTTATTTTTATTATTTTCTACACTGAAGACATCAAAACTGTGAAGGGACATTGAACTATGTACTAAAGTGTTAAACTATTTTTATTTTTTTTTGTTGCCCAAGCAGTTCTGTACTTGTTGTTGTTTCTCCTCAATAGTGGCTTCGTAGCAGCAATTTGACCTTGAAGGCCTGATTCACACAGTCTCCTCTAAACAGCTGACGATGAGATGTGGTAATGTGTCTTGAACGTATACTTGAAGTATTTATGTGGGCTCTAATCTGAGACGCTATTAATTTGCGCCGTCTGACGCTGGACGCGTCAATGAACTTATCCTCGGCAGCAGAGGTAACTCTTGGTCTTGCTTTCTAGGGGTGGTCCTCATTGGGAGCCAGTTTCCTTGGGTTTTTCATGACTTCTCTTGAGCATTAATGGCAGTCGAATAGATGCCAACACTACGTCTGCACAGCACAAATAACCCTTTCAAACACTCGAAAAAGGCAAGACATTCCACAAACTCACTCTTTCGAGCCACACTTGTTAACTGAAAACCATTCTGACAACGTCGTGAAGCTGATTCAGAGAATGCCAAGAGTGTGCAAAGCTTCCATCAAAGCAAAAGGCGGCTCTTTGGAAGAGTCTAATATGTAAAACACTTTTTTGTTTAACACATAATTGTGTTGATTCACAGTTTGGATATCTTCAGTATTAATCTACAAGATATATACAAGAAAATAAATCTGAAGAAAAACCATTGGATGCGAAGATGCGTCCAAACTGGTTGTGTACATGTATGTTGAAAGTCAATAGGAATATTTTGCCCTTGTGTACCTGAGGAAGTTAGTCCTCACAAGATTGTGCTATACAAGTATAGAGTAGTTAGTGAAGGATATTAATGAAATACTGCTTGGCCTTGGAAGTAAGCACGTAGATAAGTAAGACATTGCTCTTTAGCAGCTTACCTTACTATACTTTGGTGAAAACGAACTTAGAGTGTCTTCCACTTAAGTAAGCATCATATGAGAGGAGGATTTTCTTAAAAAAATATTATTTTTGTTTTGGATTTTAAAAAAGGTGGGTGTGGCTTAGCAAAAGTAGGAACTGTGGCTTTAAGAACTGACAAACACACTTGAATGCTTCCCTTTATAATATTTATTTCTTTAAAGTCATATCGGACATCAGGCTTGGCTCATGTGAGTAATGCACTTGCAATGTGATGTGTTGGGGGGTGTGCTTATCTTTGGTAGTCCAGATATATTTAATGGAGGGAATATAGTTTCAATATAGTCAATTTCAGTGTGAGGATTTTAAACATCCCAGCTGTCATCGGGTGAGAGGCGGGGTACACCCTGGACAGGTCTCCAGTCAATCGCAGGGCCAGAGTACCCGGAGAGAACCCAGAACTTTCTTGCTGTGATGCATCAATGCTAGCCACCACACCACTGTGCTGCCCTGATTTTAAACATACAGTTAATTTAAAATTTCAACGTGCCATATTTAGTAGTGACTCAATTTCACAACTGGCTAGAAAAGAAAAGATTCAGATCTTGATTGCATTTGCTTCCATAGCTGTTTAGTGCAGGCTGTAGAGCAGAAAAAAACAAATAGAGGATTGCTAGAGGATCTCTTTGTGACACAGCATAATGTTACATTAAACAAAGGACACACAGAAGACTTAGGTGAACAAAGGTTAAAAAAGATATGCAAGGAGACCATCTGGCAAGTCAAAAATAAAATATTTCATTCTGTGGAACTACAGTACGTACCTGCTCTCTGGTTTACCATTCTGCTCTCTTTCACGACAGCTAATTAGGCTGGTTTTATAACCAGGTTTACTTAACTCTGTCATGCAAGGATAAATTACCATTTTGCACTTCTCACTTAATCATTTTAATTACCACAGGCAATTTATCAGGTTGTCTTCAGGGTATGAATAATTGGAAATATTATTAGATGAGAGTATCTTCTGCATATGTCAGGTTGTACTGCATATGTGTAGGAATACAGGGTATGTTTTAAGGAAATGTAATCTATGAAGATTTAATATGATATACATTATAGCTGATCAGGTTATAGCTTATGACTTCATGATGACACATGTCAGATACAACCATTTTGCAGTTATTCACAGAGCCTGTCCTCGGTCGCGGGGCTCATCAGCAGTAGACAGAAGGCTCGCTCTTAGGCAGGTTTACACATTTTAATGCTTGTGTGCACTGTGAGTGTTTTTGGAAGGGGCAGGCCCTTTGCTGACTTTGTCCTGACATTCATTCCCACACTATATCAGCAGCAAAACTGGGACGCAGCAGACGCCCCTTCCACACAGATCAAAGAGGGGTGTGTCACGCTGCTGTGGGCTTACTTGAGAGACTACCAACATGAAAATACCACATCCCAGTTCTCAGCGGGGGGCCGGTCTGTAATTGTGTCTAGTCAGACCTCCAAAGTCGCTCTCACAGCTTGGGCACCTGACATTTTCCTCCAATGAATTTATTTTTCATTCTTTGGTATTTTGGTTGTTGTGCCACTCGTGGCCAAATTTGCCTCCACTCTCCCACTACTTGTTCTGCAAACCAGTGATACAAGTGCATGGAAACTGCACTTGTGTGAAAAGAGAATTAGCCTCATCAAGAAAAGGTCACACCTAGCCACTGATAATCGGACAAATCAACCAGTGTTGTGAGTTTATATGAATGCGTCACTTTGACTGAAATCTGAACACAAGTATGAAAAACTAGAGAATCGCACAAAAATAAACACGCAAATGACATTTTACAGTAAAATCCCAACTGCATACCCTGCATAAAATATTATATGACCCATATGACATAATTATATAATGAAGGGAAATGGTCAAAATCACCCTATTAAACAATAAAGTGTTTCTCAGATGCATGCGCATGACACTGGAAAAAAAAGAAAGAAGGAAAATATATCAGAGAATTGTACTGGTTTAAACTCTTAACTAGGCATGATTTATTTCTTTTCCATAAAGACGTCTGTTCAGTTTGCAGTAAACAAGTTTCCCTGGCATGAAATTGGGATTGTATTTTTGGAATAATAAAGAACCCTGTTATATAATTCTTACATATCTTCAGTCCAATTTCATTGTTTTAGAAACCTCACAGCATTGTTCCTACCAATTATGAATTACTAATACAGGCCTTAACATGGCAATGGCACATTTTTTCAATGTCACAGTTTGGGATTTGGTAGCAAAGATGCAAACAACGTCAATGGAAAAAAAAAAAAAAACTAATTAAAAATGTTTCAACAAGAGCGAAGACCTAAAAAATGAAAATGTCTGGAGAAAAATAGGAGGGCAAACTGGAGTTTCTGGCAAGTTTCTGGCAGGCAGGCTGAGGCTTTGCTGTCTGGGGTAACATCTGCACATATGAGAAAATAGAAGTGTCAAAACAATGCAGTGACAAAGTTATTGTGAATTACGCAATGCAAGACATTTGCTTTGTTTTACGTGCAAACCGTGTTTCTTGATAGAACAACAAGATTATGTGGAGTGGAAAGACAACCTCTTGCTAAAGTCCCTAACATTGACTTGATGGGTACACAGATCAGCCACAACTTGACCACATACCCGAGTGGGTTGTGTTGTGTAGGTGTCCTGACTGTCATGTTCACCACTATGATAGGGCATGGACACAGGACCTCTGGGGTATCGGGTGCTGGGGCGCTGGCCACGAGTTTTTGGGGTCTTTTGGTTGTGAAGAGGGACCTACAGTATGTTGATTGCACTTAAGGGTCCGGTGCATTCTGCGAAGGATGGATTGGAATCTTGGGAGTTTCGAGGCCTCGTCAGTGCCTTCTGTTGCTTTCCCTGAGACACTACATCCGAATGAAGGCCAAGATCCAAGGGTTTCCAAGCAAACCTCTCAGTAGTTTTAATGTTATGGCTGATCAATATATGTTGCCATTTTTTTAAGTCATGTACTAATGAAACTCATAGAAACTAGCCTTTTTTAAAAGTCTGTTCTAATAACTTAGTCTATACTTTTTGTGTAGACTTTTTAATGGTAAACCTGGGTAGTGTCCTCCATGGTACACAGTGTTGCCATCTGCCTGTTTTCAACCGTCACGGCTCATCATTTGTGGCTTCTTTTTTTTTTTTAAGAAATGCTCTACAGCCAAATTCATATTGTGATTATATTTTAATGTTCTCAATTATTGGTAAAACTGGGACTATTTGCTCTAAAATAATACCCTGTGCAAAATAATAATAAACACTTTTTTAGAAGAGCATTGTTTGACTGATTTGGGGACTGTTATATTATCGCCGTCTCTCTAACAGCAGGGCTAAAGGGAAGCTTTTGACTGGGATGAGTTCTGAGTGGCAGCAGATGACGTCTCTCTTGAAAGCTTTGATATAAACCTACTAGAAGGCCTTACCCAGTCACACAGTAACTGCTATAGTCTGTCTTTATCTGTTTTTAAAGAAATTGCAGTAACTTTTATATATATATAAACAAATGTCATACAGTATGTCCTTGACTGTATCAACTCAATGGTAGGTTCAGCACAAACACATACTGTAGGCTGTCTTATACCACACCTCTGACTTACTGCGGTGCTCCTTGAAATCTCCTCATGCTAACATGGTGTATGTTACAGAGAGGACTGAAGATTAGCATATGACATGACAGATTACATTAAATCATGTCTGCTCCGTACTTTATGACATTAGCCTCTTAGCCCAGGCGTACAGATGCATGCAAATGTTCCCCCAAACCCTCTTATTTAAATCTGCTGCATGACATGGCACCTTTGATATGATTATTAGTCATCTAAGCGACTTGACTTCACCCTCATCAGATAGGGGATGTCAGCGAAGGTGAGAAATGATGGCCACTTTGAACACGAACCTTGACGGTCTGCGGCGAAAAGCTGAAAAGCAGACGACTGAATAAAATGTTACTTAACAAAGGACGTCTGCGCGGGGAGATTTTTCCAAACCCTGCCACACACGCACGCGGTTTTCCCGTGAAACGTTTAAAGCGCCGAACAGAACGTATCACCGCCCACTCGACAATCCTAAAAGAAAGTTGTTGAGAATGCGGTTGTTCTTTTCATGCCGTCCAACTCACTACTAACAGAAGTCAGTCTGTCTCAGTCGTAACTGCTGCCCAGATGGCTCCCCAATCTGCCCCGTGTAAAGAGCGAATCTTCATAATAATACATCATTTGCTGTTTAACACATGCCTTTTACTTCAGTTTTTATGCGTTACAGTAATACAAAAATCAGGCTCTTGCATTTTAGATCCTGAAGCAACACTTGGACTGAGAGTTATTGTGGAGCCTGAAAGAATTCAGCGATCGTGATAGTTCACCCTCATTCCGATTGTCAGTCACACCCAGTGTTTGCATATAGTGATACCCACATTCCCCTGCTCTTTAGGGACGTAGGGATTGTAGATACTTCTCTCCAATTATTCCCAGTATCATCGGAGAAGCCCCCAACACCACTCGAGTGTCTTGTCTGTGCTCTGTGGTCTTTAATCTTAATTATAAAGCTATCATTACGGCATGAACCCTGGGCTGCCAACAGTGGAGCCCTGGGCTCATCTGCTCTGAATCAATCAAACTAAGTTCTGCACTGGAGGACTTTTCTCTTTTTTTTTTTTTTTTTCAATCAGGTCATTTTGATTCTCCCTTATCTCATTTTCATAATTATGCTTGTCCCTTCTCTAATGGAGTGAAAATGCTCTAGCTCCTGAAGCTTTACACGGTCAAGACTGAATATTTAAGCAGCGCTGCAACCTTGAACATGTGACCTTTCCTTAGAACTTTGTGACAATAATAAATGTTTATTTTTTTTGTTTTTTTTCAGCTGCATGCAAACCTTCTGTGAGTGATCTAAAAAGATCAGAATTAGTTCCTCGCAGTGCTTGTTAATAAAGCCTCGCTGATAGGAGAGAGCGAGACAAGAACAAAATAACTTCGGCAATTTATTGTTTATGAGAAGGTGTTAGAAATGGAGTTATGTGTCTGCAAAACACCCTCATTCACACTCAAATTGTCAGCTTCTGCTGTAAATCAAGGCAGTAAAATTGGATGACAGAGAGAAAGCTGGCAGCAGCCGATGACAAATTCTCCCTATCTCAAACACAGCTGACATCTTAAAGCTGTGATCAAGCAGAATGATCAAATGCATTCAGTACTCCATTTAGAGGTGCGGTGTTTGTGTGTGCGTGGTAAGGGTGAACGTGTCAGGAGGTTTATTTAAAGTCAAACTGGAATTTAAATTCATTTTATACATACCCTCCACGTTTGTTTGGACTTGTGTGCTTATCTACTCAAAACTGCAACTACCATGAAGTGGAATTTTAAACGTATTTACTCCTCTGCCGTGACGGTGGCTCAATTCTGAGCTCTGAATGACAATGTTGGTACTGTAATTTTATTGACGCAGTATCTTTGTGGGCACGCACTAAAAATAGTTTGTGATATGACAGCAATTTCAAGAGCACACAGGCTGTTAATCAGCTGGGGGAGGGGGTGGGGGGGAATAAGATGTTGTTAGCAGCTGCTTAGTCCCATCTGTGATTTGAGCACTCCCTGTGTTACGGTGTTATTCAGCCCATCGATTTGAATAAAAGTGTAGTTGTATTTTTTTGTGCGCCTTTCTTCATTAACGTGCGTGGGGTGGGTTGCGACAGCTTTGCCCGTGTGTTCATGATCTGACGAAAATTTAAATTTGTTGGACATTGACCCGCAGCCAGTCACCGCCGACAACTGCTAGAACAGATGGACAATTAATTAGACTACGTGTTTCTGAATTTCCGGACAAGTATGGTAACAAATTATAGTATCCTCATAGCCTGACGTAACCAAACTCTTATCAGAAAGGGAGTTTGGTAACAACCTCAAAAAATAATTCCTGTCGGTATCTCTTACAACAGATGCGATAACGGACTCTAAACGACTTACTTCTGTGATGTCAGCTATCTTGTTGTAAACAAATTCAGTCCAACAGCTTTCAAATGACCTAGATGACTACGTTGCTGTTACTCTTCTGTACATCACCGCATAAATCTCCCCCAAAACGATGTGATTGGCCTGGCAGATCTTTGCCGGAGCATAATCAGCTCTCAGCAGAGTGGTTCCAGACCAATTTTCCGTTACAAAAAGATTTGTAAACGGGGAAGTTGATCTGTCTTCCAGGCTAGTACCCTCATACAAGACCAGGAACAAACAACTGCCTGTTTCTAGGTAAAACACAAGAAAACAGATGCAGCTAATAGCCACACTGCCAAGTTCCCAAAAATATTAATGTATTGGCCATTTGAGCTGACTCAACCTACAACTGACCTTTGAAGCCACCCTCAACCATAACTTTCATAATTCTACAATTAAATACACCTAGTAACTCAGTCAGACAGTTTTTTCATGTTCATGTTTTTTTACGTTTTTAACTTTTCTCTTATAATGGCTGCCATAACATGGTGGTAGCTAAGTAGCCATTTTCTGATTTAAAAAAAAAAAGAGTTTTGTTATATATTCTGAGTATCTGGGTGTAAGCTGTTGATCACTCCTAAAACACATGCAGTCCCAAAATGACAATGAAGCTGCTGATAAGAAAAGGTGGACAAATAGTCACAGCCAAGTTATTTGAGTCGAAACGTTCGATTCTTTGAGCAGGCAATAATTAACCTAGCTTGCTGGCCTCCAGTTTCCTCGTGGGGTGCTTTCTGTGTTGACTGTGCTACATAGAAGGTAGGTAAGCATGCTAGGCATGTTACATTTGGTTTACAAGTGGCCTTTTATTGCTAACTTCCAATTGCCTTATATGGCACAAACATAAGAGCAGGATGAATCTTGCCAAATACCGAATGCTGCGAAGGACGGAGAGCTCAGATAAATCTGTTGATAACCAAAGTCACATGGTATTGTTGAAAAAGGGTTGCATCAGTCTTGTATAAGTCAGCGCGATTTATGATTTTAATCATGTATTTATTTAAACAACAAATGACAAAGCAATTATTCAGAATATTTTGCTGTTAATGTGTAGAGTTGTAAGGATGAGGCAAGGCAAAATACTGGGTAGCCCATACCTGGGATATGGCTAAACCTCACCTTTTCTACAGTATAATCGGGCACCATATGCATCGTGACTGCGTCCGTAATAGCTTTCCACCCTGGGTCATATGGAGTACAATTTGAAAATGATTCTACTAATGTTGACTGTTTTTTAATGGGTATTTGTATAGTGGCACAGTCTTGTGCATCATCTCTTAGCAACTCACCACAGGGACTACTATGAACTATGGGCACCCAAGGAGAGCGAAGGAAGTGGAAGCTAAAGGAAAAAATAATTGTCATTTTAAAAACTAGTCCCAAGACCACAATTTTAAATTGATTGATAAAATTAAATCGATTTATTTTGCCCAGCCCTAGTTTCTGCCAAGGGAACATCCAACCAGAACCCTAGACCCAGGTTGCCTAAATATTCTAAACATTTGGAATCAGAGGCAGCAATCATCCTCTGGTGTCTTGTCTAAATTCATGAAAGACACAGTGTCCAAATACAGAGGTCCAGTTTTACGGTGTGAACCTCCTGTGAACTTTCAGTCTACAATGGAGAAACTCAAATGGAATCCCACACAAAGACAACTGTTAGTCACTTCATCCATCATTTAAGACGATGACACAGATCGAAGAGTAGATGAATGGTGCTTTTCAACTTTTAACAGGCAGCACAGGTACAGTACTGCTTCCCACTGCCAGTGCCATCTAATCAAAGCAGAAAGGGAAAAGAGCTTGACAAGTGAGCATAAGACAGAGAAGATTATGTTGAGTTCACAGGTCACATTTCTTTCATGTGGAAACCACCCTTCACCCTCTTTTTCCTGCTGTCTGGGAGAAAGCGAAAGCCTAGGTTTAATGCGATAGAACTGAGGTCCTCATTGGTTTTAAAATATGCAAAGCAGTACATGCTAACATTAACCACTGCCTACATTATTTATCCTCCTGAAAAGTGTTTTATCAGCACTAGGCCTGCTTCACTTTACTTTAAGATATTCAAATTAGAGCGGAACTGAAATATCAAGTGTGCAAGAAAGCAGGGCTCTTTAACATTTGATTTGAAATTAAGCTCACAATTCTCATATATTTCGTTAAATGTGCTTTGGTTTATTGCAAATTCTGTGGAGTTGCAACTTTTAAAGGAATTGCCAAAGGCTCAGCTATCCACTATAATCAATACATTTTCCTCTGTGGCTTGAATCCAGTCGAAGGAAACTTTTGGTTTTGACTGAAGGAGACAAAAAAAACCTTTAATAATCATTGTTTTTGCGGACTATTTCATAAATGTTGTTCCACTTTGAGCGATGACTTCTGATCCACTTGAAAAATGTTTGTTAGACTTGAGTCATTTTGAAAAACCTGGTATTGCAGTGCGTGAGAAGAATCACAAGCAGGCATTCTCATAAGTACAATTTCTCATAAGAAACTTGTATTCATTTCTTAGTCTTTGGTGGTTGATTCTTTCCCTGATGTGGACTTTATTTACATGGCAGGAGGTTTTAGCGGGAGAGGGAAAAGCTTTTACTGTGGTTTACATTGGCCATGTATCATTGGGCTTACTAAAAACTAAAGAGCTGTTCCTTGCTTTTTAGCACTCAATCTTTTCCCCCGCTCTTTATTCCCTAACACCCATCACAAATTTGGTCTGGTATGTGACTGCTAATTTATCCTTTCAATGTATGATATCCTGTCATCTCCTCATTTGTCCCTGAGTGTTTCTAATCTGAGATAATCCTAGTCAAATCCTTTGATTGTGTGTTTGGACCCGATCCATCTCTAAAGAAGCAATTTAATGGGCTTCATGGCACTTGGTGTAAAGTCATTTATCTAGTGGATTGGATGTGAATGCTTGTTTTAATAAGTGCTCTTCATGAATAGTAGGAGATGTGCCATTTAATTAGGCAGAGTGTAGACCTATCCCATCCCCACAACTTCTGCAAGTTTTTTTTTTTTTTCTTTTCATTTGAAGCTGAGTGCTTTGTTAGGTATGGGATTTGTCATATTTCTATATAAAGAAATAAACTGTATGAGCTTGTGGTTTTAAGAGGGCCTGTGCAATATTAATGACATAAACACTGATAGTGATGGAAACATTTTCTTGGCATGAAACTTATAAACTTTTGATAACACATGAACAACCAATCATGTTGCATAAGAAAAGACCTTTTAAGCAAACGTATTGCAATAATTTAGGAACACACGGCATCCTATCATAAAGAGACAAACATTGCATTGTTAGTTGAGCTATTTCTTTGCAGACCAGCTTGATGGGTGTGTAAGATTGTTTTGTCAAACGTTAGTATGACACTGTTATGACCCCACAGAGGGTTGGTAAAAAACTCAGGCTTAATTTGAATTAGTGTTCCCAAACCTGCAAAAAGGTCTTTATGCACAATGGCTACATACATAACATGCTGCTATGAAACTGAAGCTAAAGCAACTTGTGCTTGCCAGAAATTTTGCATTTCCATTAGTTGTTGATCTACCAGGAAGACTGCAGTTATGGTACACATCTTTGGGTAGTACAAATTTCCTCAAACCAAAGTATCTGCCATACACTGGTTGTGCCAGTTCTAACCAAGTCTCTATCCAGGCTGCATCCTGCTGGGGATGGCTGATGCCATCAAGGAGTGTCATTGATATGGGGTGGGTGTGCCTGGTCTGGTCTTGGTGGATGGTACATCCATACAAATGCCAGGTCCAAAGGTTTCCCAGCAGAACATTGCACAAGATGGTCAATGTTATTCACTTCTTTCGTCAAGGTTTTAATGTTGTGACTGACCGGCGTAACTTGTCCATCAAAAATGTCATTTTTTCAATATATTGTAGAAACCTAATGTTGTGTTCCCTAGATATCTAGCTCTACATGCTGTCCATGGTCACTGCCAGAAAAGTTGTTAGGGGGGCTGGAGGGACTGAGGGAGTCCAGTAAGCTCATTGACCATGTGCCTTTTTAATGGGAGGCTGGCATGGACTGTCAAGCAACTGATGGCAGTGTTATGGTTGGACCCTATAGTTTCATTGGTACCAAGGACAAGGCACTCGCCATCTGCACCGAGATTCGCATAATGCTGCAAATGTCTGAGCACCAATAGGTAAAAAAGCGCTATATAAAAACAATACCATTTACCATCTTCTCTAATGCTGACTGTTTAGCTTGCTCGCTAAGGTTGTTTGTTACATCAGCCGATGATAGTTGGAATCTTCAAGTGTGGCACTCTGCACATAAGAAGAATCAGTGACATATGTCACTGGTTTGTCTTGAACCAACTGATGTAAGTGTAGTTCACAAAACAACTCAAATGACTTAAACTCCATGACATGTGGGCCTGTGGGTTGATGGGTTTGGATTTCGCTATACAGTCATCTGCCTGAGGCACAGTACACCTATGAAGTCAAACCACAGCTTTCCTGGTGTATAGATGTACACTTTCTGTCAAACAACTATGCTTGATTAGTATTAGAGGAATTTCATTCACTTCAGCATACAAATAAACATTGTTATGTAAAACAGTGGTTTTGGGAAAGGTTAACCCTTGTAGGGCCAGCTTTTTAATCATTTAGTATTATTCTATAGTATCAGTTTGTAGTTCATTTACTAACTAGAGATTAGTGTAGGGCCCTATCCATCTTTACTGGATACTGCCCTATGCTGTCCACCTCAGCCTGGTAGAGAGCATTACTCATAGAAACCATTACCGCATGTCACTTGCTTAGCCACCTAACTTCCCAAATCTATTGTCTTTACTTTCTCATTAGCGAATATGAGTGTACAAAACATTCTGCCTCATTTGATGCTGCGTTACTTTCACAGCTACAGCTCACATTAGCTGTCACTAATTAACCTTAATTCCACCAGTAACTTGATGACAAGGGCAAAAATAACAAAAATAACATTTCCCCTCTCGCTAAGTTTGTGCCTCTCTGTCTCTTCAAGACTCACATTATTTCTAGCTAATTAATATCCCAGAAGAAATTTAAGATTATGAAATTAAATACAAAGTATTAAACCAGTGCCTACATTTTTTTTGATCAGGTAGCCTTTTGAAAAATAAAATAAAAATAAAATTGAGTCAAAGTCAAACCATGGTCTTCTTAATATATGAATATATGTTAATTTTCCCACAAACCAGTCTACTCGAATAATACTAGAGGCATTTAATGTAGTCTAGCATACTAATGGCCCCCATTATGTGACACAGTAAACAGGCTGTAGACGTAATATTCGCCTCAGATGTCCTGCTGTAGTCTTTGTTGCGTCCGATGTTTGTGCTAGCCGCTGTCATATGCTGGACTCGATATTTGGATGGATTTGGGAAATTGCCATGTATTCAGAAGGGATACTCTTTGCTCTTGGAAACTTCACTCTCCAAAAGCTTGAGGTCGTGCTCACAATCAAAGTCTTCCGCAGACCTGGCAGCTAGAAGACAGTGGGCTTTTATGGCGCGATAATAGTTCAGCGATAATATTCCCTATTTTCAGTTCTTCAACAGTGAATCATGCAAAGCTACTCTAGTGGAGCATCAGAATAAAAAAATATAAAGCTGGAAATTAAATTCTCAAAAGTTCCCCCTTGAAGAGAATCACTTGGTGCCATGATGGTTGGTCCTAGCTCTATGACAGAAAACAGTTGTAGGAGATCTGTAGACTTAAGCTGAGCTTATAAAGGGACAAATGAATGCCACTGCTGTTTCTGGGGAACTTTCCATTGAGGTTTGCAATCGGACAAAATGCAGAAAGATGTGTGGGGAAATTCCAGAATCTGTTAGTCATTTCCTAGAAGTGAGTGTGCATGGTGGTTTGTTGCAACAACGCGTTGTTTTTAAGAAAAGCAGTCTTTTCCATCATGTGCTCCTTCATTATGAAACATTACCACGACGCAAACAAAAAAAGCAGTGCATATGGCTGGCATGAAAATAATCCACCTTTTCTGGTGTGTTCATCACCAGTTTATCATCCACAACATCTGTTTTTAGACAGCCCTGACCTCACAAATTTCACTAGAGAGCTTTGTTCTTTCTTTTTTTTCCTCATGTGACTTCCTGTTCTGACGCGCCCCTGTGCGCGGCTGCGATTGGCTGCTCACTTTCACAACTTCCGCTGAAACGAAAACAGAGCTAACAGCTGACAGTGAGTGCAGTTGCAGAAAGTGCAAAAATCCACTTGAGGATTTCTCTTTTGACAGTTTAATTTGTCTCTAAACATTCGCGTATCTGCAGCGAGAGAAAACAATGGAATGTTAACAGGAAGTGGAAGAAACTGCTGGTGTCTGGAAATACTCAGAAGAGGGTGGAGAAGTTCTCCCTTAACAAACAGTGAGACATGGACATTGAGTACCAGCCGCTCTCTGAAGAGTCGTGCCAGCGTTTGTTTATAGGTATGTCCTTACGTGTGTTTGCCGTTTCATTAGGAACATACACATGCTACAACTTGCTGAGATGTTACAAATGGTAGATTTGCTTTCTGTTTCATAACACAGAGGCAAAATAATCTGTTATTATCTATTATGTATTATTATAATATATTATTCTACTCTAATCCAGCAATATCTGTAAATAAGTTATCTTAGTGGCTATTTATTAAATACTGTAGCAATAAAAGTTTTTTTAAAAATCCCTAAATGAGTTACAAGTATAATAATCTTAACATTGGTGAAATATTTTGTTAATCAGAACTGCAAATAACCAGCATTTCCATAACTGATTAATCTTTTGATTGTTGTACACTCTGTGTGTATGTGATGTTATTAGGACTTGGTATGTACAGTAAGCTGCAGATGTAGGTTAACAGTAGAATTAAAAAGATATTTTTTCTTCTTGAGACTTTTTTTAATTTGAGTCAAAACAGTGTAGCGAGACCAAAGTGGACACTGGCTTTAGCTTTTATTTAATCAAATAGTTTAACTACCATATGGATATATACACTTATACTGTATATGGCTAACCAAATCATGTCCAAAATTGTGTTACCAATACTGTGAAGCTAGTGTTAACTTCTGGAGTATAATCTAAAATGCTATTTGCATAGAGATAGATAGAGATGAAATAAAAACGTGTCTCATTTCTCAGTGTCTTATCTTGATATCAAATTGCAATGCCTAAAGTAGCAAAAGGTCCGTTTCACCACACTGTTGGCAAGCCTTCCTTTATGTTTCCTTATGGACCAGAATCAACCAATTAAACCAAATGCCAAAATGATTAAATAACTGAAATCTAATGTTTACCAAAATGCTTCTTGCATTGTAAGTAATCAATTCCCTGCGATGTAAGAAAAGTCCCACTGAAGGGATTTTTGTCAAGTCCTTCAGTTTGCCAAAAACAATGTGTCGTTTAGCAATTAAACTGCAGCACAATGCCATAGGGAGATATCAAGCACCTGACTCATTCACTTTTATGATACATGGGTGAGAGAAGCGAATAAATCAGAGCTTCCCCACATTTTTGGGAAGTCTGAGCAATATGTAAACCATGACATTGCTCTGCTGGCAGCCCTGAAGATAGCCAGTGGAGTTGGTGGTGTTAGCTGGTCACCCAAAATCACACCCAGTCAAGAGGAGCACACCATAACATGAACATGCATCTGATATTAATATTATTATTACTATCCATCTATTTACATGAATGCAGCCTGTTGCAATGAATAAATGTGCATATTATGTATGCAGGAGTTCACGTCAAACTTTGATTTCATAGTTCTGCAGAATCTCTGCAAAATAAATGTGGGCTTAGAGATTATAATGAATGACTGTAGGTGTGTAATCTAAAGATAGTATTTCTGTCACAGATTTTTGAAAATGGGACAAATATACATGCATAATATATACGGTATATAAATATATATTTACGTTCCATAATCTCATTATAGAGCAAATAAAAGAACACTATAGAAAGGCTGAATGCCCATTTACAGTAGTGAGTAAAATCCCAGCTTCCATCTAGAGGTGCTGCAGGCCTGCGCTTGGAAGTTGTGTCGCACGTGGCGCTGGCTTACAAGCCCCCCAACCCCCAACCAGCCCCCCCTCATTGTAGCCAGATGGCTGTCACACAGGCCAGACCATGCTGATTTCCCATCATTCTTTTGTTAACGAGGTCGTTAGCAATGCAACGGACAATTAAATTATCTCAATCTGGCATTTTCCTCATTTGTTTACTGTCGAGGTACACTGTACAGTGTTTCAGACTCCAACTACACTGCTCAGTTTGCTTCTCTCCTTATGTCATTTTCCTACTTTCCGTGTGATACTGAGCAGCGGTGAATAAAAACACAGACAGTCAAGTTACAGTCAAGTAGTATAAGCAGAGTTCTTGACAGAGTTGGTGCTGGTACATTTTCCTCTGTGATAACATCGTCATCTTGCATGGAAACAAAGCCGCTCAGGGCTGCTGCTGTTGCCGCCGCCGCCGCCGCCGCTGCTGCTGCTGCTGCACAGAGGAAGTTTTTTTAGCTGTTAAATCGTGCAGTGAGGGCGACTTCAGCCAGTTAGTCGAGCACCCACCTTCATGTGAAACGCTGCCGAACACTGACACCGCTGACAGTTAATTATGGGAGTCACAGATCATGCAGACGTGTCAGCTCGGCAACGATTGACACGCCGCATGTTTACATCTCTGTTGTAATGTTGTTTTCTAGTTATTTTCTCAGCAGCGGTGCTGTTATTTAGCTCCAGAAGTGCCTCGGGGCTTGCCATAATGATCGTAAAAGCAGCACGGATTCAGGGGAGTGAAATGTTAAAAACGACTTGTGGGTATAATTGGTGAACCTGCCATCACAGTAACTTTGGAAATCTTTTCGGTCAGGCTGTTGAAACGCGCCAACCGACTGTTAACCAGACTGTCATACTCCATAGGTATGTGTCTACAAGGCTCCATTATTTTCTGCAAACTCTTCAGCACATACAAAGTTATTTTGACAATGAGTGAAAACCTGATATACTGTTAGACGGACGGATAAAAGGAGGCAAACATATGAATTTTGACACGCAGTGGTATTGGGAAAGTGTCTCACTCCAAGTAGTAGGTCAGGTGGTGTTTGCCAGTACCGCGGAGGTAAAACTAGTGGCAGGCAGACACCACAAATTAAGCTCAAAATGGCAGGTTTAGGACGAAACGAGGCTCATAGAGTTTCTCTCTTTCACAGTTTGCATCAGAGGTATTAATGCAAGTGGAGACACAAGTATATGCCTGGTCAGTAAGAAAATCTGCTTACACAGATTGTGTTGGGTTACATTAAAAACCCACCCTTTGATTAAAAGGTTTTTCTTCTGATGATAGATTTTCACCTGAAGCGATGTGGCTCAGCGAGAGGCCCAGAGAGACAGGAGCTTCTGAGGCAGCAGTTCATCCCCCAATTCAGGCGAGCGCTCAGATGACAGCTAGCCCTCGCTGCTGTCTCCCAGTGTTTTTATGGGATGAAACCAGCAGATCTGGCTCCTAGCTACTGTATAATATTTAGCTTCAAAGCTTCTGGTTGGGAATTATCACTGACAAAGATAATGGCGTAGTCCGCCGTTAAATCAGGAGGTGCTGGTTGCAGCACATCGGAGCGTAATGCATCTTGCGGCGAACCCCAATATGGGGCCTGGAACCGCATGTCTGCGAGCTCACGCATGATGTATTCCAGCCTGAGATGGATCACTTCACCGGACATTAGACATTGTTTTAGCTGAGCTCAAAGCAGCTCTTGAAAGTCGTGAAGGCAGCGAATAATGTGTTGTCATTATCAATTAGCAGCTCCTGATTCCTTTTTTGCACCCTGTTGCTAAACACACCCTTGTACCAGACCACGTGTTTAGTTGAATAGCCGCTCAAGAAAATTGTAATGGTGTATGGGAATTCGGTGCGTTCATATTGTTTGTATGCATACATTTTGTTAGTCATGTGATAGTTTGCCTGCCTGTCCTGCATGCTTGGGTGTGCTTTGGCTTTTGTCAAATTTTATAATGTTTGATGACCTTAATACTTTCTTTGCACAGTATTACCAGTCTGTAGCCTGATAAGCTGCAGACAAACTGTGTTAGTTGCACAAACGCCATCTAACTACTTCTTCTGTAGGCACTGGCATTAAGCCAGTGTTAGCATGGCGACAGACACACACACAGACCTTGTACAGACTTTTCTAACTAATTTGCACATTGCATCAAATTAGACATTTTGGCCACAATCAAATATTTCACCCATAACTGCATTCTTAAACATACTGCAATGAAAACACCGAACCAGCTCGGGAATGTCTCCATTAAAGCTGCACTCATCGATTATTTTTACATTACGAGTGGGTCGTGTGACTGTGTGTCACGTAAAAGGTATCACATGTTTCACAAGAATCATAATGCAGTAATGCAGCTGAAAGTTCAAAAAAGGTATTTTGAGCTCATTTTTTCTATTGCTTTTCTTCTAGCTGGTGAATTTTGTTGGCCATTAGGTTGCTAAAGACAAAACCTATTTCTCTCCAGAGTGAAGTTAAAGTATCCTTGGACTTTAGTGAGGTGGCCGCCTCAGTGATAACTTTGTCAGTTCTGTAAACAGATGCATATTTGCCATCTCAAAGTACAATATCAAATTTTGCGGTAAGAGGAAAACAGTACATGTCTGCAGGCCATGTCTCCAGTGGTGGACGTACTCAGTCTTGTACCTAGGATATCTCAACTTTATAATCTGCTCTAACTGTCAAAATGTCAAACCTGGTGAAACCAAACACTCCAGAACAGATTGGCCTCTAAATGATCGCTGGGTGGATATAGTGGGAGAACACAACTTTTTATTGACTTAGATTTGATGTTAGCTTATCAAGAATAATCCAACATTCCACACTGGGTGGTGTGGGTCAATCAAAACTTCAGCCACTTCATAAACACACTGCGAAGAAAATGTGTAGTTGGTTTCCTGTGGTTTCTGGGCATTAACAATGTCACACTTCTTCTGACTGATACTTCTGAAATCTGTGGCAGCCAATATGTAAAAGCTTTAAAACTCTTCTTTATTTATTTATTTATTTATTTTTTAAAAAAAGTTTAGAAGCACTGCTGTTTTTCCATCACGCCCGAAAGTTTGAAGTTTGGCTATGAACCAAATAATGTCAGTAAAAGTCGAAATAAACCAAATCATGAGCAAGATGATCATTTTCTATTGTGGACTGCACAGTTTTTATATTCTTGTCAGTAATGTCAACTTGCTACACGTACTTTTAAAGAATCACTTTGATACAAAGTGAATTGGGCTCAGTAGGTAGAGTGGGTTGACCATTAGCGGTGTGATGATCCCCGCTACATGGACCATATGCTGTAGTACTTGGCACCGGTGTGTGTATGTGTGTCTGCCTGTGGGAACGTATATGTAAGTGTCTCATTGTGACTGTGAAGTGCTTTGAGTACCAATAGGTAGCTGTATAGCGCTCTATAAATAAAAGCCCCTTCATCACATTCCCATGGGGAATGCTCAAGTTGTAAGGAGTTGTACAGTGTGCGCTGAGCGCTTTAATCAGACATAAGTAGCAGTTTACATTGTTCACACGAATGTCAAAATGAATCACAGATTCATGCAGTGTGAAACCATTCATAACCTCAATCTTCTTCTTCTTCTTCTTCTTCAGAGACATCAGAATGCTTTATATGCAGGGATGGTGAACTTCGAGCCGGTGACCCACTGAGGAATTTCTGCGACTGCAAGAATTTACTTGCCCATCACGTGTGTCTATCCACATGGATCCAGACGGTAAGAAAGGCTTCCCATGCAGGAACCTTGATATTTTGAATTTCCTCATCAGTCATTTGTCAAAATGCAAAGTGAAAAACGTCTGCGTTGGATTTCTAACCAAGAATAAATGTGTTTCCCATGTTGGCGTTCCTTATTGAGACAAAACATTGCCGCCTAATGAGGTACCTTTCAAATAGCAATACCAATTAGTTTTAATGAGGGTTGCTAACAATGATAACACGTCGTCATTATACAGTTGGAACACAGAGTGTGAAACTGTGAGAAGTGCCTCATAATGGACTGGCAGAAATCCAAGAAGCTATCGCGCACCTGACGCTGGTCACCTACTGCAGAACAGCTCATTAACATCTGCAGTCAGACTCCTTGAATCAGACGTTGGCCTAATACAGTGGTCAGTGATGTGGTTTATTTGCACTGCACCTCCCAAAAGATTACTTTACACTCTTCTCAGCTGATAAAATGTACATTTCCGTAGGTGGCATACATTTCTGTTTCTGTTCAGTCACGGCGCTGATTGCTGCTCATGCTAATTACTCTTCCAACATTAATTCCCAGCAAACTGCTGCTGCTGCTGCTGCTGCCAAAATTGAATTGCCAGAATGTATAATCACCTCTGTGCAGCAAGTATTTCACCAGAAATAAAAGGTTTAATCTAAAAAAGTAAGAGATGTGTCGACGTGTAAATGTAAATTTAACAGTCGACTTTAACACCTCTGCTGCAGTCTTTCACGTAAGTAATAAATCTCGTCTGTATGCAAGTTTAGGTTGCGTGACGTAAAAGTGTACTTTAGTTGCTTGTTGCTTTACTTGGACAGATGTAATGATGCACTGTTCATTTTGACTTAACATAATCGCCGTTCAAGTTGGTAGAACAAATGTCTCTACAAATAGTGGCTGTTAACTGTGAGCGGCACAGTGTACAGTAAGTATCTTTAAAGTTAAATCGTTGATACACATTTAGGTCCAATGGCTGCGTGTCATGTGAAGTGGGTTGCTTGCAGACTTTTAGCCTCCTTTAGCTGGCAGTTGTGGTTTTATACCACAGCCTTACTACTTTGGTCAACCCTCTTATTGACACTCTCCCAGAAGCCGTAGAGAGGTGTGTTCAGCTAAAGAGCAACCAACTGACCAACTGCATTCTATCAACACCAAACTGCACACCCATAGTGTTAGCAACTAGCTGCTTGGCGTAGCAGATAAATACTTAAATGGCTGCCTTGACCTTTTGATAAATATAATATGCAGTGTGTAATTTCTAGCTTGTTATGTCGCTCTGTTCCCATGTGAAAAATATTGCAAAACCGCAACTCTAAGTATGTCGCCCATTCCTAATGTTGAAAGACAGATTTACAGTGAGTGTACTATATGGTAAAAATTAGAAACTTAAGCATTTAGCGTTTCAATTTAAAGGGAAAATCCTACCAACATCTCATTCACATCGACTTAAAATCAACTTTCCCTCAGCTGACACTGTAAAATATCACAGTAACTTATTATGGTTAAATAAGTGTGTCTGTGTGTGTCTGTCCCAAGGCTGTGTAATTGTTTAATTTGTTGATCGTCACGTTCTTAACTCAGAAACAGCATTTACTTATTTGCATGTAATTCTCAGCATGCACCGCAACACGATTTCAATTCTGATTGTCTGAAAGGTCTGAAAGTCACACAGTGGCGGCCACTACATGCTTTCACGCACATACATACTAGCAATACAACATGAATATCCAACAATGAAGAAGCTACTCGGATGAGTGGTGAAACGTCTTCTCAAAAAAACTCTACAAGTCCAGTTGCCTTTTTTGAACCTTGTTGGATATACCATGACCTGGATGACTGAGAACCTTCACAGACAATACAACACGAACTATCAAGAGGGGTAACAAAGTCTCATTAAGTCTCATTGAGAAACCAATAACTCCTACGGAGTACAACATCCAGATATACATTACTTAAACTAAATAAACCCAAAGAACAGGCCTGAATGGATAGAAAATTGTACAGTAAGGATAAGCCTTAAAGTTCGAAATTCTATTCACCATCTTAACTAAAAATTTCACTTTTTACCAAATATGTCCTGTTTTTAGTGATACTAAGCGGAACTCAAAAGCCTGTGTTGCAAAATGGTGCCATGGAGTTTCAAAGTTGCGTGATTGGCAATGTAGGCTCCAGTATTTGGGGAGCTTGAGTGACTAGTCTGCAGGACAAATACTGACAATCTGAGTACTGCTTTGTCTACAGAGCAGAAAAAAAACCTCTAATTTCATTTGCGTCACTTATTTGGACAGTACGCGATCTGTGCGTCTGGTTGCTGCCTGCTCCCATTTGAGGCATGAACAAACTCCAGCTCTAGATGATAACATCTAGATCTAATTCAGTATCAGGATACATCTGTAGTTGCTGCACTGTGCGCTTGAAATTGTGTATTAATCAAAGAGAAAATGCTGTTGTGCCCTCCACTCCTGCAAGCTCTGGGCCTCTTTGGATACTCCACAAGTGGTAGACAACATGCTACAGCAGACCTTTCATCTGCACCACCCAGCTGTCAGAGTGAAGAGCCACTTCCATTAAGTGTGTGTCTTCCCACTATACAATTATATACAGAGACACACACACACACACACACCCAGACAGACACACACACATGCACTCATGAAGCAGGCACGCATACACTCACGCACAGAGCCCTGCTCTCAGCTGAGAGTGTGTTCTAATGCTACCAGACTGCTTTAGTTTTTTGTGTATGACAGAAGCAGACAGACAGAGAGAGAGAAAGAGAGAGCTTGCGACCTTTTAGAGTGCTCAGGGTGGGGAGCCCCTTTCCCTTTTACGGAACAGAAATCAGCAATTGACCTGTCACTTTTGCTCTGATAGCCATCTCTGAAAAGCAGGTCATGCACATATGTCTAAAGTGCCTCTTAACCGCATTTTATGAAGCCAGAAAATGTAATCCAATAATGATTTGAATTGCGAGAGAGAGAGAGGGACAGATAGAGAGAGAGCGAGAGAGAGAGAGGGAGAGATAGAGAGAGAGAGCGAGCCGGCCAGCTGGGAGTGATAGCATGCACCGTTACCGCTCCTAAAAGCAGCTTGAGCAAAAAAAAAGAAAAAAAACAAAAAACAAAAAATAGTCCTCGTCCTTATTTAATTTCAGCTACAGCAGTATCACACAGATGTTGTCGGGCGTGCTGAATTCAAACACAGCAAAACAGCGCTGGCATTAATTTCAACTGTTGATACAGACTTCAGCATGTTTGCAGCGGAGGGCTATCTGAATGATTATTGTCTGCACTGAGCTAAACCATACGCTATCTTTTTTTAGACTGCCTCACTTGCCCCCCCCTCTCCCTCCACCCACCCCCCTCTCCTCATTCAGGTTCCCAAAGACAAATAGCAGGGCACAAAACTAATTAGTAACCAGGAACTAGTTAGGAGATGCCCTTTGAAAAACATGTCCTGAGGCAGGATTTAAATATAGGGATAGAGTCAGTGACTGAGTGTGCCTGGGAGATCCCGGCCTCCAGGCGCGGCAGCACTTTGACCCCTGACCCTCATTACAGGGAGTGCATTCCTAGAGGGGTGAAACCCCTCGCAGCACAAAGTACAAGGGCACGGGAGGACTGTACGGCTCGCACCACGCCAGCCGAGCGTGGGCTGGTGTGCGTCGCTGCCCAGCCCACCGACGGGCTTGAGAAAATACAGGCCGCAAGTGTGTACCATTACTTTCCCGAAGGCTTTGTGATCCTGACAGATAGATACATTTTTCATTTTTATACATCTGCTTTCACTCTATTGAGGTTAATAAGAATGGTATTCTCCAAAAAAGCTCCTCCGAATCGGTAATCCCAACCATCTGAGCGAAACCACATAATATTTAGAGGAGAAAAAAATAAAATAAAAGCAGCGACGCAGAGCAGCTAAGTATAGCACAGATTCAAGTGTGAAGAGATGAAAAACATAATGAGCTAGGCAGAAGACGTGTTGAAACGTTGACATATATTAGATATGTTTCTCATATGTGATAAATGTGTTTGTGTGCACGCCTATGTCTCCTTTTAATTACTAGCAGTGTGAATAGTGAGTTAAGCCTCCCTGCCTCTTCACTCTCTCTCTCTCTCTCTCTCTCTCTCTCTCTCTCTCTCTCTCTCCCTCTCTCTCCCTCTCTCTCTCTCTCATGGGTTGATAATTCTCATCATTGCAAACAGACCTGGTTTACACTCATTAGCCCAACACTCACAGCAATCAGGCCACAGTGCCAGGGGCAATGGTCCTCTTTATAAAATCACATTGCCTAATAGCAGTGTTCTATAATTATATGCCATTAACATCTATCAAAATGCGCTCCTACATGGCATGCATATTAGCAACGGATTTGGCAGTTTGTGTTTGTACAAATGCTTTTCTTGTTATTAGCGTCTTCGGTAAGCTAGCACCAGCTCGAAGGTTGTTGCCAACATGTTATTTTTGTTCCATGCGCACCTCTCTCCCCAGTGAAGCGGTGCATATGGTGTATTCATTAGAAAACACTAAGAAGTTGTGTGCTGTACGTCTAACTATTACTTACCGTGCCTACCGTGGCCCTGGGGTGCAAAAAGCAGCAGAATAACATAATAGAAAATAACAACAATTTTGTGAAATGTTGTTTTCTCCCTGGCTGTTGCATTTAGTGAAGTGTGTTTTGTGAAATTATGCCTTTTTTTTTTGTTTTGTTTTGTTTCGTGACATATCTTCTTTTTTGTTACTTGGTAATTATGTATTGTCGCTTGAATCGTTGTGTTTTTGTTGTTTTTCCTGATTTGCCACGCTTTTGCAGTAGCATTGTGCTCTATTTTGCTTATTTGTTTTTTGCAACGTTGCTGCGTTTGTGTTTCGTGCTTCTTGAAATGGTTGTTGTTTTTTTTTGTGTTGCCTTTTTCTAAACATGTTTTGCTCCTCAAGGCCATTCACTATAATATACAAGCTTTTAGCAATGATATTAAATTAGCATTTTTGTGCATAATGCACCTTTGGGTTGGAAACACTGCAACATTTCTCAAACAAACGTAATTAGTTTATTGATCAAAACACCAGCAAATGATTTGTCACTCATGCATGTCATTTGACAGTAAGCCCGGCGTTAAAGCTGCTGTTGTGAGGACTCACTGTCACCGAGTTTCTTCTAAATATTGTTTCCTTCCAGGGATGTGGGAGTGAAGACAGACTGCGGTGCATCATCTGCAGGGCCAAGGTAAGTGTATTGATGTGTGTGTGTTTTTGAGAAGGGGGGTTGTGCACAAATTCAATAGCATATTTGATGATGTCTCACTCTTAATCTTTACTGTGTGAAATGTAGGTAGTGAGCATTTATACAAACACCATTTAAGCCATTAAACAGTGTCTGCATCTCACAAAACAGATTTAAACAGAGCAGATCCATAATACTAATGAGCAATCAGGTCTTTGTTTTGCTCTGTGATTTAGCTGATTTACCAGCAGTTGTGTTGCTTATGAGCTCTAAGCTGTCTTTTATTCCTTATTATTGCCGCAGAACACTCGCAGCAGAAAAGGAGGGTGAAACATTACAATATTTGGCAAAGGATACAAGCCATGTAATGACAAAATCTGTATTCATTTCATGAGCAGAAATTAATCATGCTTTCCTGTGTTACATTCCTAATGCAAATTTTCCATCAACACATTGTGTCTTGTGTTTGTGAGTTTATTCGTATGAAATGGTGGAGCTGATGTGTCATCACAGATGGGGTTGCATGCTGGATAAGGTGGCCGCATTACTAACCATCTCAGATTAGGAAGGATGCTGTTGATGTGTTGTATGTATTCATGCTTGCGCCGTGGGTCAAAGAATCAAAAGCTGGCCGCTGAGCGTTTTATTCATTGTTTTTCTCTGCGGCGGCAGGTTGGCTGTCTGTCCTAGTGTGCATGTATGAGGGGAAGGAAATGTCACAGTAGCTTCCACGACGACCTTTCGGGAGTTTAAGATATTTTAAACATGAAATCGTGCGCACGAAACACACAGAGTCACACTGATGAAAGCTGAATGAAACATGTAGTGTGTGGAAGTCCAGTCTCCAGTGACTGTTGTTATTCATCCACTAATGTGTTTGTTTCCACTCCGGGTTAAAGGACAACTGTTGGTAAGTGTGGTATTGTTTTCAGTGACAGAAGACACCACAGTCTGCCGACAGGTGATGAGTATATTCTGAAGGCCCAAGTTGACCTAGAATTTGAATTGTCCCTTTCTGTTGAACGTAATATAAGTCAAAGGAAATTCAGTACTGTGGCGACCTTGCTTCCATTCTTCGGAAGGTGGTAAAAATGATTTTTGAAGATGTTATTTGGCAAAGGCATTTAGGTTTCCAGTCTCTGGGCCTTCCCCATGGCAGCAGTTTGCTGACAGACTGTGTAACTGTGGAGAAGTGAAGCCACAACACCACAAAAATCCCCAAAACAGGCTGGTGACATCGTTTGCAACCACTGATGACAGGTAACTGTCAGCTGTCACAAAAGGCAGTCGATGGTTATTCTGAATTCAATGACATACGAGAATTAAAAAGAAACGCACACGCAAAAAAAAATAAAAAATAAAAAAAACACAAAGAAAAACCTTTTAGGTAGGCATAATGTGCATTTCTACTGTTTTAATTGCATAAATTCACTCTTTTGTCCTTGATTACTCATTTAAAGTATTATTCTCATATTCCAGTCATGGTGGTGGATGCATTGTGCGCCGTCGTCCTTTAACCCAGCTGGAACTGTCTCACAATAGCAGCATAGTGTTGAAATTAAGTACAGTACTGTAATTTGAATCGGTTACCGGAAGTGTTGACAGCATACTGCAGGTACTTACACTGATCAGGCATTACATTATAACATTATGACCACTGACAGGAGTATATAAGTAAATTGACATTGACCATCTTGTGACAGCACAGTGTTCTTCTGGTAAACTTTTGGACCTGGCATTCATGTGGATGTCACTTAGACATGTAGCACCCACCTAGACCAGACCAGGCACCCCCACCCCATAGCAATGACACTCCTTGATGGCAGCAGCCAAATGTAGGCCCGTTACCTCGTGCAGCTGGGGTAAATAACAGCATTTTACGCATGTGGTACTTTGGAGTTTGGTTACTAAATGAAAACTCAAGATGAAGTTGTATTCACTTTGTGTCAGTTAAGATGTGTCAGCCTGGCATAGGCTAATGTACGGACTGAGTAGGTACTGAATAACAACTAAGCTAGAGCAAGAAGCTTCGTGCACTGACCGCAGGTTCCCAGAGGTTTCGCTGTTTAAGCTCAAGGCCAAGATACTTGCTGTTCATTGTTAATCACAGCACAGCTACAGTAGCTTGGACCGTCAAATGCTCAATCTGTATGTTTTCATTTTCATTTTTTTTTTTTATCTGTGGACATGTGTTGAAATAAATAAGAAAAAGTAAATGTACAAACATAATTAGTTCTAATTGTAGGAATGTGATGTGCAAAAATAGATATTCAAATAGTTCAAACATATTTTGTTACAGAAGTACTATTCGCAATTGTTTTGCCAGTTTTGACAGTGCTGTTGTGTAGCTAGCTAGATTGATTTTTAAATAGATGATAAATCACACATTTTAGCCTTTCTACGCTTGAGTACTCTGTACAAAGACCAGGCTGTATCTAAAACACTCAACTGCTGCCATTTTTCAAAGGTTGCCAAGCAACTGAAATGGATGCAGCCATTGTTGTGCTTCATTTCTGTTGCGTCATATTCGATAGAGTTGCAGTTGATTTTTTATTTTTTTTCAAACAGATTCAATATTTATTGTCATAAGGCTGTCATTCACTCTGTTATTTACAGTGTTGATCAGGTGGAAGAAAAAACTGTGAGTTTTTGCTGGAGTTTTTCATAAATCGCTTGGGCGTGGGCCTAGTGATGAGGACCCCTTATTGTATTTTCAAATTCTCTTCTCCATAGAAGGTTGTTCGTGTTGGCTTTGCAGCTGTTAGTGACAAAATTTGGGGATGCTTTTAAGGTGGAAATTTCAAAAATGAGTCTATGGTTCAGTGTGTTAAAGAAAGTCATGTTCTTCTATGCACTTCCTCAACAGAGGTCCACAGTTGCTCCTGCAACTACTTTATTTAGAGAGATTATTTGGTATTAAATAACATAATAATGATAGCAATCAAATACAAGCTTAAAAACCATACAACTTAAAATCTAAAAATTCCTACAAGAAGTACAGAAACCACATTTAGAAAGAATATATTTTTTTAGGCTCGCTATAATGGTTTTTTAGTGCTGATGTCCCTAACATGGAGGGTGTTTCACTTCTGTCATGTCCTCTGTTACTTTTCTAATGTCCTCTGTTACTTTTCTATATCTTTAATGACATTTTGTCATCGACGGCTCCTGTAGTTTTCCAGCAGTTTACCAGTTAGACCAGGCTGTATCTAAAAAACTTGCCAAGGTAAGGAGATAAACTGCTTAGTTGTCTGTTAACTCTCATATTTTACTTATCGACGGTGCTATTACTGCAGAAAAAAAAAAAAAAAAACTTCAAACATACATATATGTTCTGATTTCATACAAAAAGCATTAAGCACGAATCATTCTACACTAATAGGCTCTAGATCCAAATGAACACATAGTGTTTGCGTGCTAATCTTTATTGATTTGCTGTATAAACTGACGTGCCCATACTGTATTAAGAGAAGTTATGAATACAGTACCATGAGCTGTCACGCTAACCTGCAGACTCTCACCTGTCTGTAATGTGACCCAGTGTTGTTTAAATGGAGGCCGTACTCATTGTTACCCTGACAGCATTTGGCTGCAGGCAAACACATTTTTCAGGCGTTACAACCACCTCTCCCCTCCTTTTAGCTACGAGGGAACATTTTTTGCACTTTTGCAGCCTCTCCGACTGACTGTTGCACTTGTCTTCATCCATTGTACCGATGGCACCGTCATCAATTATTAATGCCGAGCAGTAAGTGTCTGAGAGACGTCCCAGTGAGAGACCGAGCGGCCAGGAACAGGGGTTAGTGGCAGGACTGGTGAAGGCAGCGAGTGGCAGCTGCACCATTAGAGAATGATTGTTGGGAAGCTTCTGTATATTGATATGAACTCTACCACAGTAAGTTAATGCATCAGTATAATAACATTTTAATGTCTGCAGTGGCACGACCATTTAATATTTGTCCACAGAGAGATGTATATGTGGATCAGCAATGACTCTAATGATCACAGTGATAATCATTTGGTCCTATCACTCTATAATGCATTACTGCAATCACCCTTGGTTAACATTAAGAGGCTTTAGCCATTAAGACTCGGAGCAAGCAGTGCTCATCACAGTCTCGGATTCAGTGTGCCAGCCATTTCTCTTTCTATATCGTCGAAGCTGCTTTTTCTTGTATGCTGTTTTTCCTTTTTGCATCAGGGCCTCAAATGTGGGCCATTTGAATGAGTTATGCTAATTTGTTGGGGCAATGAATGCATTAATTTCATTAGCACATGGCCTCAAAGCAATAATTACCAGAGTAGGTGTGTCAGAAGCAATCATGTTAGAATTTGCCAGTTAATTATTAAGATTTTGTTCTGAGGGACCTGGATCTGACATGAGTCGCCGAGGGAAAAAAAAAAAAAATAGAGAGGAGAAAGTTAATGCATTCCAGTGGCCGAGGCTAGGTGCTTGTTGTTGAACACAGTGGGGGAGGCTGGGGCATTGTGGGCCTACTGGCACGATTTTTGCATGTTGACAGCTCACATTCTGGACTAATTACCACAAATAGCAGAGGGCTAGCTGGTGCTCGGTCAATCCAGGAGGGTGTAATTATAAAGAAAAGGAGATCCGGGGTCGCCTAATGACCCCCGCTCCATCTGACTAGAGTCCGAGGAGAAGGAGAAGACATTGGTGGGAAGTTGTGAAGGAGAAAGACACTCACAGTTCACTTCATTTGGCCTGAACAGGCACTGGGGGGAGGTATTGTTAGTTTAATAATTCACTCTAAAGGTAATAAAAGTTTGTAATTAACTCTTTTGTTATGTTTTATATTTTTAATTCTGGTCAGTGAATTAACTTTTGCTGCTAGTTAAGCAGCAAAATGCAGATAGTTGTAGTTGTCTGTTTTTTTTTCTTTAGCACGCAACCAATACATAGTGGGAAAAGCAAATTGCACATTCTGACAGCAAACATATTGGCAGTGACTTTAATTCATTGCATGGATAGACATCTAAATATCCTCTAAATTATAAGTTGCTTTAACATATATGTAAAAAACTAAAAACAAAGATGCCGAGGCAAACTAGCTTTGTTTCTAGAAAAAAAATGCAGAAAAAATAGGTGCACTTCTTAAAATGATGCACTTCTTTGAAGGGAGCTTTGTGTTTTCAAGATAGCTAAATCCTAAAAGAGAGTGAAAGTGGCGAAATCCGATTCGTCTAGTGCTTTTAGCAGACATTAGCATTATTATCAGCCAACGATGAGGTACACTGTGACCCAGCGAACTATATCACATTTGATAGAGCTATCGTGCTGGTTTATATTGAACAAGGCACAAATACCTACAGATTATTCATCTTTTGTGTATCACATTGTACTTAATTTTTCAGTTGACCCATGTACAAATAAATGCCAAATAATTAAAAATAAATAATTAAATACAAAAATATGGAATTTCTCTGTCTTTAGACATAGATTTATGTATTTCTGTGCCTCTGTAACTGTGATGTCCCATGCTCACTCAAAGCTATTGCTCTCAGTTATTAGAACATTAGCATAGCTAGCTCGTGTCATGTACACTTAGGATAGGAATCGTTTCTGTCTGGTTCTCCCAACGGACCAATTTAGGACCGCCCATCTAATTATCATAGAAATCGAAATACAGAATTCAATAGAAAAAATGAAATCAATGTTTTAATTATTTTTCTCATCCACAATGGACAAAAGTGTCTTCCAATTGAATAACAGTAAATTTAAGGGATTTATTAAAAACTCTTTAAGACAGTGTGGCTGCCATTGCAGATGACATTTATTACACAAAATTTTGGATGACATTTTATGGCTCGTCTATTTCTGTGATGTTTAAATATAAAATGGGAGTTCAGAGACTAGACAGAGCAACACTCTGACCTGAGAGCTTAGTTTATACTCTACATTCATACAACTTCATACAAATCTTCCACACGCACCTTTTGCGAACCTTCCCCGCCCTGTGTCTTTCAAGTGTCTCCTTAAGTATGCTTGCATTTACCCCCACCACCCTCCCATTGGGGGGGGGGGCAAAAAAAAAACGTTAATCATCACTTGATTTTATATGGAAAGCAGATTATCCTTTGATTTTGATGAATGCTGCAGCTGCCAGACACTTCATTTGACTAAAAGCAGGACATTCTGCCGAGGCCTCTCGTATGTCACTAAGCTTCTGTCAGGACAGTGCCGTGACAGGAGATGACACATGAAAGGAATTCCTCCTCATGGCT
The DNA here is from genome assembly GCF_963514085.1 of Chelon labrosus. Classification (NCBI taxonomy): domain Eukaryota; kingdom Metazoa; phylum Chordata; class Actinopteri; order Mugiliformes; family Mugilidae; genus Chelon; species Chelon labrosus. The sequence goes on along the minus strand of NC_140343.1, from coordinate 22,402,181 downwards.
TTCCCAGGACAATGGAACATGGCCTTGAGGTAAGTGTGTGTGTGTGTGTGTGTGCTTGTGCATGCACATGTACACACACATGCTGCTTGGTTGCGAGCCACTTCGGTACAATAATGGGCACACACCAGCAGGAAACAGTTTGCTCGGTATAACGCTTTACAAACACTTCTCTGTCGGTCTTCGATTTTGATTAATATCTTCAAATTTACAGTAAATGTACGACACTGCAGCTAATGTACAATTTCTCTTGTGGATGCAGCATTTAAACCTTGATCCTTCCGACGGCAGCAGGTGAGTGACGCGTGGAAGCTGAGCAAGTTGTAAACATGGCAATCTCTTCCTGTCGTTGCCTCATAATGACGAGAAAAGATTGCCATGTTTACAACTTGCAAGGGTTTCACATCATGAGATAACTCAAGACGGCAGCCGCCAGTCTCCTTCTTCTGCTGCTTCTTCTTGCTCATTACTGGAAATTCCAGCTGTCTTAACCAATAGAACAAAAGAGGAAGACACATTGTTAGCTGCATATCTTCCAAGAACATGAAACTACATAGTGAGCAAATGATTTGCTAAGAACATTGTAACTGGCCTCTAAAGAGTTGGACATGTGGGGGTTAATAAATACTTTATTAAACTTTAGTGTCTTACCTTTAACAACAGAGTGTGACTGACAAGAGGCAACCAGTAATTTTTCCGTTAGAGGTTGCATTTATCAGCTTTGAAAAAAATGAGACTTCACCAGCTCTTACTGTGACCTGGTAGGAATTAGCAGGAAATTAAAAATAATTACTGTAAACCAAGTTCACCTTGTGCTGGTTATAAACTGTTCAAAACTCTTAAATGCCATGTCTCAGAACATTAAACAGTTGGGAGAAGTTAAGTTTGTATTTCACTAGTGTCCAATCGTGATCGTAGCCAAGCTAACTGACAACAAATCATGACACGGAGGAGTGTTCAGATCCTAGATGGACCCTAGCTTCAGCTGTCGCACGGCTCACTCCGTAGGTCTACATAGAAACCAGTAGTTAGACATCTAATAGACGTCTGCAGGCTAATGCCGGATTTACATCCTGTCAATGTCACTGTAATTACCAGTTTACCGGCAATATCAAAATCACGCAGATGTCTCCAGATATGTCGGGAGGAAGACTTCCAAAAGGTTCACAAATGGAGCTCAGCTGCAGCAATAAAAATCAGACTCAATCATTGCACAATGCAGATTAAGAGTTGGAACGCAGCGGAACCGTGAAGCAGTAGGAGAACAATGCTTTTAACGCTACTAAAGGGAGAATGAAAAGGGGAAAACAGCATGGTAAGGGTTAAAGAAGCTTGAATCACCAGTAATGAGTGAGACACAGCAGCACTAGAAGGCCCAATTCCAGTTTCCACTCAAAGGCCTAATCACTAAACTGCCACAGACTTAACTGACGTCACCTGGTAAGTGAGTGGGAGAGGCTGAAGGGCTTGAAGTGTAAAGGCGAACGAGACGGCACTTTGCAACATATTATGTTACCTCGACAACACCAAAACATTTAATGTTTTTTTTGTCAACTTCTTCTTCTTCTTTTTTTTGTAACATTATGGTTGGTCAGCTGCTTCTTCCATGCTTGTTTGATTACCTCTTTTTAAGACAATTTTGGGACTGTCCTAAAATTGTGGATTATTAGAGAGGTGGAAATTAAACAGACTGTAGGCTTCGATTTTAAATTAGATCCTAAATTCTGTACATTGGGTACAGTTCCTGAAGACCAGACAGACAGAAAGGGATTAAAGGCATCTGGTGAAAGTCGTGCTGAGTAAAAAGTGTTTATAGAGTGGAGAAAATTACAGCCAGATAAAAGTGGGAACAATGAACAAAAATCATTCCCCAAGACTTATTTATTCATTTATTTATGTAGTTATTCAATTATATTTATTCTAGTTTAAGTTACATTGTGAATTTCATTGTTTTCATTGTGTACTGTATTAGTTTAAAATGGGTTGTATCATGGACTAATCGGTACAGAAGGCAGTGATGTACATACACTAAGAGTAAATATGTTTGATCATTCCTAACATCAGCTAATAAAAGGAAAGTTAAGAAAAGTCTTCCAGACCAACCAATCATGTGTGTTTGCTTCACCAATTAAATTTTAAACGGATGTCATTCACATTTGCCTGTAGTACATCTCCTTTACCTGATAATAAGATACTTTTTATAAATGCTTTCATCTAATTCACTTTGGATTTTGTTAGGGATGGCAGTCCAACAAACAGATTTAGTCTTGTTTTCCTCGTGAAAAACAAAACCTCAACGACCATTCTGTTCTTGTAGATGAGATCAACACTGGTAGACGACTGAGTGTTGTAGAGGATTTAAAAAATGCCCCGACAGTGGGAGCATCTGGGACGTGTATGCATACGTACGAAAACCAATGACACTGTAAGTACTGTAATCACATGTACATCTCCTGCATACCTGCAACTACGGCATGAGGTTTGGTCGGATGAGGTTGCAAACTAGGTTTAGCTTGCATCATAGCAGGATCGGTGTGTATCCATTATTCCCAGCAAAGACTGGGACTCTGTAATTTCACTCTTTTTATTTAACCTCTATGCCATCCGTCCCCAAACACAATTCATCTGAGTTCCTGTTCGGGAGGGTCCTGAGGCTGATTCAATTAAGCTCTCCTTTAATTGGCTTTCAGGCATCCAAACTGAAACTGATGGAGAATTAATAACAGCTCCAGTTGGTCTCCACAATGTTTGCAGCCTTGGAAACATCCTTTAAAAAAATCCAAGCAGACTCAGTCAGTCCTATTTTCCATGTGTCTGGTTTGGAAGTTTGATAATACAGCTGCAAGGAAAACGTGGTCACAGTTGCTGTGTGGTCCTCTCTTGGTATGCACTTCATCTCTTTGTCAACACCCGAGACGTTTGCTGCAAACTCTGTACCACAAAAACAGAGCAGAGGCCAAAGAAAGCTCTGCTCGGTACAGTATATCTTACTGTTTCATCTTTTGCTAAAAGATGCATGTGGTTTTAAAATGTTTACACCAAAGCCGTCATTTAGGGAGTAAAAGATTGTTCTTTAAAAACTGCGTTGCTTTAAAGCTTTTACAGTATATGTCCTGTTTGTTCTCCGGTGAAGCACATGCTGCACACAGACGACACTAGCCCGAAAAATGACAATATTTCGGTCTGAATAGGAGTGGGTACGGCTCACTGTGCGCCCAAAGAAAATCACAAATCACTGGCAGATGCATTACTATTTAGGTAGCTGACAAAAGAAGAGTTGTGAAATGGCAGGAAATGACAGCTGCCAAAATGAAGGTTTGAAGTTCACATATCATTAACATCCATGGAATCAACTTTTCCTCCGAATATAGTCTCCCCTCTGAATCTGCCTTTGTCTTCAAACAGCGCCAAAGCTATCATTATGCTCAGACATAATGCACCATAATGACAGTAATTTCAGTATCAAATTTTCAAATGTTAGGCCTTAATTCATTGTGGTTAAGTAGCTTAGTTGTAATTCACATTTCCTACCCTTCTTAGCAGAGTGCTCAAGGAATGAGACGTCTAAAGGAGGACAGGGGAGCGCCGCGTTGAAAGCTTCTTCATTTAAATACTGTCTTAAATACATAAGGCCTGTGTAACATTCAGGGTTTGAAGTACTGCCCCCAAAACATTCTCTAGTCTTTTAGTTCTCTTTGTTTTCTTTCACTTCTCATATCTATATATTTTTTTTTTTCCGTAGGTGAAAAAACTGAAGTTGGTGAATTCACTGCTGTGTAAACGGAAAATTAATTTGCAACCATTCTAATAAATTACAGGAAAAACTTAACAAAAGAGTCGGATTCTAGCAGCTAAAAATGCAGCTTCGTTTTCGCTCTTGTGATAATAAAAATCACCGTTAACTGCAGCCCTAATTTTTTTGTGCTCAGACACGACTCCCATTGTTCCCCTCTCGTGGTACTTTCTCCTGCCTTGTCTGTGCGCTCACTTCCGAGGCAAATTGTTCCTGCCGAATGGTGGATAAAGTTGAAGACAATCATGTACTCAAAATTTTTTAAAATGGTCTCTGTAATTTCCTACAACCTCCGGGCACGGTAGCTGGAGTTGCTGTCACGGAAGTAAATAGTGTGTTTTTCAGGAACTGTTTTCAGCCGCCGGACTATTCTGTCAAATAAGTTACAGAACGTATATGTCTTTATCAATGAATGCTTCAATGCAGCTGCATCTACACTACTGGTTTGTTCACTTCCACCAACCTAGCAACCATTCATCCTGTCACTGCATGAGTCTGCACCCTGGTGCTTTCCTCATGAACTCTACCTTAATACATCTTCTCAAACATTTGCACATTTTTACTTTTTGTACATTGAGCAACTGCAGCAAATCATTTTCTATGCGGGGATCGATAAAGCTATTTCTGATTCCGATCTGCAAATTAATATAAATATACTGGTTGTTCCCTCTCTTTTGTTTTGTTCCTACTTGTAGTTGAACCATATGAGGCAATATGGTGGTGGCCTCATTACGGTGATTTGCTGGCATTAACAACTGCTCCTAACACCTCATTATTATTGTAGTTTACACTTGGGCAGAAGGCCTTATATTAGCTGACATTACACGGAGCAGTTACCTTAGCAACTATTCATTCATCTTCTTCTGTAACCGCTTATCCTGTGAAGGGTCGAGGGGGGCGCTGGGGCCTATCCCAGCTGTCATCGGGCGAGAGGCGGGGTACACCCTGGACAGGTCGCAAGTCTATCGCAGGGCTAAACTTAAAGTCATTAAAATAATGAAAGGAGAAAAAAAAAAAAGGAAACTGCGGTTAATGCAACTGTTTCATTTAACAGTGATAACCTTTTACATATGTACTTCAGCACCCTCCTCACAGCAGACTTGGCTAGCGAGGATCAGCGTATTCATTACAAGGGTCCCCACAGCCGCTGCGCTCAGAATCTTTTGGTCCCAAACCGAGCTGTAAATTTTGAGAGAATTTGACACCCCTGCCCGAGGGTTACAGCAGAATGCTAACGAGGCCACGGCGACATTTCCATCACCATACAGTCAGTCGCACCATACATCAGCCCAGCGCCTAACATCTCCGGGCCGCGCGCGAAGTCGGTGACAATTTCAGACGTAACACTTTATTAGTGTCCCTCCCATCTCCGCTGCGCAGCGAATGAGGCCATTTAGATAGGATTTACGAGATCTTTAAAACTTGATTGCTTAGAATTTGAGAATTATTCATAAGACCGAAGCATCATTTGTCATACAGCAAGTGCTGTTTTGTTGGGAACAAATGGTTTTGTTGTAGTTTTTCAAATGAACTCCTTTTCATCCACTCTTCAAATAAGCCATTTGTATGCATATATGTCCACGCACAGGCTGTAATTAAAGGGAATGTGGCTCAGGTGACAACTCACAATCAAATTTTCCTCATAACGCATTGTGCCACTACCGGTGTAACAGATTTGGATGCAAATACATACACATATTGGATTACACTGCAACTTTCGCTGAAACAAAGAGCACTTAGTTCATCTGCGACTATTAGTGCAGTTCTGAGGTGTTAGGGATGTATAATGCACACCGGAATTCACTTTGCTTAAAGGTGACCTCCATTGAACCTCCTCTCTGATTGAACAGTACACCTAAATAATGAAATTATTCCCCCTTGAATTACACTTCCTTATTTCCACCGTGCGAGAGAGAAAGAAGCGTCCTCGCCTTGTTACAAAGATTATTGTGCTCATCTCCTGAGGCGGTGTGGCCACGCTTTGTGTGCGATGCCCAGATCATCTCTCAATTACACAGGATCCTGAGGCAGAGGGTGGGGACCTAAGTGAAGGACCAGTTACGTACACACACACACACACACACAGACACAGCTATAGCTCGGAGGCATAGCTTACTATAGCCACAGCCAAGAATGAGGCCTCTCAGGATAGATTTACACACAAATAAAACCAGTCTTATCTTGGCCCACATTTGAACGAGAACTGATTACACGGTCTGCATTTCAATGCTTAGATTAAATGGAGTCAATTTCCTCTGGCCTATTTAAACCATTTTCAACCTACAAACATAATGAAACCAAATCTGATATTATTGCACCAGGACCTCAAATAAGTTAAACTGTCCACTGAGAAACTGTTGAGAAACATTTCTGGTCAATTTGTAGGAAATGCTCCATGTAAAAGCAAAATAATAAAGTTTTTGTTAAATAATGCAATGAGAATGGAAATGTAATATATCTTGACAAGAAATTATTCCCATATATAACATTTCCCCAACTGTCAATACAATAATTAGCTTTGTTCCAGACGCAGCATGATGTTATTTTGCCACTTTCCTCTACATCATTATTCCTTTTATTATTCAGTACGCACAGGCTTCAGATATTAAAGCCTTGTGAGTTAAGTTGATAGTAAAATTAAAAAACAATTACCTGTTAGGATTAAAACTGCAATTAGTGATTAACCAGGATCTCGATTTAGGTGCCCACCACAAAGCGCGGCGTCCGTGGTTCAAATCTAGGTGTTAAAATGTAATGATGACGTTTAACACTGCTTGGCTGGCTGGAGTCAAGAAAGTGAAAGACTCACTTTATTAGGTTTGATAGACATGATTATCAAGAGGACAGCTGATCAATTTTGTATAGGTCAGCTCTTCGGTTAATCACTTGTCTAAGCTTTAGCAAACACCTTCAGTTGAAAGATGGAACGAGCACTAAATAAATGTAACATACACTACATGAAAAATATTTTTGGGTAGCACATGTAGAGGATACGCAATGTACATGGTTCAATCATGTCCGTTTCCTGTTTACCCGCTTAATTTTAACTACATTTTTATAGTGTTTCTTTCTCTGAAGACCTAGTGCACTACTCATGACAAAACGCTGCCAGGCTCAGTTTTTCACTGCTCGTCCTCACGGTCAGCAAGACATGTCTAGTGAGACGTTCAGAATCCTTTCCACAATCCATTAACTTGTGAACTAAAATGACTGAATCCACTTGTGTAGAGTTTGTAAGCTTCTCCTGGTGACTCAGGTTTACTGAATTATTTGAAGAGGCCTTTTATAGATGTCCATATCCCAGTCTTTGCTGAGACTCCAGGTTTTACTCAACAGCGTCATTCTGATAAAGACTCCAGGTTCGTATTACATGGCACATGGTTATAGTCAGCTGAAAATACCGTACATACTGATTGCTTGTGTCTAAAAAAAAAATAAATAAAAAATCGAAGCACAGCAACTCAGTTTTGGAAAGTATGTCATGACTTACTTCAGGCATGACTTTCTAAAAGAAGAATGAATAAATGGATGCTTGTGCACAACTGGGATGGGAATCGATCACGTAGAGTGTGTGATTATTTCAATGACATATAGATAACTGCAATTAGAGCCGGAATAGCTCAGTTGGGAGAGCATTCGACTGAAAATCTAAAGGTCACTCTTTCAATCCTGGGATTCGGCATCTAAAGAATAATTTCCCCACGTGGAATCAATACAGTAAAAAGGATTATTATCATTATTATGCTATTACTATATAAACAGAAGTGATTACGCACATGTACAAATAATGAGAAGGTTGATGGTTAGAACTGTTTACAACAAATACACATCATAAGAAATATTACTATATGGGCTTATAACAGCTTTAGTGTTGACTCTTTGTACACAAAAACATTAAAACATTAACAAACACCTTAAAAATACTTAATAGTATTATAGAAAGAAAGTTGCAGATTGTGTATTAATTGTTCATTGAGTGTTTATGTTAAAGTGTTCTCTTAAAGGCTGTGGCTCAACAAGCTGAGAGTCGACCAGTGTCAGGCCGTCAGTGAGTGTCTGGGACCCCTGGTTTGCCCGGTGTGTCCCACACTGTCTGCACTACTAGTCAGACCCGTGCCGGTGGCTTTTCAGCTGATTCAGCATGTGAACAGTCCGCAGAATGAGTCGGCCGAAGAGATCTCTCTTTCTGATTGGCTGTTCAACTTAGATAACCGGGATACGGGAAGAGAAAGGGAAGTGGTGAGTGAACAAACACAGGAACTTAAAAAGGTTCTTCTGCCTCTGCCGAAGAGCCTTTTGCATTTGCATTCAAGTACGCAAATATTTTCAGAACGCTATAATGACGCAGAATGAACAGATTGTAGGCGACCTGAGGAGAGGTCACGTCTGTACAACAGTTTGTAACTCTCGAAGCATGAGTAGCTTTTGGCTGACGGATACATACTACCACCAGAGCTGGTACAAAAACTTATTTCCTTCCACGCAGGCACGTGATGTAGTATACGTTGAGTGTTTAGCTGGCTATCAGCTGGTTTTGGTCCAGATCCAGGTTATTTTTTCATACGAAATGTTACACACAATAATTTAACTCCCATTTAAACATTTTTTTATTTTTTTTGCAGTGTTCAATTAGAAAAACCGTAGCATTCAAGCACTCATCATGTTTGACTTTTTTTTTTTTTTAACATAAATAATAATAAAACATCCCTCAGTACCATTTGAATAAAGCAAATGGCAAAATGGCAAAAGTAAAAACAGTTTTTTTGGGGTTTTTTTGTGGCACTTAAAGATGTTGTCTGTGTTTTCTCACATTTGTAGCTGTCAGAATTGTAGTGCCACGGGTTACAAATGAGCTGCGCTCGTTGTTTATGTATTCGGTTGTCTCTTCAATACATTTTGAAGGCCAGAATCATTGGTTCTACTTGGGGGAGAAAAAAAAAAAAAACTCACCCAATCGGCCAGCAAAGGTCATTCTGATATTTAGAGAATTAATGAAATGGAGTATCTGCGTGCTTATTAGCTGTCTTAATAAATACGTTTAATCAATTCAGTTGGAAATGAGAAAGGCCGACTATTAAATTTTAATTAAATGATTTTTTTATCCCATTAAAAAAGACACTGCATCTTTAAAGTGAAAGCCTTGTACGTTTAATTAACTGAATTGTGAAAAGTTACTCCAAAACTGAAACTCTTTATTATCCAAGTTCGTGTGTGTGTGTAGAGCATGCATGGACGGTCGCACATGCGTGGGTGTGTTTTTAAATTCCCACACAGCCATATTGCAGCGCCTCAGCAAAGCTCTTGATTAGTTGCGGTTTTATGTTTGGATGGTCCATTTAATTAGGTTACGTACGAGATAAAGGCCAGCCAAAAGCAATCACAAGGATTATTTACTCTTGTTAATTGAGGTTCCATCTTAACACCACAACTAAAGGTTAATGTTCTCTTGGTATATTATTTACTCTCCACATTTCACAGGCCAGCTCACACCACATGCCGTGGAGGTGGGGGGGGGGCGGGACGACTCCACAGGTACAAATGATTTGTAGCCTAATATCAACATTAGTCGAACTCTGGATATTTAACGGTCCCATTGTCAGCCTGCCGAAACCCTTCCCCATCCTTGGTTTTAATAATCTCGCTTTGGCTCTCAGGTGTGGTGCTCAAGTTTCTCGGAGGTGGGCGCAGCCAAACGCCACTCCTAATCTCTCCTTTAACTAACCACAGATAAGTCTCCATGCACATGTAAATCACAGAGCGAGCTTTACAGTGAATTGAAAGGTAGATTTGAAGTGACATCGTGTGATTAATTCCGCCGCTCTCTCAATGACCCCTTCGTTCTGTCTTCATAGGAAAGCTGTTCTAATAGTCTTTCCAATAGTGATTAAAATTACAAAAATATGAACCTGTAGGTTAATAAAAATGGTAATTTAACTAGTATCTGATTTAATTGACTCTGAAGAAGTACTTAAACGCATTTGCACTCTGGAAAATCTACATGGCTCAGCGGCAAAGAAATTGGAATATCCAGCTGTCAAGATAATAAATTTGACTATTTCATCACTGTAATCTTCATACAATCTCCCTTTGTGCTGGTCTTTACCGCTCACCGCTAACGTAATAAATCACCTCCGTGTTTGGAATCGTTCCATGTGTTTTAGAGTAATTGTAATATACTCAAAAGACTCCGAGTGCGGCGATCCACCGGTGTTCTTAACCTTTGTAGATTCAAGATTTGAAAAAGTTTAGCTGAACTTTCCACCTGCTTCTACCGTGTAACTGTGAGAATAACTCATGATGTGTGTGTTTGGCAGTTCTGTACATTACCATCGGATTCATACAGTTAGATATGGGGGTTTATTTTAATTCTCTATATATAGGCGTGAGGGTTGTATATAAACACGTCATGGTGTCGTAAGCAGGACCTTTTTGTGTTAACATCTCAGGTTGTCTTATACTCCTCACACGCGTCTGTAAGTGTAGCTTTGAACTTGATAAATTGGTTAATATTATAACCATGTATCTGAATTAAGTTAACAGAGGGTCATATTTGCAGTGGGCCATGCTGGATGACTTCATTCCAAAACTGGAGGTTCAAACGCTGTAGGTGTGTATAATGAGAGGGCCTTCAGAGCAGAATGAGCTTTGAAGTGAAGGGGAATGAAAGAACAAAAACACAAATCTTCAAATGGAAGACTAATTTTGCTGCGTGCCCTTTTGAGACGGACCCTATCAGATTTGATTAATTTATTAAATAAGCGAGTGTAACTGTCTGTAAAATGTGATAAGAGGAAGCACTGAAGAAGCCTTAATAGTTCGTCTTTGTCTCTCTCTTTTATTTTATTTTATTTTTTTTTACTTTTCCAAGGTGAAGTTTGCAGCTTTACTTTCTCATTCAGACGCTGCAGTTATCACATGTCTGAATAAACTAGCAGTTGGAATAATGCCTCAACATGCAGAGGTTCACACAAAGAAACTATGCACGCCTGTGTAGATTTTAGAAAATGAATAAGATTCATATTTGATTCTCTTGTGTGTAATGTTTTCAAGAAGCAACAAAATGGAAATTGCTCAAACCTGAGAGGGTTCAAAGTGTCTAGTAAGACGTTGAGTTAATTTTCACTCATTCAAAACCCACTTTTATATTTACTGACTTATTTATATCTGTTATCTTTACTTCCTGCAATGAGACGTTCATAGTGCAGCTGATACGTGTGTGTGTCTTTAAAAAATGAAAAGCTATTAAGTGTAATTTTCCAGTGCTCTGCTATTATTTCTGAGATGCTGGCCTTCTCTGAGCTTTATTAGTATTAATAAATTATACTAAACATAGTTTCACTTAAGGCCCATTTTCAATGCTATAAGTGGTAAAAAAAAAAATCGTCAGATGAGTTTTTATTTTACTATCTTACTAACAATAGTAATACTTAAAATGTTTTACTCTATTTCATTGCCTTTATTTAGAAGATGTACACGCGTACAGCAAGTTTAAAGGTTTAGATCTGTTTAAAACTATTAAAGATATATGACTATCTATGTTACACTGCTTTATCAGACATTAACTGTTATAGTATACCAGGTATTGGTGCTTTATTGGAGGAGGAGGTGTTAACAAATACAGTTATAAACTGTTAAAAGCAAACTTATCTGTTCACCACCAAGCGTTTTAATAGCGTGTGTACCATTATTTGAAAGCTTATACGCTGCTTATAATAGAGGCAGATAAGCTAAAGTGTGTCACCTGCCTGTGATTGTGGATCCCAGAAAGCCTCGCGAAACCAGGTAATTCTTTCAGGAGGATGATTTTTTTTTTCTCCTTTTTTTTTCTTCCATTTCTTATTTATATGATGCCAAAAATATGCTCCCAGGGCTATCGTTTTTCTGTGCCTGTTTGCAAAAGCGGAGAGCTAAGAGGATTTATCTTCTTGACCCATCACACAAAGACAATGAGCTGCAGAATAGCGGTGTCCAACTGGGAGGACAGAGGGTGGGCACACCCAGCCCGTCCTCAGGCCTCGCTCTAAAGACAGAATCATGTTACAGGTGAGAGACCCATTACCGCTGTCTGTATCAACTCTCAGTGCCTTTGTAAAAAAAAAAAAAGCATGTGAGTTGGTTGCAGGGATTACTGTATGTCCACGTTGTATCTCTGGCTTGTTTTGACCAGCCCTGGCTTCGGGTTTCTCAGAGTAAACAGCATCAGATATCCGCAGTGGCAGCGGCAGTAAACACCAGCACAGTTTCAACCTTTGCATTGAGACTTAGAAAGAAAATGGTGTTGCTGAACTCTCCACTTTTTAGGAGCCATTTGGCCCCGGGCTATGGCTAATGGTTTACTCACTCCCCGACAAGCCCTCAGGCTCCAGGTAGTCTCACATTGTCAAGCTGCTCTCATTAACTCCCATAACTCCTGAAGAGATAAGCGTCAGACAGTCACATACTGCAGGCCTTACAAGTGGGAAGTGCAACGGACTGACAAACACGTTTACAGGCTAAAGGACACAGTCAAATTATTTTCATTTTATTTTTATTTATTTATTTTTCTGGGTTGCAGGCAACTTTTTAGCCACAAACTGCTATTCAAACAGGCGTTGTGTGTCTGTATTGTGACAGTCACATCAATTATTTTTACTTATGCTGTAAATGTTTAAGACTGGCAGTGGAAGAAGTACTTACATGAGTAAAAGGCAAACTAGCCATGCAGTCAGCTACTGTTTTTATTATTTATTCGTCCATTACCTTTATAATAATTTGTTTGGTTTATGAGTATCATAAAATATGGGTTTTCAGTGTGTCTTCAAGTGTCAAAACTCAACACACAGTACTCGACATTTTTTGCTTAAATACTATACTAAAAACAGTTTGTTATCAAAATGCTTATTCATTTTTGTATCAGTTTACTAAGTAATTAGCAAACTAACCCTGCTAAGAATATAATATTAGAAGTTAAGCTGTTGGACAGAAGTTATTTATTTAAAAAAAATGTCCTTTTCTAAAATGCCATATTAGCATCCATAGTACATTACTGTATTATTATTGATGTGTTGTAGTTGTGAATGGGTGGATATAATTGCAACTTTATATTGTGACTGGAAGGGAGTTTCTTTATTCCGTAACCACTCCAGTTTTAAAGTAATGGTAATGTTTCTCTGTGGCCCACAGCAGAGAATTAGAGATAAGCATAGCTCTTTGTCTTTTGTTTTTCAAAAACTAAAAATATTCTATAGTGGCCCACACAATAAGCTGTAAGTGAAGGAACTCCAATGCCGCATACTGATACGGACAACAAGCTCTGAGCTGTTTACACCGGGTATATGATGTAAATTTAGAATGCCCTGTGTAATTTTATTTTTAAATCTACACAAAAGAACTGTCTGTATTTGAATACCTTGTGAGCTTCACATGGTAGCTGGTCGATTGATCCACACAGTGTGAGCTGAGAAGTTGCACACTCCGGCTGCTGGAAGGCCGATTATAAAACTCACAATCAATGCAAAGTGTGAGTAAGCACATCATATATTAATACACATTAATAAAATTGGAAAAGTGTCTGGGCAACTTCCAAGGTTCTAACAGCTGGTACACTGTTTGCAAAAACTGGGTTGCATATTTTTTTTTTTTAAAGAATTATTAATTCATATTACAGAATTGCCGTTTCTAGTATGTTATTATTATAATCTGATGATGCTAGCAACTTATGCACACCATTAGTATGGTATGCATTAGTAGTATAAAGTCGCATGAGCTGCAAATACTCAAATAAGTGCAGCTACTTCAGACCTAAAGTAAATAATATTAGATGTGTTCCATTCATTTAATTGAATTCCTGAAACCTCGCCTGATTAAAAAGTGTAAAAGCTTTTCTGTGAAAAAATATTCTCAAGGACAGGACGAGATTACGTAGTGATATATATTTTCTTATTTTTCTTATATTAATATAGTGGCAGTGCAGTGGAGGTAGATGGTAGTGCCGGTGGGCCAGAAATTTTATGGATTTTCATTATTGATACATCCACTTCGTTACAACTTTGTGTGTTTTAAAATTTTTATATTTAAACTTGCTGCACAGAAAATGTTTCAACAGGGACATGGAAACAAAACAAATGGAAACATATATCCTTTTTTTATGACACTAATCCGAAACAGAAGCAGATATTTGAATGTCTGTGTCTAATATTTTAATTATTTTTAGGTTTCCACCATTTTTTTCCAACTTAATTTATATGCACTTATCTTGGAAAAAAAGCTTTATTGCTTCAACAGTTCCAGTCCACTTAACCAACACACATATCTTTCTTACACATCCACTGTAAGATGTATTTTTTGCCGTGTTGTCGTGACATCTGATTAGAAGGCAGGTCTCGTCCTGGGTACTCTCACGGTCACCTATTCCACCATTTCTTCTTTAATCTTGATTAAACATCTTTTTTTGTTTGACAGTGTTTGAGTTGCTGGACCATCGCTCAGCAAACTATGCACGGAGGCCTATAGGAGTGCAGAGTAAATTATAGACCGCTAAGCCTACATCTCAGATAGAAGCGGGCACTTTGTTAATCTGTGCATTTATACACATGTCTGTTCTGTAAAGTGTGAAGAACTCTGGAAATCTGGAAACTGCCGCGAGCAGACGCAGGAGTGTGTGATGCAAAGATGACAAACCTAGAAACCAGCAGCACAGCACGCCAAGTTTACTCAAAAAGGCATTGAAAGTTGTTCAGTAGCACTTTGTACGATTTACAAAGGTGTTAATATTGTAAAATTTTCAAATAGTGAAAGGAATTTCGGGGTGGCACATGTGGTGGTTAGCACTGATGCCTCACAGGAAGAAGGTTCCGGGTTCGAATCCAGTCCGACTGGGCCTTTCTGTGTTTTCATGTTCTCCCTGTGTCTGCGTGGGTTCTCTCCGGGTACTACGGCTTCCTCCCACCATCCAAATACATGCTTGTTTGGCCGTAGGTGTGAATGCAAGTGAATGGTTGTCTGTCTCTTTGTGTTAGCCCTGAGATGGACTAGTGACCTGTCCAGGGTGTACCCCGCCTCTCACCTAATGACAGCTGGGATAGGCTCCAGCTCCCCCGCAACCCTTCACAGGACAAGCAGTTACAGAAGATGAATGAATGAATGAATGAAATTTCAGTCATAAAGTCATAAAATAATTCTTCTAGACCCATACTCTCCATCACACTGAGGTATTTTGAATGGCATGATCCTATTAAACTGCAGTGTGCATGCCATTCATAAGATTTCTGCAGGAACTCTGATAAACTCAATAAGCACAGCAGCTTTTTAATCTAAATCAGTGCATCTACTGGTAAAATACACAGTACACAGTGTGAAGCTTCTCTTGTTAACTTTTCATTGACTGTCAGAGAGGTGTATTTATTATGGCAGTGTTATATTGTTTATATAAATAATGCAAAAAAAAAAAAAAGGAAAATAGCTGGACGTATGTGTTAATTAAGAGCTCCATAAACCGTGAGACTATTCTGTATATTAATAGTAGCCTGGAAGTCATTTGGCGTAAAGTTGGTCTGGGGTCACTCTGTTGGGAACTGATTATGTTGGGATAAGATCTGCCAAGTCAATCAAATCGATTGGGTGGGCTTTATGGGGAGATGGTCAGAAGAGTAACAGTGATGTAGTCATGCACATCATCTGAGTGCTGTGTAGCTGAATTTGTTTACAACAAAATGTCTCTGATTGGTTGGAGGACTACCTCTCTATCGGTTGAGTCACTGCCCATAATTAACCACATGGGGTGTTACCAGACCATAAAAATACAGCTTAGTTCCCTTCTCAAAACAAAAGAAATGCATGAAATAATAATTCTGTCATTTAGTTTCAGAGAAGAAAAAAAGAAAAACAGAAAATAAGTTTACTGGTGTTAATGTGCTGACCTGAATCCTTTGCTATTGCTTTCAAATTAAACCTGGCTTCTATGTTTATTATTAACTTTTAATGATTGATAAAAAATGAAATCACTCCACGTAGGTGGGGTTCATGAAATGTTTAGTTTCTAATGGGGCCCACTAAACTCTGCATGAGGCGTCTGACTTAAAGGCACTACACCGCTCTTTTGTCTCCACGACTGTCAAGTCATTTAGTCTCCAGGATTTTATTTTATTTATTTTTTTATTTTTTTCTGGAAATAAATATAGGAGTGCACTTAAAAAACTAAAAATGAAATCACCTATACAACACACATTTTTCTTTCTCTCCTCTTGTACTTGTGCTTGTTGAGGTTGAAAAAGATTAGGGGAAAATAGTGCATCAGAAACTGGCTGCAGGCCTCGGGGCAACAGTGTCTGCTCTAAAGCTGGATAATCTCATATCAGTGTGGCGTGTTCATTTAGCTTAAAAGATAGGACCGTTTTAGAAGCACCTCCTTAGGTTATTATGAAGCTTTTCATACTCAAGATGATAAACTCATTCTGGCACCTGTGTAATTTACTAATGACACATGATTTTAGCCTGCGCTGACTGCGAGCCGGGGAGGAATTACAGAGCAGTGCAGAGCTTCTGCAGATATGCAAGCCGCTGACATTGAGGCAGAACCTGGTTGGGCTGTTTTAACTTCTTTAATTAGGTGTGTTTACTCTGTATTTTATTTGCAGAGATCACGGAAGAGCCTGGGGAAAGGTAGATTTAATTAAGGGACACTGATGAAAGCACACAGCTCGCACACTCTCCAAAGTGTTTCCTCTGATATTGCTGCAAAATATCCTGATGACAGGTGGTGCTGGGGAGGAGTTGACACGGCTGCGAAATGGAACGATTTGGATTCATTCTCACCATGTGTAGGTGGGAAAGTGTTATAGGTCTTCTGTTATATATCGCTGAACCCAATTTAACAGCCAAATAAAATCCATTTAAATACACAGCCTGACTTCCGCAGGATGGTACGATTTCGGATGTGGAAACAGAACAAAAAAATAATACGGCTGCGCATAAAGGAATTCTGATGCTCGGTGAGATACTGGAAATGTACGAGCAGCTTTGCAATTAGCAAGTGCAGGCCTGCCACATTGTCAAATGCCCTCACGCTCTGTCTCTGCGATAATTGTCACAGCCCCTCTCTTTTATTACAATCTGTCAGAGAGTCAACCATATTCATTATGAATTCTTATCTGCTTGTGCTTTAACATTTGCCAGATGGCACATTGGTATCAAAAGCTAATAATGATGTAGTAAGGAAATTAAGACTTTATCAAAAGCTACTTAATGCCGGAAAAAAGGAGAATCAAAATACACTGATGCATCAGTTGATCCTCAGTGATCCCATCTGCGAACGTGTAAAAGATGAATCATCCTATCTTATAGCCACAGAATATGCAAATTACTGTCGAGAGCAAAGCTGAAATTAGATTGGGTTTAGCTTAACTAATCTCCTTTGGTCACAATTTAAGTTTGATGTAGAAAGAAATCTCATTTCATACACGCTGATCTAATCTGGTTCTCGAACCTACAGTACAGAACGAGTGCAGAAACTGGCAGGAATTGTTGAGAGCATGTGTATACTAAGATGTTGGTACATGGACAGCAACTCCCAGACATTTTATACATCTGCCAATTCCCAACAAAGGGATTTACCTTTGCCACATGCTGCAGATGCTTCCGTCTAATTAATACATGAAGAGGCTCTAAATCTCCTCATAAGAATTAAAAAAAGGAAAGGTGTGTTGTTCAGCACATAAAACCAAGGAATGTTTAAGGAAACAGGAAACAGAGAAAGGAAGTAGTTTGACTACCCCACTGGTAATTGAGAGGCCTGATGTAGTTTTTTCTTTTTTTTTTCATGTTGTCTTTACGTAACAATGATTTGAGCTCAGGGGTGCTTTTAAATCACTGAATAAAAGAAGTCAGGTTCAGGCCAGTCAGAGGAAAGTTAGTCTCTCTGATACCACGCTCTCTGCTGGAGAACAGATTCTTACAGCATGTCTTCTTAAGTACTGTGCACCTTTAAGGGACACAGTGTTATCAAAAGTTGAAGAGTAAAGTAATAAAAGTCTTCCTCCAAAACATCCAGTAACCAGCTTTAGAATGGCCTGGACGTTTTCAGAGATGACGACGACACAATACATGACATTGGAACATCGCTGTGGATGGTTTGGAGATACTGAACAATAAGAGCTAAATGTTGAATGGCAGCAGCCAACCCAAGTCTATCTCATTTTGTGGATTATCTTGTGGCTAATCCAGAAATGGGCAAACAGATGGTATGAGAGCAGAGCTGAGGCTTGTGGGTGACACCTATGCAGACAGCTTACTACGGCATCCATCTTTCGCTCAAAGGGGCCAAGCCTTTAATTATGACAGGCTTTCAGCCTCGATGTGATTTAAATGAGTGAGTTATGTAAAAATTCACCCTCTGACCAGTTTGTTATGAATTGATAAATTAGTCATAGTGGCTAAAACTTTTTTTTTGTTTCAGGCTGCAAACATGTTTATTTCTGCTGTAAAGTTGTACATTTGAATATGTTATTTGAGTGTTGACTCACTTTTAGAGCCAGCCTCAAGTGGCCATTTGAGGAACTGCAGCTTTGCCTTTATTATTCTCAAAGCACTTTAAAAACAACCACAGCTGACACAAAGTGATGTACATAGGTGAGACAAACTATTAAAAACAATAAAACAATAAAAATAATAAAAAACAATAAAACACTTAAAACAATAAAAACAATAAAAGCACTAAACAAAAGCAGGAAAAAAGTCTCATGTCTTGTGCTGGGTTAAAGGCCAAGGAATAAAAATGGGTTTTAAGACAAGTTTTAAAAATGGACAGTGAGGGGGCTTGTCTGATGTGGAGTGGTAGGTCATTCCACAATTTTGGAGCAGCAACAGAGAAAGCTCTGTCCCCTCTGAGCTTCCGTTTAGACCTTGGTACCTCTAGGAGCAGCTGATCAGCTGACCTGAGACACCGAGCAACCCTGGATGTAGTAGCTATGCTCAGAGTGTGATCTGAATGAACATTACTGTTCAGTCTATCAAAATATAATGTTGTGAAAGACATATTTTTTTTTGTATCAAGAATTGTTTCAACACAGTTGAAAGCAACTACCAGATCACTGGTGTCATCATGTCTCCAGCCCAGACATGTCGGAAGAATACGTAACATTTTCAAGAGATGTATTTTTTCAGTTGGTTTTCTAATAGCTGTCTACAAACCATGCTTAATTTACAGTGTAGAATAAGCCAACCGCCTTTCAGTTTCCAAAAAGTTCAGCAGTGCAAAAATGACTTCACCAGAGTAGAAAATTACTCAGAAGTGATTGGCCTTGTCCCACTATGCAAACCCATCAGTTGCCGCTTTTCAATAATTTTAATTAATTTGGCCTGAAGAAAATAAAAACCGCTGGCCTGTGTTTGATTAGTGGAGATGATTTAAATCACTAATTAACTCCAGTCATTTCAAATCAACACTTTTACTGTAGTGGTTTCACATTAAAAATCTCCCTAGAAAAGCGGTTAGAGCTGTTGGGAGATTTTCAGTGTGAAAACATACATTAACTTAACCATGATCAAAAACAGCTCGAATCCACTGGAAAAAAAATACTGAACAAAAAGAGAAGAGAAACACCATTTGGGATTGAGCATGACATTATGTGGAATAATCATGGAGTAATCATGTGACTTGTTGAACTGTGCATTCCACTGAATTTGTCAAGATAAAAGCTTAATGTGGAAGTTTTCAGTTTGCTAACAGTCACCAGCCAGTTAAAATATGAACAGATAAACATGGAACATGGAACTAATACATTAGATAAAACAGAGAAGAGTAAATTAGAACTAATGGCCCCAATTATACGACCCTGTTTGAGGCCTTTCATACTTTTATCTGAAATGCCAGTAAAGCCTGTTGTTAATATGTCTTTCTTATTGAAACGTAGGGCCGCAGCAGAGGGGGGAATTTCAGCAAAGTACAATAAATAACAGAGAAAATGAGGCTCATGGGAACAAGGGGTACGGTTCTAGATTTTCCTCCTTGGGTGACATCCTGAATAGTTCAGGAGTTATGTGTTAAAGTTGTCGAAGATAATGTCTGGTGACATGGAGTTGTCACATTTTTCATCCACTTCTATCCAGTCCCATTGCATTCAGATCACACCTCTTCCGGCCGATAACTATTTTCCCCAGGATTAATGTCCCAATCTCTGCATCCTCCAACACATCACAGTTAATGACCTTGATTTAAATCACAAGAAGGTATGTAGGAACTCATATTACTTCCAAACAAGAAAATAGATCAGCCTTTAGGTGTTGTTTTAGTCTGGCCTTGTGCTACACAGCTTTTGCTCTGTAGCTATCAGGGAGATAGGCAATCGCGCACTGATTGATTCACTGCTGGTTTACCAAGCAGAGACACCTTGCTCATGCATATACTGTCCCTCATTTTTCTGCAATTTTCTCTTTTAAAGTCAAATCTCTTTTAGATGCCGAAGCTTTAAGAGTTTGACACACCAAATAAATCGCCTAGGTTACGTTGCTTTACAAAAGTGAAAGGCATGATAAGCTAAGAGGATGAATTAGAGCTACTTTACAGCTTGCCACATGGTTTCAAATTTTCCAATAATTCCCGGCATCTAGGCTTAGCTTATGAGAACATCACACAAATGACAAAAGTCAAGTAGACACAAACCATCCTGCTTATAGGTCTATAAATGATTTCCGCCTCAAAAGAAGGGATGACAGTCATGAAACGTCTGACACGCAGTGCGCGCACACACACACCTTCCCCCCAAAATACACACAAAACACATGAGACACACATCCACAGACTTTCCTTTGAAATGTCTCCCTGCAGTATTTTAAGCATAGCTGACAATTTATTTTTAAAATGTGTATTGTTCACACAGTTCCCACAATTACAAACACAGGTTGTTGGAGGAACACTCTTAATTATGCTGTCATACTGTATATATGTTGCTGCACTGCAGAAAGGTAGTGAGTGAGTTGGACTTTATTGGCTCCAGTGAGAATTTTCTTTTACCTTTGTCATACAACAGAAATACATACAATACAACAGCATCTTCTTAGAGCTGCTTGCTTGCGGTCTCCAGACTGCGATGTCCCGTGCTACGTATTTGCAACTTGTGTATTGGCTTTACAGTTATGCATAAGCGCATGTTGAAGAAACAGGTGAACAGTAGAGCAACATGTGTGTATAAATACTTAGATACAACCGTTGGAAGAGGCTAAAGTTATTCTTAAAAACTCCTTCTTTGAATGTTGTTTGTATTCTGATCATGTGAGTTCATTGTTCAGTGTGAGTCCAATAGTATTTGGAGCTGTCAACCAGCTAGAAAGAGTATTGTGGCATAGCTTATTGCCTAGGGAATCCAGATGCCGGTGGAGGAGCTGTAGTAGGCAGGCCACAGCATCCTCTGTGCCCTCTTGCTCCTGTAGGCAAATTGGAGGGTGTCAATTTGTTGATTGACAACTGGCAGGGCGGCGTCTAACAGCAGCTTCTCCAGCCAATTTATTATTGTGGATGTGAGGTCATTGGGGTGGTAATGACTTGAGTTGTGTAGGTTAGGGTTTTTCAGGTGCCAGGATTACCTTCCAAAAGATATTGTGGCTGGATTGGCACAAAAGAGAGGATTTGTTCAGAGTGGCACAGATCTTGAGCAGACTTTCTGGGATGCTGTCAAGCCCCAGAAGCTTTACCTAGTCTACAGGAGGGGTTCTCAGTTCTTTGACACAGTCATACATTAAGAGTGTCATAGAACTGAGTTTGTGGAAATGTTCTGTGATGATTAAGGTCTATGCATACAAGCATTTAAAATAGAAAAAAAAGAAGAAAAAAATCCACAAAATCATTTAATTTCAAGAGATCACCACAACTAGGAAATTGACCATGGAGGTTTTTTATTGAAATGGACATGGTCCAAGGTGGTGTCCAAGTCATTGATGAAAGCAGTCCACTGAATGCTTATGGCAGAATGGTTTCTCGGTCTACTGCAGGATTCTGCGTTTTTGATAATTAGTCTACAATCATTCCCATATAGAATTCGCTCTCTAAATCAAAGTAAAATCTTTCCCATCAAGTTCAGCTTTGGTAGACGTTTAGACAAAATGACAAAACATCTTGACAATTCTGACCTTTGAGGAAGTAGAGCTCCAGACGGTGCAAGACACAGCTATCACAGTTCATTAGCTGTGCTACACGGTCCGCTTTTTTATAATCCTCTGCCAGAATGTTGACCACCCCACAAAACACAATAGGCAATAAGTGGTACTTTAGATGGTTCAAAAACAATTGGTGGCATAAGCCTGTCTCGAAAATAGATCACCACGTAACTTGAGTAACAACCACAGCTGATCCTAGGGGAAATAATTGTTATTTTTCCATGATTCTTTGAGTAACAATGATCTGATTTTATGCTGCACACAGCCTTGGTCTACAAAGAGCAGATCACAGTGAAAAGTGTAACTTACGTCTTAGTAAGAGTAACTTACTTGGTATCTTACTGTGGCTGCTCCTTCTTGTACTGTTACCTCTCACCAGATTTCGGATTAATCCACTGTCAAAATATGACTGTTGTCCTGTTTTGTCGTCTCATTATTCATCAACAGTAACAATGAGTGCTAAACTCAAATATTTCTATTGAATTTGCGGCAATCTCTGAAACAATCAGCTATCATCTGACAATTTAACATTCTGCATTCATGTCTGATACCTGTAGATGGAGGTTACATTAGCGGTTTGCAATAATGCATGTAGATAAGTCCCGTAGTACTGCCATCAGTGGGCCATAGGCTCGGGCACCATTGCGTTACCTAATATGGCGAGAGATAGTCACTTAACAGACATTAATTTAAATAAAAATCCTTGCTTTTCAGTAGTTGCATAGAGGCATATTTGGCAAAGCTGAATGCATGCCTGCATAGAATCGATCAGCAACGGCTTTAATTAGAATGGGATCATTTATGACATTTATGTCTCTGAGACAAATGACTAACAATCAGTCACATGTGGTGTGGCAGGCTGCAAATGTGGTGTTAGTGAGATACCACCTGTAGGATGTTAGATATTATACTATAGAAGTTACAACTCTAAGTGCGTGTAAGTAGACAATGTGTAGTTGATTATATGATTATATTATTATTATATATATATCAGAGTTTGTTACATGGACAAATACGTTGATATATATAATGAGTTTTTTTTTTTTTCTTATTTTCCCATAGCTGTGAACAGACAGACATCTGGGTTTAATCCATATGAGGCTGGAGGGGTCTGACTAATCATCTGAGTAATCCATGTAAACTATTGCAGATGTGAGATAATTGTAGACACAGACCCTACGAAAAACTCCATTTAGATTTGCAGAAGTTACAATACAAGGGGTGATAGGCAATTGACCCTTTTCATTTTTCCCTTCAGTGAAACATGACCTGCCACAGTCTGTAGCGCGATATGCTATTACAGACCATGGATGTCCGTTCAAAGTTCTGTGTTGATGTTCTAATTTAATTTAACACACTTTAAAATTGGGTCCCTGTTCTTAGGTAGAGGATGTGTATGGACATGCAGGCAGGAGATTTTGAAAGAAAAACTTGCACAGACAACAAAAACAGCAGGCCTTGGGCTTTGAAGTGCAAGCTGCAAAGAATCCTCATTAATTGTGTAAAATAGGTTTCTCTCCAAAGAAGTGACAGAAATGGTGTAATGGAGGGCTCCATGGGTAGATATGCTGCCTAATTGGCTCTTTAAAATAAGGTTAAGGCATTTTAAAGGCCTCAAATTGGTCTTTTCTCCTTCAGAGCAAGTTTGGAGTGCCAAAAATAATTAGGGCGGTGCTGATTGTTATGGACCCCATATCAGACTAAGGCAAAACAGACAGCAGGGAGGATGCCAAGGGAAGCTTTATGAGTCTTATTTGAGGTAAACTGAACTGACGCTCATTATAAACTGTATGAGTTCTGTGAAATATCGTCAGCACCACAGATTACATAACTATCCGGAGCTTTTAAAAGCAGCCATTTGCACTTTGTAAGTCATTATTAGTGGAATTCAGTTTCTTTATGGAAACACTTTATGCACAATCTCCATAGCCGTGAGACTGTCTGTACCAGAAAAATCACCAATTGTTCATTTGTTGACATAATTAAAGTAGCATAACTTTTGCTTTTGGTCCACTGGGGGAAGTAAAACAAGTTGTAAATACAAACTTGAAATAATACTACCTCTCCTGAGAAAAACCTGTGGCTCTGCCACCATCGCTAAATACTCCAGAATGTTCAAAAGCTAGCTGCTAACAAAGCTGATGAGAGAAGTGAGACTCAGCCAAAACAGTGCAGTTTTAAAACAAACTACATGTACCTTTGCTTCACAATCGACCTCTCAGAATTGTAACAATGAAAAAAAAAAAGAAAAAAAAAATCCTCTGTCAGTCGTAGTGGCATACCCATCCAAAGTTCCCTAGCTTGTCACTAGTGTCTGCTTTGTTCTTATTACTGAAAGAACTCACTCCCCAGGAGACTTTAAAGGTTTGGCAGCCTATTTTCTGTTAATAATATTTGTGACAGTTTTACAAAATGTTGTTGTGTGTGGATGTGGGATGGTTATTCTGAATGAATTAATACCAATGTTGCGATCTTGTGTGCATGTAATTTGTTCTCCAGATTAAAAAAAAAAAGTTAAACTAACTAATGATCTACAGTGAAACTGAACCAAAAGTTGTTGCCTGCGAAACCAAAACAAATGAGCAGAAAATACATTCTGCAAAGAGACGGGTGATAATTCCGTGTGGGATGTTTGTGCAAGTTTTTTGATCCATTCTGTAATGAGAATTTTTTTTTTTAGCAATACCTCCAATTTAACTCCTGAAACTATTCAAGTCGAAGAAACAGTTTCAAGTTGTGTCATCTCTGTCCAATGATCAAACATTAATCATCACCCCCCCACCCCCCACCTTCAGAGCAGTGATTTCTCTGTTGCAGCTGTTTGGGGACTTCCACATTGTAAGGCTCCATAGTGCTGACATGGAGGCATGGCGAGCAGCCGAATGTCCTCGTAGCCCCATTCTCCCTGCTAGCCGAGCATGTCCCAACTGTTGTCAATTTATCAATGTATCGTGCACTAGTGGGCACAGTTTGAGCCACCATTAGGACAGGTGCCTCCATCCATCATGGTCAAGTCACTTATTCCACCTTGTCAGGGGAAACTAAATGGAGCTTTTGAAGAAATGTAAATAACTCTCAGTGGACAATCAGAGGGCCCATCTCAACACTCCCGACTAGAGAACGGAGTACAGAGAGAGTTCAGAGCCCCATTAACATCCAGGGGGGCTCCTGTACTCACGCTAATGTTTCTCCATATGTCCTGTAATTGTACAGATATGCAGCACATGAGCTGCTGTTCAGACTGCAGTTTGAATGCTGTGTGTTTTGTTATAGCTATAATTATCCCATTGTCTTGATTGCACATAAAATCCATTTTCTGTGTGCTGCAGGAACGCTGCTCCACCGAAATGTCATATTTTTAAAAAAGCAACAAATCTTAGCTGCTTCTCTGTGTGACATGGAATTATTTTTGTGGTGGATCCAAGCAGTTGTAAATTGTGAGAGAAACGGGAGGAAAAAATATCAGAAAAACGTCTAATACTCTGAGACACTTACAGCATTTATGATTTAAAAGACTGAATTAATAATGCAACAATAACAAAATATTATGCATGTATTCACTGTACAAGGGAAGGCACTATCTAATTCATGTTTGAACATTTGTTTTGCTGAAGCTTGTTTTGGAGAGTTTCATCTTGACAATTATAATCTTATGAAGAGTGCTCTTAGCCCAAGGGCTGCACTTCATTCATTTTTGTTATACTGCTACACAATACAGCCAGAGGTGAAGTGAACTAGGATTTAATTAAAAGGCAACAAAAAAAATGTGTGTGTCTGTCTGTGTGTGTGTGTGTCTGTGTTTTTTGGGTGGAGGGTGGGGTCACAAAGCTGTTAATCAATCCCCACCAATCAGCCAGTATAATAATGGCACAACTGTCAACAAACCAAAGTGAATAGGGAGCAGACAGACTGATAACTGCTTTCTTTCTTTATCACTAATGTGAATCAGCATGTGCTGTCATGATTAGAGGTTGTTTTCTAAATTAGCCTTGTTCTCTAGATTCCAGTCCGGGTCAGGTTTCAGAATGCTCGTTTTAACTCATGTTAAACAGAGAAGGCAAATCTCACTAATAAATTGATGACTCTCCCAGACAGTCAGGCAGTGTTGCGTTTCTCAAAATGCAGCAAATTCAGTCTACTGATGGTTGTTTGAATGAGCAGTTCTCATTGACACATCACTCAAATGCATGTTTTAAAGACTATTTTAGGTAGTACTAAGGCTGTAGTCTTGTAATGCTCTTGTCAGATCATATTCTCATTGGTCAGACAGTCATCTTTTTATACTTGTGTGCATCTTATTTGTCTTCTCTGGGGTTGCTTTGTAGTTGACAAACCATCTTGCAGGTGCATTGCCAGCACCCAACTGACTAGAGTGTGGATCAGTAGAAGTAGTTTCTCCTGATGTCTGTGATGCAACGTGATCAAAACTGGGCTGAATTTTAAGAATTTTAAGTTTGAGCTCAGACTAAGTATGATTTCAGTCAACTGAGGTTATCTTAAGTTGAGACAGCCAAAGTAAGTCTACATACATGAACCTCATGAGGTCAGTGTGTCTTTGCTGTCATGATTTACTGGGACACTTGAATGGAACAGAGCCATCATTAATGTTATAAGTTACACTCTTGCTGTGTGTTGGTGTTTGCTGCCTACAGTAACATGAGGCCTTTGTTTTGGATTCTAACTTGTTTCCATTTTGGATTTGTTTTGCATTGGTAAAATATGATATATGTCCCTTATTGAATCTTTGGTCTTTGGTTTTTTGGCTCTCTTATCTGCTGATATTTTTTTTTATCACTTTACCTTTCAAAGGTTTGATTCTAAAGGCTTTGGTTCTAATAAGGAAATTCAGAAGTGGATACAGATTTGATGTGGTTTACAGAGTTGACCAAACCTGTGTTCTACTTGTCACAGTAATGTTAGCCGTAATGTGACCTCCAGATAAGGCATGAGAAGCACCTACAGCTTTATATAAGAAAACCTTAATTAGTTTGGATTAAAACTGGTATATTACTTAAACTGAACATGCGCTGTAAAGAGAGGTGAGAGAAGGCCACTTAAGAATTTTGGTGGCTGAAAAACCATCTTGGAGAGGCTGTAACACCACCTACCTGCACAACAACCGTTTCCATTGGTTGCATTATGTATCCCTGGTTTCTATGAGTATAGGCCAAGTATCCACGCTGACGCTAAATAAACTCATCCAAGTAGGCATTCATCCAAAGTAAATAGCTCAATCATTAGGACCACTAAATGCAACTTCTCCTTCTTTTGGGATTCTGATAGTTTTAAATTACTGGGCATACTACTGACAGTCGTCTCTCAAGTGACATGGGCCCTTTTCAATGAATTTCCCGACTTTTCACATTTGACTTGAGGCCTTTTTAGAAAAAATTGCAATACATCAACATATTCCACAGAAGTACGCATGTTTACAAATTTACGTCTTCTATGACTTTGATGAGTTGTTGCAGCCCAATCTGACAGTTCAGTGTAAACTTTAGCAAAGATGTATTTTTCAAGGTAGTATTTGAAAGTATGTATGGTATCGCTGACTGAAAAGTATTATTGCGCTAATGAGTGTGACAGATGTGCAGTCATTCCTTAAACCCAACGGTCCAAAACAGTGCTCGAGGAGGGAGGTTGAAAAGCAGCTGAGCACATATTATTTGGCTCATTTCTGAATGCGGAATTACAATCTCAACTGTTAGCAATAAATCAAATGGAGCCACGTGTGAGAGTATGAGAAGAATTCAGTATAATTGGAAGTACAAGGGGGCAGCAAATTTACCAAACCTCATGAAGAGCACTCCTGATGATTAGATCAGAAGCTCTGAGGTCAGTAAAGGCCCTCGCATGCATCAAACAGTGAATAGATTTGCAGAAACTAATGTAATTAGTAACGTGTGTGTAATGTGTGTATAGTACGTATATGACTAAAAGTGACAATAAATGATTTTTATAATTGTCATGATTTTTAGATGTTTCTGTGGTTATAATAATAACAATAACACAACAGACTGCAACGTGATCCACATTCAGTATGAGCAAAAACATGGGAGAAAAAAACAGCCCACTTTCATTTCAGACATATTTCACCTCATTCTGATATATTGTCATGAAGTGAATTCAATTCAACATGAAAGTAATTATGTCTATTATATTCAAACAAAATGTTGTAAACCTTTGGCCATGCTAATCACATCTTCTTTTATTTGGGATGAAGACTCCAGTTGGCTGTTTCTTTCCTTTCATATTTTATATGCTTATTATCTAATTTTCTTTTGAAGGCCTTGATTATTCCCTGTCTGAAAATGAACAATAATTGCTGCCCTACTGCTTACAAAGTCTACTGAACAGAAGAATAAAAGAGTAGTCTTTTCAATGGTCAATCAGCAAAAAAGTACATTAATCATTATCTTGCATTACAGTTTCTTGTTTCGTGCATGAAACATGATTTTGGAAGAATTAAAATGTCTTTTACCCTCCCAATTATGCATGAGATTTGTATGGTTACTCTGAAACATAATATGAACAACAAGCATTAAAAAGAATTTAGAAAGAAGAGAGTGCTTTGATCACATACTGTATGCCTTGAGGAGTCTTGCCTGTGAGTCTTTGATGTGAATCAGTGCATGAAAGACAGGTCCAATTGGCCCGGGGTCACCCTCAAATTTGCACTCTTTAATCATCTGTTCCATGTCAGGTGTATGAAGAAATCGTCCCTTGTGGTTTATGATTTTTTAGCATTACTGCATGAGGTAAATTTTTCTGACAGAAGGGCACAAAACCATTTGCTGCACTTAAATATGGTTTTGGTTACTGCTCAGAATACTGCGTGCTGTGGAAAACATTGCAAGATAGGAGGAAAAGCCCAAACAGTTGTTGTGTTAATACCTTCATAAACACTGGGATTGCAGAACCTAATTACCATCAGATGGATGGAGCTGAAAGGTCAGTCAGAGCCTATTTTAACCACACAACCAACGCAGCTCTAGGGATTTCAGTGTTTGTCTGTCTGTCCTTCAGTCCAGTATTTTGGTCCACAATAAAGTATTTCCGACTTGAATAGATTGGATGGATTTCCATGGTATATGGTTTTGGCATTTGTGGTCCCCGGAGAACTTTTCCAACTGACATTTCATCTTGAGCTTCCAGCCCATTGAAATTTACACTACCTCATCTGTATTTTGAGTAAGGATGGTTTTGGTATCGCTCATGCACTCATCCTCGTAAAACAGCTCAGATAGAACTGCAACCAATAACATTTTACGGCAACATACTGCGCACATATGTTTGTGAATGTTCTCCGTCATCCAGGTCATGGTATATCCAAAAATGCTAAGGAAAGGAAACTGGACTTGTAGAGTTTCTTGAAGATGTTTTGCCACTTATCCAAATAGCTTCTTCAGTTCTAAAGGACCAGTCCTCACCCAAGTAGCTTCTTCATTTCTAAAGGACTGGTCCCTGAAGAAGCTACTTGGTTGAGTGGCTACTTGGATGAGTGGCAAAATGTCTCAAGTCCAGTTGCCTTGCTTTAGCATTTTTGGATACTTACCTATGTTCATAGAAACTAGAGATACAATATGTAACCAATGGAAATGCTTTTACACAGGTAGGTGGTGTAGGTACAGTAGGTGGTGTTATTGCTTTTGGTTTAGAGAAGCATTTTAAAAATTGTCTCCTCCAGTGTGGGAAACATTCAGGTGCAGTTAAACCAGTAAAAAGACTCCAGTAAGACATGGTGACCTGATGGAACAGCCCATGCTACATCCTGGCAGCATGTTAGGGGACGATTAGACTAAACTTATCCACAATTAGCATAATAACAGAAATCCTACAATGAAAATATTCCACTGTTACAGCAGTAGAGCACAGCTGTAAATATAATCTTACCTCTCTTTGTTCTATGTATTCTTGATAACAGACATGTGGCAGGCCAAAGGTTAAGGTCGTGACACACTAAACCACTAGCCGTTGTCCCCGACCATTCCCTCTAGTCAGACTCCTGTTGGCAACTTTGCAGCTATCATCATTTCTAATGAATAAACTGTAGACCAGCCATCATCATGATTCGTGAGAGGCCAACACCTCTCCCTAGCGTCCTAGCTAATTCTCAATTCTTTCGGTTTCCCTTTTTGAAAAACAAACAGACCTCTGTCACCCGCTGGTATGACAAGTTATTTCTTTTCACACAGCTACAGTATGTGTGTCCCAGCAAGCAGCTGTCGGTGTGTTCAAGTACATTTTTAGGTACAGAGGTGACATTGTTTGGCCGTCGTTGCCAGCAGATTTTAAGGGACAGAAACAGTAGGTTCAGCACCACATTCCACTTCATTGGTTCGTTTACGTTTCCACCATTTTTATTTGTCCTTGCCCTTTAAGTGTGAAGCATATCACATTTTTGCTATTCGTTCTTCTTATGCACTGATCAGACATAATATTATGACCACCTTCTTAATATTGTGTAGGTCTTCCTTGTGCCTCCAAAACAGTTGTGACTCATCAGAGAGTGGACATGGGCCTTCTGAGGGTGTCCTGTGGTGTCTGGCAACAGAATGTTGTTAGTGGGGGCCTTTGGGTCCTATGGATGGAGGGGAGGGGCCTCTGTGTACCATCCCACAGATACTTGATCAGTTTGGGATCTAGAGAATTTGGAGGCCACGTCAACACCTTGTGCTGTTCTTCATGTTTTTTTAGTTGTTCCTAAACCATTTTTGTGTGTGTGTCTGTGTCAGGCTGCATCCTGCTGGGGATGGCTGCTGCCATCAAGGAGTGTCATTGTTATGGGGTGGGGGTGCCTGGTCTGGTCCACGTGGGTGGCATTCATGTGGATGTCTAAGTAACATCCACATGAATGCCAGGTCCAAAGGTTTCCCAGCAGAACATTGTGTTGTCACAAGATGGTCAATGTTATTCACATCACCTGTCAGTGGTTTTAATGTTGTGGCTGATTGGTGTTGGAAGTTGTGAACTAACTTTTATAAAAAGTAGGAGGCACTCCATCTGTGGGCAGAGGTTGTGTCTTTTTTTTTTTTTATCCAGACATTTCCCACTGAAGAAATGGGATGGCGACAGCCCACAAAGAGAATAAATGTATGAGAAGTTTACCCTTCCCAATATACTTTTTTAATATTTTAATGAAAAAGGTCCATATCGTAGCTTCATTTTAACATGGAACACGCAAATTGTTATCTGTCCATAAATTTAATTCCATTGCTCTAGCAGTATAGACATCGCTGTGTGATTTAATAGGGTCCCCTTATTTTTGTATGGAGATAGAATTGGAAGACAAATAGGATTTAAGGAAACATATTACCTCTTGTCCCTCTCTGAATACAAAGGGCAGACCTTAGTGCTATCACAAAGAAAACAGCTTAGCAGCAGTGCATTTGTTTTCCCATTCAGAGAGAGAAGCACTTTGTCTTTCCAATCGTTACCTGTCTGTGAATCAGTTGCTCCATTATGGAGGCCTAAAGAGGGAGGTGCTGTCTAGGGCTAAATTGCAATTAGTCGGCCTGCAAGTGAGGCTGGCACCAGTTAACTTGGGATATTGGAGTGCAAGGGCCCCGTAATCAGGCTTTGGTCATGTAGAACAATGCATAAAATTAAATTGACATTAATGAATAATTGTATAATGAAAATGGACGAGTAGAGTTAATTGCATGTTACAGTGAGTGTAATGCCCAGATAACCTTGTGTCTAATGCTATTCTTAGTCTGACTGCCAAGGCTCTCACCGTGGCTCCTCTCGGCGGGAAGTCATTAAAGCTAGGGAGTAGATAATGCCAGTGTGCCGAAACCCAGAGAAGCTACAATCTTGCAAAGACTTTCTTTCACAGGCTTTTTTCCTAAGTGGGCTACGGTGAAGTCATTTGTACACAGTCTGAATGAAATTAAAGGTCACCAGTGCTACGCATCTATGTCTGGATGGGCTTTTAGAGTGGGGCCCACTCACTACGGGGGCTGTCACACGGTAGAATGAACACCTTAAGCTGACTGGGGGATGCGGATATTTGCCACAGATGAGGAGGACTTGAGTGACAACTGCTTTGACTAATTCGTAACCACACCTTCCATTTAAAAAAATTATTCTAACGATTAAATGCTTTGTTGAGAGTCCAAGTTTGAGTTGAACTTTATGACATTATCCAGCTATTTTCAGAAACATATAAAATGGCTTTGCCTGTGCCCTGTGGTGTCCAGCATGAAGGTCAGGATCCCTGCAAGTGGTCAAAAAGTAATATTAGAAGCAGCAAAATGATTAATAAAGAAGTTCAGAAAGGCGTCTAACTTTCTTGTTTTATCTGAATTATTGGCTGAGTTCAATAAACAAAATCCAGTTGTTACACCTCTGGTGAATGAGTTGCACTTAAACACTAAGATCAACATCCAGTGAAAAATAGATACAACAGATATTTACTTATTACTTACTGCTGTGCTTTTAAATGCAGCACACATGAACCAAACTAAAATTAGAGTCTAAGAATGTGTTTCTCTCAAAGAAATAATAGACTGATTAACTACAAACTGAACAAATGTTATGAACCACAGTCAAAGATTCAATCAATGACTGATACAATTAATATTTCCTTACATCTGAAGTATCTGTTGAGCTACATTTAGGGTTTTTACGTTCACAGTGAACATGCCAGCATCAATTGCTTTAGCAATAAAGTGACACAAAAACCCAAGGGGCGAAACTAAAAAATATTATAGACTCTCAGTCAGGGCCCAGCGGCAGCAGCAGCCTCCCATAGGGAAGTTCTGTGAAAAGAATAGCAATGTATCAATTTACTCGCTGCTAATTTACCATTGTCTCAGTTCATTAAGTTGAAATGCTTCACTAACATCACATTAACACAGAAACGTGCAATAAATAAAGCTACGGAAGCAATATTAGTAATTTACTTGATTTCTGGTAACCACCGATGTTTATTGCTTTTTGCTATTACTGTTCTGAGTGCATGTTATCCAATCATCTAATAAGTGGATCCTGGGAGCAATGAGAATGGTAAAGCAGTAGGGTAGTGTATATTTCAAAACCCACATTCATTTATTTTCCACTCCATACTAATCCGCTGTTATTTGTTTTGCAGTGACATTAAAGAAGTGGGTATCATTACACATTGAAAAATATGAAAGGCAGTCAATGAAAGGACAACATAAGCTCCAGAACAAGCGACATCACCAACCTTTGACAGATAGATATTTAGTGATCTTTATTAATATTTATGAAGAATATCGTCCCGTAGGATATTACTAGTTAGTCGCAGCACTGGCGACGAGAGCATACACCCACTGAACCAAAATATTAAGACCATATTGATATTCTCATAACAAGGGTGTGTGTCAGTGTGGACTGCACTGGACACAAGAGAAGTTGTTTGAGTAAAGATGTGAGCAATGGTGACAAGAGTGTAATGTTGTGGTCAGAAGACTGGGTTGGGGGGCCTCCAAAACAGCAAGGCTTGTGGGATGTGGGATGGGCTCCCCATTAGTAGTCATGAATACCCTCGCAGCGGTCTGACAAACCTTCAGAGGTTTTTTAGACTATGTGCCTTGGTTGATTTCAGCTGTTTTTGCAAAGAGCCAATAGCAATATTGTTCAGGGGTGGCCATAATGTTTTGGCTCATCAGTGTACTTGCATGCAATTATCCATTGTGCAGCACTGTTGGAGCACCAAGGCATATAATGTCTGCCAAATGTGGAAAAGCACTTTTGCAATCTTCAGCGCGGGGTGGGTATAATTACCAATAAATGTGTTTTTCTGGTTTTAGAAAAGATGAAGTTGAAGCGTATTTTAAGAAATATAACCAGTTCACATTTTTAAAGGCCTACTGTACTGGTTGTCTTTTTCTCATAATTTAATTATTTATTCATGCAGTATTGAATCTATTGCAAGTATTCTGTAAATATCAAGAAAAGCTGCAGTAATGTGTTAGATTGTTTAAATACAAATAAAGTTAGCCATGCTAACCACATGGACCTAGGAATAGCAGTGCCAGCCTGTTGGTCAGTTTTTGGACTTCCTCAAACATGCATTGTCTCTAGAGCTAGTTAGCAAATGTTAGAACACACTAAACACACTAAATTAACATGCCGGTAGCGTTAAACAGTAAACCTTCTAAACATGGGCATGTTAAGCACGATTAAGATTTGTTGGTTCTTCTGACTGTACTGAATGTCGACCGATTGGATAATATCAGAGACACATTTTCGATGTAGGATGCGGTGCTTGTGTCAGCCATTATCTGTAGCTTTTGGAAACCAACGATCGGACATCTACACGATGAGGCAGTTGTGAAAACGTAAGACAGGAGGAGGACGTTGGAAAACGCTCAACAAACTGAGGCAACAGACAATGTGCCGCACTATCCGCGCTTTTAGACAACACTGAGTCTCCGGCATCTCTCTGGCGCAACTTTCCATTGTGGCCATTCGTTCATTGGCTGTGTCTTAGTAGTTAGAGCGGGTTGTCCACGAGCCAGAGGCTTAGCTGTTCATGGACCACATGCTGAAGCATCACTTAGCAAGACACTGAAACCCAGAGTTGCTCCCAGTGCCTGGCACTGTTATGTGAATGTGAGTACCAGTAGATAGAAAATACCATTTTCAATTCACAATAACTATAAACCAGGACTACTATATCTTAATAATAGTGTTTTCTATATTTAATCCATATAGTTAGAAAGAACAGTGTCTATTTGCTGCCTACCAAACTGTCTGTCATGATATTTCTGCCAGTTACCAATGATTTTAGATTCTACATTTAAGATGCCAAAGAAGCTTTTTAGACCAAAGCGTTCATGCATAAGTACTATCGCGGTATTTGGTTTCACATCTCCATGCTGTTCAGGACTTGTGGCCTAGATAGACTTACCTACTTATGTCAGTCTAGCCCTTTTTTTACAGTTTTACATTTCACTGTAATGGCTTTTAGCCTGTGTTAGGAGAGATCAAAAACCGCTGTTAAATTACAGACATTAACCTGCATATTGATAGTGCACACAGATATACTGTGGCATGATGTAATGCTTTCTGTCTTATCATAGGCACTTAGTGTACTGCATGTGGCCCCTCGTGTCGTATACTCTATGAGTCTGGCTTCATTACAGATGGTTGTGACAAGGTTGTGTTTCCTTGAACAAGCCCTATCTTGTAGACTTTTACAGTTGCCTTGTTTCATGGCGAATGTGTGAGAAGTGGGATGTCGCACTGAAGGAAGTAGGCCAATTAATCTACAGACCCCCACCCTCCCTCACATTCTTCACTGTAACCCGCTAACCAGGAGTTTCCCAAAGTGGAGTCCCTGGAGAGATTCCAGTGGCTGTTTGCTTGGAGGAGGAGCTTGATGTGGTGGTTTGAGGAATGCATGGGTTTGACTGCTGTCACCTGTCCAAACCCTCAACCAAACGAGCTGAGGAATTAAATATATAGATCTAAACATGCCCAATAAACACACGTTATGGAACTAATTGGTCTTGTTGTACAGCATAATCAACATTGTAATGTCAGCCACAAACAGAAATGTAGCTGCTTTGAGATATAATTTCAGTAATTGCATTTGCCCAAGGCAGTTAATTTGATTTATTTGAAATGATACTCTTTACACAGTGTAAACATTTGTACACTTCTTTTTTCCCTTTCACTTGTGCTGTTCTGCTGGGTTTGTTTTTTTCAAGTGTATTACCATTTAATTTAAATTACCAAAATATGTGACTTGGCGAATTGGATGTCCCGATCAAGTTTTACTGCCTGTAATCTGATCCGGATCATTTTAAAACTGAGTATTGTTCGCTCCTAGTTTCAATCCAGTCACGTGTCAGTCACTCTAATACCTGTACAATGATAACGCGGCAGATTTATTGCTTTCCACCACTGTCTAGTGCCGAGCCCAGCTTTGAGTCAGAGCTGTGCCATGCACAATAACCAGTACTGCCACTGCAGAGCCATCATTGTCCTGTTAGTGTCTCCCACTGGAGTTTACAGTGCAGTCAGTGATACTAATTGACAGCTCTGTAGCAGAACAGCTCCAGTATTTTCTCAAACTGTAACTCAAGACTGGAATAAATCTGCATTCTAACATTGATGAAGACTTTTCTCAACAATCACTATATTATGTTCATATTTACTGAGCAGAGTGTCTTGGTAAACCTGTCTGATGCCATATTTCATACATTTTTCAAACATTTTTGTGAATCAGCTACTGCACATCAAAGAGGCCCACCACTGGTCTTTAGATTGACTGCCCGCTGGTGTCCACATTGTTTTTATTAGGGTCCTCACAGCAGGCAGCGATACAGCCATTTGTGTTGCTCGGGCCTTCTTCTAGACTCCCTGATGCTTCCCATGTCCCATTTCTGTAACTAAAACTAAAAGAAAACGGGGCTTCTCTCCCACCCTTCAGGGCTGTGTGTTGGTGTCATGAGGAGAATTGAGCATGTCTAGGTCACACGTAGGCAAAAAAAAAAAAAAAAACACAAAACAAACAAACTGTATAATGGTGTTTTTTGACGTTTTTGTT
The DNA here is from genome assembly GCF_963514085.1 of Chelon labrosus. NCBI lineage: Eukaryota > Metazoa > Chordata > Actinopteri > Mugiliformes > Mugilidae > Chelon > Chelon labrosus. The sequence goes on along the minus strand of NC_140343.1, from coordinate 22,365,741 downwards.
TTTCTGACTGAGACTGGCACGTAAAAATCTTTCACAGGAACATGATTTTATAATGACAAAATCAAAATCCAAGGTGAACTGAAATAGAACTCATAAGATAAGATAATGAAGCAGGCTTTCCTCAGACACATTACCTAAATGCAGTGTGGCTACAGGCTTTACTCTTACTAGGAGCAGCTGCTGAGTTCTGAGCATGCATATCCAGTCCACTGAATACTTTGACTCACTAGTCTGAGCCCATTTTCCAAATGTCTCAATTTATACTAATGAACACATAAATTTAAAATGACCAGGTGGTTAAATTGCTAATGGCAACCTATCATTTCCATGTATATCAAATAAATTAAAAAAGTCAGGACAACTCTTCAGAAGCAAAAAAAAAAAAAAAAACTTTTGAAGTACAGTGATGCTCGGGGCTATGCTGGCTTACCTGTCTGAAAGGGAGCAATGAATAATTTGATCACATTTTTCATCTCACTCGAGTGCTGAACAAACAGGAATCTGTGATTAACAGTTTTAATTAGGATTCTAACTTGACAAATTCTTACAGCCTCGCAACGTGCTTAAGATGAATAAATCACTGGCCTGGGATCATCAAGCTGCCTCCTAAGTGAATGTGCCTCGAGATTACTTTGTGATTCCACAAACTGTGAGTCAGCCAAGGCTGAGTGTGTGTAACTAATCCTCTTCCCACCACATGTCAGGTGGAGGAAGTTTATGTCCGTTCAATGAGCTGACTACCCTGCTCAGGTATTGGACCCCTGTGTTTTTTTTTTCGACTTTCTTGTTTCACTCTTGAAAGCTGCATGTCAAAACTGAGCGGGGCTGGTGTCAACTTCTCACAGCGTGTCAGATGTCTGCACACCTGGCTTATGAGGGCCCTGTAAAAATAATGGTCTGAAATTATGTTTGGTAGTCAAAATTTGGTGCATGGAAAGTTCATTTGCATGTGGCAGCTAGTCAGTGGGAATATTAAAGATAATTGCCTTATTTTGTAATTATTTTGTCATGGAAGAAAGGAGGCAAACCCCTCATAGTCTGAAGTGCATCTTTGAAACTCAACATTTTTGGATAAATAGGCTTTAACTTGTTTGTTAGTTGTTAGTTGTTTATTGCTTATTTATTCCTGAGGTCTGCATTGAAGTTCATCTGAAATTCAAAGTGATTTTAACAAGAAATCAGTTTATCTTCTCTGTTTGTTTTGACAAGTGTACTTATTTGGCTGAAATTGTAATTTCCACAATGAAGAAATGCAAATTTTGACAGTGTCAGGACCGTAATTTGATTGGTGCATTAACTGAGTGGGTAGGCACCGAAAAATAGTAACATTACTCCAAATTAAGTGGCTCTGTGTCAAATTATCTTCTTTTAATGCAGTGGTAACTGTGGTGGGAACGGTGTTGATTTTTTTTTTTAGCAGTTCTGAAGTAAAAAGAAGGGAATGACAAGTAGTGGAGACCAGTCTCCCATAAAAAACAACACGTTTTCTCTTTGGACATCATGAGTCATTGTTATGTTTCATTATGACAGCGCCTTATAATGGCTGTAGTAATTACAAGAACAAGGGAGGAAGTGAGGTGTTGTTATAAATGTTTCCCACTTGAAAACCTGAAACCAGCGTTTAATTTAACTATGCATTATTGTGACCATTACAACAAATGGCCTCTGTTTTAACTTAAGCCTCGATATTTTCCTAAACCTTACCAAATAGACGTATAAAATACCTGTGCTATACTGCACTCCTATAGCTTGTATTCAGATGGTAGATACAAAGGACTAATGGAGTCATTTGATATTGAGGGACTTGGTGGAGTCATTGCTTCCAAGTGGAAAGTGGATTCCACCATGTAAATTTATTTTGTGTTCACTATTCCCTATCAGAGAGTCCTACAAAGACATACTAGACTGTTTATCCATAGCCAAAACTCACAGTCAAAGAAAAAGTTACAACTGAAATAGTTTTGTTACCCATTGTAAAGTCAAAATAGTTCATTTCTCAGTGTTTTGTTTTATATTCATGTCTTTTAATTGCCTTTCCTGAGTTGATGTGTAAACCGTGGTGTCATCAAAAAATGTTGGTAAATGCTTAGTTATTATAGATAGAAATTGAGAAACAGTGGTTCCAGGCAATGTCCTTGTGGAAGACCACAATCAGAAACATTACAGTTTAAGAGACAGTGGTGTCATCAGCAAATGTTGTATAATTGGCTTTATCCTAAATAAAATTTGACAAATGGTGGTTCCAGACAACACCACAATGTAGCATATGAATTTCTAAAAAATTACTATTGGTGTCTCATGTAGGTGTGTCAAATCAAATTTTTATTATCATGTGTGTCACTCACTAATAAATCATATCATCACTGAAAATCTAAATTAAGGTGCCACTGAATGACAAAGAATACCTTGGTCAAAAACCTCTCATCAGTAGAGGGAAGATGTTGATAGGACGACTACTAGCACCTGAAAAATATTTTCTCTCCTTTTAAAGTTCCAATGATATGGTATTCAACTTTTAGTGCCTAACATAAAGTGCTTTTACCTACACAATGTGTTATTCGTGATTCTCCATGAAGCCCGTTTTCTACTTTTTTCCTTCCATCACTAGTCAAGCCTGTTCCTACTCTGTATCAAATGTAAATTCATAGCTACAAAAGTACTGCACTGTAATTTTGCATTAGCAGTTTGGTTAGAGTTACAGATGGAGATACACACCATCCTTCAACCCCAATGACCCGCCCTAATGCCAAATTTAAACATCAGTAATGTGCAACGGTGTCTGAAATTCCATTGTGAAATGTTAAATTTAAATCTTGATGATATGCATCGTAACTATTGTAATCAGACATCCCAAGCTTCGCCTCCATTATTAATTGTCCAAAGCGTAATGATTTATTGTAGTCCTCCAGAAGGATTATTAATTTTCTGGTTGATTATACCTGTGGGCGGCAATGATACTGCTCTGCATATAAGCATCTGCTAAATCAAAAAGTATTCTTCGCATAAAAAGATGTCCTTGGAGAAACAACAGCTCATTTTACTTTAATCAAACATATGTAAGAGTGCTGCTGATTAATGCTGCTGTGGCATGCATTTAGAGGAAACGGGAAATATGTAATGAACATTTTTCTGATGATTTTTCCATTGTTAAGACTTGTCGTGGAAAAGAAAACTTCATTGTGTATTCAGTTAATTCCAAGGTACTGTTGTTCTTTTGAGTTGTTTGCAAGCTGTTACTTGGCAAAGCACTTCGGTCCTGCATCCCAAACTACACCTGCCTCTCAAGAAAAACATGCAACCCCGGTAAATTGCGCTGGTGTGACACTGGTGGTTTACATTCCAGAGGAACAGCGCAGAGTGACAGCCGTGTGTGTACAATACAAACTGCTCCCAGCCAGGCAAGTCTGGGTACGCCTGGGATGCAAACAGCAGGCCAAGTTCAAACTTCACTTCAAGAAATCGCCGGGATCTCAGCACTTAGAGGAATGCACAGGTGCAGACACTCAGCAGCAGACAATCCTAGTGAACACTTGATCAATTTGACACTTTGCAGGACTGGGATCAGTGGCAAGTTCCTGTGGGACTGTGACTGGGCCTCATGCAACAAAAGAAAGAAGTTCACTGAGCTGTTTTTTCCTTGCACTACCTTGGCCTAGTATCCATGGACACTCTCCTGCTCAATTACACTGCCACAGCTGGTGGTTGTATAATAACACTTTTACTCTGATAAGCTTGGGCTGGATATCCAGTTGCACATTAATCTAGCCATGTCCAATTAGTCAATGTTGTATTATATGTTGTTGCTCTTAGCCGCAGGCTCCCATTTACATCTGTTACATATATTTTGGCCATCTTTCTATATAATAGAGCGCATTTCATTTCAATGCATTTTATTTTAGCAAACTGTTGGTTCTTCTGAAGTTTCCATGTTAACATGATCAGTCAGAGGAGAAAATCTATGAAGAGCTCTAGTGGCAGCTTCATTGATCACAAGAGAGATTATTGTCCAAATAAAATTTCCTATGACTTTCATTAACTAAATTAAATTAAATATGCAATTAAAGAAGCTCACTCATAAAATTAGAACATGATGTAATATTTTAATGATACTGATTAGGAGTATTACTTAAATGACAGTAGTCTTATCTTAAATCAGACATAGACTTGTTGCAATGGTACATCTGGCACATCAATACTGAGAAGGGAAGACAGCGCTCAGTTCGCCCCGTCCTCTCCGGCCACTAAAAAGGAGAGGCAGATTAATTAACAGACCTTTGCAGCCAATGAAGACAGGTGGCAATAATCCTGACAAGAGACAGATCTGAAGCCTCTCATACAAAACCAATTTCAACTGTGCCCCATTTTTCAAAAGCTCATCAGGGTGAAGAACGAGAGAGTTGAACCCGTGTGGCTGCAGAATTTGTTTCTCTCTGATTGCCTTGTCAGGATATCTTATCCGATGGCGGAAGACCAAAACCCCACCCTTCACAGACAAATTTGCCCCGTTTCTGTCTCTCTGACACACAAACTGTTCCACACAATGAATCCTCTGTCTCCCTATCCGCATACTCTCTTACACTTCCCCACAAGGATACACCCACACCCACAATCGACCATTCGCCAAGTTACTGCTGGTGCCTCTGTCCAGCTTTCCATTCTCACATGGCACATATGCAGTATACAGGGACACCAGCCGCCACTGGAATTAATAACAGAAACAGGCAAAGGTAGACAAAAGTAGGTTTCTCATTTCTACACAGCTACCGGCAATTGTGTCGCCTGATATGATAAGTATCACAAGCAGGTTTTATCACATATAACTACCTAAATAAGTAAAAGTTAGCTCTGTGAGTTCCATGAGACGATGATGTGTCGTCACTGGTTTTTAAGACATTAATAACACAAAACTGAATAAAATATGCATTTGCTCAAATAGATCCTGTTTTAAATTGCTGAAGCCTAAGACAAGTAAAGAAAGCATTAGTGCTAATTAGCACTATCATGATACGGGAAGATTGATAGTTGTAACATAAACCTGTTTGGTTGTTCTGCGTGCATACCTGGAAAAGCCACAAGGTTTGATTTCAGTGTTGTTGCTCACATTCTCAAACAGTGTGTCAGTTTTAACATTACGTGAGAATGGGGTTAGTACACATGTAGTGTTAAATTCCCCTCAAAGTGCACGGACTAGCTTTTATTTAACATCACCTGTGACCTCACAAAATGCTAATGCTAATGCTGTGTATGCTAACTATTGGCCTTGGAAATAACCCTGGGTTGGTTTACCACTAGTTACTTACACATTTGAAGCTGCATTCACACTACTTCATCTCATGGAGAAAGCCAAGGGTGTGCTAAGCTGTTGTGTTTAAAGGGGAACTACTGTTTTTTTTTTACAACCTGGACCTTGTTTCTGGCATAACATCGTTACCATACGATCGTTTACTCACCCATATAACTTTTGTGTAATTTGTAGTCAGCCGGGAGATATTTGTGAGATTATCTGCGTATATCCATATAGTGGGAGTGACTGGGGCACCGAAACGCAGCCTCTAAATAACACATTATCTGCCGCGAAACTCGTTCATTTCACCAATATTTTGTTATGATACACTAGTGCTATTCCCCGTTGAGTCCGGAGTTACCCGTTATCATCATCCGGGGTCTGTAGGTCAGTCTACAGACTGGATGATGATGTCTTCTGACCTGGATGATGTCATCTCTGAGCATCCCTCGCACCTGTGACGGTCGGCTTGTTTACCTGTAATTTGCTACTGCTATGGTTCGTCCACAACCTCAGAATCGGAAAAATATTTAGCCATGTTGCAAAAAAAATTGCAGTAACAGGTAACTCCGGACTCAACGGGGAATAGCACTAGCGTACGATAACAAAATATTGTTGAAATGAACGAGTTTCGGGGCAGATAATGCGTTATTTAGAGGCTGCATTTCGGTGCCCCAGTCACTCCCACTATATGGATATACACAGATCTAAATATCTACGACTGCAAATTACACAGAAGTTGTATGGGTGAGTAAACGATCGTATTTTATGCCAGAAATAAGGTCCAGGTTGTAAAAAACAGTAGTTCCCTTTTAAGGGGGTTTAGCAAATGGTCATTTTAATACCACTAATGCCTGGTTTTGTCTAATTCATCAGAAGTGCTGCTTCAATAATTCAACGGATATGTCACATGCTGTAAAAGCTAACAGGAAACAGCTGCCGTACAGACTAGTTTCCACTCTCATTGTGTTTATCATGGTTATTGTCCTAGGTACAGTGAGGTTATTTATCTGGACACAATGGGCCCCACTTGGTTTGCAGCAACACATTGAAGTAATGGTACTATCCATTGGCAATTAGTACATAATAATGTGCCACGCTTGCATTAATGTGATTGAGCACGTCTGTTAGGGATATGCATATAAAACACGCTTTGCTTTGCTTTGCTTTGCTTTTCGACTCTCTGGCTAACCTTTCTCAAGAGAGCCTCAGTGGTCGATGATAGGATCCACCCTGGCTGTCCAAACAGCGCTCCCTCAGGGACATTAATTTCCAAGCAGTCCCACGAGTGAGTCAAAAGAGAGAAAGCTCAGTAAGCATGAAGATTAGGGAGTGAGAATCACAGTTCTCTATTAAAATGTCTCTTTTTTTTCCCAGGGAGAAAGTATAATGGCAAATTAATTTCCCAGAGATTAATGTACAAGGTAAATATTTTAGTACGAATACTTATCTTCTAAAAAGTCGGAGGATGGACGGCCCCTGTGCTCCGTTCCCTCTCCCTGATCTCCCAGTGTGTGTTGAAACAGCTTAGATGCATACGAAGTCTAATGAGAGCAGAGATTCCAAGCAGGCTGATGGCTCTCATCAATCACCTTTCTCCTTTAGAGGTGTGATGCCGGCCAGGGGGAAGAGGGGGAGGGAAGCATCAGGCTTTTAATCTCAATAAGTTAATAGACTTTCGAGTTTGGTCCTGCTAAGTAGAACTTCATCCCTGTTGTTAGCAAACAAGCAGCATGTGACGAGGGACTATCTCAGGAGCTGCTTGGCATTTCCACATTAAACAGTTATTTTGTGTTGCACCTGAAATTAGGAGATCTAACTAGAGTCTGTCGATGCACCCATAACGGCCAGTTAAAGGTTACTAAGTACTGAGCCAGTATTGGAAAACCAATTCAGACCTTTACTGCAGCGAATGCAGTATATCCGGATCTTAATATGTCGCTATAGATATTTTATCATCTCATCTGTATAATTTCTTATTTATGTGTGTCCAAAAAGCAACATCTTGCATAATGCTTCAACTGATAGCTAGCTAATAACAAGCATGAAGCATGCAGAGGCATGGATATGATAAGCAGAAAAACCTCCACCATGTCTTTGCAGGCTTACTCACACTTCCAAGTGTGATGCATCAGAGGCACACATGAACGGAATCAAATAAGAGCACAGTCCTTCTCGACTTTCCAAATGTTACCATTTCTCTGGCTTTGTGACCCTTGAAAAACTGAATATATTGTTTTAGCGCCACTCCTTCCAGTGAATGTGTGTGGGGGGAATAAATGCTTCTTGCACCGGTGCGCATCATGTGATGAACACAGAAGTCTTGGAATTCAAAGTTTAACAGGCGTAGCATAAGAAACCAGAGAAGATGACACACAAAATCAATTAGTCTCTGATCTCACTGCGGTATGCTATATCGTTATTTTTACTGTAACTGTTTGTTCCTCCTTGAGGATTAACTCAAAACTTTGATGTTGTTCTTGGTAGTGTTCACTAATATCAGCTCTTGTATCAGAGTGTTCCAGTCTTTTAAATGATGGGTCAAACACTCAGACCGTGACATTTTTTTTTTAGGATAGTATTGTATTAGTCTCTTTGTCCCCTTTGGTCTACGAATATGACAGCTGTGGTTCATTAATTATCTCCTTGCCGGACAATGTGTGCGTGTGCTTGTGGAGGGAGAGGGGCTAATGTGGAAAATATGCAGAAAATGTATTTGGGTTGACTGTCCGGCTATTAATAATGATTGTGTTTGGATAAATAGTGCCCTACTTTCAGAATCTGTGGATCTAAATATTCCCAATAGGCTGCTTCCCTCCTGTATTGATTGATTGGTATAGTGTTTAAAGGTCATAGTCATAAAACATCAGGATGTAAATAACAGACTGTGATTTTTTTAACCAGTGTTTAATGTATTGCTTGTTGACTTTTAAAGTTATAGCTCCTCAGTCTGGTGTTTGGATTACCATGTGTTATTTGAATTTAAGATTAGGTGCAGGGCAAATGTAATTCCAGTCAAGGCAGTGTTCCTCACCAAAAAGGGGAAGGTAAGGCTGTCTGGCCTGGGATACATATCCTCATATAGTGTGTCTTTAATCATAGCTTCCTGTAGCAAATAGAGGGGCTGTTGTGTCTCCTTTTCCTCTAAAACACTTCACATCTCCAAAGTACTTCAGACCTGCTTTTATTCTACGCAGACATGAGACAAGACAGATGTGATGGTCTGTGTCCTTATTGTTACTCTACTCTGCTCCTTCACAGATAATTAATTTAGCTGGGGGGATACAATAAAGATGCTGAGCTGCTTTTGACCTGATTCAGACTGTTTTGGCCTTGATATGACTAAAAGCTGAGGTTCCGCCGATGGATGCGACGCTAACAGCTTCATTTGAATCTGTCTTTTCAGGATTGTTGCCCGTATGTGGTCAATTGCCTTCAGGAAACTGTGAGGACTGACCTCTGCGTTTAGTTTGTGTTATCAGGATCCATTCCTTAAATAACAAAAGAAAACCTTCACTGTGTGGCGACACATTCGCTCTGTTGTTACCTCGGGAGTTGAGTCTATTCATGTTTCCCCCAAGATTGAAAACACATGTTTTGGTTTGTGCAGACATTTATCTCAATGTCTGGGCTTTGTTTGGCAAAAAGGATGGAATAATAGCTCTAATAGCCCTTACGCCAGCAGAGCTACAGTATGGCAGTAAGAAGCAGGTTTGCATTATGGAGCTAAAGCCGAAAGGTTTTAACATTAGACTTGAATTTTATGTGATTAATTTAATAATTAATTTGATAAAAATCTAATTCAGATGTAATCATCTCTGAAGTATTAGTCGTCATGTTCCAAACGAAAGGAATTTCCGCGTAATGACCTGTCTGTCACCCTAATCTTGAGTAGAAATTAGTTTAAATGTTACTCTAACAAGAACTAACTGGCTTGCACAACACATTTGAAAGCAATGATGGTTTATTTCCAGTTGGTTCACAAGAACAGGAAGGGATGCATCATTACCAGAGGATTTACTAATGACTTGATTCTTACATGCATTCATAAAGTGAGTTTAAAAAAAAAAACAAAAAAAAAACACAGGTATTTGGTTTTCATTTGACTGTAACATTGTTCCACCTTGAGAAGCAAAAAAAAAAAAAAAACTGCCACAAAAGAACCTGATATGAGTGGAAACCACGGCCGAGTAATTTAATCAGAGCGACCAAAATCAAAGGAGGCAAAAGTTCAAGATCTGAATGCAATGAGATGTATCAGTTCTTTAGAACCTACTGACATAGCTAACTTGTGGAGGAGCAAGCCTAGACAGAAAGGCTGAGTAATGAAGATGGATGCATTCTGTTATCAGGCAGCCACTTACTGGGGCCTGATGTAACCTTAAACATTGAGGATAGCTCAGTTGCACAAAGAATCTAATTAATGAATAGCAGCCATGAACAAGGACAAGGCAAGTGTGCATTTGCAGATGAATTCCAGACACTAATCAAACTCTGTTTAAGTGGTTTGGTTTGTCTCCAGAGCAAGGCCATGTTTGGCAAGGACTTAAACAGTGTTTTCATGTTGGCTTAATGACTGCATGCATCTTATGTGTGTGCCTGTGTACATTTAAGTATTTTTGCATTCCAGTCTAACTGTTTAATTGTTACATACGCTGGTACGGAGCCTACAATAAAAAGGCTGGCAAGAACAGGTGTGAGGTTGAATTAGTTTATTCCAATGCCAGGGGTGTGTTTACTCTATATTATGGGGTCATAACTACAACTAAAAGGATTCCTGTATGAGGAAACATTATGGTGCTATAGCTCAGTGCATGAGCTAGGGGCACACTATACATTTTAAAACACAATTACAATCACTGTTTACCCAGTAAATTAGTTTTTTGTCAAAGAGCAGGTCACCAAGACGGCCTGTGCACATTGTCTTGTAATGTGGTAGTTTAGGATGCAGAATTCTTGCTTCTGACAGCTAGGTAGGGATTTTAACAGTTGAAATGCATCATAAATTTTGCCAGAGTCATACATTATATAGGCCAACACTTCGGAGAACATTTTGACAACACTGCAAGTCTTCATAGGCTTGGTCCACACTTGTATACTGCTCCCAACAACAATTATTTCAGCTAGTTGACATTATATTGTTCAAGCAGACAGTTTATTTATTGGAATTCAAAGGTCCTTCCTCCAGAGCTAGCTACCCTGAGCTCCGTCCATGACAACTAACACAAGAAAATAATCGGTACATCAAGCCTAGATGAGACTGGACATATAGCATCTTTTGAGCGTCTTAAAAAACTTTAAATTAAATGGTCCTAGCTTCTGCTGCTGATAGCCAGGGCTACCGCTTGGTTGGAACCCAACATGAAGCCTCACAGCCAGAAACCATGCTAACTGGATGACGTGTAGCGACATTCTGAATGCCAAGCTTGACGCATTTCATGGCTCACAATGCAAAACATAAAGAATCAGGCAGCATATGAATATCTACAATGTCATCAGAGCTTAACTGGATGATATACTAAAACAGAGGAGACAGATATAAGAGGCTTTCACTCAAGGTACTTTAAATCAGTCGCACACAAGAACCTGCCAAGTACCATTGTGATATTATACTGCAGCTAAGATAATGTCACTTACTGAAACAGTCTAAGTAACTAAGTAAAATTTTTGTGGTTGCTGACATATCAGTGGGGTGCGTGTTGTGTTGCCTCTGACTTAAAGGGTCGGTCCAAGTAAGATCAGAAGTTGCATTAGTCTCAGTGGTTCCTTAATCTAAACACTAACATGAGTATACTGACATGATGATGTTTAGCCTGACTTAGCTCAATTCTCAATTCTTATCAGAATATAAGTTTAGTGATATTTATATTTCACTATGGGGGGTTTCTCAACAGATACAGAGAAAAAAATACTTACTTCCTACAATTCAATTGGATGGTCCTACAACCAATCAGAGCCATTTAGTTGGAAACAAATTAAGCTCTGCAGCGCTCAGATGATGTATGACTACCCCACTGTTACCCTTCTGTCCATCAGCTTGTCTAAACAATCTGATTGATCCCTTCTGAAGCACAATCAATTCCCAACAGCGACTCCAGACCAAATTTCCGCCACAAAAATGTTTGTAGGCGGGTTAGTTTGTTTGTCTTCCAGGCCGGTAGTGACTTCCACACCACGACTAAATGTGCTAACATTTGCCCTGATAACAAACTGCCTCTGAGGCATGTGAATGTATCTAGTTTTGCAGGTATTGGATAAAGAAAGAAGATATGAGTTGAACTATCATGAGATCTCTTAATGCTTACAATTCTTTATGAGATGGACATGGATGTCAGAACCAAATTTCAAAGTCCATCCAGTAGCTGTCCAGCAGCAACAGCCAACATATCATTTCCTAGCCTCAATGCAGGCCAAACTACTTTCATGCAATTTGATGCAAAAGTTGAGTCCAGTGATTACACGACCAGTGTGACATGTCTTATGAGTTTCTTCTTTCTCCTTTCCAGTACCAGCTGCAGAGGAGATCTCCATGGCGCTCAGTGAGCTTCCAGTGGCAGACGTGGCTTGTGTTGATCACCACTTCCGTTTTGCTTGGACTAGTTCCTTATGTTGTTTACCGCCTGATGACAGCCTTCACCAACCCTCCTCCTCCCAGGACGTTTAAAGTGGCAGCAGTCTCGTTTGGTGTACTGTCAGAGATCCTGCTCATCAAGTTAGTATTTTGTGTTTTACTCTGTATTCATTAACCCCCATGCTGTATGTGTACTTTTGTTTTTTTTTTAGCTGAAGTGCCCTTGGGCTGAACTTCGTATAATATGCTGAACACAGTCAGAATGATTAAAATGGTGATAACAGTGTTTCCACGCTGGCTGTGTTCTGGTCTGCCAAATATATAAAACAATCTTTTCAAGCAACATTTCATTTTTATGTGAGTTTCAAAACAAGAAACAGTGAGTGGCCGTGTCATCCAAATAATCATCTGTGAAAACATGTTGTTGTCTGACCCCCAGCATCCCCCACCTCCCTTGTTTTCACTTAGCCTTCGTTCCCATTTTGATATTGCTAATTGGAACCATGCCTGCGGTACTGTAAACCATTAGTAAATGAACAGTCTGTTTTTATTAACATCTAACTTGTAAATAATGCATTAGATTCCTGGCATAAACAATATCTACTCTCTGATTAAAAAGCAATATATGACGGATACTGTAATCAGATTACCAATACAGGTTATGTAATCTGTAATTGCGTAAAGCATTTACTTCGTAAGGCTGCACACTTCTGGTGAATACACTATTTTGAATTAGGTTTCCTAATAGTATTTTTGAAACCACATTTTTACTGTGACTTTACTCACTCTTAATCAGCTGAATGCTTCATAAAGTTCACTGTAAAATATGACGACGCTAGTAGAAGTGACCCGGTAATCGCCCCAAAACTGCCTTTCACGCTAATATTAAAATTAAAACTTGGTGTTTTGCATGTGTCCTTGCTCCAGTATTTGTCTTAACTGAAATAAGACAGGCTGTTTGCAATTAACTCAACAAGGCCCGTAACTTTTTTCCCTCCATTAACTGCCTTTGTAAGGAATGTGGCCAGTCAACTGCTAATTAATAAACATGGTGGCGGTGGTAATGTGCTTCTGCATCATTATGTTGTTGAAGCCCTTATCCAAGCTAGTAATGAGCTGTAATTTTATGACAGGAAATTGGTTTGTTTACAGCGCGTTCAGCAGCGTCAGACGGGCTGCGTTCGTGGCACGTCTCAGCTGCAGGTATTTGGTTCAAACATGTTTTTAGTTAAAATGCTAGCACTTTTATTAGTATTAATCTTTCCCAATTAGATATGGCATACTTCTGTTGTTTTTAACCTTCAGTAAGGAGAGGAGTGGAGCCATTCCTCAGGTTGTTGTAGGAAGAGTCATTATGCACAGCTCCTACAACTTTTAGTCTCCATCAGGTATACTACTGCTGATGCTGACGTTATTACTGGTACAGCAGGAAGATTGGTGGGTGCCCTTATTAGGATTGGTGGTCTTCACCGACCCGTGCCCTATGGTGCTTGTGCTGCCTTGGAAGTGCCAGTCTCCTGCTGCCCCCTGTCAGTGTGCATCTCAGTCACACTTCAGCCCTGGGGGTGGGAGCCCTCGTAAGGGGTGACCCCTCCCCAACCCCACCCTGTCCTCTCAATCCTCATCTCTTACCCACAACTCTGGCTGTTAGTCTTTCAAACAGGGATAAACAAGCAAACAGCTCAGAATGACCTTTTGTTGTTTGCGCCGTTATGGATGCATGTTGTGTACTCGTGATCAGTTACACTCACTCTTGGTGAAATGGTAACGAGCAGTCATACCAGTTTGTTGGCCGGGGCGTTTAAAGCGCGTTGCTAATGTCCCTACGACTGAGGCTCTGAGACGCTGTTACCTGTTTGTCTGTTGCCATGGCTACGACGCTCCAGCCGTATGACAGCTTATTTTGTTGCAGAGCAATTGAATAACCAACATTTTTAAATGAATATTGGTCGTTACATGAGTCCTTGGAATTGCTGGCGCTTTCTTCTATTTGCTCCTCTTTTATTAGTCGATTTTTTCAAGTACTCTGTCTTCTCAAGTCATTGTGGAATCTACGTGTAAGTATTTTTTATAACGCAGCCTTACAAATCGCTAGCATTCTGTATATTCAACATTTTGACAGAAGTATTTTTAAAAGATATGAAAAATAATATGTGTTCTGTGTTTGTGTGACAGTGTATTGTTTTAAATGTAATATGTTGGGTCTTTTTTATGATGGTCCTGAGAGTTCAACACACTACAGCTTGAGGAAACACAATCAGAAAGGCAAACCCAACCAATAGAAAACATCTTCATTCATGTGACAACACAGATGCAGCATTTAGAGAAAATATACCAATTTAAGGTCACGTGCCAGCCCCAGTGTTAGCTGGTCCACTTTGGTGCCTTCATGAACCCAAAACTATTGCGTGTCCCAGATGTGTCCAATACGTTTAAGTACCACCTGGAAACAGGACCAAGTGGGTAATCGATTATTTGGGAAAAGTCATTGTTTCTTGCAATCATAAAAGAGCAGTTTTACACTATTAGATTTCTCCATAATCCGTTTGCTAAACAAGCACCAAAGTACTTCTTCTTCCACCAGTGATCTCTTTTATGGTAATGTTTATGTTTCCGGCAAGGTCTTGGCTAGCTAAAAGAAGAATTATTTACATAAGACAACATAGCAGCTCTAGGTTATAGGTCTCAGAAGCTCAGATCTAATTTAAAACGACCCACAGTTGTGAGTTCTTTTAGTTTACAGTGTTGCTCTATATGGCTTACAGTCTACTGACAAACTCAGATATTTTGAATCTGAGTTTGAATGCCTTACCTATACTCTGAACACCTTTCAACATTTTCACCCTCCAAATTTGTCTTTAAGTCGCCCTCCTCCTCGTCCGCCAGCTCTGTTATTGGACACATTCACAAGGTCACATGACATTTGTCAGACTCGAGCTGCCTTTCAGAAGCCTGTCACACAATATGCGTCCTCTCCTTCCTTTACTGTCATGGCGAGAGTTTGCGGCGCTGAGACAGTGCCCTGACCATGCCGCTCTGTGCTGTGAATTTTTATATGCCATTGCCTGGAGGTTAGAAACTCTCATTATGCCGTGTTAGATTTATTAAAATAGATTATGGAAATGTTAATTAAGTCATTAATTACATTATTTAAGCAGCATTGACAGATAAGGGAGTGTGTATGTGTGTGTGGGGGGAGGTGGGGTGGGTGTCGAGCTCCCTGGGTGGTTTAAAAGGATGTGATTGGTGACAAGGGACACTGTGGAGATGGCGTCTAACCGCTAGCACTGACATGATACAAAGTGGCCTACACTGCTCTCTCACCTCACGCTACTGTCTACAGCAGTTTACAGAGCTGCCTAAGGACGAGCAGCTCTTCGCCCTTTCGCAGATATATAAGTGCACACAAGGCTACAAATGTGCTTTTTGTTCTTAAATGGCAACTACACATTGGTTAAGAGGATTTGGGGACAAAGAGCACAGTGCTCCAAGTAAACACTCATTACATTCCACTTTACATTTTACTTTGTGTGATTATTTGGACGAAGCACTTGCCGTGACATTTGAGTGGAGGCCTCAAACCATATTTCCCGGCTGTTCCAAAGGAAAACACAACGGCACAATTGCAAGATGAATTACCCACAAGTTGATACTACAGAGTCTTATCTGTTGACAGTTTAGTTACCGCAAAGCACAAGAAATGTGTTTTCCAATTCTCCGAGAATTGAGCTTTTCTTTGTTCCATCAACCTTATATTAAGGGAGGGAAACTGCTCTGATCGCACTGGATAAGAACAAATGATAGATGCTGTAAACAAGCAGAATGCTTCAATTCCAATCTGAGACATTGATTTGCCTCAGCAGCCAATTACTGTTTGGACTAAGATTATCCATTCAGTCAGTCTGGTCGACAAAGGATTTTTTTTTTCTTGTTCAACATATTATTTTGTTCCTAAAAATGTTAAATTAAAATGTATTATTAAATTGAAAGAAAGTAGGGGTGGAAATAATGAGTCTTGATTCCGCGAGTCCTCCATCAGGTTGCCAGGCAGCTCTGAAAGGTGTATATCTTGATATTAAGTGGCTGCTGATTGTGGGAAATGATACAGTGTGCGGCCGTCCAGCCACCTCAGAGTCAAGCTATCATGATTAGCTCCTGCATCAGCCACATGAACCCAATGATAACTAACTGATTTCTGAGACCATTAGCATTTGCCAACATGGATAACTACACAAAGGCTCTTAGTCCTATCCCAAGACTGAAAGCTTTATTTTTTGGTTATGTATTATAACAACTGAGTACAGTAATAAGCTGCAACAGTTCAAGGTAGGGGGTAATCAGCTTAGCATAAACAGTGGAAACCTGGAAGTGCCAGCCCTGTTTCAGTTACCAGCACCTCCTGAGTTCACCGTTGCCTTCAGGCTTGCTCTGGGGGTTTCAGGCCGGGTTTTTGTAAAGCGTCTTGAGACGATTTGTATTGTTATTGACGCTATATAAATAAAATTGAATTGAATTGAATTGAATTCACCAATTCACTCAATTGTTGTACATAGCAAAAATCACGGTCCTTCACTATTTTATGAAGAACTGCTGTGCAGCTTTTCGATCTGTAGGATCTTATTTATTCACTTTTCTGGGCATTTGTAGATGGTTTCAAAGAACAAAGCTTCACAATTCACATGACGTGAGAAACCAATACCGCTAACAAAAGCAGCTGCAGCAGTAGCTCTTTACTTTGTGATTGGAATGCACGCACAGCATATCTCTAGTTTCTTTCTTCTCAGTTGTCTATACAGACCCGGACTTTATTTGTTTCAAACAGTATGTGCCACACACTATTTTCACTGCAATGAATCAACAAACAAAATGATTTTGTCTTTTCTGTGTAAAAAAAAAAAGAGGTGAATGATAAAAGGTTAAAGGGGTCCTAGAACACATTTTTTGACCATTAGGAATTGATCTTTGAGCCTAAATAATGGCATATGTAAATTTGTGGGGCTGAAAACGCCCCAGGAGCACTGCTAGAGAGCCTAATACAAGGTCATAAATAAGCCCTGCAATGAAACAGTTTGTTTTCCCGCCCACTCAGCAAGTTCATGAATAATGAAATGAGCTGCGTGCTGATTGGCCAGTTTACCCAAAGGCTGATTGGCCCACATATCCTGAAAGCTGATTGGCCTAATCCACCGGGCTGAAGCTAGAGCCAAAGCCGGCTTGATACTTTTTTTTTTTTTTTTTTTTTTTTTAATATATTTTTTGGGTGCTTTTTGTTGCCTTTATTATAGAGATAGCTGAAGATAGACAGGAACGGGGGCAGAGAGAGAGGGGATAACACGCAGCAAAAAGCCAAAGGTCGGACTCGAACCCTAGGCTGCTGCAACAAGGACTCATCCTTGGCACATGGGTCGCCAGCTCTACCCACTGAGCTATCCCGGCGACCCAGCTGGCTTGATACTGTCCGAGGTTGGAGAAACACTCCGGGGTGAAGTGGGCAGAACAAACTACCAACCTCGGGTTGAAGCTCTGTGGAACGCGGTTGTAAATGAACATCAACCATTCCCGCTGACAGTTGAGTTCTTGGGGAAGTCTGTGTAGAGTCTTGACCTGCCCCAAACATCCTGGAACATTACACGCATAGTCCGACATACCGTATCCCTCTTGTCAGAAACTGCGGTTAGCTGTCGCTGGGACTAGCTAGCTAACGCCTCCGCCCTTACAGTGGGCTGGAACATGCAAATGAGAGAGGGTGTATCCAAAAGGGCTGGGCGCCTATTACGTAATATCGGAGCTCTGTTCAGATTTGCCCATTTCAACACGGCCGTTTCTAGTTTTGAATTTGCATACGAAAGCAGGCTGGAGAAGGCGGTGAAGTTTTTGGTGTGGTCCTTAGACACCACTCGGAGCCTAAATTCAACAGGAACAACGTAAATGTGGTTTTGATTCTAGGACCCCTTTAATGGCCCATTTGAACTCTAAAACAGATATGTGTTTCAGGCACATCTGTTACTTGACATTACATTCAGTCTTCATATGCCTTTGTGTTACCAGGACGTTCACAGCCACACCAGCAAAATCCTCATGCACCCTCACAGCTAGGCTGACTCCTCTGTGGAGTGCTGTCCTTTGGAATCTCAACCATCCACTTTGAACTACTCAATACGTCTTACTTGCAGTACGTGCACCTTATGGTTTAAAAGATCCAGGCTGCAAATACGTTTCCTCTAGTATAGTCAAAACAGTATGAAGTGAATAATGTTCTTCTCATACCATGTCAAGGTCTGGGATATAGTAGACTGTATCTGAGCAGTCGGTTCTGGATGCAGGATTTTGGATAAGTTGGTGCATCTCTGAAATTAAGACGTAAGAAGATCAAAAGTGGTCTGAGGAGCCATGAACCATGAACCATGAACTGACCACTTGATGCTGGGCCATGTGCTGGAGCAAGTCTGATCTGTGGTGGCTCTAGCTTGCAGCTAGGATCTGCTACTGACGTCTTGATGTGTGTCACTGCAGGGCATCCTTTGGGGTCTTGTACAGTCCACTCCTCAGAGGGTTAGAGCTGTTTGGGGTGACATGAATGACCAGTCACATATTAGGCACAAGTGATCATATTGTTTTGGCTCATCAGTTCAGTTCGTACAGATGAAGTAAAATAACGTTTAAGATGCAACTCTGCATCATCTCCGGGAAGTTTTTATGGTCTGTATGGTCACATTGTGTCAGGATGTTGAGAAACACTCTGGATTCAGCAGGAGTCTCTCACACACTCCTAAGACCCAGTTAATGGGAGGAGAGAGACTTAATAATGAGATTAGGATTATGTTATACTAACAAAGCTATTTGGGATCCGCTAAAGTGTGAATGTAGCTAATGGTACTTTGGTGGCAGGAGTATGTGGGATGAAGAAGTCAGACTCTGAGCCCTAATATTGTTCTGCTTGGATGGTGTTTTCTCAGGTGTGTGTCGAGCTATGTCAGCGGCCGGTACCGTCAGGCAGAGGAAAGCTCCTTCACCGTCCAGCCCAGAGGCCTTGAGGAGGGAAGAAACAGTCCGGGCCGCAGGGATAAGTCCGAGGCCCCATCGGCAGTAGCAGGTCACTCATCGTCAGTGGTATCACCCAGCCAAGTGGAGGAGAGGAAAGTGGATATGTTGAAGACTGGATGACTCGGCTATTTCTGAACTACTAACAGAATGAGTTTACAGACAAGATGAGAGTAAATCCTTTGGGAATTAGGTGTGTCTAACAACTAGTAAAGGTACACATCAGTATATCAGTGTAGCATTTACAAAATCATACATTTAAAAACCCATTTTTAAGGTGCCGGATACTCCTGTTTTCCTCTAAGTCAGTCATTACACTTTCACTTTATTCTGTAGATGTATTCACACATGTTGTAAACTGATGATAAGGAAGAGAATGCACGCAGCTTGCATGAGTGTGTTGAGGCTTAGAGAGGGGTGGGAGGGAAAGCATGAAATCACTCTGTTTCCTTAATGATGCCCACACAGAGACAATGGGGTGCCGCTCTGATTAGTGTCACCTGTCCTTGTGCATCTCATCAGCTCCATTATGGCTCCATCTCCCATGCTTCTTCTGTTAATTGAATAGCCCGTGAAGTGGTGACAAGGACGGGGGCGAAACCGACGTCTGTCCCGCTGCTGCTCTAGAAATGAGAGTAAAGCTTCCCAGAGAGACACCAGTTCTTAAAACATCAACCATTAACATACAGATAAAATACATGCTAACAAGTACCCTCATGTTATATTACCGTCATACTGACTGCAGATTGTTTCTGTGTTTAACAGCTTTGAATTAGCAACCACTGTATACTTTTGGGGGGGTTGATGCAGCATTTCACCAACGCGTCAGATGGTTCATTACAAAAGCATATCTTTCTGATGCTAGTTAGCTTTGCACAAGATGTCAACAAAACCTGCATACCAGCACTTTTAAAGCTCTCTAACTCTTTTATATCTCACCTGTTCAGTTACGACACTTTGATTATGTTTGATTGTGTGCCAGACATTCTCAGCATGGCTTTATATATGTTTTGAAACCAATAGTTTTTGTCTATTTTAAAAAAATATAAGGTGGTTCGGTTGGTTTGTCATACTTCATCATTCCTGTAAGTAAGCCCATATGAAGAAAGACGATCAGTGACCCTTCACTATTTAGTCCCACTGCACAAGAGTGAAGCCAAGATATCTCAGAAATAAGGGCAGCCATGTTGCACTTTTGTAATTTCCGTTGGTATTACATGGTATTCAGATCCTGCACCTTGTCTATTTTAAAATGTGAAAACTTCACGTGGCCAAGTTGCTGCCAGCATTTACCAATCACTGCTGTGTCAACACTAGACGCAACCTCCAGGGCAAAAAAACAAAAACACAGTAGTTCTGAAAACTGCAGTTCCTCAAATGGCCACTTGAGGCTGGCTCAAAAAACAAGTCAGTCCCATAGACCATCATGTTAAAATGCCCAACTTTACTGCAGAGATAAATATGTTTACATTTTCTCCAATATAGATAGATAGATAGATAGATAGATAGATAGATAGATAGATAGATAGATAGATAGATAGATAGTATTAAGGTTTAAATTGATATCAATATCAAAGGCATGATTTGAGTTGGCACTTTCACAAGTTGCTTAGCTGTCTGCCAAGGTGTCACCCACCCGCCTCAGCTCCACTCGCACTCCATTTCTTTGCGTATTCAGTTGGGTGGTGTCCAGCACTGCCAGGATGGTGGCAGCCGATGACACCCACACTTCAAAACCACTCTTCAGTTATCCTATGGGTGACGTCATGAAGGGGTTGTCCGCCTGTAGCATACGGTCTATGGTCAACACCCCTTATATAGCATCAAATAACTCAGGGTTAGCTTGGCACTTAATTACTTGGACCAATCAAGATATCTTGGCTTCGCTTCTGTGGAACTGTCATGGTGTCCATCTTTATGCTGTTATACAGGAACAATCTGGTGTACACACTCAAGCTGAGGTTCTCTGATGGGAACACCCAAATATCCATCATGACATGATCCGAGTTATTTTCTCAGACCTGACAATGCTCCTTCAGAGCAGCAGATCACCTGACACAACAAGTTACCCTTTAATGTTTGTAATATAAATGCTCCGCTTCAACTGTAATCCATAGGAAACTGTCTTGTATATTAATGATTGAATGTTGTTACCGTAAACCTTTATTGAAACCCTGCTTGGTTCAAAAGCATTTATATGTGAAAACAAATAAAACTGGAGGCAGGCCTCGATCTGATGATGATCTGATGTCTTTATTAAATGGTTTTCAGGTTGGTCTGTATCCATTCAAAGGAAAATATGTGAGATATGATTCAGATCTGCATAGAAAACCTATTTTGACTGGATAAACACTGCCAGCTGTGATGCAGGGCTGTAATGTTAGTGCGTCTCCTGCCAGGCAGGAGCTTTGCTGTTATCTGCATGTGCCTGAGGCACTGCTAATGTAAAAAGATCCTCCTCACTTGGCTCTGCTCGGCTAGCAGTGAGCTCTGCAGGCTTATCCTGCTCAGTCCCTCTCCGTTTCACCTCTTGGTCACAGCCAAGTGACTCTCAGCTGTGCTCCACCTCCGCTCGGGCCTTTCTACGAACAGAATAGAAGTACAGCAGTATCTCACGTTGCTGGTAAATGCCACAACAACAGTGTCCCCATGCCTGTGTGGTTCCGGGGCTTAATGTGTGCGTGTGGGGCCAGATGGACACTTTCATGAGTGTACGAGTGTGGATTATTCTGCAGGCTACATCTGGGGCTCCACATGGTACAGCAGACTGCGGTAAAAGAGGCAGGTGGGCACGTGGGGAGGGCACACCCCCAGTGAGTTCTCTTACATCTATACTAACAGACAGGCCATTGCCTCAAATGGCAGACCGAAAGGTTACAAGACCATCCTGCAAGACAAATGCTTCTCAGAATACCGGGAAGTGTCCTTCCTCTGTGACAGCAGCAACCTAGTGCTTCCCAGTGTCAGTCCAGTGTGATAAGTCGGTTTATATTTATTTATTTTTTGACGTTACACTCGTTCAGGAGTACACTTTTGTCCAAAACATATTTTACCATATCCGCACACTGGGAACAATTTGTGTTGAAGTGTTTGCTCAAGGACACTTTGTCATGTGGACAAGAGGAGCCAGGGAATGGACCGCCACTCCTATGATTAATGGCCTACCCACTCTACCACCTGAGCTACAGCTGCCCATAGTGCAGGAGCCCGCCACCACCATTAACACATTATCACATTATGCTCTGACTCACTGTTGTCAGTCTTCATCGCCGGGTCAAACTGGTCGGCTCATGTGACAGTAAAGAGGAGTACTGCTTAGTAAAACAAAACAATCATACAATTTGGGCACAAAAATTCTATGATATTCTATTGTTTACATGACAGACATGCTAGGACCCAATAAATGCCCAAGATCGGCTGATCCGAGTCCCGATCCGACCTAAAATAAACAAAAAGGTCCTCTCCTGCAGATTCATAAAGGCGTTTCTTATCTACCTTGTATTCTCCTAGATCACGCAAGCGTCTGTAGCAAGTCCAATTAGTAGGACTGTCAGAGCTAATGTAGCAAGGAGAGGGTAGTTCGTACCTTGGCTCCAGAAGCTCAAACAAATGGTAAAAACCTGTGTTCTCTGCTCCAGAAATGGGCTGGTCATCAAAAGCCATGAACTCCGTAATCCTCTCTGTAATATTTTTTTGTTGTTGCTTCGGCGCAGCCTTTGCCCTAGTGTAGCTACTTTATTTTTTGGTGGTATTGAGTGATGATCTCCCACATCCACATCACACATTCTCCAAATTCCCCAGTCTGACTGACTTAATTTTCCACAGTAAAATACTTCCACACAGCAGTTGAGTCACATGGTTTTGGGTCATCTTCTTCTTCCATTTTTGGCAGCTTTGCCGCTAGCCAACTGTTACAAGAGGATGAAGACACTTGGACGCTACAGTGACGTGGTTTTGGTTTGAGGCAGACCTAAAATAAATAACTACTAAAGATAGGGCTTGGCTGAAACCCAAGACTGATCCAGTCCAATCATTTAAAAAAATGAAGCAGCGTGTAATGTCATGATCGGCCCATTTGGGACATCCCCAGTGCTGTGCATTGGTTTATCTGAGCATCTTCACTTTAAACAGCCTCTAGTTAACCAAAACAATGAGTTGAAACACACTGCTCAGAGAACTGAGACAAACTGAAGCAAATTAATAAATTTATGTGGGCTCATTATTACGAGTGATGCCTTTCACAATGCTCATAATCTTTTGACCAACTGCTGACACTGGAATATTGATTAGTGCAGCTTTAATTTATTTTTAAAGTGAAAATACCAAACTAAGCTGATTCCTTGTGACAGTTTGCTCCATCTTTCTGTTTTTTTATTAGTATAATTCAATATTTGGATGTTCAACTGGTTGGATATGTGTCGCTATCTTCCACCATTTGACAATGTCTGACGATAGAAAAATAGCCAAGACAGTGTGTTAACTGCGTTAAAGGTAACTTAAGTTGAAAAACGGCAACACGGAGTTACACGCTGCTTCATTTCTTATGAATCCCTCGAGCGTGCACAGGCAAACTGAACACAACAGAGGAATGGCGGACTCCGACTCTAATAAGGCTAATAATGATGAGCCTACACCAGCTGACATCGGGCGAGAGGCAGGGTACACCTTGGACAGGTCGTCAGCCTATCGCAGGGCTAGCAGAGAAAGATAAACAACCGATCACACTCGCATGCACACCTTGGGCCAACTTAGACTCATCAATTAACCTAACATGTCTTTGGAATGTGGGAGGAAGCCGGAGCACCTGGAGAAAACCCACGCAGGCACAGGGCGAACATGCAAGCTCTGCAGAGAAAGCACCTGGTTCAACTGTGAGGCATCAACCACTGTGCCACCCACGTAAGGGCGGTCGTTAATGAATGTAAATACATAAATAAATGGGAAGTGTGCAAAACATGCCAACAATTAAAAGCATAAAAACAGAATTTATTGCAATGATATTCGCATATAACTGTTTTTGTGTTCCACTGAATTGCATTATGACATACAGTATGTCAAAAATGTATACACACATATTGCTTAATATATAGAAGTATGCAAAATCTACTATATATAAGTCCTTCCATTTCCAAATAACGATTTCCACTGAGCATGCTCACAAAACTCAAACCAAACTTATTCATGTTGCACACTCATATTAGATTGAACTCAAGCCAGGGCCTTTGTGGAATCAGAGCTCATTAGACGAGTCCACCTCATAATGAGTGGCCAGATCCATCAGGAGAGATAAAGCTCCCGCTCTGCGCCGACTGAGATCCAGTTGAACACACCCGCAGTGCTTCAGACCACATGTGAACAAGATATTTGCTTTGAAGCACCAACACGCAGATCTGAATGAGCGTGTCGGAGTGCCAAATGTCCTAGGTTGTGAGTGACAGGAGATCCGCTTTAGAGCTGGCTACCTGTTGAGGAGGATTAAACAAAATACAGATGGTGTTTACGTATTAAGACGAGCTCTGTTCTGACGGTGACAACAGAAAAGTCTGTCATCAAGTGAGATCCTTGTTAAAAGTGGGAGAAAAAAAAGAGATGTTTTTGTGACACCCCAATTTTGTACCTTTTCACAAACCTTCAGTCTTCCCAGATTTGTTCCACATAGAAAAGCCTGAATGATGTTTTTTCGGGCCTGTGATAGAATCTCACATGACCCTGAGATCACCTCTGAAGGACGAAGCCTGCTGAGTGTCCGGCCATGTATTCTGGCCGTCAACACAACAGGAGCGCGGCGCGGTCTGCTCCACCGCGGGTCGAGTTGAATAAATTAAATGAATTACCAGCTGCCTTGTGCAAGCTCGCAGGATGCAGGGTGGCATGAGCACGCCATTACAACAATGATAAGGAGATCTGCACGGCCCTGTGTTAAAGGAATTACGCATAGCATCCAGATCCTTTAAGAGGCTCTGACAGGTCTGCGCACACTGGCAAGTTAGTGTGACGCGAAAATGTGTGTGGCTCCTGCTCGGCCTGAGTCAGGGCTGCAGCGCGGAAGTCAGGAAAAAAGAGATCGTATTGTGATGCAAATGGACACAGTATTGTGCTTAAACCATGCATTAATACGCCCCCTTTTGAGACGATAACATCGCAAGATGCAGAATAACACAAAATGATGTGCCGAGAGGTTATTTAAAGCGATACGACATCACATCCTAACATCGCAGGAAGTGCTTACTCCCTGTCCGACTGGTTTTGTGTCCAGCTTTAATAAAAAAACATGAAGGATAGAAGGCTGCTTTTGAGTCCCAGCCACTACACACCACATTTACATAATGCTATGTATATTGTATTCTGCTCCACCCTAATGTTTGAACGTAAACTGAATTTAAGTCTTCCTTTCGTAAACATTGGAAGTAGTGTTAAACGCAAGACACGTGGCGAGGCGTCCGATAACTTTGTCTTCTACCTGTAATCTGATGCTGCGCGGAGAGGAGGGATCGGCTTCACTTCCCCCGGGGTGATTTATGATTGAGGACATGTTAATAAAAATATCAAAACAATCTGAGCTCTGCTGGGGGAGATACCGGTCCGCTACGTACATCATGCTCGACAGGCCCAAGCAGGGATTCGCCTGCTCTGTGATAGTATGCTCGTACGGATGCCCCGCTGCCCTGTCTTAAATAGAATATGCAGCTGTTGTTCTATTACCCCTTGTGATGGTTTTTGGGGGGAGGGGGTCATGGGGGTAGGACAACTCACACAAGGTGACATTTACGTGAACGTGCGCTCTCCACTGTGTGGAATTCAGTGCTTGATAGGGGAACCTCCTCCATAGAAATCCTATGCCAAGTCCTTTATGTTTCAATCAGTGCATCAGAAAAAAGTTACCAGTCGTTAAATTTTGAGCTACATGGGTTGGCTTCCCTTTTAAAAGAGCACAGTGTGCTGTCATCTGACACCCACGGAGTGAGGAACAGTGCTGCTTTAGTTGAGTAAACACCCCATTCAGAATCTGCTCTTCCCATAGATGCACATCCAAACTTGTGGACTCTCCAAATTGCTCTTTAAATGCCTACAATGAGTGGACGAAAAGATGTTTCCCTCCCTCCCACCACCGACACCACTCTCGTCTTTGATGGATCTATATCAGGCATGGGCGTGAACGTGCTGTAATTTAGTGCGCGTTAAGAGCCGCCGCAGACACGTAGCCCGTAACACTCTCTCAGTTCCACTTCCAACATCACCGTTCCTGAAATACCAATGATTTTCTGTCTCCACGTGTTTCCCGAACACAAAATCATCACGAAGCGCGCTGCTGACAAGAAAACGTTCTGAAACATGAAACGCACTTCAGCAAATACACATGGAGAGCACGCGGTGTGTTACGCCGCGTCAAGCTTTTGCCGTGAAACACTTGACTGAAGTGAATGAAAAGTAAGAAGTGTGACGTGAAGCTTGTAATACAGCACAGTGTTCATTTCACAGACCTCACTGTGTGGTTTCTGTCACGCGAGGAAGTAAAACATTTATGGGGTTGTCTTTGTGATCGGAAACAGCCGTTCATAATTCTTATCTTTATAAGTGAGACACTCACATTTCCTAATGGTCCATGTAGTATCTCCTTGTTATCCTGTTTTATTTAATGTTTCTTTATCGGCAATCATTAAATCAGGGCCGTCAAAAGTACATCACCAAACAGAAAAAGCAGTCGAGGTATTCGCCACAAAGAAAAGGTTTCAAACAGAAGAACATAACAAGCCCTGATGTTTGTGAAATAAGAAAAGGATGTTGGATTAATAGCAACATTAACATGCACTGATCATGGTTTTTTCAAATTGCCTGTCAAGCTAAAATTAGAAGCTTCTGGTTTATTACTTAAGTTGTTCCAGATGTTGATGAAGATACTTGGTTTATTTGAAGAGAAACTCACATCGACGACCTTTCCGGTAAGCAAATGTTACAGGTCAATCACCGTGTCATTGACGTCAGGTGATTATTGGAAAGCACATCCACTTCGTTCAGCCCATCCTGCCTCATACTATTCGAGAAGAGTGGAAAAATTATTTGATCCTCTTAAAAGTAGTCTTAAAAGTTTCTTTACCCGCTCATTGTGTCTGTGGCACTCATCAGTTTCACATTTCCTATCTTGGTCAGATAAGTGCTTTAAATGCACAAGCAAGGGAAACAGAGAAATGAATTTGTAGCTAAATTTGCCATTAGCCAGGCCTCTTGTTTAAACCAAATAGCTCACACTCATCACTGTGTTGTGTTGTTTGAGCACTGTATGGACGACGTGTCTCCACCTCATTCATGCTAAGACATTACCACATGGTTCACTCCTTCCTTCCCTCTTGCACAAATTGCATGTCACTGCGTGTACCACCTATACATCTGCTGTCATTGGTCAAAGGTTTGTGGCTTGAGAGGTGAATGATTTTCATCCGAAAATGAAATTCACCTGTCAGTCACTTCAACAAAGATGAAGATGGAAGCCGGTGGCGCTGTGTTTGGCTTGTAACACATAAGCCCATTTAGACATATCTTGTGTTCTCTTATATATATTTGTGTTCATGCATGTTAACCATGTTAGCCCAATTATACTCTTGGCTCCTGTCAAGTTTCCATATTTGGAAAGCCGTGGCACCAACCTGAATTGATGGAGTTGCCCATAAAGTCATTCTCTCGGCTTCAATTCAGTTCTAATGTAAACCAGTGCCACTGCATCTTTCTTTGTCCACCTTCAAACATGGACTGCAGCATTGTTGTTTATGTCATTTATTACTTTCATTGTTCCACACAGATCTGATGTTTTCATCAGCTGCTGTCCACCAAAGCGGAAGTTAGCATTAAAATCCCACGCTTTGTGTGCCGCACATTTTCATTTATTCTTGATGTCTGCTTCAGCTGCACTTTGTCACATTTTGCATTTATTGATTGAGCTCTGGGCGAATTACGTATTTTTGCACATATATGCTGGCAGGAGTAGCTTTGGTGAAAGCAAATGGCGGTAAGCTGAATTTCAAGCTGTCACTTTTCACTACACACTTAAATTGCAACATTGCAAAATTTCATAGATTTATTTAAAGCCCTTGGGGTGTTTTTCCACTAGTATTGAAAATGCGTTAATGGACCCTGTTCCAGTCTAAATGTATCCAGAGTTCTGCATGGGTTCAGTTTTGCAAACCAACACCTGGAAAGTTCGGTACCAGAACTAAGCCGCTACGCGCTGGTGTCTCCATGTCAGATCTTGACCCAACCCAACCTGTCAATATAGTCCTGAGACCCAGCCGGTGATCACACAGACACACTACACAGAAACTCAATTTAAAGAGCTTTATATCTGCGAACATGTAGCAACATGCAGGTCATAATTAACCGTAGCCTATTTGGCACAATCAGGTCTCTTTCACTGGCTGTGCTCGATGCAGAGATGGTAACCACAATCTGGCAGTCAGTTTGGGAAACATTTTAACTCCTTCCACCAACACAAAACCTCACTCCACTCCTACACTGACTATTTTTGCCTGTATGTCCTGCATTTTGATCTTCTAGTAATTGTATTAATTTTTTATTTTTCCAGGAAAAGAAAAATTCTCATCCACTCCCTGGCCTCGATCATTTTTGGGTTGTTCGTCCATTAACAACCCAAAAATATACTGATATTCTGGCCAGTAGGACTATGGTCACAGAGGCTCACTGACAAACGTACACCAACAAACAGCTAATACCAGGGCTGCTGTGGTTAGAAGTCATTGACATGCATTTACATTCCCTATATATATATATATATATATATATATAGATATATGTATAAAGTTATACCAAGCAAATAGGTAGGAGCCTCCTATTGGATAATTACTGCAAGAGTGATTATCTTTCAGCTGGCAACAAGTTATTTAACCCCAACTGATGCCATGAGTAGCTTCTCATTTCTTAAACAACCATGTCGAAAGACACATCCTGTGGTCGTGGTAAAGATGTTAGTCTGTTTGAGAAGGATCAGATCATTGTCATGCATCAAGCAGAGAAAACATCTAAGGAGATTGAAGAAAGTACTAAAATTGGGTTAAGAACTGTCGAACGTATTATTAAAAACTGGAAGGATAGTGGGGAACCATCATCTTCAAGGAAGAAATGTGGTCGAAAAACAATCCTGATTGATTGTGATCGGCAACTTAAATGTTTGGTGAAATCATACCAGAGAAAAACAACAGTAGAACTCAGGGCTATGTTTAATAGTGAAAGTAAGAGCATTTCCACACGTATAATGTGAAGGGAACTCAAGGGACTGGGACTGAACAGCTGTGTAACCTTAAGAAAACCACTAATCAGTGAGGCTAACCGGAAAAAAGGCTTCAATTTGCTAGGGAGCATAAAGATTGGACTCTGGAGCAATGGAAGAAGGTCATGTGGTCTGATGAGTCCAGATTTACCCTGTTCCAGAGTGATGGGGGCATCAGGGTAAGAAGAGAGGCAGATGAAGTGATGCACCCATCATGCCTAGTGCCTACTGTACAAGCCTGTGGGGGCAGTGCTATGATCTGGGGTTGCTGCAGTTGGTCAGGTCTAGGTTCAGGAACATTATGTGTCCGAAGAATGAGGTGAGCTGACTACCTGAATATACTGAATGACCAGGTTATTCCATCAATGAATTTTTTCTTCCCCGTTGGCACAGGCATATTCCAAGATGACAATGCCAGGATTCATCGAGCTCAAATTGTGAAAGAGTGGTTCAGAGAGCATGAGACATCATTTTCACACATGGATTGGCCACCACAGAGTCCAGACCTTAACCCCATTTAGAATCTTTGGATCTTTAGAATGTGCTGGAGAAGGCTTTGCGCAGTGGTCAGACTCTCCCATCATCAATACGAGATCTTAGTGAAAAATTAATGCGACACCAGATGGAAATAAATCTGGTGACATTGCAGAAACTTATCCAAACAATGACACAGTGAATGCGTGCTGTAATCTAAGTTAAAGGTGGTCCAACAGAATTTTTTTTTTTTTGGTGGCGACTTTTTTTTTTTTAGTCTGGCATTGTATATATATATATATATACGTATAATGCATAAAAATTTCTCAAAACATCAGTCTGGACAAAACGTCTGGAAAATAGACAAAGAGAACCCAATCAAACTAATGAAATTGTTATAATGTACTTCTGTATTTGTTTATCCAGGAAGCTTAGCCAGTATTACATATCAGTAAGTCTACTCTATGATTACAAGTTTACTTTAAGATCAAATTGAAGTAAATCTGTATCTATCTTCTGCAGAAGCTCAAGAACCTCAACCTGCCCATGAAACAAAGGGATGGTAATGTTCTTGTTTGGGCCTGTTTCACTGCATCTGGGTCAAGACAACTTGCCATCATTGATGGATAAATGTATTCTGAATTACGCCAGCAAATGTTTAAAGGAAATGTCAGGACAAGAGCTAAATCTGAAGAGAAACTGTAGTAAGGCAATGGTTTAAGAAGAACAAAATTAATGTTTTCAAATGGCCAACTCAAAGCACTGACCATAATCCAATAGAAATGTTGTGGAAGGCAATCAGCTGAAGCCAACAGTTCATGTGAGGAAACCAACCAACATCTCAGAACTGAACTGGTTCTGAAGTGAGGAACGGGCTAAAATTCCTCCAAAGCTGCTCATGTCAACCGATCACAAGTCACTAATGCTGCTGTTTCATTCATTTGATTGGGTTCTCTATGTCTGCTTTCAGGACTTGGAAATCCGCTAATATTTTGAGTTATTTATACAGAAATGTACAAATTTTTGAGGGATGAAAATACTTTTAACAGCACCGTATATATTTTCTCACAGAAAATCCGCAACTTTTTTGGAGTTGTAACTGGATGCAAGTATATTTAAGTTTGATTAGAATCCATTATTGCATAGTAAAAACAGTCTGTAAAATGTGTTGGATATTTGCTATGGACTTTGCTCTGGGTAATAATTCAGGTTCTTTCTCCAGATCAGATCAGTACTTGATCCTGGAAATATCTAGCAAGGAGCCAATTGTAGAAGACACACCCTGTTCACAAGAGATGGCAGCTGATAATTTACAACAAGCGGCATCTTTTGAAGGATGCCAACACCTCTTTAACATGTCACACCTTCAGCTACCATGAAAACAGCAGTTCTCAATTAGTTTTAGTGGTGCTGCCTTTATTGTTTCGTGATCACTGTCTCCCAACAGTGCAGGAAAACAATCCTTCAAGACAAATTTCACCCAGCATGAGCTGTTGCACCCTGACACTGGCAAAGTTGTATAAATGTCAAGAGAGATGTGCCCTCCTTTTGTTCGACGCAGCATTTGCCAGCAGCTCATTTCCTCCAGGAACGCATTAACAAAGCAGTTAATTCTATCATTAATTAAAAGGAATCACAATTCAGTGAACACTTCAAATTAATCTGTTGAGATTTGCTCTCACACAATGCTCACATTCTATTTTCTTTGTCTCATCAAAGAAACTGCAGCTCAAGAGACACGTTTTTTTCCCCTTTTCACTTGCGTCAGTCTGGTGCTGTGTAGCTTCGTTAGCAAAGCATGTCACCAACGGTGCCAGGTTTAAGGGTTTGATTCCAAAGGATCCATCCATGCAATAAACGAACACACTCGTGGCGTTAGCAGGGTGCTAACACAAGAGTGGTTTGGCTTAAAAAAAAAAAAAAAAAAACACTCATAAACTGAATTGAATCGCTTGACTGGGTGACCTTTGGAGCAGTGGGTTCAGGTGAAATTGATCTGAAGGGCTTTGTTTCCTTTGTCTTGAATAATGGAGCTGAAAAGTTCCTTAACACCAAGAAAATGTTTGATCTGGCCACTGGCCACACAGAGCTGTTTATCTCCACAGTCACTGGGTTATAAATACTCGTGTGCTTGGCGTCTCCAGTATGGAGCTACTTGGAGGGTGATAAGGTGCTAATTAGCAACTGTTAGCACAAGTAAAAAAAAAAAAAAAAAAAAAAAAAACTTCAGCCACCGAATGAAGCACATTTCGTTGTTGCCACTGAATGTTCCTTCGATGATCCTTTCTCCTCTTTCACACAGACTTGAGAGATGTCCCTTATTAACACTGTGTACAAGGAACTCTCCCTTTTTCCTTCCTTCCAGGCAAGCCAGGTCTGACAAATTAAGGCTGTGGAGTCATTAGATTAAGATAAGAACTTATCTTATACTCAGAGACAGACTTTTATCTATTGTATTTTTCTTCTCTCCCATCTCTTTGGTCGGCCCCACCGCTGCCTCCACCACCACCTCCCTTCACTGTGAGATTGTTAAAGTAATTGGGATGTTATGTGACCAGAAAGGCCAGATAAGTTTTTAACCCTGTCATGGATTAACCTTTTGTGTCTGAGGTAGGTCACTAAAGGTGCAGTTGGAGACATGTTAAGACTCATTTAATGGAATCTTGATGTATTATTGCTCTGAGATGCCTTGTTTTTTCTGCAGGTACATGTGCCAGGAGGTCCAGAATGACTTCTGTACGCTGTCAGAGGGTTATTAAAGCATAAAGTGTATTCTTTAGGGGGTCGCCCAGCGAGACTGGTCTTCATCTCGGAGTACATCATTTCCCAACGTTCAACCAGGTTTCATCACACGCTTCCTGAAAGCTATTTTAAATGACCTTTTAAAGTTAATCACAGTCATGCTCTGTTGGTCTAGTTTAAAGAGAATCCGATGTCAAAAAAGAAGGGGAAAAAAGCAGAATCTCTTTCGTAATATGATCCGCAGCAGGATAATTAGGAAACCGGCTCTCTGAACATCAAATAAACAATCATGATGTGATGCTTCATCTCTGTCTAAATGCTGTGTATGTATTTGACCCAGTCTCATGCCTCTGTATATTTTTCTGCGTTATTAATATCTAAAGGAACAGCCTGGAGCGGTATGATTAGAGCATCGAGATTTGCCATTCTTCAAAGCAGAACACATGAAAACCACCTGAAATAAATGAGAGTAAGAGCCTTATGGCAGCAGCCAGCGCATTTCTACGACGCCGCTGTTTAGAATCCTTTGTTTTAAAGGTCATTGCACCACCTTGTTGATATCTACACACTGCTTTGTAGCACTAATTGTGTCTACATTCTTGACCACTTTGTCAGGCAACTCCGCACAAGAGCCGAGAATTCAGAGGAGTATATGTGGCTTGTTTACTGCGATCAAGATAACAAGGACAAGTCTGTGAAATAACGAAGGCTGGGGCTGATGCAGAAAACACTATATTTTCCATTTTAATGGTGTTTAAGCGTGGACGCTGGAGGAGAGATAGCCTGAAAAATGTAACTAAAGGATCGGATTCAGTGGGATCCAAATGGCAAGGGTAGCTGTTGGGCATGATGACGTTCCTTTGATGTGAGCTGTAACTAGCTTTAAGCTCAGCTCGGGCACATCACGCCTGCATCCTGACTGATGTGAGTATTCCACTTAGATGAGATGGCCACTTTGTCGTGTGAGCCAACTGTACCTTTAATTTCAAATTCTCTAATGTCTCAGAAGGCATGACATTAAAGGGCCGGGTCATTAGTGTATTGTGATGTTTGCCCACAACCGCGTGAGCTGGACTGTCATCTTTTGGAATTTTGTCACATTCATCAATGTTCTGCATAATGGGATGAGAAACTATTTACATATCGGATCAAAATTGCCAGAGGAGAGCATTAATTATTGAAAAAGTGACAAAATCAAAAGACCAGCACCCCCTCCCCTTCATAGTTTGTTGCCTGCACAGACTGAAAGACACTCTGTGGCCAGTAAACACAATTATCTCAATTTTAAAGACATTTGAGAGAACACGCTGAAGCACAAAGGCCGGAGCATCTTCAGTCACCACAGTGAAATGAAGGTTTGCCCTTCATGCCGCACTTCCACCAATAGGCTGTAACAAGCGTCGGAGAGAGGGCGCGGTGCAGCCTCTGGAGAGCCACCTCCTCGACTGTCTTCATCTTTGTTTATGTGTCAGGCTGATGTGGTTAGCAGCCTCTGAATAATAGAGTGCATCATATTGATCAGTGTCACTGAGCGTCAGCCTTGTACCAACTTAATTATTGAAAATAAAGTCGTGTGCTAACAAGAGGCGCTGCAGATTGTTGAGCACAATCATCCCAGGTACCGCGCTGTTGTACGTCCAAGTTTTGAATGGCAGCCTTCATTCACTTAAAATGCCGTGTGAAGTTGGCCTAAATTGTGATTTTACTGCAGTGCTTGTGCCACATTATGTGTGAGGAAGGTACTGTGTTCCATTATCAGAAACAGTGTCGTGGCACAGATGCCAGAACTTTTGGATTTAACTGTCATTATTCAATTTTTATGCTTTTTCCCAGTGGGCATCATTAAAATTGCATCTTGATCTTATCTTCTGAATCATAATCTTCAAATCTGTTTGAATATGTTGTAACCTGATTTTCCACAGATGCAGTAAGCCGTATCTTTTTCATGCTAAAAAAAATAAATGACAAAAAAACATATGATATAACATTTAATATATCCTGCTGACTGTATATAATATGTCATGTACACTAGACATCTGTTTAAAGTGAGCCATAATGGCAGATAATGAAGTTTGTTTTACAGTGCTGCCCCCGTGTATATACAGTAAATTATATGCATAGGCAGTGGGGACAGTGAGGACTTGAAAATGCAGACGGATACATTTTACTGCAGCCCCCCCTCATCCACAGTGTCATCCCCTTAAGCTGCCAAGAGAGTGTTGGGGGGTGAATTCATGAGGGTCTTCTGTAATAGGCTGGCACACACACAGGCACAGCCTGTGGAACCTTACAGGCTGCTGAAGCTGGTCTTGGCATTGCTTTTGGCAGCTATGTGGTTATGTGCTCCCTCTCTCTCTCTCTCTCTCTCTCTCTCTCTCTCTCTCTCTCTCCCTCTCTTGCACTACACCGAGAAAAAAAAAACTTTTAACTAGCTGGTCTTAGCACTCCTTTATAAATGAGGAAGCCCTTGGCATAAATAGATCTACATGTTCATTTGGTATATTAAGAGAGACACACAGTTAAAGAGTGTTCATTACAATTGTAAATTTCTGCCCTCGGGCCTTTCGCCCGGCGCTAGATTACATGAGGTCTATGCTCACGGACAGCGCCTGGCATCTGATTGAGGGTCCAGTGCAGCTAATTAATTTCATTAGAAAGTGAAGTCATCTTCTAGCAGGAATTAATATTTGGAGCGTCATGTTGCTAATTTATTTCCAGATTTAATTAGCTCAGAGAAGAAATGTTGCTTGGGCAAGAGGACTTTTTAATTATCAGCTTGGATAAATTTGAAAATGTTGATGCCTAAGGGTTGAGTTAATTAAAACCTGCATTATTTTAACTTTAATTAGCTCCCATCTTTGTTTTTCTTCACCATATGGCCATGTCCTGTAGTCAAATTTAGTTAATTAAGCTAATTAAGCTAATCATTTTAATTACTCAAGACAATGTGATTGGATAGAAGATGACTACAAGTTTATAGCCAAGTACATGTTTTTCATTAAGTTGAAGGGACAGAGTTATTTCTGATTGCAGTTGGCAAGCATAGCAGAGTAGTTTGAGAATGTGACAGCCTCTGAGATATTAAGGCTGAAGTCTAATTGCATTCCTTGATAGTAAAAAAAAAAAAAGAAATCTCTTGTCACCAGTACAACTCTTTTAGAGGAGAAATGGTTCGCTTCAACGTCTTTAAGCTTTCTGCTCGTATGCTGATGTCGGCCCCTTGCACTCCATCAGATTAAATAATGTCTACTCTTCCTCACTTTTAAAGAGGCTCAGCGTCAGAATAGATGTTCACTACCAGGAGCGTGTGGGAGACGAAATAACAGATATCATGATCTGCAGATCATGATAGAAGTTCATGTTGTTCCTTTTGACCACAGCAGGCTAGGAAATTGAATTGTAATTGGGTAATAGGGTGTGTGGTTGCTGGTGAGAAGGGACGCTGCCCTTCCCCTTTCTGACCCTGGATTGTGGGATGGCTGGGGTGTGGATCTATGTGAGCTGCTAGCAGCTGTGCGTCAGTCTGGACACAAGCTGGGCCCATCCAGAAGCCAGGCCTAGCTGACAGATGCAGAGGCTAAACCCAATAATGAAATAATACTGGGAGACATCATGTCCGTGGTTTCCATCATTGTTAAAAGATTTTGGTAGTGAGTACCCCCACTTAGGTAATTTGTTTCCATGTATAATCCTATTGCTCACTATTAAATTAAACCAACTGGTCATTTCAGTTTGAAGCCTATAAATAAACTGGTTGCTATGTGCATGGGCAGTATGTGGGACGTCTCATCTGATTAGAGGGGAAGCACTTAATAATTTGAACTGAAAAAGGTGACCTTCAGTGTCAGGTGACCTCAGTGGTCTGCCACACATATGGTCCGGCAATATTACTAATGTCTGTTCCTAATGTATTTCTACAATCCTGATCCAGGACCACTCTGCACAAATTGTTTTGGACAAATGTTGATGCATGGTGAGATAGCAAGGCATGCTGCGCAAGAGCTGTTTGCATGGTCAAGAGCAGTAATGTTGTGGCCCACAGATGCATGGATAGAGGGAGATGATAGACCCCTCTCTGCTCTCATCGCAGCTAGACTGGTTAGTCATCAGTGTGTGTGTCTGTGTGCGTGTGTCTGTGTTGAGGCTCTCACGGTGGCACTGTAACTTAGAATGCAATACGAGAGCAGAATTAGTCACCACGTCCCCAACAGGCATTTACCTGCTTCAGTACAGTAAATGCTCCTGACTCTCTGCCGACCTGATCAGCTGGCACGAAGATACTCATCTCACTTCTGGATCGTTGACAGAAGGAAAACACAGATCAGTCCCTCAATCACTTATTTATTATTGCTCATACATAATGTAACTTTAAGGCAGAATGTGTATAAATAAATAAAATATCTGCTTGTTTGATCATTTACCATTTTTAGCATTTCTAAATATTTCCAGCTAGGATGCTAACATGCTAGTTTGATTATGATCACTATCATTATAGAGCATTCCTAATGTTTAGTAGCATTTTAGCTTATTGCTAGGATTTTATATTGCCTGAGAATCCACGACGTTTGATGCCACTTCAAGAAGAAAACGCTGGTATATTTAGTATCATTTGTATTTTCACTGATAGACCTCATCTGTCAGAAACTCCTACTCTCAAGTCGACAAGGCAGAAAAGGCATTAGCATCGTAAGCATTCCTGTCCATTGTTAACTGTGAACAAAAGTGTTTCTAAAACATGTACGCTAGCTTGTGGTTCGGATTATATGATGTTTACTGGAGCAGATATTTGGAGTTTCAAGAAGAAATAGAGGACAAATTTGCGTCATTAGTATTTATTGTCATTGCAAAGCATAATGATAAAAATATCTGCTTGTTTAACCACTTGCCATTTTTAGCATTTCCAGCTACTATACTAACATGCTAGGTTGATTATAGTCACTGTCGTTATCCCTATGTTTAGTACCATTTTAGCCTACAGCTAGGATTACATATCCTGAGAATCCATGACATTTAATACCACTTCAATGAGAAAGGGCTGGTATATTTAGTATCATTTGTATTTTCATATGACACTGACATACCTCATCTTTAAACTTCTACTCTCAAGTCAACACGGCAGAAAAATCATTCGCATCAAAAGCATTCCTGTCCATTGCTAACTGTGAACAAAAGTGTTTCTAGTATGAACGCTAGCTTGTGGTTGTGTTTATTGGAGCAGATATTTAGAGTTTCAAGGAGAAATAGCGGACAAATTAGCGTCATTAGATTTTTGACTACTGCAAAGAAAAATATCTGCTCGTTTGACCACTTACCATTGTTAGCATTTTTTGATTTCTTCCAACTGGGATGCTAACATGCTAGCTTGATTATAGTCACTAGCATTATTGTCAATGTTTAGCTGAGTTGATACTTTTTATTTTAAAAGAGAGAAGTTGTTCAGTTTATTTGTCAAATAGTCCTAAATTGCTATTCCACAGAGCTACGACAGGCTAACCACTATAGTACCCTACTTTATTTGAAATCTTTTTGAACTTTGGTTTTCGATGTTTTTTCCCCCAACCCCTATATATAGCAGTCTAAAGTCTCACATTCTTGCATGAACCACTGGTGGCACTGATTGCATTTTTTAAGTATTTTGTAGAGACTATTGTGACAACATTTTTATTTAGTTTGGAGAATTTATAAGGTTATAAAATAATACTTTAATTTCACAGTGAGGAATACAAGAAGTGATTTTCTATAGTTTCACACACCGATTAGATCATCATTTTATATTTCAACTTTGCGTTCACTTCTACAAGGTTATAGTTTGGCCCCAGTTGGGCCAACTGTCCTTTATAAGCTCCTCCACCGGCTAAGAAGTGCTCGGTGAGAAGCAGCTTAATAGATTTAGATGAAAGGAGGGAGTCATGGAAGCCTCAACCAGCAGAGAGAGGAGAGCATCTGCTCAAAGGCCACCTCCCCACGCCCGGATCACCATCTCCAGAAGAACTCGGGCATGGAGCCTCCATCTCCACAGCTCCACACTAATTCCAGTGCCCCCGCCACACGCAGGCTAATTAAGGCCATGCATTTATTTATGACTGAGCTCATTAAACAGGAAAAAAGATGGTCGCTGCTCTGAAAACACATTAGTCCCCGAGGAAACTGCCTGTGAAGTCGCTCTCCTCAGGCTGTTTCAGGTCACAGATTCTGAATCTTTGTGACATGTGAAGAAAAAGCAAGCTGTAATGCCTTAAAAAAAAAAAGAATGGAGGGAAAACATCAGTTCTGGGGCAATAACGTGATGGTGCAGGACATTCTTCAGGGTATATTTGAAGCTGCTTGAACTGGTCCTATAATTACACGTATAGGTCATTGACTGGGGAATGAAAATCACTTTCAGGTCTTGTGCTTTTGCATTTTTGTCTCTGGGTGTTTGTGAAATCTAGTTTGTGCACATTTCCTTTAATTAAATATGACGACTGCAGCGAAAAGATTGCAAAGCAGTCATTAACAGACATAACTCAACTCAGATGAAAACAAGGTACCCCCTCCCTAAAACACTCCCAACCACCTCCACCCACTTTATATTACTGGTATTTAAGTTAATTTAGGACTTCAGCAGTGCAGAGCTATGAAATCAAAGACAGAGGATATCCCTCAGGTGCATTTTCTCTCCCTGGAATGCTTGTCTTTCTCACTCTCCCTTTCTTTATGTGTGTGCATGTGTGTGTCTAAAGGGCATAGACAGAGAGATCTTAGTCAGATCCTACTCTCTTCCTTGTAATTGCAAAGATAATGCCAAATCACACAGTCCTTTGCTGAGACAACCTGCAACTTGATTTAGTGCTCTTTAATGGCTCCAACTTTGAAGAGAACTTCTTTGTTTCTACTTGTACTTCTGAGCTGCTTGCAGGCACACAGTCGTGGCTGGCATTGTTAGCAGCTAACACGTTCATTTCTTGGATTGGAAACTCTGAAAATTCTTCATGATCTTTTGTCAACCATATATTCGTCAATTTGGGAAGGAAAATGTGTCCAATAGATTGGCTCAAATGGATGGCAGGTTGCTATTGTTAGTGTTTATGACGAGAGCTGGCCTGGAAACATGTCGGCTTATGACTTGAGTTTGAGAATTTAAAAGAGAAAAGTTGCCTCCAACGAGGCAAAATGTCTAATTATAATGTGATGTCCGGATAGCTTAATGGTTACCGTGCTGTACTCCTCTCTCCTTTCCCTTGTTTCCTTCTCTTTAATAAAGCCATAAATGTCAAAAAAAAAGCTTGATGATGGAAACCCTGCACATTCCTGTTCTCATAATTTCTTTATTGATTAACTACCACCTGGTTTTTAACACATCCAATAATCAATTAAGAAAACAGGTTGAAATTTGCACCTCTACTTCTTTTTCATTTATTTTTTTCTCCCCACGTAGTATTTGTGCAGAAATTAGCGCCGGTGTGTCTGCAATGCTGCAGACGCAGAGGGGCTAAAATCAATCCACAGGATACCAGCTCAGCGCTTCGTTTTAGGATAGCTGATAAACAACAGCATTTGGTGACCTTTTGCTGTTCTTATGAGGGATTTAACCTCCTACTCAGAGCCGCACCATGCTGGTGGCTCTAGCAGACAGGAGCGTGACGAGCGCTGGAACTCAGATGGGACTCTTTCTGCGGGACGCCTGTGCAAAAAGCAGTGATATCACACGTCGAGGTCGGCGGATTCATTAGACGGAGCGAGAACCCGAGTCTAACGTTGTCTTTGTTTCTTCATTCAGAGTCTTAGACAATGATTAGCAGTGAGTGTGTGTGTTTGTATGTGTGTGTGTGTGTGTTGTGAGCCAGAAAGATGAGGGTCGGGGTGGGGGAGTGTCGAGGCGAACTCTCCACTCTCTGTAGGACTGTGTGTAAGATGCTTTCAACAGCAGGCAAACTGGTTCTGCACTTACTGTGAGAGGAAGCTCTGAGTGTTTAGAGTACTTAGCCCACTTAATGCATTATTATTGTTACTACATTCTTGAGGAGAATGGGGGAAAATGGAACAAGGAATGCTTTTCAAGAGTCAAACCAGTAAAAGGAGAGGAGATGTGTGTGTGTGAGTATGTGTGCGAGGGAGTAAACGCAGCGTGAATGTTGACTGTCTCATTCCTTTTGTATTTATGCTCATTTTTTCAATAAGCCGTC
This sequence comes from Chelon labrosus, assembly GCF_963514085.1. Classification (NCBI taxonomy): domain Eukaryota; kingdom Metazoa; phylum Chordata; class Actinopteri; order Mugiliformes; family Mugilidae; genus Chelon; species Chelon labrosus. The sequence continues at coordinate 22,325,188 of NC_140343.1, read as the reverse complement.
TAGCCCAGATGTCATGTTTGTAATATTCTCCAGTGAAATAAACATGTATGTCACTGGAGAACGAGTGGCTCCCATTCCTTTTGTGTGTTTATTTTTGTTATGAAAAAGATGCTTCACTTGAACTAATTACATGTCGCTGTCTTCTAATAGTTATCGTGGAAAGTGATATTCTGCATATTCTTTCTTGGGAAATCTGAGAAAAATCTACAACTATGTCAAAAATGTGAAAAGATGCATCCATGAAAACAGTCTCCACTTTGAGTAAATGTGCTTTCAAGAAGACAGGAGTCCTGCGGGCAACGAGGTGCTCTGTGTCTCTTGTTGCATTATGAGTGCACTTCCACTGTGAATGACATCTGAGTGTTAAGTGAGCCTCTTTTGGTCAGAAAAAAGCAACGCCTTAACAGTGCACCTTGCACCGGAGTTCACAGCATGCATAATGGAGAGGATAGAGTTACCTGCTACTTTAGGACAAACATGACTGCCAATAATTGCCTTACCAATATTTGCATGTCCCTCTCTGTGTTATTGAACACCCTGCTAAGTAACTGAGCACCATGGCCAAGGCACTATTTTAAGTTGTTTGCTGATTCCATGGTGGGCTGAAACAAGACAATTATGAAGCCCATTTCACACCATTATGGCGTTTTAAGGGGCTTCAGGTTTCATTGAAAGCTTAGATTCTGACATGCTTTATATAGAAGGCCTGTCTAGATCTGACGGACAGTTATGGATTTATAAAATACCTTTATACAAGTTGATTTGCCAAGTACTGCTGCTGACTCTTGCTGGTCAGTAGTATGTACCTTTAATCTTTATGTTCCGTATGCAGAGATTTGAAAAAAAACAAAAACAAAAAGCAAACCTGCACTTTCTCGGCTTTGTCAAACCCTGATAAATGGTCTATGAGACACAAGTGCACAAAGGAACAGACAAAACCCCTTGGACCTCATCAGTGTAATTACAGAAATGCTGGAATGTGAAAGTGAGATGCATAATTTTCACAGGTTTTGGCAAGATCCAGTCAAGTCTGGCCAAGAAAACAGATGGATGGATGAACGAATGAAGGAACAAATAAAGAATGAGGGTACGAAAGGAAGTTGTTTCTGAGAAGTTCAGGAAACGGCTAAAAGAGGGATTGATATTGTTCACGCAGTAAAAGAAACCTAAGGTGAAATGAAATAGAAACATTTCACGTTAAGAAATCTTACAAGCAGCGAGCCACTGTGTTAAGTTGGCTGGCTGTGATCATTTATGTACAGAATGTACATAAATATGTAGTTAACTAAACGGCAACTATTCCGTTTTATATATCGCTCATATATTTTAAAGGGTTCGCTGTGCTCAACTGCTGTATGACTCGGATTCAGATCAGAAAATACAACTGATACTTTGATTTCTGTTCATTAAACATCCGGCTGCGACCACTGCTTAGCTTAGCTTAGCTTAGCTTAGCTTAGCTTCCCAAGACTGCAAGTAGCTAACCTTTGGTTTTTGAATGGATAAAACTAATGAGTGTTAACTGAGGAGCTTAAACGGTGCTGTATAGTGCAATTAGTGTAATTTACTGACCTTTGCAAAGAGCCAGGTGAGACATTTCCTCCTGTTTTCACCACCTGCTGACGACTGTAGATATATTGTTATATATATATATGTACTGACTGTTTCTCTGTGCACAAACATTGTTTTATATAATGCATGCAAAATGTAACACAAATTAAAAAAAATTATACACTTGTCTGTCCATTACCATGATGAAGATATTAGGAGTGCTGATATATATATATATATATATATATATATATATATATATATATATATATATATATATATATATATATATATATATTAACAGCTAGAGGCTATGATAGAAGGATAAAAGGCAGAACAGTTGAATAATACTAGTTTTCAGCTGAGGCCTTTCAGCTGGTTTCATGAATGTGGAAACACTAAGGCAGATCATAAACCCTTTACATTGTCCAATGAATAAACCTATTAAATGTGTTGAAGTTATTATCTCCAAGCATCTGGAAGGTGTTGAGCATATTGTTTCTGATACAGTAAATAAAAAGAGAGGAAACAAGCCTGGCAGATGTCCTCGGTTTGCACAGCCCGCCATGCAGAACAACAACATCCACCATGCCATAAAAATCTCCCAATCACACCGAGATAAATGCTAATCAAAAACTTGTGGCAGAATGAAGACATAAACTAATTACAAATAAATACAAGGTGGCTAATCATAAGTAATCCAGTTGTGGTGCATCAGCAGACTCCCCAGTGAGAGCAGGAAGGAGCCGGAGTTGAAGCAAAGTGATTTCCCTCAGGCAGATGTGCCATTTAAGTGTGCTCCATTGTTGTGGGTGAGATCCATTAGCCCTCACTCTGGTTTGCCACATCAAAGCAAATTCTCATGTATGGATTATGTGTAAATCATGCTTTATTTTCAGTCTCAAACTGAGCAATTTGACTCAATAAGTTGAATTTATGTGAAATCTGTGTGTGTGTGCGTGCGCACGTGCAGCTTATGTATATGTGTACACATGTGTTGATGTGTGTGTGAGTGAGTAAACAGCTTAATGGAACCAAGCGGATTTCATAATGGAAAAGGCCAACGTTAGTGTTGCAGGGAATAGTCACGGTCTGACGTAGATTACTGAGGTCACTTTAACGCAAAAATCAAACCCCAAATCATGGATAATTCTTCCTTTAAAATCTGATACTCAAAGGCTTCTGAGGCCTAAACGTCACTTAATATGCAGGTAAAAGTGGAATGCAGTTTTATCACCTCAGAAACATTACGTATCATAATTCTTACTTAAATCGAATGCAACGGCTAAGCTGGACGAGGATGATGGTTTTGAAACATTTTGCCGTCATCTAAGTATTAACGCTGGCGATATTTTAATGATGTTTACATAGCTATTGCCCACAAAAATTCCAGTTTTAAGTGGTGCAGAGAACCTCCGGCCAAAACTCCATTTGAATGTTATGTGAAAAAGTGGATTTATCCCTCGAGATTGTTTTGTATTTTAGGAAGGCTGGCCGTATTGCTCTTGTACAACTTTTTTGCATGCAGGTCCTTGTGCTGTAAGTATGCAGTCAGCCACTGGAGTTTGAAATGAAAACAATGATGTATGGACATGTTACACTCATTCTGATGACCTAGATGCATGTATTTATTTACATAAGATATATAAAAATCAGAGACGTGAGCTCGTCATTAAGAGAAAGCAAATAAACATGAGATCTGGATCTCATATTTAAGGTTCAGTTGGTTATCAGTCATCGCTGCACTTGAAAGGACAGGGGCCACGGCACGACATGATTTAATGTAATGAATATGAACGTAGAACATAATGCACACAATGAGTTACACCGTTCAAGTTTCATTTCTTATCCTATATTTGTTAACATTAGAGAAAAAGAAGTGTACTGCAATTCCTGCACAACTAGTCTTTTTATTTTGTGAATGCAATGTGCTTCCATCCACGTGATCCAGATATAAAACCTCGCTGCTCATTATTGCCAATAATTGAACTCTTATCCTCAACTTGGTCTGACAGATTCGCTGTTATTTGTCATCCAACTTTCACATTTTAATATGTTAATTTTTTTAATTTCTCCATTTGTAGAGCACCTGGATCTGCAGTTGAAATGTGCATAATAAAAATTGTCATAATAGGAAAAGCGCGTGTCCCTCCATCTGTGCCTGTTTCAGTTTGTGACCACAAAAAGTGGAAACAGAAGTCGAAGTATGATAAATAAAATTGAATTTTTTTATCACAATAATGATAGACATTTTTCTTTGACACTGACACATATCTGAATCCACGATATGCCTACACAACACTGAAAAATGTCACTGCGTTGTTTTTTTTCTCTAGCAATCAACAAACCTGTGTTTTAAATTCCTTTGTTTCTCACTTTCTGACTGCGGCAGAATTAAACACAACACAATAACCGCTGCATCATTTGACATTTACAAATGAGAATCCTACTGCCACCCCATCCCGCTTAAATACAATCTGTAATTCAGCACATTTCAATACCACATAAAACGGTACAATTTATCCTGTGCTAGTGAGGATGATGCCTCTTCTGGAAAAGCGAGCGGCCGGTTCTGAACGATGAAAATTAGCCTCTCTGTGGATCAGCTGTGAGCCTGTTTCTTTTTTCAACTTGAATCTGTGACAACATGTCCCTTCACTTATCTAAACTACGGCAGTGTGCTGAGAGGTATCTCTGTTTAACATTTGGGCCGAGCAGGAACTCGCAGCGGTTTGTCTGAAACCCTGAAACGACTGGAGAAGCATCAGGACAACACTGCTGGTCCAAATATCCGTGGGGAAGGTGAAGGCTGAAGTTTCTGTAACATAGTGACGGTCATCAAGAACAATGTAGTGGTGAGAGATTCTTTTATTTATTTATTTATTTTATAGACCTCGCTTGCTTCTCTAGTGTTGGTTTTTGCTGCTTCGTTAAGTCCTTGAACTCTGCACTTTGTTCTTAAGATGTTTTATTAAATAGCTTGTACTAAAGGAGCTATTTTCACTCCTTCTCTTGAAAGTTTACCAGAGCATAGTTTGTAGTCTGATTTACTTTTGTCATCATGACTTACCCTAAAAATATTTCTAAACCGCTGTCACTGCGTCTGCTTCGCCTCAACAAGAAGATATCATTACGTTGCTCTAAAGCAGTGTGTATCGGAACTGTTTTCAAGACAGATTTCAGTGTTGACGCATTCCTGTTTGTTAAGTTGTACCGTGTTATTGTCATACACAGTTTAACGTGTTGTTTTTGTATTGTGCAAAATACCCAGTATCAGCACCCTGAAAGTAAAAACATGCTCCTGGGATAAACACCTATTGGGCTTACTCCAACTATGCATGTGAACCTGTTGATATTCATGCATGAACATTTCTAAATCACCATGGTTTGGCCTTTACTTCACTGAACAGATCTGCCCTAAATGATTTTTATCACCTTTAAATTCCTGTTGGTTTACTCTTTAGCCGCTTTTCCTCTCGTGTTCGTGCAGATTTTTTGCATCAAAGTCTCATTCCGTACAGCAGCAGCACTGTTCCAGCGTCAGCGCCGTGCTCACTGGGGGCCGCGGTCTGCGCAGATAAGCGCATCAGCCATTACCGGGTCCCTCCTTCAGACCTATTAGGTCTTGCAAGGACTTCAAACACCAATTTGTTCTGCAAATAGCCCATTCAATTTGTGCCTGCCAAAGACAGACACCTCTCTCCCTCTCTGCAGTAATTGAATCTTCAAAGGGACATTTTCCTCCATTTCTGTCTGGTATTAGAGTGATGAATAGCAAACGGTCATCTGAAGAGAAAGAGAGAGGATACATGTTTATCCATTTTCAGTTGGACGCTCATCATGCGCCTTGATGATAGCGACGCTGGATAGTGAGTGGCAGCGCTGCAGGGTCTTCAACGGGATTTACAGTGCTAGTTCACACGAGTAATGCACCCACATCGGGGTTTACCTAGGCACTCACTGCTACATCTACACACTCAAGCAGGCTAATTATAACTGTGGTACAATGAATTTAAGGACACTTTTAAATCTTCAATATTTTTATTAATTAAATACACCATACTGGAGCAAATGTCTCGGAAAATATCACAAATAAATTTCTCTTTCATTCAGCATTTATATGTTGGTGATGATCTCTACATTACTGACTATGAGCAAATTTCTTCAGCTTGCCATGGGTTCCAAAGGGAGGAGCTGAGTGCGGAGGGGTCGGATGTACTGTAGCCACGCCTGGACAACGACATTTACATGCATACTGTACATACATGGTAGTTTTACAAATACACCAAGAGAGTGTTCATGATTTGTTTTCCACAAAATGCCACAGAATTTTTTTTTTTAAACCCCGTCTTTTTATATATTTATATATATACCACCAAAAAAGAAAAGAAAAACAAACACATTCCCCTTTGACAACACTTAAAATATAGAAAGTGGAAACACCATGTTGCTGGGAAATGAGGATAGAAAAGGAAGAGAGGAAAAAAATTAAAAGGTCCCGGTTTTCCCCCGAAACGTCTTTAAACAAATGTGCAGAGTTGAAAAACCTGCATCTCTTAAACCTCATTAGTCTTTTTCTCTTTCCTTCGCTTCAGTCAAAACATCCGTTATTTAATTTTCTCTTCCTGAAGAGTCCCATCGGATTCTGATCGGTCTCTCGATCTTTCGCTTTTTTTATTTTTATCCCAAGGTCACAGAGTCCTCAGCATCCGTAGTCAGGTGCGGTAAGTGCAAGTATCCACCCATATTTGGGGAAAAGCCAAGGTTTGAAGGCTGAGCGTTGGGTATGGGTTGCAGAAATAAAAAGTCAGGTTACTGGTAAGATGGGTCGAGGATTCCTTTGGGGAAAAAGGGCCTGGGAGCACAGCTAAAAAGGCTGGGGTGCTGCTGATCCACGCTGTCTCGGGTGACAATGAGTAAGGGCTAAAATGAAGGCACACATCCTGCTTCCTGCATGGCTCCCGTCTAACACACCTGAACAATGGGCGAAAAAAAAATATATATAAATAAATAAAACAATTAAAAAGAGAGCAGATATTGGGCCGTCATTAAGAGCATCAGTTCACAAAATGTCAGAAATGTTTCACCCCCCGATAAATCAACTTTCCACCAGCTCTGGTGTTTAATTTATTGATCAGCCAGGCTTTGAACACCATCTGGTGTCCCATTTACTTTGCATTAACTTAAAAGTGCATTCATGAAGCGATTCTCTTTGGTATAATTAGAAGCGCGCTCGAACATAACTGCAGGAGGTGTTCAGTCCTGTGAAACACAGAAATGCAGGGGAGGAAAGACAATTATCTGTCTGGGTTCCACCAGCATTCAACTTTTTCATCTTTCTTGTTTTTTTCCTCTATGATTCTGAGGGGCGATTTACTTTTCCCTTCATCCCTCAGATCACTAGGAGGGCTTCAGTCTATTAGTAATTGCAAACTCCTACTTGGGGGCTAATTAAAGTGACTGACGCTGGGAGGGTCTCACTCCCCTGGGTCAAAGCAGCTTTGTATGAGAGAGGTAATTTGTCTGTTCAGAACAAAGAGATTAGGAAGAAACTGGGAAGAAAGCTTAATAAATGAGCATCAAATGTCCTACGCCATGATCGTGAACAACACCAATTATGTCACAGCCAAATTGCATATAATTAAAGCAACGGTCAGCAGATAACCCTGTGACGGCTTCATTTCCCTCCTCTGCTCAACCAGCTGCGCTTCTATATTCAGCCTGATACATTGGAGCCATATTGATTTGGAGGGCTGCTATCCTGCTCCAAGTCTGAGTTGTTAAGAGGCCGTACAAATTCTGCTCAAGCAAAAGAAACGTTGCGTGATAAAGTGCTCGAGCGGCAGAATTATTCTTCTTATTTTCGCTCGTGGAGATAACTAAAGCATCAAGAGACTGTTCCCACTGAGTGATGTGTCTCTGTTTATTTAATAATTCTCTCTCTGCTATAATTAAAGCACCAGGGCCAATATTCAGATTGCATTTTAGCATCAATAATTCAGCAGTTTTCACTACAATTGATGTTAGCGCATAAATAAACAATGAGGCCTCATATTTACTACACCAGCCATGCTACAAGAGACACTGGGGGTGGGAGTAAGGACTTAAACAGACATTTAAAATTAAGCTAGATAATGCAACGGCTTTCAATTTAAATGTGAGGAGCTCTAAGAGCTTCAAGAGTAGATTTGTAAAAGTGACAAGCCCTTAAAAGGCCGGTGACGTAAAGGGAGGCAGGGAGGGGGGTTAATGGAGTTGTACCTCTCCTCTACTCACAGAACCACTCAAGGTGAAATGCATGCTCCCAACAATATAATTCCTCTTTCAGTCAGACTCTGACACACTCCAAACACCTCCCATATCTCTCAGTGTGCTGTGTGTGCAGACAAGGTATCAATAAAGCTGCTTGTTGTGAGGCAAAAATGATTAGATCTCCTGCGGGCTGAATGAAGCTATCCTGAAGAATGAAGTTATCCTTCGTATATGATTAGGCCTTCTGTTTTGCTTTCACTGGAGGCATCAAGATCAAATCAGGGAAAGCCATGATGACAGCTTTCATGATATACTAGCTGCTGCCGCTTGCTGTCTCTGTTCACCCCTCAGGCCCCCTGGTTACAGATTTTTTTGGCCTAGGAGTAATAACCTAGCCCAGGTGAACCCAGTCATGTAGATGGTGTTTTAAAAACTCTGTATTAATGGCAACACGTGTCATTTTTCAGCACATGTGGAAGTCTGGCTCGGGACGGCGAAATAAATTCAAGATTAGTCAAATACGCGTTCACTCATAACAAACAGAGTGTGAGGACAGCAGTACAAAAAAGCATCATTTTTACATGTTTTCTGCTGACGGGTAATACAGATTTTCTGAGTGCGTGTCCTCCAACAAGAATGATGGAAAAATCCATTGGCTGTCTAAAAATAAAATTCATCTCTGCTCTGTTAGATTTAATATCTGCTGCATGCCTTGCAGTGAAGTCGAGTCTCCGACATCGATGTAAACAGTGAAAAATGTCGGCGAGAAAATTACAGATGTTTTTCTTTTCCTGCTAATGACCCCAGCTGACTGATGACAAGCTTTTACCGACTCGTCCTGTACTGTGAACCCCTTTCACATTTTTGAAATAAGAAGATAAAGAACTCGGGAGCTCTCTCCACCGTAATGATGGGCTTACCTTCTGGTCGGGCAGTAGCGGGTTCGTCTGCAGTGAACTCAAATGGCCGTTCATGAGCGCTGTGGGTCTGTCGTGTTCGCAGAACAGGCTGCCATTGATGTAGTGGAACCGGTCCCCGGGGACCAGTCGGTTCCGGCAGGTGGAACATGTGAAACACTGTAGACAGAGAGAGGACCAATCACAACCAGGCCTGCAGACCCGGGGCAGCACTCAGTCTTATTATGTAATAACACCTTGTAGCAGGCACACAAGTTAATGAACAGCTGTAAGAGGTCTGCACAACTGCGTGTTTTTTTGGTCAAAGGTTGGGGGCGTCGGACCAACAATTACCACGAATCCCATAAGCAAAAATGTATTCATTTGCAATCACAACAGTTGTAGAAAAGAAACATATCTCACTATCTAGAAGCTGCTGGATAGTGAGAAACAGTAATTCCATTTCTACTAGGTTAATTTAAAATGGAAAAAAATAAAATACTTTTTGCTTTTTAACAATATGATCTTTATTCTAAATACCCGTGGTCATCTTTTTGTTTTATATAATAGTTTTTCATGTCCATGGCTGAGGTGCCTTGACCAAGCACCTAATTACCCCAAAACTGCTCCCCGAGCGCTACAGAAGTGGCAGCCCACTGCTCCAATGGTCGGCTTAAATGCCGAGGGAGAATTTCCCCATGTGTGATCAAAAAGGGGAATAATTATTTTTATTTTTAATTAGAATTTTTATTATATTAATGTATTACTAGCCCTGCCCCACACACATACTAGCTACTAGATATGTGTGCTACTTAGAAACTTGACCAAAACATCTTGGGCCAAACTGACTATGAAATTATGATTCATTAAAATCAATACTACTGTATTTATGACTGTCAGAGCCATTTCCTACAATAGTCTAGAAAACACTGTACAACAAACAGATCAATGGCTATAAGCTTAAAGACTGTGTAATCCAGTGGAAAGTTCCTCAGAATGAACGTGAGTTTTACCTTGAGATGGTACACATTGCCCTGTGCCCTCATCACAAGTTCGCTGGCTGGAATAGACTGACCACAAGCGCTGCAAGCTCCGCTGTTTCCAAATAATCTGTAAAACAAAAAAAAAAAAAAAAAAAAGGGGTGAGGAAAAGGAAAGATTGTTACTATGGAACCGTTTTAAGCATTTGCATAGATTTAGCCTTGTGTAATGGACTGTGGCATTCACACTTTTGTCTGCTGAGTATGTGACTGAATGAAAAGGGTATTCAGTGCTAAGTTCGCTATTCCCCAGCTCCATTTCTAACTTGAAGGGAAAGCATACAGGAGAAGAAATAGAAAATCATCACAGTATCAACAGGAAAAATGAATCCTCCACTACCCAGCTCTCCACAAGCATCTAGCACTGAAACTGCATATTACTTTTGCTGCACATTTTTTTTGCAACCTAATAATAACCTGGAACATAAGCAATCAGGACCTAAGAGGATTTGATTGTACATCCAGGCGGAGACATAGTGCTTTTGCCATTAGGACTCCTGTGAATGCTCTGTCAGTGCCGTGTTTCCATTAGAAACCCCGTAGCTACTCGGGTTGATATATAATGTGCATGGGTTAACCTTTTCAATCATGGTGTCAACACTTTAGATTTGCTTCTGCTCATCTCTTTCGTCCCTAACCTTCTCTCTCTCTCTCTCTCTCTCCTTCCCTCTGCCTCTTGATAATGAAATGCTTGCTCCAGCTTCCCTTCTATCTTCCTTCTGAGTCCACAATTTAGATTACTTCATCTCGGTGAGCAGCAAACTGAATGAAATTTCGATTTGAGCAGAAAGTAATTTACTGGGATCTGGACCCATTTGTCATCATATCTCACCGGGTGTTTGCTCTATCACTGCACTTTTCCTAAGCAATCAAATAAGACCACGGCATGTGACATGCTCCGAAGAGAAGGGGGGAGAGAGAGAGAGAGAGAGAGAGAGAGAGAGAGAGAGAGAGAGAGATGGAAAAAGAAAGGGATAGGAAGGAGTGGCTAACATTAGTGTGTGTGCATCAGATTAAGTTGTTTGGCTTAAAAAAAGAAACAAGAAAGAGCAAAACAACAGCAAGAAAGTCTTCACTCAGACATTCTTGAGGACAAATTTATGAAAAGTATTTAACAAACACACGGCGAGACAGAGAATAAATGCCTCTACCATCCCAACCATAACCCAAGCAGTTGTTAGATATACTGACAAACAAACAAGCCAGAGCTCTTTGCAAAGGGACACAGAAATGACAGCCTAGGCAGAAGCAAATTTTGTCTTGGCATCATTTGGAAAGGCTCCATCAAAACTCAATTTCAGAAACTAATTAAATGGAGACTGTTGTCACAACACTGCCAATTCTCTGCTCTCGCTGGGACAAACATGATAGTGGAAATGAACATATATGCCTTGCTTTAAGACGCCTGTGCTCATGTGATGTGTGTGGAGGAGCTAAACTACAATTTTCCTGCAAGGCATTTCTGCATTTCAAAACTCCTTCGGCTCCTTTGAAAATTCCAACTTCGCTCAAATTGAAAATATGTTCTGAGTGTTCATGTTGAATTTGATCCTCGAGGAGTTTCCGCTGCGTGAAAGCTTTTGAGAGGTGCTGATACAAAGGTAACGGGACATTTTCACTGCAGCCTTTTTATATTTCGAAGCAACGTGGTACTCGTAGCAGGTTAATTATTTTACCGGGGGACAGCTCTTGATAGTATTTGATTTAAGGAGCCGGAGCCTTTAGGTGCTCAATTAAGTTGCTGTATCAGTTTGAACTTGGGCTCTAATGGCCTCTCCTGCCAGTGAACTACAGCGCCGAGGTGAAGTCGACACCCCAGGTCAGTATAATTAAGGCCAAGGGACTCTTTTAATTGCAATGACACATCTGGTTTCTGCTTTTGGCCTCTTAAAAAAAATCAGTTACTACATTTCTGGGGGATGGCTTTATCTTGATTTATCTGTTGTCTTCCACCCGTGGATCTGTCTTTGATTAAATTAAATAACAAACAAAAAAACACATTTGGAGCTGTCTGTTGTCTATATGGGCAATGACTATTGGATTTCATTTCAGCGCTGACTGCTGGGTGAAATATAGCATGGCTTGCTGCTAGGCTGTCTGGTAAATGCAGACCTCATTCACCAAGGCCTTTGAGTAGGGTAAAATTACCCCACAACAATGATTTCTGCAACACAGTCCATTAAAAATGCCTCTCTACATCAGCAGCCAAAGCACCTTAAAAGCACTAGGCCATATTGATACTGAAGCGGAGCTTTGCATAATGGCAAGAGCTGCATTAGAGAAAAGGGTGGAGGGGCCGGGGATGGGGAGATTGCGAGGATGGTGGGAGGGTTCGCGTGGATCTGTGCTGTGCATGTGTTTTGGGAGGAGGGGGATGGGGAGGTGTGTGTGTGTGTGTGTGTGTGTGTAGGGGTGGAGGTTGGGTGGAGGCTGGGTGGTGGAGGTGGTGGTGGTGGCGGTGGCGGATCAGCCAAATTACACTTGGTTAATTCAGAGTAACAGATCTGGCCCCAAGTGAATTGAAGGCCTTGAATTAATTCTGTTATGACAAATCAAGATAAACGTTTCCCCTAAATTGCATGCGATTTAATTAATTTCTGAGATCCCGTTTTTTTTTCCCTGGCCTAATAGTTCACATTCTCTTGTGCTGTCATAGTGCTTGAGTGGGCAGACTTCAAAGTGATATTAAATAACCAACTATTAGATTTACCTCACACGTTCTATTGGAAAAGTGCCATTTAATTACCTAGGCTTATTCAATTAAGGGGACAGCATTCTCCCTGAATCCAGCAGCCACAAGTAAATTAATTCTCTCCTTTACTAGCAGCGCATAGAAATAATATCACCTCTAGCTTAAAACAACACGATCCCCACAATAAACTTTGGCTGCAGGCTAAAGCTTTGGGTGACCGCACAGCACAGAAAAGAGACACAGAGAAGTACATTTTTTGATGTTTGTGAAGGTATCATCTCAGGCCAGGCTTACATCGAACCCAGCATTCCACTCCTGATCAGTCAAATGTGTGTAATCATGTCAGCTGCATCAATAAAAATTACAGCCAAATACTTATGTTGTATGAGCTGTTTAGAAGTCTGTTACAAAAAAAAAACGAGTCTGCCCCTTTAAGATGAATGGGGGAAAAAAACAGCGGCAAATGGCCTTCACAATAATCCCCTTCTCTATCTGTCTTTCTCTCTTGCTCTCTCTCAAAAGCCAATTTGGTTAATTAAATGTTTTGTTTGCAGTGTGGCTCTCATTCATTTCGGACACGTCATTGGGAGCGGATACAAGCCAGGGACCAGATCTCATTAGATAAAACCCATCAGGACTAAAGGAAATGGAGGGGGACTATAATTAAAGCATTTAATTGTGTGGACTCACTGTCAGATGTTTTTTTTCCCCCGCTCCTATCTTTATCTCTGCAGAGATCTCATGGTTCCATAATATGCGTTTTAGCTCTTCCACCAAGCATGCTCTCATTACAAGTGGAAAGGTGTATCCACATTTCCCCCCTTCCAATTTTAATTACGTTATAGTCCCATTATGGATGAAGTACCCCATTGACTTCCCCATCCTTTTTATGAGGTGGGTGTGAGAGCGTACAGGCACACTTTAGATTTTGAATCATCCGTACAGATTTGATAGCAGTGTTGTATGTTCACTGTTGTGCAGCTCCGTCCTTTAGAATATGAGTGCAGAATTCACATGCATTTTACATTAAAGCAACGGAAATATTCTATTTGACGACACATGGTCAAAAACAGCGAGTTAAAATCTTCCTCTGGATGAGTCAAGAAAGCATTTGAACTTTCCGTAAACTGTGCCTTGTCTAGTCACATCAGACTGCTCTACATTACCAGAGTGAGTGTCATCAGCAAGCTCTGGTTAGGTGTCTGGCACACCTACTAGAATATTCAAAAAGGCTCTCTTTGCTAATTAAACGGTGCTTTTCCATTATATATATTAAAAAGCACACAAAAAAACACAAAATAAAAAAGCCCTGTACGCGTTTGGCAGTGCTAACGCAAGTCCAACAAGAGCAGTTTTCTGTCCTTCTTTTGGCCATGAAAGAGGACAGACTCGCTTTGTGCTCTGTCAACATGGCACCATGTTTGGTGTCTATCAGGGCAGACCAGGGAGACCAGAACCAGCCTGCTTTAATGAGCGCTGATGACATTACTACAATTAGAGACACATGTTCTGCAGAAATATACCAAACTCATTGCATGACTACCAAAGATCCATTTTCATTTAGCCCTTTTTTAAATTTGATTTTATGTCAACAGAGCGCATAATGTTTATGGGAAAAGTTATGTGGTCTATGAGAAACACAGTGTTCTTAAAAATAAATCATATAATATGTAAAATGAATAATCGAACTTGTTCTATAACATAAGAACACCAGTTACTTCAGGTGCTGATAATAACTGTCAAACAATGGCGCTAATCCACTTAACACATACAAGGTCTTTTTCTCACCTGATATAGTCGTTTCTACAGAGGATCATGCCGCTTTTTGTGTAGCACGACGTGCCGATTTCGCCCAGCTGGGCCTGGCAGCAGGAGCACTTGAGGCATCGGCTGTGCCAGTAGCTGTCCATGGTGTAAAGGAGGAAACGATCAGCGATTTTGCCCCCGCAGCCGGCACACCGCTTCCAGGACAGAGAACCTGTGCCCACCGGTGGTGGCTGGCTGCTGCCTCCGGGATTCACCATTGTCTCTAAAAACACACACACAGAGGAGAGGATATCAGGTTGTTCAAGTCACACCCAGGAGGTTGCTGTTCATACTTACCAGGTTAAATATTGTGTGTGCATAAATAAGTCAGGACATGCTGAGTTACACAATCAGGTAAACCACACACAAAACAAGTGTCATAATTGTTCAATGACCAGATAAAAAAAAAAAATCAAGGTACTTGGAAAGATTGCTGCTTGTGCAGCTGCAGAACAACGTACATCTGATCTCACTACGGGAACAGTTCCGAATCTGGTTCTGCTACAAGACACCTACGAGTTGTTTAGTGAATTAATCTGACCTTGATCTCCGTCTTACTGCTTCACTCACCCTCTCATGATGAATGTCTGTTAGCTGATGATACTGGGGGCTACAAGAACAATTACGTAGCCCTGGCCTTTGTTGAGCTGTCCTAAGAATTTCTAAATAGCACAAAAGTTCACCACATAATTCTTCACTCCATTGCAGTTTGAAAAGCTGTACAGAGATGGTGGTTATTACAAAACACAAAGGAATGTGTGCAACTAGGCTGAAAACAGAAATTGCTTCAAACTCACATGAGAAACAGTTTGACATGTGTTTACCAACACCTGATGCTTGCGATTCCTTTGACCTGAGTAAGGAATACTATGAACCGATGTTTACTGCGTAGCCCTCATGTACCACAGGCCTCCAGTAATGATGTTAAGTGTTCTAATCTAATGAAATGCAGGCATTTGTTTCACCCACGAAATTAATGTGGGCTTTTTCAGATGTAATCCTCTCCAATTTGGTCAGGCAGACTTGCCTGGATAAAGCCAAATCTTTGTTGAAAGGCAGGTAGGCTAATTAGAGTTGGGAAGAGGGAGGGGTGGGGGGCACAGAGAAAAGCATTCAGTAAGCCCATTAGCGATGGCTCTTAGGGACAAACCACAGCGTACCTTAGTGCTGATTAAATCTAAAAGGAGATGAATCAAAAAGCCGACCTGAAAGTGACTCCCTGGATAAACAAGACGGGCCATCGTCAAGTTTCATTCAGAGAGGAGTTTCTTTTTTTTTTTTTTCACTGAGGGATGGAGGGGACAGGAGGGGATGGGGATGGGGGGGTGGCTTTTAACTTAAATGGGCTAACTCAAGTAATTACACGGGCAGGCAATTTGGGCGCAGAGACCAAGTCGTGGAAATAGAAGAGAGGGAGAGAAGAGGGAAAAACATATCCGGCAGCCATGCGCTAAAAGGTCCTGTACGCTGGCTGCTGCTCTTTAATGGAAAATAAAAGAAATGTGGCCACACATTTGCATTAGTAAATGCGTAAAAGGGGGATAAGGAGGAGGAGGGGAGTGATGTCGGCTATGAAATATCTGCGCTAGCATTCGTTAAAGATAAACTATATTCGACAGTGCTAGTTTCTAGTCCATTCTAGCGATAATTACCAATAATAAAAATACATTTTAACGCGTCGCCATGCAGCAAAATATCAACAAACACCCACCTCGTTTGTCTCTTTTAAGTGTAATGGCTGTAAAGTTGACGGCTTGGAGGCTAGGTAGAAAACAGGTAGGCTACAACAGTCCCAAAAAGTACAGGTAAAAAGCGGACGCACTACAGCGCGCGGTCGGCCTCCAGCTACGCGCGACAGCGAACCCTCGAGCTCGGCTACTCTCAGTGGCAACAAGCGGACCGCCGAGCAAATGGAGTTATCAGATAGTATTTCCACTGGATGGTTCCCGTTTTACTGTTGCCGCTTTGCTGCTCTTTTTTTCGCTGGAACAAAAGGAGTCCATTGCAAGGCGTAATTACAGATCTACGAGCGCCGTAATTTCCTCAAAGCGGAGAAGTGCGCGTTTCGGCAGAAGAGAGCAGGAGAAGAGAGACGATGAGGCAGGCGGGGAGGCTACAGTTGACTGTCCTCCGGTCTGGTCTCTGGGTCCCGTTAGCTGCTGCTTGTTCTACATGTGTCGCTGACAGGAAGAAACCTCCAGTAGAAAAAAACCTTCAGCCGCGTGACGAAGGCGTCGCCGCAGCCAATCCGCACGCAGTCCATTTAGAAGGAATAACAATTCCAGCCAATCAGAGGGAGGCGAGATTGACTTGGACACGCAGACAGAGGAGGATGGAAACGGAGGTGAGATGGACCAAGAAGGGACACGGTGTCTAATGTGTAAACACGGTCAGGGACAGCTTTAAGAGACTTCAAGACACAAAAGAAACCAGTTATGAAAGTCAAGTATTGATGTGTGGACTATTTAATCAACTACAATAAAGATTTAAAATCTTATTTAGTCGCCCACAGCAAATTTTCATGAAGGAAGGGATTCGCGTTAATAGCTGGGAATAATAAAGCTTTCTCCGCGTACATTTTAAATAGTTGCCTGTAAACTCAGAAAAAAACGTTTTAAAGGAAAAGCTGCATGGCAACATCCACTAGGGTACATTCATCTCACGTCTGAGTTTAATTAGTTGACGTTCAATAACTACTTGGTTTACCGAGGGTGACTCCAACCTCTGGGATATATCAGGGCCTAATAGCTGCGTAGTGGCGCCATCGTCTGTCACTGAAAATAATCGCAGCGAGGCCTGCTGTCGTTTACAACCTCATTAAGCCTCGGGTCATTGGTTTCAACACCTATTAGGGCTAATCTGCAAGACCCCGATTTGGCCCAGATCCTTTAATTCATTCAGTCTTACAGTTTGGGTTTTACCGCCATCACGTGAGACATCAAAAACAAGGTAGACTGGAAGCAACTGCCTCACCTCTTAATGAAAATAATGTGGTGCTGAATTTTTTATTTTTTGTTTTTGTCTAACGCTGCTTTGAAGGATCCATCTCTTTTATGTTTAGCTTTTACTAAAAGAAACTCTAAAGTGCTGCACCTTGGTGACAACGTCGGTTACTATTGGGTAAAAGTTGTCTTAGAGAGAAGTTGTTTGAGATTCACCGGGTTGGGTGGTTTTACATGACAAAACATCTTTCTCATAAGATACCGCCGGCTTCATTAGAAAAGACGTCAGATGTATAAAGATGATCTTTTTCTTGCCTTAATTGTTTAATTATTCCTGCAGCTCCGAAGAGATTGTGCTACATCAAGCTGATTTCCCTTTGGCAAAGCCACTGCTACTCCACCTTGGTTTGAGCCACATTCTCTTGACATTCTCATCAAGCCTCTCACTCACTAGAACAAAAAAAAAATCCCACAGAAGATTGCAAAGAATATCTTTTCCACCAAGGAATGATTAATTGATATAAATGATTAAAACAGAGGGAAATTATGAAACGAATTTGAAAAGAGGCCTCACAGGAAAAGCTTTGTTTGTTCCAGGCCTATTTTAATGAGCTTTTCATAACTGGGCAAGAGAAATTACTCTGCGTGTTCTTTTTCTGGAGCTCTTTTGCAAAATAATTATGGCTAGTTGAAGTGAGGAGGAGGAGGAGGAGGAGGAGGTGGAGGGGTCAGGGAGATGAAGAGGAGGAGGGTGGAGTGGTTCCCTCAGAAATTGATCACCTCTTTTCTCCGCTGAGATCTTTCAGCTCTGTGGCAGTTTCCGAGCAAATAAATTATGGAAAAAAGAAAAAAGCAGCACACAACAATATGGCAGAACACTATTTCAATGTTTAAACAGGGACAAGAGAGCTTCAGATGTGGCTCGCAGTGTTGATACTCCCCACAGGGGTGATCTCATGGAGATGAAAAGGAGACCACGGTGCTTCATAATGAAGCTGCGTGTCCTGTGGGAAAAAGCAAGAGAGCCACATTCAGCATAGTGGTTAACTTCAGATTGGGATTCTCTCAGCGTTCAAGTCTATTAACATGACACTACGACGCACAGAGGTTTCAGCCTCGCGGTTTGCAAACCACAGGCAGTCTTCAAACTAAACACCATGCAGGTCAGCATAACTTTCTCTCACGCTCATGTGCTAACATCACATTTGATTACCTGTGGCCTTGCCTGTCACACTCACTTTATTGCACATGTGTGTGTCCCGTCTGTTAGAGAGAATGATATCCAGTTAGCTGAGCCAACTGATAAGAGAAGATTAAAGTTAAGATTATCTACGGATAGAAAGGAGCCGCTCGAGGTCTGCACGGAGGATGGCAGGAGCATCTCCAAGTAAAATCTGCTAGATGAGTAAAAGGCTAATCACCTAAAAACACATTAAAGGAATTTCTTTCAGTCCGCCTACGGTCAAAACTGTGTTCTGGCCATTGCTCCTTCTCTTCTAATGGATCTTTGAGCCTCATTGTGCAGAAAGATATAAGTTCAGTTTGATACTAGAGGAGTGTTGCAAAAATTTTCTGCAGAAACTTTTAGGAGTTGGATTTGTGGCATCACAACTAGTCTGGAAGTCAATCATGCAACTTGTATATGTATACACATTTGAAAGAGGCCTTTCAGTGACGTAGAAGACATCTTATGTCAAGTAGGTGGTAGTTGCCATCGCTTGAAGATATTCTGCCTGGTACATAAACTTTCCAATAAGATTGATGCCACCACTCTTCATACTTGTACTAGCTAAAGCCAGGCAATTAATTTAGCTTACCATAATATATAAGATAAATGATAATAAAGCATCCAAGAATTAAATCTGAAAGAAGCAATGGCACCAGTGGACTCCTCATCAGGATATGATCATTAGATTTATTGTCTGTGTCAAATCACTAAATTGGTTGAATATTCTGAAGGAACTTTGGAGATTTTTCCTGTAAGTTAAGTTGGGGTGTTGAAGCCTAATGTGATTAGTTAAGGTTATTGCTAGCAAGCTAAAAGCCCAACCGATGATTGATATATAGCAAACTAACTAGACTATTAGCAGTAACTAAACATTCTAATCATCTACGCTTACAGTCTATGGAGGAAACAACTACCATGGCTATATTCAAAGGTGACGGCAAACCTGCCAACTAGCAAATTCTAATAAAAACAGTATATCTTGCTGGTTTTTAATCTATCCAAAGAGCAAAGGGTAAAAGGCACATGTTTTGTTTTTTGCCAAACCTATTTTTGGCATGGTTCAGTAACTTCCTTAGGTTGCCTGGCCTCGCAGGACGTATGAATTAATATTTTCATTTAAATCTCATAAAGAAAGTGAATGTTCATCGGATTCTTAAACCTTTAGCAAATACTGTATGTATAGTAGTAAATTAGATTTGAAAGATATATATAAATCCAATAGCTATAATGCCATATTGAGCTCAGTACTCTGCATTTCAATGTTCATGTATACGACTGACTTACAGTTGTGTAATATGTAGTTGAAAAGGCATGAAAATAAGTACATTCACAATGACTGAATTTGTGTAATCTGACCCTGCAATCTGAGCTCATGACTGTGTTACTTTGTTTTGTGGTATATTCTCTGTACTGTTTCCATTTTCCCATGTGGTTCCAACTCAACTTGGGTCACGAAACAGCGAAACAGTAAGGAGTGTTCTGCTCGATATTGCCCCTTCAAACTATGTCTCACCTCATTTATTTGGTGGTATTGATCTCATTCAAGTATCGTTTGTAATCAAACAGAGAACAAGCAAGCCTGAGTAAACAGAAATCAACAACTCAATAAATGCCTCATCTGTGGATTTCTTTCACTCTTGTGCTGGTAGTTCCTGATTTCATCAGCTCTAGGCAGAGTAACAAATCTGAAAAATGTGTCAGGACCATCTTCAGTGCCCTAAAGATTACGAGGCATAAAACATTATGTAATCACAATCTCACTCAAAGTGATCCGTGAATCGAGCAAAACCTATCGTGCCATTTTAGACAAATACACACAGGTCACATGTACGAACACAGCAAGTAGACAGCAAGCAACTGCTTACAGTTTCCTCCACATTTTGGAAAATATGCTACTTGATCTCTAAATCTCACCTTGAAAGCTGTTTGTAAAACCTGGAATAAGAAAACACATTTATCATTTATATCTAAATTGGATAAACTATTTCTGGACATACAACACTAAAAGTCATGGGCATAGCTTTTACCATAGTGGGAGGTAGAAAACACCCTTTTGGTGAGCACAGGCTTTTGTTATGGTTAACCACACAGGCACAATGGTATCAGACCTGGGGAACTCACCGGAATACGTGTTTATATGTATGTCTGTGGACAGATTTGGTCAACACCTTAGCAACTGTGCATGTTGTAGTCACGAAAATCACAGGAGTGTGGTAGACATCAAAATGAAGGTCTAGTTTAAGCATGGGTGTGGTCCGTGTAGTCACTGAGCAGTCGTGGCTCAGAATATCAACATGTTGATGGACATTGCAGCTGCTGTGACACATCCTAAGATGCTCGCCATTTTTAGAACATGTGTGCTTTAAAATAAATTAACACCGCAGATGTTTTATGTGAAGCAAAGCTCTCCTCATTCTACAGATTGCTTTGAGATCCTCCTCCTCCTTTCTCTGAACTGCTAGATGACAGATTCCTGTTTTCAAGTGAACATAGAGGGGTATTTAGTAGCTAAAGAATTTGATGGTTCCTCCAAGAGTTGAAAACCTAAACAGACCAAAAAGCATCAATATTGGACTTAAATTTATTGGGTTGACACAAACAAGACCAAATAAATATGCTGATGTATCTTCACATCTGTGGAGTTATCCATACAGATTGAGGAAACATCACGTTGGACCAGGCTTGGCAGTCCTGCAGTCTTTATGCTACGCTAGGCTAACCATCCCGTGCAGTGCTTGTTGCCAGCGTGTAGCGTCATCTTCCAGCGGTGAGCAGTGTTTAAAAGTTGTGCATCTCCCTCCATATTTTTCCCAAATTGAACGTTTGGGGCAAGTGTTTTGGAGGCATCTGTTGGTACACCAGGAGTTGAATGGCTTTGGGTAAAATAAATTCAATAGTAGGGAAAAAAGGAGTTACACTTTACAGCAACCGGCAGGAACGCACAAAACCTTACAACCATATCAGGACTTTTGTTATAAAAGCTACTGCATATTTAAGATGATGTTTAGAGTTAGATAATCTACCTCTATGTATACATTGCTTTTCCCCCAATATTTGGTGGCACTGATTGATGTTTTGTCCCTTTCACAGGCTCATGCTATATTCAAATGTACTGCGCATTTGTGTCCACAAAGGTTTTGTATACCTGCCTTATACAATGACACCAACTTGTTTGTCATGACGTTTCTGGTAAATGTAACAGATTTAGCTTGATGGATAAGCCCGCGCATTTCCAAACACAACCGAAGCCCCTGACAATAATGAATGTGCACAACAGAGCCAGAAAACATTTCAGCGATGGGGCGAGGGGGAGGGGGGTGAAATGATGGAATTCAGAAACTAAATGACAGAGAAGCAAAAACAGCCCTTCCTTTAAGTGCTTTAATCGTTGGATAATTGCTTCTACACACTATCTCAGAGTCTCTGCATGCACACACGTACAAACACAAACAGAACACCATGTGCTGCCTCTAACAACGTTGTTTTAATGAAATGTCGCGAATCCTTAATGAGTCTCAATATCTTGTGATAAATTTCATAATTATTCAACCCCACACAACTGGAGCGGGAAATTCATCAGTCAAAGCAAATTAGTTGGGATCCATTAGGGTTCAGTGTCTTGTAGGGACATTCACTTTATTAGCTCCTTACACCCATTGCCGTAATTGGGAGCATATTTCATTTGGCTCTAACCCCACTTTACTGAATGACTGCTCTTTCCCTTTTTTATTTACAGCGACGTGCTCTGTACTGCATACTGTATGCGTCTTTGTTATACAATAGAGAACAGTGTGGGAGATGATGCTGCTTCTTCTTTATTAAAACTGTGCTGTTAAGTTCAGGAGTGGAATGTCTTCAATTCACTAATTTTTCTTTCAGTCGGGAACTGCCTTCCACAGATTCATCTATTCTAAAACCTCAAATGAAAGAAGTGGAAAGACGCAGCAATATCTGCTCCCTTTAAGGTAGATTAAAACGTGCCAATAATGAAAGAGGGTTTTGTCTTTCTGCAAGGAGGCCGCGGTCTGACACGCAGCTCCTCGTTGATCAGCGGCACACGGCGGTGGGGATAATTTCTTTAGGATGACTGACGATGACTTCCACTCACAGATGCCTCTCTTGTTTGTCTTGGGGCTTTGCCTTAGGGTTTCCCTTACTCTCACTCTTCTGCTTCTTACTCTGACAACCTGCAGACATCTCAGATGAGTGGCATTCTTCCCACAGAGACACCAAGTCTCAGACATGGAAGAATGAACAGGAGAAACTCCCTGTGGAGGTGGCTTGGAAAGTGGTTGAACTTCACAGAGAAAAAATGAAGATGATGTTGTACAAATTTTTAATACAGTTTTGATTTGAGAGACCATAACCTGCATTACTTTGAATTGGTTTCTTACTCTACTGCATACACCTACCAATTTTACGTTCACTTGACAGGGTTGGTTGTGGATGTTTGAGTTATGACTGTGGTCTGTTGGAACGAATTACACTGAAAAACCTAATTTGGAAGAGGTCAGGGTGGATGGTTGGGTCTATAAAGCACCGGGCTTCAATGCAGGAGGCTGGTTTTTCGACCTTTTAACTTTCCCTATGAAAGTCCCTTAACTTCTGTGAAGTCTTTCCCTAAACCGATTCAATTCGTTTTTCTGTTTAAACATAGCAAACAATGAACTGCACCATTTTTTACTGATGCAGTATTTTCCTTTGTATGCTGCACTCAACTAGGGATGAATGTGCACACTTTTAGTTATTTATGCTCTAAAAGTAAACAAATTCAACTTTGGTCATAGTTAATCATTCATTTAATTCAATATTTTTCATATTTGTTGGTACTTGCATTCTGCCACAGATGCAACCTTCTTGTGAATGTATTTTCACGGCTTCTTAGAAACCTATTTGCACCAAGGTGAGTGGATAAGAGCCATAGAGGATGGGTTTACGGAGTTCAGGTAGCACTATATGTTTTTTGTAGCTGTTTTGCTTTAACCTTGTACTACTAGAACAGATTCGCATTAAAAAACACAAGGGGTAGGGTTGGTGCATTCATGGTGCTGGTGAACCAACAAATGATTTGATTTCAGACCTTTTCACAACTCTAAAATGTCATTGTTATGGCAAAGCTATTGGTGGAGGAATTACTACAAGGAAACACAAGAAAAACCCCATGCCAGATGATGTTGTATTTTATTAAGCAAGGGTCAACTCAGATTTGTGTTTACATATTTTTTTGTCTATTGTTTTCTCTTTCCCTTATCTTCCAAGCCTGCCCACTGATATCCCAGTTACTGTATGTTTGAGGTGTTCAGGAATCACTGGCTGCATTATTTTCAATGCTAACGTTTTTTATTTAATTGTTTTTAATGAAGCACTACATTTTTGAACAGCAAGAGGAGGTTGGGGTAGACGATGGGTCAGACTCCAGGTTTCTCTGGTTTGTCTTACTATGTTAAACATTTCCTCTTTTTTTGTGCAGGGCTAAAGATGGTCCAAACATGACCTTAAAACCCTTTACCAACAGATTCTTGTTTCCTTTTTAATTTACTGTTGTTCATGCAAAATACAAATAAATCTATGATAAAGGAAAAAATTAATGAATGGTTAAACTCATTATATTCATTTGCTGCATAAAAAAAGTCCATAAAGAACATTGGCCAAGTATTTCTAAACACCTCTAGTCATCGTGTCTTGTCTATTATGTGAACAAGTAATATTAGCAGCTCCAAACTGACATCATGTGGATGTGTTTTTCATTATAGTAAAAGGGTTGTCGAAGGAGATACTGCTCAAAGTTGAAGGGCAACCTCTCTTTCATGCTGAAGCTGAAGCCATTCTTGAGTTATCAGGGGACACTGAATTTTCCACAGCAACAGAAGGCCCTTCAGTGAGGCCTTGCTGTAGTGTCTTAATCTCATTCTACCCACATCATGGTCATGTTTGTCCAAAAAGCCTCCGCTGTGGAGCTGACCTGATTGGAAGGTAATAAAAATCTAAGTCGAACAAAGGAAAGAAATAAGCTACATTCAGGCACGCACGCACACACACACACGCACACACACACAGAAAATAGCACCCTTATCATCCCTGTTTCATTTAGAGTTGATTGCTGTCGGATTATAATGCAATCACCACGCTGTGTGAGCCGTAACTATGGGAACTGGTTTTAACTGTTTATCTTGCCAGAGATCTTAATTTAAGTTTGAACACTCTGGATCACTTAGATGTGAGAGACATGGGAAATTGACAAAAAAAGAGGACAACAAAGAGAAGGGAGGGAACGGGAGCTGTGGAAGAAAATGGAGAAACAGACACTTTCTTGTTCTTTCAGTTGTATTTCATATGCACCTTAATTTGTCTTTGAGAGAAAATCAATTTATGATGACAATCCGCAGGGCAGTCATGAAAGCAGCGGAGTTCCTTTGCCATGGGAAACTTTCTGCTGGAGAATGCCACTAATCTTGGCAAAATGAATCATTCACACTTTATTTGGACATCTGTGTTAACCCCCACCCGCCACCCCGCCTTCTCCTCCTCCCGACTTTCATTCATTTGTGACAGTTTTATTACAAGTTGTGCAGGTGGCTGGAGGCTCAGGAGTCAAAAAAGAATGCCGCATGGAGATGGTCCAAATTGTTAAGGAGATGTTGAGTTTCTAATGGTGTTTCCTCTGTGCACTGCAGTATGACTGTCACCATTTATAAGACACTCTCAGCTAACACAGTGTAAATTCTTAAAAAGGCACACTGGACCAAAAACAAGCAGAATATCTGTCTCTGCCTCCATCTCTGCTGCAGTCTACTCAACAAAAATCTCTGTTCATTAAGGTGTGAACAAAATCAGATTAAAGGATCTGAGGCTCTGACTTCATGTAAGCCTGAACTAACTCCATCCTAAATACAGGAAATTGCATGCTGTTATAGTATACATGATGTAGTTTGGCACTTATAGCAGGCGGGGTTATCACATTTTTGGCATTCCGGGAATTTCTACAAAGCATTTACAAGCTGCCCTTATTCTGCAAGTAGCAAGACCACAGTTCAATACTGATGGTGCAAGTCCCATTTTCTTTAAATGTTTCATCTCAAACACGCACACAAGTTCAAATGAAAGTGCTTAATGTTAAAGCCATCATTCATAGTGAAGAAGCTACACATTATTATTACTGGACTCATGCCATTGCCCTAAGCTCTACAAAGATTTTTCATTTGCTTGGAAGTTTATTATTTTGGTTTTCTCTGACTCCTCTGTTTACTTCAGCAGCAAGCAGCATTTTTTATTGAAACACACATGATAATGATATCTGCATCGCAACAAATTTCAGTCAGGAGAAGGTCATCATCAGTTGTTTCAGTGAATGACTCAATATGACATATATTTTTTTAAACAGGACATTTTACGCTCTTTGTGAATTTTTCTTCTCTTAGGATTTATTCCAAATGTGACACCGGGGCGTCCATGTTATGCATTGTCAGTATTTGTAAATTTCTATGTATGTAAGAGCATTTAAACTGGCACCACATTGTTCATGCCATCTATTCTGTACCCTCTGTTGCTAAGGGGGTTCATTGGGCCCTATTCCAAGAACTGTTTGCCACTTCTCATGCAAAAGTCGGGATCTATAAAAACAAACTTGTGTCTACAAATATTTTGGAGACAGGGAGAATTGGTGACACACATGCATGCACATGGTTTTATAAATCAGAATTACTGTATCCTTTTTTTTCTTTTGTGCTGCCGTGCACACGTACCCTTCCAGTATGGACGGTAAACGCCCTGCTTCTGCACGAGGTCCCAAGTCAGTGCTGGTGGATGGGTCAACAAAGCCTTACTTTGCACCAGCAGCCAACATAAGCATTTATTCCTGTAACCTTATATAAAGTTTCACAGAAAAGCTGTGATCTATAAAAACAAAGATTAGAACAGAATGTGTGCACACGTAAAATCCTGGCTTATGCCGACTAATATTTTGGAGAAAGACAAAATTGGTTTAGGTGACGAACACTGACAGGTGGTGAAATGAAGCCAGGCTGTAGTAATTAAATGTAATTAAGCTGACAGCTCTCACACATTTAATTTTACTTCTACTAACTTACAAACCTATTTTGTTATAAACACTGAAACAAGCAGTTTGTGCCTTGACTACATCACAAGAACCTCTGGCTCCCCCTTTCCAAATATTAAGTGTGAATGTACCGAGTTCTTTTGCCTTCAATCATGTTAACTAACTGATGAAACAATCATCATCGGTTGTAGAAATCTATGACCCCAACGTAAAATTACACTAAAAAACTACAGGACAGGGTGTCGAAAGTTTCCAATACACAACTGAACATGATTTTGGTTTTAATTTTGTTTCCATTCTGCGGTGAATGAACACTGGAGACACTGGGTAGACGCCACACACTCACTCCACCTTCTCTAATCACATCACTGGCACAACTTCACCACCTGAACATATGGATTGTGTAAATTAGCAAAGTTTGGAGATATAAACCCAGTGACACACTTGGTCATGACATTATACTCCGTGTCCTCATTATGAATGGCAGCATATGTTGCTGTCACTGCTACTTGCTGTTTATGACTCTTTGGGCACCAAACATTATGTGCTTTTTAACCTCCACATCATCCATACAAGCCTCAATTTCTGTGTCTTGGTCTTACTCGGACTGTGATTTATTAAGGAAACGATGATGGTGTGAATGTACATGGTTTTTATAAATCAGGATTATCTTTTGGCAAACTTCCATTTTCCGCTCTTGTGCTCAATACTTTTAGTACACAGTAGATTGCAAGCACTGCTCTGTAAATGAGGTTACACCTCAATGTGGTTGGATGGGTTAGCAAAGTTTGTTTCCTTCTAGGAATCAACATAACAGTCAACATAAGCATGTATTCGTGTAACCCATCCTCAACTAAGTTGCCATATTAACCTGAACCATGGCGTTTCCTTACCATAGCGAAGTGCTACTTTAAATCAAACACTAATGTTGGAACGCAGTGGCTAGCATGGAGAAGTCCTTTAGTCCTGACTGAGTCAGTAACACCTATGGTTACTCATGAACAGCATGTAGAAATATCATGTGGCATGTCATTTACTTAAACATAAACATAGACTGAGTATTCTTCAGTAAATAACTTTCTTTTATAATTTATTTATAGATTTATACTGAATGATATTCTTCTCTCACCATTTAAATAGTGTTACATGTAATTTTAAAAATAAACTCACTGAACACTGGAACACTGATATGTTGTGTTATTTATGCAAATTACGCAATTGCAATTGGCTGTGCAGTACATAAAGCCATGCAGATACAGGTCAGGAGCTTCAGTTAATGTTCACATCAAATTATAGAAAAAAATGGATTAGATAGAACAGGTCAGATTCAGACCTGCTGGTTTGAGTATTTCTGAAACTGCTGATGGGGGATATTCATGTGCAACTGTTTCAAAAAACACCCGGTGTGTGTATACTTTGAGAGTAGAAATGCCTTGTTGATGAGAGAGGTCAGAGACCAGACTGGCTGGAGCGGACAGAAAGACTATAGTAACTCAAATAACCACTCTCAAGTAACAACAACATCTCAGAATGGACAACATGTCGAACACTACGGAGGATGGACTACAGAAGCTAAAGACCACATTGGGTTCCACTTGTGTTAGCAAAGAACAGAAATTTGAGGTGGCAGTGCCTAGACTCACAAAAACTGGGCAGTTAATATTGAAAAAATGTACGTGAACCCTTCTATGGTCTTAACTAACAACTTTCTGAAGGCAAAAACAAAGCAAATGTCATCTGAAACTGGTTCAGTTAAATGTGTAGTGAGTTTCAGTGAACTCCTCAGTCACCAGATCTGAAAGGAGGAACACCCTTTGGATGTGGTTAAATTGTACTAAAGTCAAAGACCAAACTCCACACAGAAAAGCTGTAGATTTGAAACACAGAGCCTTATCAGTGTGAGGCAACAGTGTACTACCATGCCACTCGCCATTCAAGAAGATCAAAAAGATACTGAATTATACCTGAGAAAGGTTAAAGAGCAAATACTGGGCGGTCCTGATGTGCAAATCAACCTGGGTGTGGTGGTGAAAGAGTAATTGAGTTGGATAACTGCCCCTCTGTGTCTTGAAGTTTTATCTGGAAGAACAAAGGCTTAGAGCCATTGGAGCTGAAATCACACCAACTTTTTCACAAGATTTAAATGAAGAAGTGCAGGGTTAAGGCGCCCAACGCCGATGCTCATCAGAACCCAGCATGAATGTGCAGCTGCAGAAATTATGGGAAGGCAAACATATCAACGAGGAAGAGACGCTTGAAGAATGACGTGTGTGGAATCCATGACATGAACAAATGGTGCTTCCAATAAAATGTTCATCGCGTGTGCTATAACTGTAACTTTCTTTTCACTTTCTTGTGTTGAGTTTTGAATATTTTTGAACATATTTAAGCCGATATGTCCACGTGAGATTCTTGCATGCTCGATCTACTGTATGTCACATTACTCGAAAGTCTGTGTATCTATCATATTTTTCTGCCTTTGTAAGCTGTGATATTTTAGTTTTTTTTTTTTTTTTTTAAATGAGCAATGATAATGTGTGAAAAGCACAGAGAATGTCACCCCATGAAGAATCTATAACATTCTCCAGCCTCTTGAGCCTGCTGTTGGACGGGGGTCCTTGAGCTAAAGCCTGCACTTTACATTCCTGAAAAATCTATTATCAAAACTCACATTATTCAGTACATACTGACATTAAATTCACTCCCACTTGACCTCACCACTTTCTTCTACTCGTGCGTCGTATTTTACAGCACAAGTTGGGTGAATTGTAAGCTGATGTGTGAAAGGGAAATAAGTTGAAGTGGCAAGGTCAGCGATCAATAGGAAGTTAATTAATGAAGAGTATGGATTTCTGAACGCCTATGATTGTGTTCCAATCATTGAAATGTCACCGGCATCTCGGTAAAAGAAATCAGTCAGCCTTTAATTTACCTTGAAATTCTGATCTAATAAAGAAACATATGCTGTACATGCCGACAACCAACGACTCATACTGCACTGTATGTTTGTCTCTGCACTCCACTGTTGATTAGGAGAAATTAATGAACGAATGAAGCTCCAACATGTCATAACATTTTTTAAAAAAGAGCGATTATCTCTTAAAGAGAGATTAAATCCTTCTCGAGACTTTTTGAAATTTGGGAATATATTTGAACAAAATCACATTCGGGGAAGTGTTTCAGCCTTGTATATTTACAGCCAATGGTTTCAACAGCTGGCTACGTATAAAGATGGTATCTATGTTATTTATAACACATTTTAAGTTTAAACTGCTTTGATCCAGATGACAGAGCAGACAACGTGGGGTTCAGTTCTTTGAGAAATGCTTCCACGTACAAAAATGAGATTAGGCAGAAACAACAACTATGATGGCAATATGTTTAAGCAGTTAAGAGGAAGCTAATGATTTCATTATGTGTTGTGTTTAAGACAGAGCTATGCATGTGTTCACTCTCATTGACCCATATAGGCATAGATTGTGTCTCACTGAAAGCTCACTGTAAAGTCGCATGAGCGTATTTTCCGTTATTGTATGTGGAACATAGCTGCCGTATTGTTCAAGCTTTGAAAGTTTGCGTGAGAAAAGTTGTGCTGGGAAAGAGAACAAAGATAAAAAATTAAGTTCTGATTACAATTATGGGACGTGACACTTAGCTGATTTCAAATCAGCGAGGCCAAATTTCACAAAGCCTGTCAATGGTGGCAGCAAGCTCGCCAGATCCCTCCCCAATCAAAAGTTTGCTCTATATAATTTTACGCAATCAGATTTCTCCACAGTCATCCAGTGCAATCAGGTAATCAGAGGGGAGCATTAACAAGACAAATGGGGTTTAAAAAGTGGGTGCACTCTGTTTGCAGGAACTTCCTATGGAGAAGCCCCCTCCTCTCCTTGATTACTCCTATCACCCTCATACAGCGCAACATCCCTGCTAAATAGCTTTCTACTACAGTACAGGCAGTATGTGCAGTAGGAACAAATGTGATTGACTTTGCACGTAAAATTTGAAAGGTAAATTGTACTCTTAAGGCTATTTATGTGAAGTGACTAACTGCTCCGACTAACAGTTTCACCGAATGAGTCATACATATATGTACAGTAATGGCGCTGTGGCCTCGATCACACCTTTCATTACAATGTGGAAGTCTGTGATCCAGATTGCACAGTCAGGGACTGTTTATGCCCTCGCATATTTTCACTCCATGTTCTCTCCATGTCCCGCTGTCTGTCACCTTAGGTGCTTAGATACAGTTTAATGATTTCCATGTACTGTGAAACCAAAGAATCCTGTTAATACAAGGGCGAGGTTGCACTAGTATTAGGAAATCCATTAGTTTACGTGTTAAGTCCCTGCGCTCTCAGTAATTATAGTTTAATGAGCAAAAAACACTGCTGTAGCTAATGTCACATTCTGTAACATAACCTACAATAATCTAAATTTCGTTTAGATTATTGTAGGTATTGGTATGATTGTAGGTATAGTAATTAAACATAGATGGAGTTTTCATGTATGTTGCATATAGCCTATCATATGTTGTACGTGCTGTACTAATCTAACTGGAAACAAATAATAATTTGGTCTCATATGATCAGATTATTTGTCATGAAGGTGTACTGTATAAACTATTCTTGAGCTGTTAACATCTGTAAAGACCTGTCCCCATGTGAAGCAATTCACTTGTCACCCATCGCTTTGTAGCTGACTCTTGATCACAAGTGAATGTTTCGAGCTCTGGTTGCCTTGGTAACCGTCTTACGTATTTTTCACCCCAAATGGTCCCAGTGAAACAAGCAGAACTTCCAAACATTGCTCGTGTATGTGCAGAGCTAGGTCCGCTCACTGTTTGAAAAGAAAATACCGTCAACGGCACACTTTCTGAGCCCCCTATCAGTCTGGTGAATTTGGTGGTAGAAACCAAAGTCGGGTTGTTTTCTCTGTTACTCAAACTGGCCAAAGATGAGATTAGTTCAACTTGGCATCTGCACACTTTACATTGTTAATTATTGTTGCCACATTTCTGCTAGTCTCTTCCATGCACCATTTACACCATTATAATATATACTACTACTACTACTACTAACATATTACTAGGTGTAAATATATAGTAAAAGCTGCGTATGTGTTGTGTGAAACATGAACTTCGGCCACAGCTGCATTTCATTTGAATGTTCTATTTTGTACACGTATGATTTTCTTTATCCGTTTCTTTTATCCTGATCCTGATTCTCCTTTTAAAACTAATTATTTGCACCATCACATTGCACTTCACACAAATAAATCGCAACTCACAAGCTAGTTCTGATGTAGAGCTAATTATTTATTCATTTAATGTTTATTTTGTTAGTAACAGGTGGGGCAACGTCGCAGTTGACCTTCACAGATGGTTTGGTGATTAGAAAGACATTGAATCTTAGCACATTTAATTTCCTAGGAACATGGCTCCAGTGTGATCTGTTCAGCTTACTGTGTCAATTTAATTGCTTGGTTGTTGTAGACTTTTTGCGATGACCACGGGGGGTTTCACCTGGGCACGGGGGTTTCACCTGGGCTTCATCTGAATATTTGAAGCATTAAAGGGTTAACAGTGTCTTATGAGCTCTATGAGTCTAAATGTGCAGTAAATAAGTGGCATGCTCAACAATTGGACATGCTTCTGAAATTTCAAGTTTACTTCTGGCACCTGGTCAGTATATTAGGCATTAATCTTTAGATTTGACCCATAGCGTCTACTGAGGACCGAGCTCTTGAAAAAAAGAATGACTGCATCATCTACATACATCTGAGGACTTGTTGCATAGTATTTTCACCCAGATGTTGCAGGGACAGAACTAGCTTGTAAGCTAAATTACAGCTAGCTTGCTGCTATATGACCCCTTTACTCTGAGGGGCACAAAACTATAGAGGTGCTATGTGTGTTTCTTTTACTTTTCCTGTTCATAGTAGAATTTGTCAAAATCCTGTTCAATAATAAGGAGTATAAAGAGTATTAAATTCTACTTTACATTAAATAATATACTTCAAATTACAAAAGGGTTTTCCAGATAACATCAACACTAATCATTTTTAAATGCTTAACTTAAAGCCATTAAACCTCAGAGCACGGGAATCTTCTTCAGAATTAATGTATTTGGCGATAAATTGTATGGGTTGGCTGTACGCATTATGCATGGCCAATATTTATCTTTTGAAGTTCTTTATTTTAATTAGTGTCTTCACTCCCAAACTTTACGTCTTTCTCGGTTCCAATGGTACATTTCTGGGTAATCTAAGAGACTGACCTCTTCAGACACTTAACCAATCCTTCGAGCAGATTTTCTTGGCTCTGAAATAATTAGGGGAGACGATGTGCGGATGACAAAAGACAACAGGAAAATGAAATAGGCCCTCTCTCCGGGCCCTTAGGGTCTTTGCAGCAATTCTAATTAAGCCCATCCAGAAACAGAGGAGCCGGACTGAGGCGGTTTCTCATCAGAGCCCCTCCATGAGCCTCTTTTGTCATGAACACACAGCCAATTACAAAGCTCAACAATGGAGTGGGGAACTCTTATACCCTCCACAAAGACCAGAGACTACAGAGAGCTACAAATATCCATAAGCATGGAGTGACTTTGTGAAAAACACAAAACTCACCTTCCCGAGAAGTGAAATCAAATATGCATTCTTTGCATGTAATCATGTGGCCCAAATTGGTGGACGTGAGACTTGCATTTTCTTCACAGTCTTGACCTACAACAGTCGTTGGAGATTTCCAAGGGAACACCACAAATCCAGTAACAGAGTGGTTTCCCAGATATGTTTGGTCCTGTAATTAAGTTGAAGTAAATTTCAGTCTAAAGCAAATCTGGACAGCTCCCACTCTAAATCAAGACAAGCCAAAGACAACCTCACTTGTTTATCATTTTTGCATATTAGTCTTGGTGAACAGTATGAGTGGCTGTGTAATCTCCCATCTTGGCAGACCTTAGATTATGGAGCTGCCTCTCATTTTAGTCATTGTGCTCAGAGAGTAATTACCCAGAGATAAGTGTTTCTCTATCGGGGTCCAGTCGCAGCACTCCAAAAGCAATCTCCTCAGACACGCGCCCCGTCCCAGGCTATTTGGGCGGAAAGTGGGTGAGCTTTGTGGTTGCCTGCGTTCGGATGAAGCCTCCTGACAGTCACGGCCAGGTGGGTCAATCTTTCAATCAGACACCCTATTTACCATTGCAAAGCTCTACTGCCCTGCCTCATTTATAGCCGCTTAGGTTGCTTGTGATGGAAGCAGATAACAGGGTACATTCACCCTCCCACCTCTTTCCTCAGATGGAGGGGAAACATCCTCTGACGGGGAGTGAAGGGTGGGACTATTATTTTTTGTGCGTGTGCGTATGTGTCACATCAAAAATGAACACTTCATAAGATTTGTAGGGAAATCAGACAACGTGTCAAAAAGCGCAATTAGTGGCTGGAAGAGTGTTCTCTTTTCTGTGTGATTCATGATGGGGATAAGTGTGTCAAGATCAATGCTCCAACGTAAAATCAATAAGTGGAGAAAAAAAACATACACTTTTGTGTTGTGTAGTTGCACCTGTTTTGTTTGAGCTGGGCACACACAGCCACAGAGAAATCATTGGAAAGCAAAGAGCCAATAATCCTTCCTGCCATGGCTAAATGGTCAGCCCTCTGGGATTTAAATGCCAAAAAATTAATGTCCGGTTTTCACAGAAGAAGGTAAAAAAAAAAAAAAATATATATATATATATATATATATATATATATATATAATGAATGATGAAAATTGTTCCGAGAACACAGGCTGGTTCCCCTCTTGTGATTGCATGTTAAGTCGGTGCAAACAATGTTTTTCAGCATCGGAAAATTTGTCCGTTGTCAGGCATTCATAAAGCAATCAAACCAGAGGTCAATCAGATTGTTGTGATTTGATAGGTGCAGGCATTGATTCTTCTGGGAGCCTCTGTGATGAGTAGTAGAATAACGGTCCTTTGATTAAGTAAAAACAGGAGATTTCACCGAGATGGAACAGGCGTCTTTTCATCCAATCGCAGAATTAGCGCCACCAGTGGTTTATCTTGACGGACCAACTGCTAATAGTCACATAAAAGTAGTCTTGAAATGTGTTTTCATGGAAATCTTGTTACTACATTGTGGTTGAGGAGGAGCCAGCTTTAACTTTTTCCTTACAGTAATATTTAACTAACACCAGCTGACAGCTTCGTTTAACATTAAGACTGGAAATAGAGAGAAGCAGCTAGCCTGGTTCTGTCCAAATGGAACACAGTTTGTAGTTTGGGGTTATGTGCCAGGCTACTTGTCAGCTGAGACCACTGTGTCACTGTAGACTTGCCAGGCGACAAACAGAGACTCCATGACTTAACGGGTCCCGGCCAAAAAACGGAGGTGTTGGTGGGCCTTGCCCTGGGTTAATCTCATCCAACTCTTAACAAGACAGCAAATGTCTGCATTTCCAACATGCTGGGCTATTCCATGACATCTTAGAGAGTGTGTCTGGCTTTAGTTAAATACACCTTTTTCCTCTAAATGGAAAATTGGACTGAAATGTTAAAAGTACCAGAAACTCAACTTTAGCATATGCACCTAGAAAAACCGTATAAAAAAAAGTGTAGTAACCAAGAAATTGTTATTGTGGTTGCCTACAACATCTCTCTGTGTGTAGAGCTACAAAGTATTCAGCATGTCAGGTTCGTTCTGAGTTGAGTCCCCCGCCATATGAGGTGAATGGACATAAGGAGGCCGTATGTGTGCCACGTCAGAGTCACAAAAGGAATTCATCTGTGACGTTCTTGATGAATAGCACTGAGGGAAAGCTTTTGATTACACAGAGTAAACATCATACCTCCACACACTATTGTTCAGCACTCCCTGCCCCAAGCACATTTGCGAAATATGTGCAGCAGCTTTTAGACACGTACAGTTAGACACTTACTCATATGCATGAACATGATTACTATAGCCATCATCTTTAAGGGGACCTGGCGTGACACGTTGGTTACCAAGTGTAAGTATGTTTTACAGTTCACACTCTTGCTTAAATTGTGTTTATGCGGTCACCTCTTGCAATGTCAGTGCAATGCTAGCATATAGCACATGGTTTAGGGCTAGCCCCAAACCACTGTCCAAGAAAACAGCTGGATAGAAGTTTGTCTGATGAACAGTCAAATATAAAACATAAAAAAAAACAAGTTGAATTTGAAATTGAAGTGCATGCACCAACATTAAAAAAAAAACTGGAAACTCAAACAACAGGGGAAGCAAATTAAACAACCAAAGGCAATTAGCGATGCTAACAGTTGGCTTAATGCTAATATCTGGGAAACCCTCAGTGGCGGGTACTATTGAGTCGGGTACTAAACAACGATTCTGGAAAGCAAGACAAATGCTAACAATGACATTAACCAAAATAACACGATATAAACATGGATCACAATTCACAGATGTCTGGTTCAGCTATGCTCCAAATTTTGGAAACATTTGCTGTACATTCAGATAATGTGAGCAGAGAGTGCTGCATTACAGCTGATAAAACTAACCTTGTTCACTGAACTCTGACTGACAAAAAAAAATAAAAAATCAGAGACACAGCATCAAAGGAAATTATAAACACAAGGCTTAAAAGTATGATGATGAAGACGATGATGATTATTATTATATGACATCAGTTCAATTCAGACTTGCATAGTGCTGACCTAGCAGCTTGGTTGGCCCTCAAAGAAGAGCTAGTGTAGAGCTGATGGCTGTAGCTAACCTGTACATTCACTACTAAATGGTCTTGTATTTATACAGCTCTTATCTAGCTATTGGCACTCAAAGCACTTTACAGTTACAATGACACATCTGCCTATTCATTCACACACACAAATACACATTCACACAGCAGTGCCAGACACTGGGAGATTCAGTGTCTTGTGCCAGTCTCGTCTCAAGGACACTTCGGCATGTGGTTCATGTCCTGCTGAGCTGTAGGCCTCGACTAACTTGCAAGCTACTGTTATTGTGTTCAGATGAATTTACTGGTACACAAATATGCTGATTATTTTTCTTGAACACTTAATGTTATGGCTGCAGTCATCTAGACCCGTCCCAGCAACGTGACTTTATATTGTAGTTTTGTTCCCTAGAGCTGATTTACTATACGTTCTCTAGTCTGCACCGAGACACAAGACAGCTGAGCTGTATTTTCAGCATTGTGACGCGCAGATGGCCATTCACAATAGGAGACTGGTCTTTCTGAAGGGTGGCCTTAAAGAGACAGGAGTGTCTCAGACATAGGGTGAATGGAGCCGCCGCAGCAATGTATTGTATGATACGTACATGTGACATAACATAAAAAACATAAAAGCATGTGAACTTATTCAAGAATAACAAGCCTGAACATGAGAATAATACAGCGTCTTTCAAGCTTGGAAAACATCTGTGAAGAGACTAGGGATCTGGAGTTCACAGATACTTCCCGTCCAGTGTGACAGAGCTAGAGGGGACCCGAGATGAACTGACCAAAACCAGGTGTGCAAAGTGTATACAGACTGACCCAGGACCCGGTGCTTTGCTAAGGTACTAAGTTAAGGTCCTGAATGCTTTTGAAAATGAGAGATTTGTTTCAGATTTTTAACTAATTTGCAAACATTAGCTCACTTAAGGGTTAGGTTGGAGATAAATGCCAATGTGTCTAAAAACTTCGGGAGGCGACTGCGCTGTATATTACGTTCTGGATTTATGATGTCCCTTATATCAATACACAGAATATCTTCAAATTTAGAGGTGAGCACAACGTCAAAATAAGAAGATTATGTTTAGACTGACCATCTAATTTCCTCTGTACCACTTCCTCTGCCTCAGATGATCCCACTGAACTAAGTCTGAATCACTCGGGCATCCTGCGGCTGTTTATATTTTTACCTTTATTTGTCATGGGGAAAGGTTTCGCTAACTGTGCATGTTATTTATTTATTTTTTTACTCTTGCAACCACAGACTTCTGGTTTTTGACCTTTGAGCAGCATTAGGGGGAAAAGCGGTTGTTTTTGCAAGGGAAACATTACTCATTCCTTTTCAGCAAGAACCCAAAAGATACAAACCTGCCTCTTTCACTTTTAGGCTACTGCTGCCTCGGAAAAACTTCAACCATACTTTGTGCGTTTTTAAAATTTTACTGAGGGCAGTAAGATCAGATCATTACTGTTCTTACATGTGGGGTTTAAGTCTATTTGCAATGCATCTCCACTAAATTGCTTGTCTCCCCCTGCTTATTCCAGGCTGCCTGGACAGTTTCTAAACAGTATCATCACTTCTGCCTCCAGCCAAAAAAATACACTCCTTCTCTGAGACAAGAGAGTAACAGCATCAAACTATTTCCTGGTGTCACATGTTTCAGCTTTGCGAGGTTGAAACAATTCTTTCTTTCATTATAATGAAACGCGAGATGCTAGATAATCTCATAAATATGTGTTGTATTTCTTTTTCTGTGCTCGCGCCGCTCAGTAGAAAGAGGCAGGCCTTTGTTTGGGGCTTCCTGGCCCACAGGAAGTGATTGCAATGGGACAGTGAGGGACACTCATCTCTTGGAAAGGGGGAATGCTGGAAGACGTATCCCTTTTTGATCAAGGCTTGCTGACGGATCGCCCGGAGAAAGGCAAATGGGGATCATACCAGGGCCCGATGACAAGAGACCAATTTTGATGTCCCTTTTCTCTCATTGCGGCGCTTCTCTTTCAAGCCAAAATCTGCTTGAGCAGCCTGGGAAAATAGCCTTTTACCCACCTTCTTAGTCACACAGTTGACAGGACAACTAAGCTAAATGGAATTTAGACGAACGTGAGACTCGGTAAAATGAGTCCTTTAGCTGCAGTCATTCTTTTGTCTTTATGATCGCACAAAGTGCACACAGAAAAAGGGAATTCTGTCCTGAAGCTGCAGAAAAAGCAGACAAAGTGAGGGAATAAAAGCCGTCTGTGGGTGAAAAAACAAAGCCACCGCTTCATTTCATCCCAGATTGTTTAATTCAAAAATGTTGACCCATGTGAGAAACATTATATCTGAGCAACATCGAGCTCCATATTCAGTGTAACTGGAACCTCAAAGGCCACATGTTCTCGCAGTGTTTATAATGCATTAGTGGAACAAACTCTACACTGTACTCTCTTTACAAATCCCACCTGGCCATGTATTAGTTGCAGATGTGGCTCTCTAATTCATAATGAACTAATAATGGTTTTGTTAGTGCAAGATTGTTTTCCTTTCCTCCCTCGCAGACACATAGATGGAGCTAATCTGTGGTGGAGGTGTGGCCAGGCAGGAGGAGATATTGCACCCTGCATGAAACATAGACTTTGGAATGTGCTGTTGCAAGTTAGCAGGCTTTGAATTGTCTTAATGTGACTCACCCATCGTGGCTGGATCTGTACCATTTAATAGCCACTTCCCTCTCTTTGGAGAGTCACCTTTCTGCATCAAAAGATTATAAAGATTCAGAATAAGCTCTCCAACGCACATAAGAGAAACTACAGAAGTTCATGACCTTGTTTTATTGGAAGTCTTTTAAATGCATTTGCTGCAAATGAAACCACATGACTGCAAATGAATGACTCCATATTTTGATGGTGAGCTGATATAAAGAAGAGCTCAAGGACTAGACATACAAAATAAAGCACAACAAAGGATAGGGATCTAAAGGCATCAATTAGCAGCCTGATCCAGCATTCATGTCAAAGAGATTGCAATTAAAAAAAAAAAAAAAAAAAGATGGTGTTACATTGACTATAATAATGCAATAAAAGTCTCAAGTCTCTGAAAAGTGTATCTTTTAATGCTGATTAGCTAAAAATGTTTCATGAGGTTCCACTTAAATTACTAGTTAGAAAATGAAGCACGCTATCATACTTTAATAATATTCTACCTTTGTCGTGACTGTGACTGATCACTATCTGCATGTTCACATACCCTTCAACTCTAAACAAAACTAGCTGACTACTCTTGAATGAACGCATATCCATGGCTAACATTAGCAAACCCATTGAGACCCACAGCATGTGAGTAAGACAACCTCACTGAACAAGAGTCCCATTCTCCACCACTAGTAACTTAAGAGACCAATGTTTTTAACGTCCAGGTTCAGAGCCTGTATCAGAGTAACTGTACTCGCAGGCGCAGCTTGTCCACAGGCGAGGCAAGCAGCTGCTTGGGGCCCCGGGCCAGCAGGGGGCCCACAAAGGCTGAAAAACTTTAAACTACAGCAGTGGCAATGTGTTTTCATTGACAGTAGGAGACCTCCTAAAGGGGCCACCACCTGGCCCAGTTCTCAGTTACATGTTGTATGCATGACTCTTTAAAGTAGTTAAGCATTACAACGGCATCTAGTTCGAAATGAAAAGAAGTTAGCACCTTTGGGAAAAGAGAAAGCAAAACAGTGGTAAGTGAAGCACATAATGAGGATTAATAATAATACCATACTACTATCTAGTCTAGGCTTAACGGTAGGAGAATATGTAATAAAATACCTTCCACTAGCATCACATTATTTGTCCATTTTTTCTTTTGCGGTTAAAATGTAGCTATTAGACAGGGTCCAGCTCTGTTGTCCATGACCAAGTCTAGTGGAAACTTTTGCCCTGGTGGGGTGGATGGTGGGGATATAAAGAGTGCATCATTACAGTGGTAAATATACTGAGCATAAATGTCTAGTAACACGCATCCACGTGTAAATCTAACAATGCCAATATAACATTTACTGTAGAAAGCACAAGTGCTGAGCATAAAGTTTAAATACCAATCCATGAGCATGGCTATTCAGTCGCCAAGCCTAATCAGTTCACAGGCCTACCAATGATGACCACAATATTATATACTGTATCTGTATCTATATATCTGTATCACACCATCACTAGCATCCCTGGTGCCTTTTTTCATTTGCATTCTTTTGCCATTTTTGTATATGTTAAATAAAAGCATCCTCGGCTGCACTGTCTTGCTCTTACTACTGTCTCCTGTACACAGGGGTCAGCGCATGGAGAAATCCAAACGCTCGACAGACCTGCCATACAGCAAATGGTTGATTCTGTGTCAATTTCACATCAGGACCAACTGTCAACAAGGAAATCCCTTCTGCTCCTCATGCTGGCAAATGTACCATGAGCCTATTACCCTTAACCATGACAAAAATCTGCTTATGAGTTTAAAATGCCTCAGACGATGCCAAATACTTCTTCGTAATATATTATATATTGAGCAGCTTATTGTTGTGATTTATCCATGTGGATTTGGCCAATCGCCTCCGCTCCAGTCATGCTATGAGGGAAATGGAAAAATGTCCGACATGGATGATGTTTTAAATTTATGCTTGCTTTGTCTGCACGGAATGACCTTGTGTGTATTACAACTCAGAAATAAACCACGATACATGAAATACTGGATGTCATATCTAGAGCTAATACTACTACTGCGCTTTAGAAACCTCTCAGATTTCTATTACTTTGTACCGTAGACTGAGGTAGATGTTCACATGGGCCACATTCACTTTGACAAGGAGAGGCCATATTGTAGTGAGGAGTCCGTCATCCCTGCTTTCAGTTTTATCAGAGGCTGGAAAGTGCCTTGATGACGTGCAAAGAACAAAGCTGTAACACGTGCGACGTGAAGTATTAAATTAAAGCGTCTTCCTGTTACTTCCTTCAAAGATTTCACCTCATCACTTTGATGTTTGACCTCCAAGGGAGGAAGGAGTGAGGCTTCAAGCTCCGTGTTATTACAGCATGCTATATGTGTGTGTATAGCAGAGTCTCGTTAGAGATCTTTACTCCTGCAAAATATTTCGCAATAAGGAAAACAAAGGTGATAGAGAGAATGAAAGAAGGGGAGAAAGCAGGAGGAAATCCAGAGGTAAGGAGGACTGGGGATATTGTAATTAGTTGCACCTGTTTCCTTTAACCCAGCTCCAGTTTCCCTCTACAAACGCATGCAGATTACCCATCAAAGCCCCTCTTCGCTGCCTCTGCTCAATGGAGCCTTTGTTGCCAGTTGT
The DNA here is from genome assembly GCF_963514085.1 of Chelon labrosus. Taxonomy (NCBI): domain Eukaryota; kingdom Metazoa; phylum Chordata; class Actinopteri; order Mugiliformes; family Mugilidae; genus Chelon; species Chelon labrosus. The sequence continues at coordinate 22,283,695 of NC_140343.1, read as the reverse complement.
CAGGGAGGCAGCCCACAAAAGTATGTAACACAAGCAGGCCGCACTGCTCTGGAACTTACAGTACATGCAAGCCTCTGCCGGCCACGACAAGAATAAAAGGGAGTGTTTGTAGACACGAGTCTGCATCACTCCGGTCTGCATGCGAGACACTGCCGGTATTCTTTTCGTTTGTTTTTAGATGTGACCACAACAGTTGCATCATCTGTCAGCGCTCTAAATGGGTCTGTATTAACTCACACGCGGGCCTGTTGTCAACAGTAAAAAGATTTATTTTCCTGTTTGCACGTTCACATTCATGTAATATTTTTGTCATAAAACTGGAAGACGTGTTCCTCCACTGCCACCAATGTTGATTTTGAGTCAGTTCCACAGACCTCATCCTGCTGCCATTAATATTCTCAAGCTTCCTAAATGGGTTTTAATCCACAGCTTAAAATAGTACCCAAAAAAAACGCCTTATTTCCTTCTATTTGAGTTATTGCATATTTGCCAAAGACTATGGTGTCCAGCTGATAAAAAATACTTTTTTTATTTTTTATTTTTATTTTTATTTAAAATATATGTGAGCGATCTATGTTTTAAAGATACAATTAGAACCAGGGCATTGGGGCTGTGAACCACAGACAGGGGAGAATATAATACACACTCTTCAACAGTGTTACTTGAAGTAATCAAAAAGGCCTGACATATCTTTTCACTCTGTCTCACAGAGCTTAATTGTTATCCAAAAACTGGGTGGCATGTTCCTTTACTGGCATAAACCCGGGTATATACGCATAGATATGTTAATTGTGTTCAAAACACTGCCCAGATACATTGCATTAACATTGCTACTATCTGTGTTTTCATGTGATTAGCTGTTAATAATTCAGGCAAATTGGACAAAAAAGACAAATAAATACTAAAGTGATTATAGTATTGATAATGTAATTATTACAATTTACTCAAAAGATCAGAAATCTGGACTTCCTCGTTGTTCCCACTCATTACAAACTCATGCTGTGCAGCCAAATATTCAATTAGATTAGTTTAAAGTTCATTTGAAATTCCACAGGAACACCTAAAGTTTCCAAAAACATCAAATATATCAGATTCATTCTGGGCAAGGGTGCATGGATAAGAAACAAGAGGCAGTTCTCTGGTTTGGACATTTCAGCAGAGTTGGACTAATAACCTTCAAGACACGTGAGGGGAAGTAAAAGGAGAAAATAGTAATATATATTATAAATCCCAACTATGACAAAAGGTCAATTTTATTTAGTTTTTCAAAAATATTAAAGTTTTGCTTCCTTATCTTTCAACTTACTAGTTTTTGTAAAACTCAGTACTATTTATTGATGTGATTAGTTGCATTTTACTTCATTAATTTGATAACCTTGTACTGTCTTTTAGTTGAGCTGCAACTTTCTAAATCAGCTAAATTTCTCACTTTTTAACCCTCATGCTACCTTTGGGGTCTCCGGGACCCCAAGCGAATGGACAGACAGAGAGAGATTATGCAAGAGGGTAGCACGAGGGATCAATCTACTGAGTCACTTCCTTTTCATTAACCATTTAATATATAAAGGATTATGAAGCAATGCTGTCTGTTTTGTACTTCCTTTTTTTGTTATGAAACCTGAATACATCATTGTTAGATAGATATGTAATGTTAAACCTGAAAAATGCAGTAAAATGAACACATCACATGAAACATGTCATGTCATTCTATATATAAAGCTCCCATAATTAATGTAATGTATGGATTTGTCTGTGTTTCAACTCGTAGATAACCTGCATTCAGGAGCTGCCCCTACGTTCACCACATAATAGAAAACACTTAGAGATGTTTCAGTCATAGTGTTCCTGATCCCAGATCAGCCTCTGCTCTGCACAGCTGCTGCACGGCATTCGCGTATTTGAAGAAACTGTCCTTGATTAGGTTATTATCAAAATCATTTAGCGTTTCAATAGGAGGAAAACGGGGAGGAGTGATGGCAATGCGGTGGTAGAGCGGTATTCTGTGTTATTGAATTGGACACTGATAGGTTCACAAGCTCACCTCATGGAATGTCTCTGACAATGAACGGCGCGGTGGAGGCAGGAAGTAAAGGGGGGGAGAGCGTTCTGCATTCAAGCGCTAATTAGAAAAATTAGATCTATGAAAGGCAGCGAGTGATCTAGGCCTTCAACCTACGTCTGTGTACCGCTGTAGCAGCACAAAGAGGAGGCAACAATGAGCACTGAGGAGAAGGAGGGGGGATAAATAATTTAATCCATTATCTACTCTGCAAAGCTCATCAGCACTGCTACACAATGGCCACGATTGAATTGCTGATTGCATTTCTCTCCTACCCTCCAGGAGAAAATGCCCATGCTCCACTATGCTCTCTGCCAGCACAACTAAGAGAAAGATAGAGAGGGAGGGAGAGACAGAGTAGTGTAGAGTGTCTTCCACCAAGGTCAAACTACAATACAGCAATCTAATTAAGAGTATCAGAGAGTTTCCTGTATGGGGGTCAACCTCCCTGTTGTGCTCAGAGGCTCTTATTGTCCATTATGTATTACATCATGTACTTCTACATGTAAATGATGGAGGTGATGATGATTAAATCTTTTCACTTCTTCTTAACACCAATATTATTTTCTTAAATAATAAAAGTGAATCTATGAAAAGAGTCATATTGTCTCTCTGCAGTAGTTTAACCAGCAGTTTGTCTGCATAGATTACTGCTCAGATAAAAAGCTAAGCTGTATTTCTTGCCATGTTTTTGCGGCGCGTAACTCTGATGGGAGTGTTAGCCACTGAGCGGGTCCAACACTTAGGTCCAAACCAAAATGTGTCCAGCAACGTCAAGATGAAAGTGCTGTAAAACCTTTTTGGAGATGCGTGGTTTCCAGAGGATGAATTCTGTTTAATCTGGTGATCCCTTCTAGTGGCATCATGAGTTTTTAGTGAACATCTCAGCAAGTATTGGATCGTGCTGTCTTCTCACAGTTTTCACTTGTCCACTAAATTAACCTCAGTGGATTGGCATAAAATTCTACACAAATATTCATGGTACCCACAAAAAAACAATACTGTAAATGATGGTCATATTCCAGCCTTTCCTCTATCCCACAATGGGGGACTAACCCGATGAAATGTGTGAGTATTGTCTTAGTAAATATGCACAACAAACATATGCAGTTTTCAGAGTATGAAGCCTGCTCAATGGGGATGGACTGTCATGAAATATTGGTACAGTCATTTATGTCATTTAAATAAAATCCTCCTACTTCACAACAGGAAATGTCATGGCTTTACCAAAGACAACAGGACACCTTCTCAAGGAATATCTGTGTTCACACATTCACACGGTTCATCCAACACTACTAGTAGTTGGATGGTGGGATTGTTATTTCTTTCTAGATTAGGCCTATTGTAAATCAAAGAAAAATATATTCAGCTTGGACCAATGAGGTCAAGCGACTGACCAACCACAAGATCTCTTAACAAACATCCCCCTGAGACAAAACCACAACTAAAGAAATGAATGCTGGAGCAGAATTCATCCTCTTACTCCAAACCTTCTCCTCACTTCATTGTGACATCTGGTTATAGGAGTAACCAGTGAATGCATTCTTGATTGTTGATGAATTGTTGCCTCTGGTAATCCCTTAGCTATGTATTTCCCTCGCCTTTCTTGTCAAACTAATAGCATTACTCTCTGCCTCAACCAGTGTGGGTACTAGCATGCTCTTAAATTGTAAACATCACCACACGAAATCTTAAAGCTTTAATTATTTTCACCATTTTGCTAGCATGCTAACATCTGATAGTTAGCATTAAAATAAGTAATGCTGATGGTTGTGCTATTGTGCTTTTTTCAAATGGAACTTGTAAGCTCGTGGTTATGATATGATAAAGTCATGTAGCCAGAATGCTTGCTGTTCAAGTGGTGTTTTGATGGCATAAGCAAGCATCAGCTAGCTTTTAGCCAAAAAGCTTAAGTTGAAAGCTTAGTGAGCAAATTATTGGCTAACTTAATGTAGAAAAAGCAAAGGCATAATGAAAGGATGAGGCAACTGGAAATAAGAGCCTGTTAACACCCCATTTGGATTTCATTATGGAGCGTTTTTCAACCAAGACAGATGAAAATGTGGATATGGATAATCCAACAACCAATCAGAGGCAAATTCCACTCCATGCTGCTCAAATGTTGTGTACGACTACATCCCTGTTGCTCTTCTGTCCGTCACTGCATGAAGCCTGTCCAAACAGTTTCATCGGTCCAGGAGATCTTTACCGGAGCAAGCTCCAAAAGGAGCGGCTCCAGGCCAGAACAGGACGTTTGTGTGGCTTCCAGGCTAAAGACATATTGTGATATTACGAAGAACGTTATATGACTGAACTAACTCACCATCCACTTGTAACATTTATGAAAATGTCAGCAAACACTTCACAACTTGTGAACTCAGACCTCTCTGAAAATGTCAGAATACCACAAGAGGGCGCCCTTTGTAAACACACCATTTGATTGAGGCCTAGTTTAGCAGGTACTTGGTGATAAAATAAAGGTGAGATATTTATCCTAATGACGCCATAAGAAAAGTAAAATGTGTAAGACATTTCAATATTTCAGTGACCATTTATAACGATGGACAAACTCTTTGTGATGTCACCGATCAGATACACAAAGAGCAGTCTGGAAGCACAGTGTAGTGGCTAACTAACTCTCAGTTAATTCTAAAATGGATAAAGAGTTGGAGCCTGAGTGGAGCTGCTCTGGGAGATGGATGTCTAAGCAGACAGCAAGCAACCACGCCCTTGAGTATGCAAACCTTTAAGCCTTGATATAATTTCAACGACTGAGTAACATAAAAATTCAATCCTCAAAAGTTGTCATGAATGAGGAAATAAGCTTAAAAAAAAACACAAGGCTGTTTATTTCCGCTGTAAAGGTGGACACTTCTACATGTGATGCGGGATTGACTCGCTTTTGGAGCCAGCCTCAAGTGGACATTTGAGGAACTGCAGTTTTTTTTTTAAATTTCTGCATTTCCATAGGTTGTCAATTTTGGACAAAGTATATTTTAATCCAGATAGAAGTATCTTTAAAGAGTCCAGATAGATCTTCTGAGACGCTCAGCTCTGTGACTTTAATGTAATGGTAGTAATACTTGAGGACCTCACACTGAGGCTACACCAGCCTCACACTGCTAGCATTGCTCTGTACCCCTGGTCTTGTTCAACTATCCTTTTCACATCGTCAAATGTCAATCTGTTAAAGGCTAGAAGGCAAGAAAGCATTAAAGGATGAATCCGGCGGCGCTTTATGATGGTGATGGCTTCCATCATTTTCTCCCCCATCAACTGTAATCCATCATCTGCACCAGGCTCCAGTAAAACAGGAATATCAGGGACACTTGAGGTTTTCTTGGCCCAGTGCCTCTGACATGCTGGCTTAATTTCTTCTTCCATTTCAGCGTGGCACATTTACATAAAACACTGAGAAAAGTAGTGCACATAATGGTTGCCTTTGGCCAACAGCTTTAAGGTCCTGTCCACAGTCCCAGTGAGGGGCAGTCAAGCTGCCTCTGCTCTGCTCTGTTTGTTTTATGGAGCAGTAGTGAAACCACTTCGAGGTCAGCTAGCTGCAAAAAAAAAAAAAAAAAAAAAACAAAAAAAAAAACTATGCTGGGTCTCCTATGGTCTACTGAAAAAGTCTCCAAAAACCAATCCAGAGGGCCATTTCTAGAAGTCTAGCCAGCATTCATTGACAAAAAGAGGTCATTTTTCTGTACACAGCTCCAGCAATAAGAGGATCAAATGTTCTGGTCAGGATGTAATGGAGACATTTTACTTATATTATAGCTGCTGAACATTTCCTCCTGCTAAGGTGGTGCTGCAGGAAAAGGCACATCTTGAAAACAAAAACCCAAAATGCCCCCTTTTGCAACATGCAGCAATATGGGAACTCCACTTGCACGGCCTGAATTAATTTGAGTGCTGTCATTATGCAAGTACAGCACAAATTGCCCAAGACCAAGTGAAACTATTTATAGCTATCACAAGGCCTGAGAGCCAAGTGTGCCTAATGGTGTAATTTGTATTGTTAATGGTAATGCACTGTTAGTTTGTTCCATTTGGCTTTGCACAGGTGCATTAATGGGAGCCTGGTGAAGCGTTTCACTTCAGTTCAAGAACTCATGCTGCTCTCTGCAGGCTTACAGCAGGACCACGGCTCCCTCTAGTGGAAAGGAATGCTTCAAACACGGGCTGGAGTCAAGGTTAGGGAGTGGAGCGGGGTTATTTCTGCTAAGATAAGCCAACCTTTTGTTGAGCAAATAAAATCAAACAGTCTCACCGCCACGGCAAGGCCCACACCAAACCACAAAGTCAACAACAAACAGGAACAGCAGCAGACTTGAGAACAGAAAAATTGTGTTCCTAATTAACCTTCAAGCTCATCAGCCACAATCAATATAGAATGTAGCCCTTTTTTCTAATTGAGATGAAGTAATTATCAGACTGTATTCATCTCGTTAATGAAACAATGTTCCAATATGCCCGCAGCAAAACTGTTAATTGAGTTCTATTTTCTGAGACAGGCAGCCTCTCCTTGTGTCCATGGTCACAAAGCGTCAAATATGGGTTGGGGCCTTTGTGCTCGTCTCTGTGTCGACACAAGAACAGGCTGTGGACTGGTGGAGCGTGCTAGAGCTCTCTCTCCCCACAGACGCTCTCCTCCCTCCTGTCTATTCTCCCATCAGAGAGGAGGCAAGACTTGGTAATAGAGCTGACTTCAGCAGATCATCCCGTCCCAGTCTGTTATTTCACGCTTTCGGTGGTTAAGCACTCCCTGTTGAGTAAGATATAGCGAGGCAATTATTCTGTAATTATGGAGCCAAAAGATGAGAAATGGAGTCAAGGTTTGCTGGGCTTGTGAGTATCGCCGTAAGAGATCCAAAAGTGGTGTTGAACTCTCCATACAGAGTCCAGATTGTATCAGGACAGTCACCAATTTTAAGGAGAAACATTTAGCAGCTAAGGCTCTCATTATTTCTAAAGCCTTGTGATACGGCTTTAGCTCCAATAAATGTCCTTCTATGCAGCATTTACAGTATGTAAACCAGCGCAAATTATGCATATAAATAAAGTCAGGTACACCTCAGTTTTAAATCAAGTGTCTCATAACTGCTTACAGGTAGGGATGTGTTTGAAATGAACACACAATGGCTTTGTTTGCCAGAGTTAAAGTGTAGAGCAACACTAAAACAAGTGTACTTTAAGTGTAGGTTCGGGATGATGTGTTCACATTTTTTTTCCAGATATAAGACTACCAGGCGGCACAGTGGTGTGGTGGTTAGCACTGATGCCTCACAGCAATGAGGTTCTGGGCTCCCTGTGTCTGCGTGGGTTCTCCTCGGCTTCCTCCCAGGATCCAAAGACGTGCTGGTTAGGTTAATTGGTGATTCTAAATTGGCCGTAGGTGTGAGTGGGAGTGGTTGTCTGGCGACCTGTCCAGGGTGTACCCCGCCTCTCGCCCAATGACAGCTGGGATAGGCTCCAGCCTCCCTGCGACCCTCCAGAGGACAAGCGGTTACAGAAAATGAAATATATGACTGCAATGAAATATAAGACTGTCAAACATCCTTAATGCTAGTGATGGACCCATGGGCATGACTAATAAACAAAGTACTTAAACTGCTGGGGGATTAATCCAGGAATTAACAGTCACAACGAGAAAGAAGTCCGCAAACTTTATGAAAATGCAGCACTTCCAGTAAATTCCAGCCTAATCCAGTATATTAAACGCACGCACACACACACACACACACACACACACACATACAAGAAAAGAAAATCTTGGTGGAGAAAATAAGAACCAAGAGTCATGTGCAGTTATGTATTTATGTTTATTCTGTTAAAGTATGTGTGAAACAACAGAAAACTCACAATATCACAACAGAATAAGAGGAAGTATGACAGCGGAGACACTGAAAATGAATACAAAGGAAATGTCCTACACTAATAAAGGCACTAGCAGTCTTTTGCTTCCTAAAATAACCGTGCATTCACACTGTCTATTCATTTATGATTATTATTCTTCTTCTTAGTTCACACAGCAGCTTTTTGTTTGTATCAAAAATGCACATCCCTATCTCTGTGATAAAATACTGTTACGATGTGTTGAACGTATAAAAATTGAGAACATCTCAGTGGGTTAAAAAAATGTACATCACGCACCAAAGGATGCAATGGTCCGTTCGATTTCCTTTTGATACCGTTTGGTCCAAAAACACGTTCACTGCATTTTAGTACAGTATGTACAAATTCAGCCAAGATGATATATAGTTTGTAAACAAGTATTGGTGCAATTCAAATTGGAAATGCAATAAATACACTACATGACCTCATTTTCTTAAAGAAGTTACATTTTAATATAGGTTTCAGCTTGAACATGTGTTCTGGTGGTCCACCTGTAGACCAAACATGATAAAGTAAAGTTTTCTTGGATTTTGATATGAACCAGTCAATAACTCAATAAATTCTTTCTCACACTTCAGACTGACAGTTTAGTTTTCTCACCAGCTGTAACAAAAGAAAAAAATAATAACACAGCCACAGTTCAGTCTTTAAAGTTGCTCCTGTAAATTCCAACAGGATTGCAACAAATCCATTGTCCCTCAGTGTCTCTTGTTCTCCCAGTGTATACGACTTAGTACGGAGTTCTTTCAAAGTCACCGTTCCCCGGCTACAATTTTTAGTTCACTTGGGGTAAATCTTTTCATAGAAGAAGCTCTGGGCCAGGACATAAAGTTCTCCGTCCTTTTCCCTGACGGCGTGGGCACGCACAAACTGAAACTGTTCCAGTGCAAACTCATAAAACTCATTTTCCATTTTCCAGATGTCAGACTGCTGCAGCTTAGCTATAGTCTCTTTGTTGGGGGGCTTCTTCTCAGTGGTCTTCCGCAGATGGGACCTCTTTCCTGGGGGAACACAAGAAGGTTTAATGAGTCTCGTATGGTTACTGTGGCCACTAAAATGGCTTTATATCATTAAAGTGTAAATGCATAATGATCAGTTATACAGTGCTAACTCTGGCTCAACTAAAGGATGCCACAAATGGAAACACATTTGTAATCGCAGTATGAATACAGTGAAATTATGTGTGTAGTGTTTCTACCTGTTCTGTAGAGCTCTGTGGCTCCCTTGAAGAAGCGTGGGAGTGCTGCCTCCAGGATCATGATAAAGTCCTCTAGCTCCTCAGTTACTCCAACCAGCAAGTACTCATTTACCAGGTTGTACTTGGCCTGTTCCAGGGCCCATCTACTGCCAACATTCCTGCATATAAAACAGCACATAATATCTGAGCTCACATTTATTAAAACATTGCATGTCAAAGAATGACAGGGAAGACTTGTAGATTCAGGTTCCCTGCTCTTGAAGGGCGAGTTCAACTATTTTGCACATGAAACATGGGCTGTTTCTCCATTGGGGCAATGAGGTGATGATCTAGTGATTCTGTGGACTTGAACCAAAAAAATCTGAAAAACCCAGGATCTCAGATAAACCGGCAGCAGTGTGGACAATATGTTATATTCATGAAGTAGTAGACCACTCACCAGCATTCAGAATAGTGGCCACAGAAGAAGGGGATCTGCAGCCAGAGTTTCTCCGGAGCACAGTCAGACCCTCCTGATGACACACACTCATCAAAGGTCTGAAACACAAATGAAATACCGGCTATAACACTGAACAGATAAAACATGTCAGGGAACTTAATATTTACACACGTGGACAAAACTGTTGGAACCCTGACATTAAAGAAAGAAAAACCTACGATGGTCACTGAAATAAACTTAAACTGGAAAAAGTTATATTAAATAAAAATTTACTGAAAATTAACTAATGCAAATCAAACACTGATTTTGAATGTCTTCAAACTTGTAACTGTTCATTCTGCCTATTTAAAGGGGGAAAAGTAGTCACTGTGCTGTTTGGTATCATGGTGAGTAGCACACTGAACAGGGACCACAGAAAGCTGAGGAAAGAGTTGTCTCGTGAGATTAGGAACAAAATTATAGACAAGTGTGTTAAAGGTAAAGGCTATAAGACCATCTCCAAGCAGCTTGGTGTTCCTGTGACTACAGTTTCACATATTATTCAGAAGTTTAAGGTGCACGGGGCTGTAGCCAACCTTCCAGGACGTGGTCACAAGAGAAGAATTGATGAAGAGTTGAAGAGACGGATTATATGAATGCTAACCAAAGAGCCCAGAACAACTTCCAAAGAGATTAGGAGTGAACTCCAAGGTCAAGGTACATCAGTGTCAGGGAGCACCATGTGTCACTATTAGAGCCAAAGTGGATTTAATGGAAGATGACCGAGGAGGACTACATTGTTGGGTTGGAATGTGCCTAAATGCTTATTGACAAGCCACAAAGCTTCTGAGATAATGTCCTTTGGGCAGATGAGACAAAACTGGAGCTTTTTGGCAAGTCACATCAGCTCCATGTTCATAGATCCAAAAATGAAGCATACAAAGAAAAGAACACTGTACCTATTGTAAAACATGGAGGAGGCTCGGTTATGTTCTGGGGCTGATTTGCTGCATGTGGCACAGGGGGTTTTGAATCTGTGCAGGGTTCAATGAAATCCCAGGACCATCAAGGAATTCAGGAGCGAAATGTGCTACCTAGTGTCACAAAGCTTGGTCTCAGTCACAGGTCATGGGTCCTCCAACACAGCCAAAAACACCCAAGAATGACTGAGATTGCAGTGATTGCCTCAAAAGGCTGTGCAACACAATATTAAGTTAGGGGTACCATCATTTTTGTCCAGGCCAGTTTCATTAGTTTGATTTTTAAAATGATTCTGTTGAACCACAATTCAAAATCAATGTCTGATTTTCATTAGTTAATTTTCAGTATTTTTTTTTTTTTCAGTTCAAAGTTATTTCATTAACCATTGTGGGTTTTTTCAATAAGTGAAATAAAATAAAATAAAAATAAATCTCAATCTGTATATTACCCTATATTTTATGTGTACAGACTGAGATTTATTTTATTTTTATTTTTATTTTATTTTATTTCACTTATTTAAGTTGTTCTGTACTAGAGAGAAAGGTTGCCGGAGTCAATTTCCTTGTATATGTACATACTTGGCCATTAAAGCTGATTCTGATTCTGATTCTTTAACTAATAACTATGTCCACGTCTGTATATGAAAAAAAAACGGTGAACTATAAATACAGACCTTCTTGTCCCCTTGTTTCCTTCGTCGAAGGCCTGGTCTGTAGTTGTCTCCAAAACGTAGGAAGTAGTAGTACGATACTAGACGCTCTATGGGATCCCGCACCACATTTATGTACATTGGTTTACCTTTCACGCCATATCTGAACAAAAACAAAAGGTCGGACATATGTTTTAAAAACTTTACACTGAGCCGATACCAGCTGAACCTCCCAATCACATTACTGGCCATGAAGCTGCCACCTTCACACAGTAATTCATAATGTGTTTATTGACTTCAATAACCAGCTTTTCCATCAGTGAAAGGGTGGCAGCCTGAGGGAGCAGTGAGCCTGCGGGTTAACAGGATCCCTCACTCTCAGACCATTAGGATAATTACCTGTGATCGCTGAGATGACAGCGTCGGGGGAGATAAGGACAACAATGCTATTAATCAACACTAAAGCACATGTTAGCAATCAATACGTGACCTCCCTTTATCTGCTCTAATTGTTTGTAACTAATCTGGATATTAATGGTGTTACAGCGAATGAAGGGCCTTACTTTGAGAAGTCCAGATAAGCCACATGGCCGTGGTAGAAGCCTGGCTTCATCTGTCTCCACGTGGTGACGTTCCTGACAAAGCGCACCTGTAGACAAAGATAATGGAAACTAATTATACAACAGCAGGGTAACACAGCAACAACAAAACTGTGTACGCTTTGTGTTGTGCTATATTTACACCGATCAGGTATAACATAATGACCACCTGCCTAATGCTGTCTAAGTCTCCCTTGTGCCTCCAAAATAGTTCCAACTCATCAGAGAATACCAGGACCAAAAGTTTCCCAGCAGAACATTGCGTCGTCACAACATGGTCAGTGGTATTTATTTCTTCCATCAGAGGTCATAATGTTATGCTTGATTGGTGTAAGTTGAGACTTGATTTAGTTACAATGTAAAGTAAAACACCAGTTCTATGTGTACAAAAGTTATCATTCCAGTCCTGGATTTAATACAGTGGACAAATACATATGGACACAGAAACATGAATACAACAAAGAATAGAGACTGGAAGATCATGTGGTACACTGGATTGGTAGAGAAAGACAATGTTAAACCAGAAGGGGATGATTATTGTAGGTAGGTCTCCAATTTACAGCTACTCCTTAGGAAAAGCTTTCTTTCCCGATTTATCCCAACAATGGAGCAGATTATGGGCGTGGCGAAGTAGACATTGTGTAACATTGTGTACTTGAGACAATGGTCATTACCTTATACTTGACAGTGAGGTCAAAATTCCTTCTTTAAGCTTAAGGAGCGTACACACAGCAAGAGACTACCAGCGATGCGCAAAGTGGGCTGGCATTAAGTTGAAATTCATTCAACATTGAGGCGACGAACAATGAGCGACGCAAAAACAGTTGTCCAAATGTTTACCGCAAGGATGCATCGTCACCAACTTTGGGTCCAACCACCAACTTCACCGTGCTTTAGGCATTGGGTGTACCCAGATAGCGTGGTAGTGCAGACGGTAGTTTCTTTTCTTCTAGAAAGCATGTCTTTGGACTGTGGGAGGAAGGTGAAGTACACGGAGCAAACTCATGCAGGCTCAGTTCTGTTTTAGGACTCAAAACAATCCCTTAGTGAACCTATACTGTATACCTGAGGCATGAGTGGTGACGATGCATCCATCGGAATGGTTTCAAGGCTGTGGTGTTGTATGGCGTGGTGGGGGTACAACCACCCCATACAAGTAGTATATAACCTTAATAGTTTTAGTTAGGATGGTCAAGGCTAGGGTAAGTGGTTAGAAAATGTATTATGCTAATGTGTTGTGTGTTTCAAAGATAACATCCAAGAATCAAAGCATGTTGTAAATTAACATGCTAATTATAACATCATAACAATATGAAAATTAAACTTCATAGAACCCTTTGAAGGGGGTGCAAGTAAGGAGAGCGTCTACAGATGTGACTACTTGGGATAGGACCACAATTCCACGCTCTATAAGCAAATAAACAAGTACATCATTTGGGATGTAGTTGAACGTTGTGCCAACAGCTGCTGTCTCCAGTGCGTTTCAGAACCATGAACAGTGCTGTTTATTGTGTGTACGGTGAGCGGTGGACAGCCTGATGCCTTGACGCGAAAGTTAACAAACCCTGGAAGCATCCACAACAACAGTAATGTCACTGCGGTGCTATTAGCAGCAGTGAAAGGGTAAAATATCTGTGAATCCAGGTAAATAAAGCAAACGGTAAACAAAAGCACATAGGACACATGTTGATACCACGAGTGGACACGGCCTAAAACTGAAACGCGGAGGGAGAGAGAACACATTCAGAGAGTATAACACTCAGACTTACTCAATAGGTTTGGCTGGGCTAGATGCTATTACTGGATACATGTGTGAATGTTCTCGTACTAAAATGAGTTGTGGACTGCGATGTGACCGCACACTGTATCTTTCATCTAATCTCTGTTTGATCATGTCCAGAGGAAGCACAGTGTGTGAGGTGGTGGGGGACTGTAGCGAGATGGCAGACAGGATATTACCTTGGCACTAGCAGACAGAAAAACAATAGCACAGCTCTGGGGCATTTACAGTATATGACCTGAGCAGCACAGACCAATTTAAATGCACTTAATGTATCAGACGCAAACATTTAACCAAAACGACATAAGGTGTCATCATGTTAACTGTGGAAACAAATAGTGAAAAAATGGAACATATTAAAATAGCTACAGATGATTAAAGGTTATGGTTAGAGTTTCCCCTTCTACCCCGTGGAGCACTTTTTCATCAGTGATGTGATACTTGCCTATGGTTTACCACTATTCCACCAGATTTATCCCTGCAGTCTACATCTGGGTGCATATTTCATGCAGCTTTCTCCTTCCCTCCGGCTGTCTGCGTGTTACCATTTTTAAAACTCGCTTCACTGTGTAAAACAACAACAGCCTTCAAGCTCAGTTGGTTTAACTCTTTGTCTGTGAACTCTGGTTTCAATAAACATAGCTGGACAATCAAACTAATCTGATTTGTGATTTATCCCCACTGTGGGATAAATAAAGGATTGTACAGTAAAACAAGAAATGACTCAGAGCTGAGCTGTTTGCCCTTAAGTATAAAACCAGTCAAATAAAAAAATGTCCATTACGTAAAGTAACGCTACCGCTTCTTCTTTTTATGTCAACACTCAGAAAACAATCATCTTGTTTATAGAAATATAAACTATCATCTCTGTTACTGCATAATTTATTACTGCAGCTCATCTACACGTAATCTACTACTGAATAATGACACTTTATAAGTTTGAGGCATGGCAAAGTTGGACATCCCGGCAAGTGTTACATCTGGTTTGACTGCAGAGAACGTAGTCTTCAACACACTGTGGTAACCAAGAGCATCAACTAGGGTGAACTCATTCCTTAATATGCCTTTGTGGTTCTTATATTTACAACAACAAGTGTGGTAGTGTTTCTCAGGTTAAAACCTCCACCAGTGAGGACAGGTTAATTAGACATTAGAAAGACAAGCTTTAGTGTGACAGGACAAAAAAAAAAAAAGATCACTGAGTTAATCAGATCACAAAGTTATTTGTTCCCTTGTTATTGGTTACATGACCGTTGGTACTGGAGGGTCACATCTGTTCCTTATTCTGTTTTGCTTCAACAAATAAACTACTCTGAACTGAGGCTTTTATTAATATAAGAAATATTCTGTATAACTGATTACAAGGTATTTCAATGGACAAAAACAATTGTGATGTCCAGGGGTTCAAAACATCAGACACTCATAGACTGGATTTGGATCCAAAGATTGAATATACGTATACACTTAATATATACTGTATATAATATTGAATTATTCTATATACACTTCAATCACATGTTGATTGCTTCATATAAAATCCAGTGAGATGGATCCAAAATTAGGTAAAATGTGTCACTGTCCGTATACTTATGGACCTGACTGTACTGTAAGAGTTTATTTTCTTATCCAGAGATTTGACAGTTAAAGTAGTGATATTCATGTGAAACCTTTTAGTGTTACAACCAGAACAACACAAGCTACAAGGAACATATTCAACTCCAGATTATCAGTTATGCTGATCAAAGCCACCTGTCATATGCTGAGTATTTGTTGTTCTAACAAAGCACTCTTCTGTCTTTGCTCTTTCATAGTATTCACCACTGTATTATTAATGCCATGATGGATATATGCTCGTCTCTGAGCTCTGTCGTTTCTTTTGGCTTTAAGTCTGTATAAAAACCTAGGCGCAGCATTTCCAGGTGCAGTAATAAAGTCTGATTTGATGAGGTTGTGGCATCCCTGCAATCTTGTCCTGCTTTGCACTTTTCATCGTCCAAATACGATCCAGGTCTTACCTGGTCCTGTAAGGACATGACGGGGTTATTTTTGGTGGTGTTGATGTGCAGGACGTGGAAGCGATTCTTCCCACACAGGTCGTAGGCGATGTTGGTGAAGGACGTGCTGGCCGTTTTGGGTACTCTGTTGTAGATGATGACCATGTCATCTTTTTCAGCCCGTGGCGACACCTCTCGCCACCTGCTGTCTTCGCTGTGACGCTGCTCTACTTCAGCCACCTCGTGCCTGGCAATGGTGCGCTCTAACAGGACAGAAAAAAAATATATATTTTCTGTTATGATTAAAGAAAATTAGCTGTTGCGAAAGGCCAGTTAAGGTTTTTTTTGTGTGTGTTTGTATCATGTAAATACTGTTATCCCAGCATGCACTTGTGACAGAAAACTGGGTGCTCTTTTTGTGGTGTGTACGGATTTCTTTCCAGCTAAACATAATAAATCAAGCAGGTGCATTCCTGGTGTCAGGAGGTTTCCACGACATTAGAGTCCACAAACTCCATGCCGGGCCATTATTTTTATTTGGTAGTGTGTATGAGGCCACCAACAGAATATGAAAGAGGAAAAACAAACGTAAATGCATTCAGGGGACACAGCGGAGTTACTGCAAGTATCCATTTCCCACTTCTGAGGCCAACATCTAAATTGTAAACACGGCTTTGAGCGCCACATTTCTCTGACACCCCAGTGTAACAGCCTTTATAGTATTTTTAGTTAATATTTTTTCCTAACTGAGGCTAATGTCTATGTCTTTCTAGGTTTCATTCCTTTTATCTACTGATTAACCAAACAGATGTAGTGAGAGAGAAGCAGCAGAACAAGAAAACTGGCAGCTGCCATCTTGAGCTGTCAGATGAAGTACACCTTCGAAGGTCGTAAACACTGGAGTTTTCACTCCCACATGAAGTCAAATGAGGCCAGTGAGGCTTGTTAGAAAGCCTTAATTAAAGAAAACCCTGTCCTTCAAAACAAAACAACATCAAAACAAGTAATTAAGCTTTAGCTGATAGTACTGACAGGAGAAATAAGTGTTTTCCCTCTTCTTTTCTCCACTGCAATGTTAATTCAAGCCAGTTACAGGAATGGCCTTGTGAGTATCTCTTAGACCAGCCATGTGGGGCTGAGTGAACAGCAGCGCACTGCAGTCCAGCCAGCCAGTCATTGTCTGACACTATAAGGACGGATAAAACTCAAGGGTGGGAAGCCATGTGTCTGCAAAGTTTATAGGTCTTCATCTGAATGCAGATGGATTGGCCCTTATAATTATATAATCTTGTATAACCAAGTGTCAATTGCACCAGATCAACATCAATCAGCAACAACAATCGCAACAGATTTATGGGTAAAATGTTCCCTCATCATTCTTTTTACTTGCCAGAGCATCTGTTTCAGAGTTGTTAGAAAATGCTGCCAAAAAGACTCAAAGGACTCAAAGGTTCTGAACCTGTAAGGTCAAATCTCTTACAGTAGGTGTTGTAACGTTATCTCTGAAACAACAATAAAAGTGAAACTATACATCCTTCATGCTTACAAGACCTCTGACCTACAAAACAAATGAATACACAGTGAGAACAGCGACGATTTGAAACTCTGAAAACGTGTTGAAAAAAACACTGTACAAAGAATGCTGAGCTGTGAAGAAGAAAAACTTGAGTTCAGACTTTCAAAACATCATGCAAGTCTTGAAAACTGATATTATGGCATAATCCGACAGAATTGGCCTCCTCCTTGGTCTGCTAAACCGGTTTGTACTGTATCATATCGGTGGTTATAGCTGGGAGTCTTATAAGTGACATTCAAGCCAGCAGTCCACCCATAAGATGAAGGGAGAGGACATGATTAATGTATATGCAGTACTGTGCAAAAGGTTTGTGCACTTTGATATTTAAACTCTTATCCATCATATAGTAGCATGGGGGAGGCGCTGGATTGGTCCTAAAATATTCTGCAGGTGGACGAGACCAAACATGCACAGTCATAAATAACTGTCTTCAGCCACAATGAGAACAAGCAGTTCTGAAACAGATTGTGTAACCGTAAAAACCCTGATCTTAACAAAAAAGAGGTATTTTTAGAGGCATTCTCAGCTTAATGCTTTGTAAGCACAAAATTGTATTTAATATAAATAACTCCTAAAATAAATAGCTCCTCTCAAGCTGCTTCATAGCTTTAAGTCTATGTTGTCAGGACGCCAGATTAAAGGCAGAAAACCTTCAGAATGGTCCCAGCTTTGTTTCCCTACTGAAGGTGGACTCTGATGAAACAATACACTTAAAGGACTTAACTGCTTATTAATGAGAAAACCCTGCAAAAGCCTGAACAGACACGCAGAATGCATCCAGTGTTCACATTTGAGTGACATGTAGAAGAATATATTGTGCAGCAAAGAATGATTCATTGCAGTTACACAAAAACAGGATATAAATCATATGGTGATTTCTCCCCTGCAGGAATGTTAACCCTGCAAGACTGAAGATTTTCTACACAACTGAATATGCATTGTTGTGACAGAAAGAGCTTTAATTCGGTTCAACTCTAATTCTGAAACCCCCAGAGCAAGCCTGAAGGCGACGGTGGCAAGGAAAAACTCCCTTTTAACAGGAAGAAACCTTGAGCAGAGCCCAGCTCATATGGAGATACATACATCTGACTAAAGCGTACATGTAGAATCTGATGATGATACAAATACAACATATAGCTGATGATGATGTTACATGACAGTTTGAGAATATACGAGGAATCATAGGCAGGTTGGAGAATCGTTCAGTCAGGTAGGTTCATTATACGCTTAGCAGGAAATGTTGAAACTATCAAGACAATTGTGAGGTCATAAATATATTGCAGATTGTCATTTAGAAGTTTAAAAAACACATTGATGTGTTTCTTGGTCATACCGATTAAAAAAAATGATCCAACCGGGCCGATAAGACACAGACAGAGTGACTTATCATGCACAGTTTATTGCAAGCACTAATCAGCCACAGCCATATAAATCCTCTATAAACATGGAGACAGATGGGTATTACATTATCTGTAACTGCTAATCCTCCCCTATCCCAGCCGTCACCGGTACAACCTGGACAGACCGCCAGTCTATCACAAAGGCTAACATAAAAAGGCAAACAACCATTCCAACTCACATCCACACCTACAACCACTTTATAATAACCAGTTATCCTGACATGCATGTGTTTGGACTGTCAGAGGAAGCCGGAGCACCTGGAGAAACCCCTTGCAAGCACAGGGAGTTCAACCTCTTTAGCTTATACGTGTTTGACATCTTCAGGCAAGAAGAGACCTGAGATGAATGCTTTTCAGCACCTGCATGTACTGCTGTGTAGGAGCCATAATGTGTGCTTCCATAACAGATTTCACGAGCCACACTGTTGTCACTCTTCTTACACCAAAATAAAGATGTTGAACTTTACACCATACATGGCCACAATTATCAAGGAACAAGACAATGTTTGTTGTGGTCTTACCGAGTTTAGCTCTGGACTCGTCCAGTCTCTGGATCTGATTCTCTATGAAGAGCATCGCCACTGCAAATGCCAAAAGAGCCAAGAGTTGGATCCTGGGCGGCATCGTGATCCTTGAAAGCCCCATCAAACAACCAGATGAATCATACCGCGGACACAGCTAGCTGCTACACAGTGAATGGTCTCGGATCCACTGCTAATGGCTAAACCAGTAGAGGAGCTTGCTGCTAGCAACTCAATCTTTAGTTCTAAGTAAATCAAAACTAATGTCATTAACGTTAGCTGTACAGCTCCATTAGACGACACACAAGCCGTCACATGTGGCTCACTTGTCGTTTGCAAAACAAATGAACATTAGCTAGCATCTGTGCTAACATGAACCGAGATTAAAAGCCACGTAAAGCTCACGCGAGCGTCATCTTTAAAAACCCGACACGGTGTCCACTTCGCTTTTTTAATTAGGGTCTGAGCCCCACGACGAGCCGAGACCACGCACGTCCATTCATTGAAACAGAGCTTGGGGCTGGAGGAGAGAAAACGCGAGTCCAAACTACTAAGTTTATGTACAGTAGCTTGTTGCAGCCATGGAGTGTGTATATATACAAGTAACAGCACGACTTCTTCTTCTTGGTGTTGACTGGACGATCACAAACCGTGATGTGTCGCCACCTGCTGGACGGCAGGATGTTCACAACGTAATGCAGGGAGAAGTAAAGCTGTGAAAGCTCTTTTCCAAACCATGTGACGGACACACACGATGAAACTCTAGTCTTATGCTATTTAAGGATGGTTATTAATCATTGTCTCTGACTGTGCAAAATCTTAGGATTCATAAAAAAACTGACCTACATACAGTACAGTATTTCATCCTAAGGGGCTCAGTGGTATGTAGTTTTATAAATTAAATACATTTAGGGTAGGGTAGAATTAAGCAATAGTGTAGTCAGTGGAGTTAATTTTACTTACAAGTCATTCTTAGTTATTGTTTTGTTTAGTCACAAAATTACTCTTTTCTGTCTTAACATAATGTTTATATAGTAAGGTAAAAGGTTAACAAAATGTAGAAGTAATAATTAGTCAAACAATTTAATAGATTAGATTCATCTTAATTGCTATTGCATGCAGTAAAAGCACATACACAACGAAATTCAGTTTGGCATCTAACCAGGTGTACAAATGGCAGCAAGTGCAAAATTAGCCCATTAATAGGGTACAAGCAATGACTATTGTACAGAATAATAGTATATAAAAGTATAATGGTAGAATATATCATTGGGTATACGTAAGATAGAGAGGCTTTCACAACTACTTTAACTTTGATCAGGCATAACATTATGACCTCCTGCCTAATATTGTAGGTGTAGGTCTCCCTTGTGTCTCCTAAACAGTTGTGTCTCATCAGAGAATGGACATGGTCCTTCTGAGGGTGTCCTGTGGTGTCTGGCAACAGAATGTTGTTAGTGGGGGTCTTTGGATCCTATGGGTTGAGCGGAGGGGCCTCTGTGGATCATCCCACAGATACTTGATCAGTTTAGGATCTAGTGAATTTGGAGGCCAGGTCAACACCTTGTGCTGTTTTTCAATTTTTTTATTTTTTTTTTGAGTTGTTCCTAAACCGTTTTGTGTGTGTGCCTGTGTCAGGCTGCATCCTGCTGGGGATGGCTGCTGCCATCAAGGAGAGTCATTGCTATGATGTGGGGGTGCCTGGTCTGGTCTAGGTGGGTGTTACATGTCTAAATAACATCCACATGAATGCCAGGTCCAAAAGTTTCTCAGCAGAACATTGTACTGTCACAAGATGGTCAATGTTATTTACGTCTCCTGTCAAGATTCAAGAGTCGTCATTGTCAAATACTCTGTAACAATGCAGCATCATTACCAGTAATGAAATTCTTGATGCATGGAGCCCACATGACTTCACAGAGGCAAAAATACAATAAATAAAAAAATAAAAATAAGGTAAGTTAGTGGTTTTAATATTGTAGCTGATTGGTGAGTCATACTAGGTTAATCAACTTCATACAATGTGAATCTAACGTAAGTACATTTTACAGTAATTGTTCAGATAACAATGTCGGCAGAATTTCAGGTTGTTGACCTAACTCAGTGGCTACGACAACATGGTAAGGAGTTCCCTCTTTCTTCTCAAAGGTCAAACAAACAGAAGCTGATTCCAGGTGTGCTGCTCTCAGATAAGTTTGCTTCCTCATCCACAGTGAGAAGGGAATCATCTGGAGATACGGCGACTATATTATCAGAGAAATTGAGGATGTGTCAGGCAACCAGAAGTCCTCTTCTTCATTTGTTTTGTGTATCAGATCTTGACATCTTCTGCTTTCTGAACAGTAAGTCTAACACTATGACAGGTCATTTGATATCAACCTATTGTCTGCCGAGCAATGATGGAAAAAGTGGAAAGTAACTCATTACTTTCTTGTACCAAAGTAGAATTTTGATGTATAGTACTTTAGTAGAGGAAAGTAGTACTTTTGTTTTGTTGTATTTGTGTTCCATCTATTAGAGACTACCTTTTTTACTTGACACCATTATTTGAAAGGGACTGTTTATAGTTACTAATTACTAATCAAAATGTCACATTCAAAATGTGATATGCTTCAACCTGAACAGTCATAATAGTTTGTTCAACCCTGACAGGTGTCAGGATTTAAAGCACATGAAGTATCTGAATATTTACCACTGTATTCAAGTGTTAAACTTCAGTAAAACTCACTTTGATTTTCTTCAACCTTGCAATACGTCATTCTCAAGCCATACGTAAAATGAACATCAAGAACCAGCCAAGGTCCTATACAGGAAGGGACAAAAGTCGCCTCCACCTGCTGAGGAGACTGAGGTCCTTTGGGGTGTGTAGGACACTACTCAGGACTTTTTACGACACTGTGGTTGCATCGGCAATCTTCTACACTGTGGTCTGCTTGTGTGGCAGAGTCACAGAGAGGGACAAGAATAGACTGGGCAAACTGGTCAGGAGGGCCAGCTCCATCCTGGGCTATCCTCTGGACTCAGTGGAGCAGGTGGGGGAGAGGAGGATGTTGGCTAAACTGCCAAACATCAGGAAAAAACCCTCTCATCCTCTGTATGAGACAGTTGGGACTTTAGGAAGCTCCTTCAGCCCAAAGACTGCTGCACCCACAGTGCAAGGAGGAGCGTTTCCGGAGGTCTTTTGTCCCCTCAGCAGTGAGACTCTTTGACATCAGCATTTCTTAGCTCTGCTGCTGAGATTCTTTTCAGGACATACAAGAGCACAATATATACAACTCATCCCTGTCATTACCTCATGTCTTTTTAGTGCAATACTTGGTGCAACTCCTATTGGAGTTTGGTTTTAATCATGATATTCATGAATAGCCTCCTTACCACCTCAACCCTCAATTTACACTAGTTGGTTATTCAGTTTCTGGTTAGCTTCTTAAAACCTGATGCAATATGTAAATATTTACTTTTATATAGTTTCTCTTGTCTACCTTATTCTATTTATTTTGTATCTTTTTGTATCTTGCACTGTTGTTCCCTGCCACCGTAACACCCTAATTTCCCCACGGGGATAAATAACGTCCTATCTTATCTTATCTTATCTTAGGACAGTATGGGAAATATTTCCCCCTGTTTGTTTTCTATTCTTTTCTTTTGGCAACTGAATTGAGAAATCTGTCTACTGATGTAAAAAATATGCCGATATTACTTCATATCGTATCGTATTGTTTTTTTGTATCATATTGTATGACCTGGAGATTTAGCAGAAACTCCCCTACTCCCAGCTTGAGTTGAGCTGAACATGAAATCTGTTGTGCTGTTGCCTGGAAGAAGTCACAATCGTTCTGTTACAGACCCAAGTTTATTGTAGCACAGAGACATTTTTGGGAAAAGTCTTAAATTATGATGACATTGTACAGGTTGTCTCCTACATTGTCACTGATGAGATTAATCTGATGCAGCATGTCCTCCAACCACAACTGCCCAACTCCATTGTTTCGCTACCTGTCTTTAGGGATTGTGGAGCCTGGACAGGAACATGGCTGTTTCCTGAGATGTAGCCATTTTCCATTAACTATACAACCTACAACTATATGCTCAATTAAAGAAAGATTTACTTCTGTATCTTGGTTTGGGTTTAGGTCAGGTTAGAGGCCAGGTCATCAGTTGCAGCACACCACCATTCAGCATCATATGCCTGTCAAAGCCTGGAATTTATCAGTGTATATAAAATTATATAGCACCTCTCTATCTATTGTTAATCAAAGCAGACAGTCATAGACACATCTACACATTTACTCACACAAGCACACACATGCCATGCACTAGGAGCAAATGGGGCTTCAGTATCTTGTTCTCAGTGTGTGGCACCTTCTGGGGATCAAACCGCTAACCCTCTGGTTCGTGGACAACCTGCTCGTTGCCATGTTGATCAACCAATAGTGTCACCACAAAAGTCATATTCATTTAGATGTCAGTGAGACATTTATCTGGTTAAATAAAGGATAATTAAACTGCTTCCTGCTTTGAGGTGAGTGCTGTAGGCTGTAATCTGAGGTGCTGTTAACTGACATTTTCTCTGCAGCAGAGGGAACACACCTTAAACAATGATCGACTGTTGTTTCTTTTTGTTATTTTTTTGCCATAATACTCACAAACGCATATTTGACCAACACTTTATTGAGTCAACGCAAGTGATGGGCTTATTAAAGACTAGGCTCGGTCCATTAAACTGCACTTCTCTCCCTGTCATAACTTCATGCAGCTGCTTAAGATACTGCTGACAGCTTGCAACGCTCAAGGCTAACATCAAGGCAAACTGTGGCTACGTTCATCTTCTCTCTCTCTGCTCTCTTGTCACCCCAACTGAATTCGTGAGCACTCCACATGTAGTTCAGTGTTTTGCTCTCGGTCTATGCCACACACCAACTGAATGAAGGAAGTTAGGTGAAGCCATTAAACAATGATACTCTGTCAGTTTAAGATAGAAGTTTGAAATGATCAGTAGTTAGAGGTTTAAAAAATGAAAGTCTGAGTGTGATCAGGACAAATGCAGAGAGCTCACAGATGGAGCTGAACCCAGGATGCTCCACCAACACTGTATTCCCACTTCATCAACAGAATAGTAAAATAGTTTATATTTTAGTCAGTAGATGGCGCCAGAGCTTCAAGAATGAGGTTATGATGTCTAGCTCTGCAGGACGTGGCTGACCCAGTCTCTGCAGGCTAAGTTCTTTTCATGTGAGTCAACTGGAACTAAAAACTGTCAAACTCTGGATCACTGAATTGCTATCAAAAGGTGCATGCCTGACTCCAATTAAAAATATGCTTAAAAACAAAGATTAAATTCACTCAAATGAATAGAATTTGCTGTCTTGGTACACCTCATCTTGTTCTTGTTCTTGCAAGTCTGCAAGTGCTCTAACAGTGGTAAATGTATCCAAGACTGATAACCACCAGAAGTAAAGGTGGCAGTGGCCCTGGAATCAGAAGGCTGCAACTCAAGTTTTTAGACTGTTCATTGAGTTTAAGCTGTTTCTCAAATACTACCTACACTCAGACAACTACTAATACTTTTTGAATCATAGGAGATCTGTAAAATTGCAACCCTTATTTCCATTATTAATATGTGACATAGTGTTTCTACACTGTTGAGTATATAAAATTGCAGAAAATCAGTCATTATAGTGTACATAGTCATCTGTTGTCTCGTCAACCCAAAGTTTTAAGGTTGTGAAACCGGGAAATTGACATTTTTGTCTGTCAGTTGACTAATCAACTAATCATTTAAGCAGAAACAGTTGACGTCCGTATGTCTAGGAAAATAAAGAATTATAATTATTATTATTAGCATCATCAACCAGAACCATATGACACAGGAAACAAACATAAAAGACATTTACTCAATAACTTGTGTAAGTTTAAGTTTATGTCATACAGGATAATTAATAATTAAAATCCTTTTGCTTTCTAATTCTAAGTCTTGGTTTGACAACAAATTTCCTGATTGTTATATAAGGAAATGACCACAGATCTTCCAGAGTCTGTGATGTGTAAGCAATATCTAGAGGACTCCCAATGTGCCATTACCTGAACTCTCTCCCCATGAGCAAGCCAGACAATATTAAAGGGTGTCTTCTTTAAAGTCCCTGACTGTACAAAAGAATAAGCACAAGAAGGGCTTTAAAAGGTCACATCGTAATATACAGCCATTTACAATTTAATTAAAACAATTACTGAGTTGATTAAATGTTACTACTCATTACTTCCATTAATTCTATTATCAAGAATTTTGATTTCATGCAAATCATCAAACCCTTTTCTGTCTGTTCCCTGGGAAATAAGGACATATCCCACGGGAGTAAGAGACAATTTGGTATCAAAGACCAGTCCAGATACAGAGCACAATGCCTGACCGATCAAAAAGGCTTACATCAAAGATGCAGCGTCTATCTGAGGGGAACCTTTTACTTTATTCAATTACCCTGCAACACTGTGACAAATATTTAATTCATCATGTAGTGCTGCAGGGCTGGAGATAACAGGTAACTACCACGGATAAACTGATGACCACTGCGTTTCCTACTGATAACACTAATGGGATAAACAACAACATAAGTGTTTGTTTCAGATGGTTCGATCATCACTTGTATGAAATGATACACAATAACTAAACCTGTTGTTGTCTTGTTGAATAGCAGACATAATTTCATTGTATAAAGTTTTTGTCACACTTACAATGTACAGAACATTTTGTTTAGTTAAAGCTATTAAATTATATTCTAACAGCCACAAATTCAACATCACTTTATGCTGAAGGGATCGATTCAAAATTATATTTTGGAGGTGCTGGGTTGCATGAGCTGTGGCTCGTTTGTCTAGGGGTATGATTCTTGCTTTGGGTGTGAAAGGTCCTGGCTTCAAGTCCCAGACGAGCCCTATATCTCTGTCCCCATTGCAGGACAAAAAAAGGTATTCTTAAATCAAATACTAGTTTTTGAAGTTCTGTGTAATATACTCTGCTAACTTAGGTATTGATGATTATTATTTACTTTCAAACTAAACTTAGTAAATGTGGTTGCAAAATTAAATGTAATGTTTAAAACTGGGGCGACAATCTAGCATGGAAGCCTTTTTTTGTGATAAAGTTGGTCTGGAGCCACTCCGTTGGGAACTGATTATGCTCCAGCAAAGATATGCCAGGCTAATCAAATTATTCAGATGGGCTTTATGCGGCATCACATTGGGGTGAATTTCTTTACAACGAGAATGTCTTAATGTCACATATTGTGATGCTCTGCGAGGTTGTAGGACTATCCAAACATGTGCAGGGGTATTTTTTCCTTCTCTGTATCGGTTGAAACACGCCCCATAATGAAATCCAAAAGGAGTGTTATCAGACTCATATGAGCCTAGCAGTCGACTAGTCTATTTAAAAAAAATAATAAAATTCTAAAACTATTCTAGTGGACCAAGAAGTATATTAAAAGTAGGAGACAATCATTTGTTAAAAGATCTTACTTTATGTACATGTAAAAATGTGTTTTGTATCCTGTTAACTTTAGCTAACCATACCAATTTGATTTGGTCAATTTGTTTTATAATCTAAATGTAATACTAAAGTTTTAGTAATATGCCATTTTCACATTCTTAAATAGTATTTTAATACAGTATGTCCAGTCAATGTGTCAACCCCTCCAGTCTAAAAGGTTGATATATTCCAGAGCTAACGCTACGTTTGTCTTTAGTTGAGCTAACTACCCACATATCAGCTGCACCGGTTAGGCGAACATTAGCATAGGCGTTATGTTTTGTAATCTGAACTTCTTTTTTTTTTTTTTTTAAATGTAATTTTTGATCCAATGTATGGTCAGTGTGTCAACAATGTTTATTATTTTCTCCTCCAGTCAGAACAGTTAATATTTTAGCAAGCTAGCTCTACTTCTGTCTTTGGTTTAGCTAGCTACATGACTGTTAAACCTGGCGAACAAGAAGTAACTAGTACAAGGAACTTTTACTAACTAATCTCTACATTAAAAAAAAAAAAAAAAAAAGTTTAAATCCCCTTTTAGAACAGAAAAGACTGAGACCACAGTAAAAAAGATGACTTTTTTTTCCAGTATTCACACTTTAATTTCAGATTTCAGAACATAAAGTTAGAATTCTAACTTTATCAGCAGAATTTACATTTATTTATTTACAATATGGCTATTATCCTCTTCTGTATGACCAAATAACCGGTGGAACTTCTGTCATAATTGTTATCTTTTGTTTTTTATATTTTGTTCTTTGTAGGTTTTCTGTTTATTTCATTTATTTATTGTTGTTAGTAAGGAGGACTGGCAAAGTAAGAATTTCACTGTACGATATAAACTGCTGTTTTTACTGCGTATATGACAATAAACATATTGAATCTTATTTTGTTAAACATGTTGTGTTGATGAATTTAGTATGAGGAAAAATACATGTTCACAAACAACTTTTTTTTTTTGACAGACGTAAAAATAGCACAGCACAAATCACATAATTTGACAAATTGGATTACATGATGTTATTTAAAAAAAAAAAAAACGTACAAAATATTTCTACCAAATTAAAGACAGGTGAAAAAAACCTCTTTCCATGAGTCTAGGCTAAAAGAAGAGAAAAATTCATCACAAAACGGCAAAATATAAAAGCGGTATTCACAAGACGGGCTGTATTACACATAGTCAAATCTCTGGTTCGACTGCCTCCCCTCCATACTCTGGGCTTTGTAGGAGTCATTATGGGCAGGTCGGGATCTAGTGTCCTGTCTGTACATCATGTGTTGAGAGGCAGCTTTGTAAGCCATCCCATCATATCTGAGGAACATCAGAAAGAAATTATACAAAATACAGTCAAGCACACAGATTTTAAATATTAGTTCCAGTTATGTTAGGCTCCAAGAGTGAATAATCACATCTGGATTCACACCAGCTACCCCATCACATTTGTTTCTCCACATTTTCACCGCTTGTAAATATTAAGTATTGGGCAAATATGCACTGAAGCACACAAACATGACCACAAGAAGAATAAAGACTGCTGCATTTTGTTTGGCAAGCAGGTCGAAAATTCACAAAGACATTACCTCTCCTGTTTGTCTGATTTCATTCCACGGCAGGCCAGGCACATCATGACGCCTCCAATGACCAAGACAGCTCCACCGATCCAACCCACGAAAAGAGCAGGGCCAAATGTGTACCTGGAAGAAGACAATAATTATGGTAAAACAACACCAAAACTGTTTTAGAAGACAAACTATTGATCTTGATTTTACCTTGGAGTCAGAGATCCGGTTAGTCCGCCAACATTCCCTCCTCCATACATGCTGAATCCACCATCAGCATATGTCGTGAACCGAAAACTTTGCACAATCAAGTTAGCGAAAGCCGACACTCCAGCGATACCACAGACACCTACAAACGTTGCGAATGGTTGACATAGTGAAATAATGCTTCAGTGGTAATTTTCAGGGATCAAACCTGAAAACAAAGAATTTCTGTACCTGCAAGGAGAAACATGATCCCGGCTGTCAGCGTCATCGTGGCTTTGATGTTGTCCTCCATGTTCCCCATCTTCAAGCACTTTAGGGCGAATATGGCAATCAGAAGGCCGATAGCGCCAAGAACAATACCAACGATCATCAAGGCGCGGACGGCTTGGAGCAGAGCTGTAATCCGAAGAAGTTGTGAAGTTTAAATGTTTTTTCATCGCATCATCTGCTCATCAAACTGATTTGTAAGCTGCTGATGTAGAGAAGTTAAAAGTAACTGAATGCATGTGTGATGGAGCACGCCATGCGTTTCAACAGAAGCATGATGTATTTACCCCTTTGTAATTATATATCACTTTTCCTTTAATTATGAGATATGCTTTTTTGTCATGTGCTTCTGTGCATTTTAGAGAAATTTTTAGAAATACATACCAGTACATATGACACATTACACTGTATGAATACAGTACATGATGTACTTTATATTTTGTCCTTCAAGATATATTTAGCAGCTGATACCTACGTACTTTAACTTCCAAGTACTTTCCATCAGTGGCACTGTATTGCAAATCATGATCATGATTTTTTAAGAACTACAAATGGCTAAAACAAAAACATCACAGAGGCACCGAGTGTCAGCAGCTCCCATTTAAAAAAAAAAAAAATAAATAAAAAATAAAAAATCATTAACATTTTTTTTACCAGCGATTGCACTGAAGATAATGTATGACTTAAAGAGACAAGAGATAAAAAAATTAAAATAAAAAAAAAGAATAAAACTAAATACGGATTCATTAAAATCAAATATTCATACAATAAATGATACACATATATAGATACAAGAATAAGTATTCTAAGACACAGGGTGAGTACTGAAAGGTTTGAAAATGAACTATTTCTGACACTGCAGGGTAAAATTTTGCATCAGTAATACTAAAAAATATTAGTTTTACTGCACGTGTACATCAAGAATAAACTTTGAAAGAGGCTTAAAGAGCTCAACACTCATGGCATTCATTTTCAATTACAGTAAAAAAAATACTAAGAAAAAGAAGAACATTGCAGTTATTTTCCAGCACTCATAAATCAAAGCAGCATATGTTGAAACATACTGAACTAAATTCCATCTTTCAGTGTCCTGAGATATTGTACCTGTATTATTCTAGGTTTAAGCCTTTAAGACCTTATATACAATATGCTCTACACTACATTCAGCTGTTAAGTACAGAGTGTGGAAATGTACTTTACATTGTGTGACACTCTGGTAAAGCTTGTGCTTGCTCAGCTAAGCTTTGGATGTCTCATCAAATTTCCATTTGATTCCAGAGAGACACCATCGTTTCTGCAGTCGACTGCATTTTTAATGCGAGGGGAGCGGGGGGGTGGAAATGGAGAAAATCTGCCCTAAAACCTCCCAAATATTCTAAAGTACCTTCCAAGGTCCTTTGGAAAATGTTCTCTGTAATCCGTCATGTGGAGAGTATTTGATAAATGTGTAATTCTCTTACCTGGCAGTCCCAGTATGGTGAAATAAGGCCTGCACTGTGTGGTGCCGTACGATGTCCCCACACAGTTGTTCCACAAACCAGAATAAGTGAAAAAATTTGTTACTACTGTTAAAGATCGGTCCTGTAAGCTCCACATGTCCATTGCTGTTGCAGCCGATATTAAGAATTGCCCCAGCGCGGACAACATGAATCCTGTTAACTGAATCATTGAGACAGCCATTTTAAATGTCCCTCACTAACTGAGTTACAGCCAGTGTCATGGAGTCATGAAATGGCTCTGTCGTTGCTACTGCTGCTTCGTATTGCTATGTATGCTTGAGCGGGGAACCGACCTTATCAGATGTTTGCCTAAAACTTTCTTCCTGGTTTCGGGAAACTGTGTCGACGAGAGTTTCGCCTCCTT
The DNA here is from genome assembly GCF_963514085.1 of Chelon labrosus. NCBI lineage: Eukaryota > Metazoa > Chordata > Actinopteri > Mugiliformes > Mugilidae > Chelon > Chelon labrosus. The sequence continues at coordinate 22,253,206 of NC_140343.1, read as the reverse complement.
CGTAAGAGAGGGTGTGGTTTAACCATTCATCATGATTTTCCCATCATTATAAGAAAACCCAGACCCCAATGGTCCAATTTTCCCTAAGTAATCTCATGCCCAACATTGCCTTTATCGCCCTTGTAGACCACAAAGTATTTTGTCCCATTCAGGCTGATGAAACTAAATGAAAGATTACCTGGAAGGCCCAGAATGGTGAAATATGGTCGGCACTCTGTGAAGCCGGAGCTCTGTCGAACGCAGGACCGCCACAGGCCTGAGTACGAGTACACGGCCGTCACGACGTTGTCAAAGAGGTCTTCTGTGGCCCACTGGTCCATCCCAGTCGAAGCGACTATTCCCGCGAAACCTAGCAAACTCAGGACGAAGCCCAAAACCTGACAAAGGGTGGCTGCCATGGTGCCGTCTTTTCTCCGCTGCTGGAAACAACAACTAAAGCCAGAAACTCTTGATTGCAACCTGTTCTCAGAGCTGCAGCTCCGTGTTTGAATATGATATGGGCAGGTGTGAAGTCAAAAAGGACTTCAGCAGTGACCCCGTCTGTTTGCATACAGCCCAGTCATGTATAGAAGAAGGTGGGTGGAGCGTATCAGTATCAGTAAAATATGATTCATGTTGCCCACTAATACTTCTTGGTAAAGAGCAGAAATGATATGGCGCTCTGACTGATCATTGTTTTGGGTTTTTTTTTTTTTGCAAATGATTTCCAAAACCTGCAGTCAGATGATATTCAGTTGGCTACCAGCATCCCAAAATGGTGATTAAGGACTGTCTCGTGCTTCTAGCAGAGGAGATATGCTCCTTTTAAAGCAGTTGTGTACACAGGCCATGTTGTACTCATGATCTGTGAATTGTGTTTTTCCCGTTCGGCGTTTGTGTCTCATACGTATGCGTCACAGCTGAAACACAAGTGACCTACATCTCAACACTGCACCTGAACATGTCGACAGTATCGAAGACTGCTGTTGTAAAACAAAAATGTGGATCTGGATCGCAACTTTTAGATAACATTTTTTAGACACTGGCGAAACTTTCTTTTGAAATTATTCATGAGTAAACAAGCAACAACAAAGCTATATGTCTTTCAATGCAGGACCGCATGGGTGTGGTCTGGTCACATTTGAAACACAGAGGCCTTACAAAAGGAGCAAATGTTACTTCCAACGGTCAACAAAATTCAAATTAAATACTGCCATCTCATTTGCTACCACTATTTCCAGTATGGACTAGAGGACGGCGATGTGGTATCCAACCTCCTGCCTGGCCCAAATGTGAGCACACAGAGCACCCTTCAAGCAGTTTAAGCAGCCAAAATCCTGGCTGTCTTGGACTGATACGGACAAAGTAGGCTTATTGTTGTCAAGATAAAAATGATTAGTAAGTGCATGTTGTGTTGCAAGCCAGCTGCTAATTTCCCCCACAGATAAGTTGTTGTTGTAGCATGTTAGGAATAAAATTAGCATTTACCTTATTATCAAAATATAATCTTAAGTGATTTGAAACAGACAATAAATCACATAGTCATGACAGCAGTCATTTGACTTTTGAGGTCAAGGATGGCGACATACTGTACAACGCCTCAATAACATATACTTGGACATCAATGTGATAAAATAAGAACTTAATATGGCAGAAACTATATTTGTGACAAAAATATATATATATATTTGAAGTGTAGTTAGTCATCCGCTAACATGGAGGGACCAGCTTGTCATGATGTACATATTCTGGCTTCTCTTCTGGGGAGCTGCCATGTCTTCCATCTTTGGATACAGTCTATGGATGCAACCATAACTGCTCCAGTATTGGCGGAAAGGCTTGTGTTTATGTCTAAGAACATTTCTCATAGTAAGAAGTTGACCGAGGAACTATTTGTTAGGAAGCTTTAGATAACTACGCAACCTCTCACTATCATTTTTGGCCAGCCAGCCTTTGAAAAGACGAATGCTGTTCTGGACAATTTGTTTCATTCCTAGATATTTTGAAGCTGTAGCTAATAATGATAATAATAATAAATTAGTAATAAAAAACCTGCCTCAATATCCTGAATATTGAGGCTCCTCGTCTCATGTTGTACCCCCTGAAAGTTTCATATTAGAATAACATACCATTTATTTATTTATTTTTTGATATAACAAGATTATTTGATATGTTGCTGAAAAAAACTAAATAAATTGGCATTATAAAAGTTATATAAAAGTATGATAAAACGTTATCAGCGCTGAAACTGAGGAAATGTTTCCATTACAGTGAGAAACACTTTAACAGGACATTTTACTTTTGTCACACTGTCAACATGAGTTTGACAATATGACAAAAACAGACTAAATTCTTATAATAACCACACACAAAAATTTGTGAGGAAGTTTTATTTTTGTCATGGTGTCAGCATTTTAACGTAATAAGTGTAAAAAAATATGAAACCTTGTTTAGGTCATATTCTCATGAGGGAAATTCTGGTATGTGCCAATACCTGACAGGATATGGAAAGGTGAAAAATGTACTTCTCCGACTTCCTGATGAACGTTTCTTCTTGACATAAAACATTCAACTGTGAACCCAGGTTTGGCTTTATCATCTCAGATGATTGCCATTGATAGCACTATCCTTCCAAAACTTATTTTGAGCATTATTCTTCACCAAAAATTATCTTACACTTGTTAAAAAAAAAATGGTTTCATTTGAACGCACAACATTTGCAGATCAAATATGGGTCTATGTAAATAACAGCCAGGCTGTTGAACGAAACCAGATGACAGCGTCGTTGGGCTGGGTGCTTCGTATCGTTGAGGCACCAGCAGCTAGTCAAGAAAAAGTAAATACTGATATGATTGTAGAAAACTGAAACCAATTTGCCTGTAGCTGATACGTGGAGGTCATGTGAGCGGCCAGGACTGAGTCGAAACTGGGTTGGGCCTTGTTCAGGGCCAAACACTTTACATATACAACAAACACACTGAATTCTACCTGAAGCTACGTTAAGTATATAAAGACATGTTTAAAAGTCCTGTTGTAGGTTCAGGTATGTTCAGTGGTCACTGTCAGGTAGTTAATAGGTCATTATATTGTAGAACATTAAGACCAACTCAATTGTTGTTTGATTTACTCGCTGTGATTAAAGTTTCAAATTTTACCCCGAGAGCAAATTAAGAAATAATAAATTAGAACTGTGATGAGGGAAACAAGTACTCCAACAAAATAAAATAAAAAATAACACTTCACATGGGAAACCACAAGTAGTTCAAATGACCCACACAGTGAAACATAAACTCTCTCACGCAGGCGGCCTGATTTGATCACTGTCAATAGAAGTAACAGTAGCCAGCTACAGGCTGTGTTAATGACTTTTGCCGTCCGCTGTGCAAAGCCATTTGTCCCCCAGCAGGCTGAACCTTGAGCAAACAACTTTTCCAGCCTCTGAAGGAGCCACTGTTTACTTATCGTGAGCTGCCCGTTGAACTGCACATGAAAGGAGAAGCTACTTCACATAGATTTGTTCTCGGCGGAGATGTTTGTTCTGCCATGAATAAGATTGTTCTCATAAGTACTGTAAGAAACCGTAAATCAGTGCTGAGTACATATATGCATGTGTAGCTGCCTGCTAGAGGATCAGCAGCTACAAACTCTGAGCCTGCCGAGCAGATAAACATCGTTAAACCCCAACAGTGCATCACTTGTACTTCGATGGGCTAGTGCATGAATAAAAACACACAGTCTTAGGTTTAGAGTAGTGTAAATAAACTGGTACAGATTAAGCCATGTTCAGAAACTGTGAACAGAATTAGACCGTTTCAAACACGCAAATACATTTTTATCCTCACGGAGGCGGCACAGCAATCTGTAGACGTAAACATGTTGTCACAAACATGCTAGCAAACATCGACTTGTTTGCGTTATATGTTTCAGTCCAATATTCATTCTCTTTCAAGCTCCATTTGGGTTACAGTAAACTATGATCTCAGAGGACAGTTCTTAGTTTTTGTTAAATACCTACACAACCAGTAGACAGCTGATCGGCTGCCATCAGAAAGAGATGATACTTTATTCCTGTTACACTCATCTTGCAGGTGGTAGTAGTAGACTCCTGGATGTAACTTGCCCTTAAGCTGTTCAGTGTTTCAGTTTATGAGCTAGGTGCTATGATTTACACACATTATTCCAACTTTTGCTGTCATCCTGTGTCACCCACACTGGCACAAAAAGCATTTCCCGGCCACACACAATCATTGGGCTAAAAAAGAAGCACTGTGAAAGACTTTATTAACAGAATCCGATCAATTCAGTCCCAGTCCCTTCAACTGGCAGGAAGGGACATACTCTCTACTGACTGAGAAGGATCTTAATGCTGCAGCGCTCTGTGGGCCTCAGGAGGTGGAAGAACATCCAGCGGAAAAAAGGAAGAAGGTTTTTCTTCATCTCTTACCATATCAGTGGTAATATATAGTGGGGTTTAACAAAGCTTTAGAAAACAACGCTACTGAGAAGTTGCAGGCAGCTACCAAGCCAACAAGGAGGACTGTAACGTGCAACACACCCCTAGTCCCATTCAAAAGATGCTGATGTCTCTCCAGAAACACTGAGTCTGTTTTTATTTTGCGTCACTGGTCTCAATCACTGACTATATTATACAGAAACTATAATAAGTGTGCGCCACTAAAACGCAAGGTTACTTGGACTGAAATCACTGCACAGAAACAGAGAAGACATCTGAGCAGAAGGTGTTCAGGCCGGACAAGGAAGAATTTTTTTTCGGCCGAAGACATATGAAAAAATTTAATAAATTTCAGCCGAACCAAAGTTGTTGCGGTCCGCGTCGCCGCATTGCTAAGTTACAATTCTGTGGGAGGGTTCACAGAAAGTTTTGATGTCTGTTTTGTGACAAGAAGATGAGAGACCATTGATTGAATGTATAGAGAGATATTTAGCTGCAGTTCTGTTCGTGGTTAGACAGATACACTAAAAAGACTCTCATGAATGCTGTCAAGCAATATTGGAGTACGTCTAGCTAACAGTTGGACTTGATTTCAATACAAGTTGGTGAAATTCAATGAATCCAGGCTTCAAATTAATTGTCATTAAAGGAAAAGTCAACAAAGTCCATGGGATCCATCCTCTGGAAGTTAAATGACTGCATATTTCATGGCAATTCATCCAGTATTTCCAAGGATAGCCTGGTAAAAACACATTTAGTACTGTAGCTTTAACCTTACCGATGCCATATAAAGTAGGGCATGTTGCACAATCTGCTGTTGTCACGCGTTTCCGGAGGAGCTACACCCGACATACCTTATGTGGAAGTTCCCGGTCTAGAGCCTTGGTAATAGCTCTGCCAGTCCAGATACAGAGTCGTGAGGTGAATGCGTGCAAAATGAGGAAAAGTCATCAACGTGATGAAACTGTGAATCTGTACTGATGCTGTTAGCATCCCTAAAAACATTTACGAGAGCAGCTTTAAGACTCGGTAGTGACTTCTCTCTGATGCCATCTCAGTGTCATCTAGCAGGGCATATAGCCTAATCTGCTGCTGTCATTTTCTGACTTTTGTGGGGGGAAAAAAAAAGAAAAAAAAAGTTTGGGTGACAGACCTTGAAAGAAAATTTCCACACCTATTTTGAACTCCAGTCAAGAGCTCCATTACCAGTCAGGCTACAATAAGAAAACACTAGAAAGAGGTGTGCTGAAATGATGAAAGGCTGTCTCAGAAAATGGTAGAAAAATGGTCCATTTACTTTCTTCCACCTTTTGGGAGTCTAAATGGATTTTTATTCAGTAATAAGTGCACTGGCGCCTGACAAACACTAGAGGGCAGGGTGAGTGCAGACAACACAGACAGCCGTCGCAGCGGGGAGCAAACTGGCTGGGAGTGTGATAAGAAGCCCTTTCACGTTGCAGGGCCTGGAGTGAATGTGCTGTTTCTCTGAGGCCATCAGGAACTTCTACAAAATATGAGCAGGTCAGGAGGACGACAATCAGGATTTCAGTGCATTTTTCCCCGACTGTGAATAAAGCTGCATATGTGCAAAAAAGTATGAATTAAGGGTGATAACATTTGGATTGAAATGAAAAAATAAAAACAGGTTTAATGTTAGCCAGAAAGCAGGCAACGGGGTGCACCTGTGGTAAATGTGTCACCTTCCCTCTCACTTCAAACCTCCAAACAATGCATGCCACCTGGACAGCCAGGGAGACGAACACAGTCCCCCACAAATCTGCTCCATTTGAAGAATGAGAGAAAACTTCAAAAATCCCTTAGCAATTAACCAATCACAGCCCAGCAGGACAGCGTGACAGAGTGCACACATCATTGGTCGACAGGCTCGCATCCGTTATGCTTTCAGTGGGGCGAGATCTAAATTAGAGAGCCAATTAACTCTGCTAATAGCCCTCTCCTATTTAATCTGGAAGACAATGGGGATTGAAGAAGAAGCTTTTACAATATCCTCTTTCTGCCACGATTCTGAGGGTCTGCGTTTGCCTCCTTGTTTTCACTTCAATTAGCCCAGTGCTTTCTATGATTAAGTACCTATAATTATTTTTCAATTAAGGCTTTGATCTGGTGTGTACTGTATACAGCTCCTTAGCGCGCCTGGAAGAATGAGGATGAAACAGTAAATTTGTTCCCTTCTGTGTCGTGTTGATGAGGGTGCAGGGAAGATTAAGCTCGCAGAGCTGCCGGGAGAGTTCTGCAGACACAGAACTTGATCAAGATTCTTTCCAGCATGAAACTTTTTTTGATTATTTGCTCAGGCTCTTCCGCAGCGGTACAGCTGTTTATTGCCTCAGTGGTTTTTATGGTTGCGATGTATGATATTTTCATTTGTCCATGCAGCGTGCCTCTTTCCTGTGGGAAGGGGACAAAATCAAACGCACTCAAAAGCCAATATTCATAATAAAAATGTTTGATGGACTGCTGATTAATAGTATTCACCTATAGTGCAATGCATGAAATAAATGACCCCTTATTAAATAATTCACAAACAAAAAAAAATTTGTTTTAGGCTTATAGTTAGTTATTTCTTATCTTATCTGTTATTTGTGTGTGTGCTTTTTGGCCTCAGTAGAAAGCAGCTGCTACTACGTTTTCATCATTATGTCTTAATTAAGACTGCTATTGTATTAATCACACGACAAATGCTTGTCCTGTAGACACTGTGCAACCTGTGTCACGCGGTGGCAGCTAGGTTATTGTCAGTTATCGTCAAAAATATCTACACATTATGACTAGTGTACATCGTTCCGGGGTAAAAGTAAAGAGGAGCTATAACAAGATTACTTGCATGTAAAACAGTATCTGTTAGATTATTCTAGTCAGACATAAATAGAAATGGGTTCATGCATGCATTAACAAATGGGTAGCATTATAATTTTATGGCTGGGTAATTTTACATAGCGTCTGGGAGTGTTCTTCTACTTGATATGCAAGTAAAACTAAAATAAAGTATAAAGTGGAACAAATTCTCTTCAAGTAAAGTTTCCTAAAAGAATTGCCTAAGTCTGTTGTTCAGATCAGTAAAGATGCCAGTAAAACAAACAAAACAAGCCAAAGTGCTTGATCCTCTCATGCACAACAAGGTGCTTAATAGCACTTATTATAATTCCTCTGTTTACCTATAGCTGCCTGAACAGGGAGGTAGATCAAAAGCGGCGTGGAGTGCAGGGTAAAATGACAGTCTGGGTTAATTATCTGTAAAGCCGCAGGGATTAGAAGCATTCATAGTAAAATACAACCGGGGGCAAGTGGAGAGGTAAAACGGCAGGTCCAGGATGTACCACTGCCACAGACGATCTCCCAAACAGAGGGGCAATGCTAAAAGTCGGCCTGAATGACTGATTCCACCTGTGCATAAAACCAACAGATCATCCAGCTATGTTTGTTGTGATCTGACAGATGCAAATCTAAATGTTCATGTGTTGTTCCAATGCTGTCCTTCAAAGCCAAAAAGCAGAACACAAAGTAGGCCTACGAGTTGAGACCGAAGTCTAACATTTGTATGATAAAATGTAATGTTGCCAACGCTCTACAACAGCTGATGCCACAAAACTAGCTGGTAAGATAGCTACAACAACTTAGCTAAATCTACATTATCCTACTCTATCCTTCTCGACACGTTAACTTTTCATTGGTTGTCCCATATATTACCAATGCATTTAAATGTGTCATATGTCAATGAGGCTGCAGCTGAAAGTAAACGCTGCATGAAACAAAAGAATAAGACTTGCTAAAAATATTACTGGTTCACTTAGCAAGGCAGCTAGAACTCAGCATGACAATGTAAAGGTCCAAAGGTTTTTATTATAGAATACTTGGGATAGTATTGTAAAATGATATTAACTGTATTTGATTAGGCATTAAACCTCAAATGTGTGCATCTGTCAACATGGTTTGGTCAATCTTTGTCCTCTCCCTAGTTACTGCAGAATGGTTTCCAGTGCAAAAGACTATATTAAGTCTATATAAAAAAATGGTATGCATACAAAAAAATCTACCAAAACGTACATATCACCCTATCATACTGTCCATAGTATGCAATTATCCTGTAAACTGTTAAGCCTGTACATCCGCCACATAAAACTGTACATACCATTTTTGTAGACGCTGTAGGACAAAGCACCACTTAGTTCTAGTACTGTCAACTCTGTACATACCTGCACTTTATGTAAAAAAATACGTCTTTGCACTTCTAGTTAAATGCTAACTCTGCTTCACTGTCTCGGTGCCTGTACTGTGCACAGTGACAATAAAGTAGAATCTAATTTAATCTAATTTATGAGTGTGTCAGTCTTTTCTATCCTTCTATTTAAACCTACTTCCCGTGTTTCAAACTTCTCTCCAAGCAAACGGAGGGTGAGAAACTGAAATCCACTGAGAGGCCAGTAATTAACTCCTTTACTGTAATTAAAACACTAAAGTCTCTAAAGGGTGTCAGGCTCCTAATGAGCTGTGACATTTTTAGAGGCTCCTCGTACCCAAAACTGTACTGTCACCGTTGCACAGTTGCGGAAAAGGAAACGTTCGCAGCTGGGCTCATAGTAAAAATAAAAATAAAATAAAACGGAGGAAGAAAGAGGAAGATGGGACGCTTTCTTTGCCCTAGAAGGGTAGAGAGACGGGGATATAATGAAATATCAGGGCTTTGTGAAAAATAGAAAAATAAAAATGGGAGGTGCAGGTAGAGAGGGGGGAGAAAGGGGGGACGAGGGTGTGGGGGGTAGGAATTGTGTCTGAAACATTTTGTATGACCTCCTCCCTCGCCCATCCATCAGGCAGGCTGGCTCATTATTCTAACTAGCCAGTTCTTTTCTTCTGTTGCGGGACGCCATCAGCTGCAATCTGCATGCCAATTATCGGCCAGACCCCCTGATACCCCTGCATGGAAAATGATCTGTCAAGGAAAAAAAAAAAAGAAAACGAAAAAGCGAGAAGGCTTGTGCACTGTAGCCCCAATCTCTCCACACCACACCCCCCCACCCATCTCCCTCCTTTTTACACTCTATTCCTCTCTCTCCGCTTTCCTGTACAGCAGTGACAGGGCTTCCTAGAAAATTAATCTATGGAAAGAGAAGAAAAAAAATTATAAATGTAGCTATTCTCCCACTCCGGCCGCTCAGTTCTCTGGGCTCCGGAGGGCAGGGGAAGTGGGGTTTGTGATAATTGCCAGGGAGAGGGGGGTGATAACAAAGGGACACTCTTCCCCTGAATGTTACACTAAGGGCAAGAGGAGCGGTCATGAAGCAGCCATCATGCTCTTTACGCTCCCAGGTATGCTCCCTTTTTTCCCCTTTCATTCCCAGCTATTTCATCATCAAATTACAGATGAGATGAGCTGCCATTTCTGATCACTCTCTTGATCTCTTAACTGTGCTGGATATGGAAGAACCTGGGAATAAAGACATTCCATGTCAATGGTCCAGGTGGTAATCATTAAAACCGCATGAACTGTGCCCTCCGATCACAAACAAAGCCAGGATACATTTTAAACTCACAATTGACCGTTTCACTAAAGCTGGACCCTCAAGGTACTGTTGCCATACCTGTCACCTTTTCATTCTTGCACATGACCAGAATATTCTTGAATCCTTGTTGTGCCAATGTGGTAGCCATATTGGTCCAGTCAAACCCCTAATGTATGTACTGTATGCCTCTCGGGACAAGATGTCGGCCGGAATCAAAATAATCCCAAATGCCTTCAATTTCCTATTATTTTTCAGCTGTTTGGTTTGTTACAAATACCAGACGTGTAAGAATAATAGAGGATACGTGATTAAATAAAAAATGTTTTCATGCTAAACTACTTTGTATATGCTAACAGTAATGGTTCTATAATATTAATTTTGAAGATGATCTTTATACATTTCATTTCTTGTTTTTCTCCACTTTTTACTCCAATGTCTCTATATTATTATTTTTAAAGAAGATCAGGCAGGTGGAAATATGAGGATGGAGAAAAGCTATTTTATCATTTACATTTTAACTCAAAAAGTCAGGAGAGAGAAGTTCACTTTTTTACATAATTAACCTTTACTTCATATAAAAGCACATACGGAGATGTAGCAGAATCATCAGAAGAATTTTCGTTTACCGAGTAGTTAGCTTAGCCAAGTTAGCAGGTATTCAAAATATTTAAGAAAGCAAAATATTGTCGTTGATTGATGTTATTCCGTGTTGTTGTACTTCTTTTACTGGAACATACAAAACCAGCACAAAAGTTACACATTTTCTTATCTTTTCTTTAACAATGCAGAGTAATGAGATGCATCTCAAGAGCCAGTATCTCTTTCTCTTTTTCACAAACCACTGCACAGCATAAAGGCAGGTTTAAGCCGACTCGAGCCTTGTAGCCAATATGACGGAGGTCGACAGTAAAGTTCAGCTGTCATGTCAACTGCTAGGTGCCAGTTTTCAGCAGTCCTAGCTAGCTAGCTAATAGAGCTAAGGTTAGCTTCCTGTTAGCTGGTTGAAAACTGACTTTTAAACCTTTTCACGTGACTAAGCAAGAACACTGTAAAAGGTGTCTCAAGTGTGTTCTGGGTGAACACTTCATGTCATGATGCAAGAAGAATGAGTTCCATTTGTCAGCATCCTCACAAGTTGATTAGCCCTGGAGAAACAAAACAACGTATAGTCCTTATATAGCACAAAAGAGCTAGCTAGCCATCACTGCTTTCATGTTTAAGTAAGCGTGGGTTTCCATTTTCTAATGTTGAAATATTTAAATGTTCTTTAGCTTGAGCTCGAACTGTCTTCTTTTGGTAGCTCCACAAACTAATAGTCTATAATAAAGTCAATAATTATAAGTCAATAAAAAAGCACAGCATCAATCTTCAGTCCATATGCAGACTGGACTGAACCCCTGGAGAAATCATTTGTTTTAAGGTTGGGCAATATCAAGTGACTGTTGCTAAGGCTGGACAATCACTACTGTTTAGAAAAACCTTTCATTGCGACTGTGTTTCCTTTTTAATTCTAGTTAATTTTTGAAAAGTGATGAAGCAAATTGAGACTTTTGAAAGGATCAAGCAATCAAACAATGAGCGATGATCATGGCAACACAAAGTTTGCTGTCTCTTTTTGAACCCAAATCCCAGTTGCCCCTTTCTTACGAGATGAGGCAATGAATGTGTGTGAATGACAGCTGAGGAAAAAAAAACAAAAAGCACCACAAAGCCAACCTGATCCTGATTTCCAGCACTGGAGCCAGGAAGAGGAACAGTCACTCGGCAGAAGCAGCGGAGAATTGGGTTTGCTCTGTCTGCCTTTGTGGTGCATGTGTGTGAGCTTTGATTAAAGACAGAAGATTCTTTAAGCACATTAGGGCCATTTTGTCCAATTGTTTCACGCCCTCTTCCATATCCACCCGCACAAAAGATACAGACTGCAGCACAAAGCAATGCTCACCCTCTTTACTCTGCTCTATCACACTGAGCAGGCCCAGTGCAGACACAAACAGGCAAGGACCAGAGGAATTATGTTCTTGTGCAGTACCAGTAGCAGCAGAAGCCTCAGTGTAACGTCTTATCACTTAAAGGGCAGACGAAGTATTGAAACACAAAGGAAAAGGAAACAAAAGGTACCATGTAGTCTCATGTTTTTGCCTAAAAATTAGATGTTTTTTTGCAGTTACTAATCAGACACGTATATCTGATTAGGAATTCGCAAAAGAAAACTATAATATCTTGTTAATACACTGGGCTGTAGCAGCCCTGATAGGGTCAGTAATTCTATTGCCTGCAGTGCACTTGTTTAAAATACGTTCAGCATTAAACTATACATGCATTTCATTTGCAATCATCTCTTAAATTCAAAGGCTCGGGGTCTGACGCGGAAATGCAGCGAACAAAACTGCATTTCAATATTCGGAGCAGGGGGAAAAATGACTCTGTTAGCATACTCAGTAAGAGAGCTGAACCCAGGCCAGCCAGACACCATACCCTAGAGTAATAATTAAGAATCCTGTCGCAGAGTTGTCAGTAGTCAATTACACCTCCTGTTCACTCGGGCGCACGATCTGACTGCAAGCAAAACGAAGACACTGGAGCTGTCATCAGAGATGGAGAAAGAAGGAAAATGACTGAAATGAAGATTACTGTGGAGTGGGGATTTTGAGCAGGGTTTAACAGTCTCTGTCAGGAGGTGAGTGTTGAATGCGAGTGACCAAACGCCCTCCCAAACATGAAACCATTATTGCCGATTAAACAGAACGGGGACTTTGGTGGTGCATTAATTGAAGCTTTGGCTCGCATCAGTTTCCAATTACTTTTATGCTAGCCTACGGTTAATGCGGTGACAATGGAGAGTAGGAAGACGCTCCACAGACGGGTTGAGGGCTGAGTACGAAATGAGGGAGGTTCTTGTCGTCAGCGAGTGTGAATATAGTCAGATGTGAGAGGCAGAAAGACTGCAGTGCTGCTCCTATGCTCATGGCTATGGCAATATTCAACATCTAGAAATGGTTTTGGCCAAACACCAATAGCTAAATATGCTTGGAGCTGATGTCGGCCCACCATCTGACTGGACCAAATAACTATAAGTTCAAACTGAGTCCAATATAAGCAACCAGGTGTATCACACATACTAGTTCTTATGTAAAGGTTGGTATAAAGATAATAACACAACTATGAGTATGAAATATAATTTGAGAAAATGACAACATATCTGACATGATTAAGATGAAATAGCATTATAACAGCAACATTAGTCTACATGACGACAAAGCATTGGCCACATTAGCATAAAGGGATGTTTTACACTTGAACCACATTGTTATACTGTAGCTAGTATTTCTACATGCCTGAAAAAAAATGTGCCTAAGCAAACAAGTCAAGTGCCAGCAGTGTCTCCAGTCCCACTAGTGGCCAACCCAGTAGACTTGGTCACAACATAGCTGGAAACTCTGGTCTAATAGTAAAGTTAACTAATGCTAACAATCAAATAAGGAACAAACACGATGATGTGATGCTAGTGGAAGTTATGTTATGCAAGGTTATTCAGTTAATTATTTAGTATTATTATTAATCAGCATTGTCTACTTCAGTTGCCACTATATTGCTTTATTTTTTTTCCTCTTCCTCTTCCTTTTCTCTCCTATAACTTCTTTTTATTTTGGATTTGGTTCTGTTGCCATGTGCACACGATGTGTACTGGTATTGACTGTGCAGAGTTGTGTCCAGAGTTGGGAGTCCATTAGGGACACCGGTTGTTATTAGCAGTTATGTTACAGCTTACAGTGCCACTATAAATGATAGCTTACGACTTCACTAGCTATGACACGTCTTTGTCGTTTTAATGGTGCAATCTGATAAGTGAATCACTAACCACTAGTTTCCAAGTGCACTGGATGTGCATTGTACTCACAAAAGAATAATAATTGGAGACCTTATCTTGTCATTACGACTTACTATCTCACAATTGTGAACTTGCCCGAGGAACATTAGTTTTTTTTACAGATTTCTCCAGTATGAAAATAAGTGAAACAATAGTTGCAAGTTGATCCAATGATACAGGACAAAAAGAAGCAAATTCGGTGTACTCAATTACAAGTAACAAAGTTACATAGTTTGCATTCTTTTTGTTAATGTTGTATAAAAAAGGGGGGTTGAATAGCACTGGGAAGCTGCTAACGGCAAGCATTCTGGGGAGAAAAAAATAATATGGAACTGGAGAAACAAACACATATGATTGATTGGAATCTCCCCACACCACTGGAGCAATGAAAAAAGTTGAGGCAAGCTCAACTTTGAATAGCTGAGGGTCACAGCTGTCACACCGGGTCATTGGTCGGACATCGGTTTGCATCTTTACTTTCCAGCCTCCACTGAAAATGGCTTGTAGCCACCGGTAATCTTGCTGTTTCACCACTAATCTGAATACACCATTATACTCCTTGTTACTTCGATTCACACAAGTGTATGTGTAATGGAGTCCCAACCAGGGTTGGGTCAACATTATTAAAAGGATAAACATCTAATAAAACTAGGTAAAGCAACATTTTAATCAGTGGATTCAATCTCTCTATTATTTTGGTGATTCTCAGTGTATTTCTTACATTCGTTCTTTTTATATCCCAAATCACAGTCATTGGGGCTTAATGAGAGACACAAAACTGGGACTTCTTGCTGCTATTTACAGTCGTGGGGGAGGACTTAGTGGGGGTTGTGTGCCTTGCTCAAAGGTACATTTACAATGACATGTTGAGCAGCTTGCTTTCCTCTGCCAGAACTCCATCACAGAGGAGAAACAGAAGTTTTAGCAGAGTTTTCCCACTGACCTAGTTAAATCTGAAGTGGCTGTAATTATTGCCTCTACAGAGGACCACATTTAATACCCTAATGTATTATTACCTGGATTTGCTACAAACAGATTAGACAGAAGTAAGAAAGGCTTAGGTAATTTGATAATTGCTTTTGGCACCTGTGTTTTGTTCTGCTCTCCTGTAACTGAACAGAAAGAATCCCTCAGAGTTTTTAGCTTTATAGTGAAGGCAGGGAGGCTCAGCACCCCGCTGTGTGACGCTCTGAAAAGGCTACGCTCTCGCGTCTGCTCCACATTTGCCCCTGCTCAGCATGTCTTAGATTCAAGCGCATCCAGATTTTTATCACTGCATGAATTAAACCTTGATTTTCTGTCCAGTCAGCAAGAGAGCTCCACATCGTTTCACACTCTGGAATCAGAGGCAATGTGCAAAGGTGTGCAGAGGAATACAAACTGACTTTCATCATCTTCCTCTTCTTTTTTTTGTGGTGATGGCCTCAAAATTGCAATAAAGGTTCTTGACAGTGATTTGTATTTATTTATTTCATTTTTTACCTATCCTCGCATTCAAACCCTTTCTGTTTCGGGCTGGTCTCTGTGGATTCTTGCTTGCAGGAGGGGGAAAAAAAGAAAATTAAAATCCATCAGCTAATGTGTCGCCTGGTAATGAAATAAGAATCTGACACTCTCTCGCATTGAAATGCAAAAGAGGTGTCCTGGCGTTACCCTAGCAATTTATCATAAAGGCCAGTGAATTTCTACTTAATATACATGAGGTACAGTGAATTATTACAGGGCTTGCCATTATAACAAACTTCTCAAAGTGTGCAGACAAAGGGGTCAAGTATATTATTTTCCCTTACGTCACTCGGACGGATGATCTAAATGGATTTCTGAAGTTGGGGAATTTCATACTTTCTTTGAATACGTTTTATACTTTGTCCCATTTTGGACTTAAACTGAGCAAATAATGTACAGAATTAGCATATCAACAAATGTACATGAAATAGACAGAAGAATATATATTATATACATAGGAGTGATAGTAAGGTGCAATAGTGTCCATTAACCAGAATAACACGTAGTTATCTGTTACAGAAAGGTGAGTTGTTGTACAGCCTCTATTGTCTGGTGTAGTGGATGAGATGGATTGTCCATGATGGAGAGCAGTTTGTCCAGTGCCCTCCTGTCCCTCACTGAGAAAAATGTCTCCAACTCACTGCCAATAACATGACCAGCCTTTCAAATCAATTTGTCGATCCTACTTATGTCCTTTTTGCTGGTGCTGCTCCCCCAACAAACCACAGCAATGTACAGGGCGCTCGCAACAACAGACAGGTGGAAAGTCTCCAGCAACTTGCTGCATACACTGAAAGACCTGAGCTTCCTCAGGAAGTAGAGTCTACTCAGGCCCTTCTTGTCCACAGCATCGCTGTTGTCCCTCCAGTCCAGTCTGTTGTTCATGTGGACTCCCAGGTACTTATAGTGGCCCTCCACTTCTACCTCCAGGCCCTGAATGGTGATGGGCTCCATTGGTGTCCTCTTCCTCCTGACGTCAGTGAACAGCTCCTTGGTCTTGTCCACATTCAGGAGTAGGTGGTTTGCCTGGGACCACTCTACAAAGTCTCCGATCAGTGTCCTATACTCCTGTCCATCTCTAATATATCCAACCACTGCAGAGTCATCAGAGAACTCCTGCAGGTGGAAGGACCCAGAGCTGGACTGGAAATCAGAGATGTAAAGAGTGAACAGAAATGGAGACAGGACAGCGCCCACATTACTGACAACAGTATCGGACAGGGAGCCCCACAATACAACCCTTTTAACCCTCTGTTCCTTTTTTTTGGTCGAGAGAAAATGGAAGAGAGAGGGAACAGAGAGACAGGGCGAAAAATGTCACCTGCTAGTATCTGAGTGCTATTCCACAACTCTAATTCATCTCTGCCAGCAGCGTGTCTCTGCTTTCCTTTTCTTCTCAACTGCACTAAAATGAGTCCACCGACTCACCAGGCCATCAGCCTCTCAGCTTTTTTTTTTTTTAATGCAAAAGTAACATTGAGCACAACAACTAAAATAAAATCTCCACTCTTCTCCCCTCCTGGTGAAACAACAACAACAACTAGAAAAACTCTCATGATTATTCATTTGCTCTTAATCTTTTTATTCCGCCTGGTTAAAATAATCAATAGCAAACAAAGCTTGTGATTGATATATGAGCATACTATGTTTAAAAAGTGTAGTCACGGAGGGACAATGGTGAATAATGCTCTATAATATCAAGAGTGCTGTAGTGTATCGTTTGATGGATGAGTTTTGAGAAGCGACAGACTAAAACAGTTTATGCGACTGTCAAACGAATGATTAATGTAAAGGAAGGCCGTATCACCTCAAACAGAGTTTGTGTTCGTAACCAACAACCTCCATCGTAGTTGTCACTATGTCCACCACATAATAGTAAAATAATGACAGTGTTGGACGTCAAAGGAATTCCTCTGTGTAGCTTGATAAAATCCAAGTATGTCAATGAAGCGTCATTCGTCTTTAGCGAATCTTAAACATTCCTTTATGAATAACTGTACAGTCTATATATAATTTATAATCAAAGACCACACTTGAGCTTTGATAGGTGGCCTGACTGGAGGCCTAGGGAGTGTGAAAACGTATAATAAGTGACACATCCAAGTGGTTGGCCCCAGACTGAGGACTGTCATATCAACATATGATGCATGTATTCACTGATAATGTATAATTTATATGACACATTTTCACTGGGGCGGGCATAATGCCATTATCATATTGGAGAATGTCTTTAGTTCTCCCAGGGGACGTCTCAACAAATCACTGTGTCTCAAGCAAACCAGGGCCAAAGATTAATGATAAACATGACAAGGACAAATTAGAATATGTGGAAGTTAGCATGTGCCAGCCACACCAAATATCCCGGAGCTAAATAAATAGACATGCATTCAAATCTATTCCCTCTTGTTCAATTTTATAAATATTCCTATCAGACCGTTTATGAACTGCTACAGCATGTGTTTTTATATGCACACTGGCTTTCGGCTGTCACATTTAATATTGCCACAGACAGAGAGTGAATGACTAGCATTTACACATCCAGTCGTCAGTAGCAGTACCCCGAAACCTGAATGAGCAAAAAGGCTAGAAAGAGTTCTCAGATTCTACATGTTTGCTTTATTAATTAGAAGGCACCAGTCTGTCAGGTAGGGAGGAAGCTAAAGCCAGGAGGTTTTAGTACGACATAACAGACTGGAAGCAGCTCTGACCCAATGTAAAATAAATCCACCTACTAGCAGCTCTTCTGGGCATCTTGCCGTCACACTAAACAATGTCATTTTTACAGTTCAGGTTTTGTACAGAATGAAAAAAAAAAAAAAAGATTAATCTGTTGAATTAGTGAGCTCTAGAGTGAATAATTAACATCTAGACATTCAGTCATCTGCAGTGCTAATGCCAAACAAAGCTACCAGCATGGGTGGCACAGATCCTACACTAAAGTAAGTAAGCACGAAAGCCAAAGTTTGGCAAAGAACAAAAATCAAAGGTGACCTTTAAGCAACTCTAAAGCATACTAAATGACACCATGTATGACGTTAGATTAATCTTTACAAAGTGTCAAGATGCCCAACTGAGGTTTTCCTGGGGCTTATTTCACCATTTCTTGGCTAGGTGCAGTAATCATTGTCACACCTCAACCTTGTTATTTTTACACATTACAGGACAAACAAGATGTAGCATTTTTATTTTATGTTCTGACAGAGCAATGTTAGTGGACAAACATGGCTCTCCATCATGGACAATCCGTCTCATCCACTACACCAGACAATAGAGGGGCAGCGGAGCTCATTCTCCAACAGACTGATGCAGCTCCACTCCCACACTGAACGCTACAGGACTTCTTCCATACCGTTCTCAGTCCAGCTGTACAACAACTCACCTTTCTGTAACAGATAACTCCATGTTATTCATGTTAATGGACAATACTGCACCTTACTATCATTCCTATGTATATAATATATATTCTTCCGTCTGTATTTCTTGTACATTTGGTCATATGCTACTTCTGTACATTATTTGCTTATACTATTTATTTTATTTTATTTTATTTTACTAGATTTTACTTATATTCTATTTTATTAGTGTTTTTTTTTTTGTATGTACAATTAAGCTGCTGTGACCAGTTTCAAGCAATTGCCCTTGTGGATCATTAAAGTCTATCTAAGTCTAAGTCCTGACTTTAGCTTTCTATTTACAGAACAGACATGAGATTGGTATCAATCTACTCATTCAGTTCTCTTTTTAAGAACAGAAAAAAAGAGAATAGAAAGCAAATTAATGTATTACACAAAGTTTCTACTATAACTGTTACTTTTATTATTTCTTATACAGAATCTAGTAGTCAAATGTGGTTTACTATGCATCAAAGTTGCCTGTTTAAGAGGTATGTTATTATATATAAGGCTATTGTAATATTATTGCTGGATCTCTGTGCCTGTGTGGATTCAGAGAGGTAACTGTATTGTTTTTGATGGGAAGCATAAATCCCAATAACTATCAGTATTGAGTACCGAGCCATTAGCCCCCCTGAGTGACTGTCACATCCAATGGAGAAGCCACTCCTCCATCTCCATCCGAGGCCCTGGAGATGGATGGCCCGCCGCTCCGTGGTGCGCTGGCTCATTTGTGCCCCGGTACAGAAGTCAGTGCTGATTAAAATATCCACACTGGGTCCTTATTTCTATTACCAATTCACTCAGCCAGCCCAGACCCTCTCAATTAAAGCACTCAGGCCCAGATGAATGGAGATGAGGGGGTGAATGGTAGCTGACAGAATTACAAACGCTCACAGTCACAATTTATCCTCCTGACAATTAGGAGCAATTTGTTTCATGCTAACTCATCCTTAAGGTTTCAGAAGGTCTTATTTGATATCAACAGGAGCGGCTGCGGCTGTCACAATCCCCTAAGTGCCACTCTCTGTTTTGATTACACACAGTCGACTGCACTTTACAGTACATGTAATGGTCTGCTCAACGCTGCTCTCATACATAAATGAAATCGGTTTGAAATATGATGCAAAGATGGATTAAACGAAGGCCGAGCCTGCGGGACACTGATTCAGCCTTGTGCAGAACTTACTTGAGATCTGTGCTCCTTTTTTCTTTACTAGATCTCATTCTGCTGCACAGTAATGCCCAACACAATTAGATTCACAACGGTAATTATTATAACAGGCTATAAGGAGGCACAGGAATATGTAAGCTTTGCCGACAACCTTTTACTCCAGCTATAAAAAGTGAGAAATGATGGCGACTTTTCAGCGAGAATGTTTCAGGCACCGGCACAATGCGGTACAGCTTTCAATGACTGAGCCATTTTCTTTAGCGGAACCACTAAAACTTCTGTGGCGATATTCTATTGTGCTTTGAAAAAGGGCTTTTGAAATGCATTAGCACTACACACTTTCTGAAGAAAGCCCGAGCACGGATTTGAAACACAGCATCGGCACACACAGAAAAAAAAAAAAAAAAAGCGAGAGAAAGTAATAATAAATAAATAAAGACGGGATGCAATCATTCTTTAAAAGATTTGCCCGGCCCCTTTCAGATCTCTCTTTCATTGTTTGCTGACGACTTGATACTGCAAAGTTCTATCTATTTTTTTCTCCCTCTTCTTTTCCTTCTGCCGTAGCAAATTTGTTTTCAGGCTCCATAAAATAGCCTTTTCTTATTTCAAGCAGCAGTGTATGCAGTGGAAAATCTTTCACATAATATATCCTTAAAAGCACATTACTGTGTCCCATACACCGTTAAGAGTTAAGAACACAGTTAATATTTACAGTTGAAAAAAATGGGAGAAAGGGAAAGGATTTTGCCAGGGAATAAAACACCCCCACCCACGTATACACACTCACTCTCGGTGCAGCAGTTGAACAATTGCTATTCACAATCCTATCCTTAATGCCTAAGACCAACATAAAAGAGGGGAGTTTAAGAATATAGGGATAAGCCCTTTCAGCTTTTCTAAGTCTTAAGGCTGGTTTATGCTCCATGAATACTGAGCATCGGCAGCCAGTGCTGTTGCCACTCTAAATAGATATTACAATGATTTGGGAACAATGCGTTCGACTGATTCCCTCAGACACAAAAATACATATATGTGTATATATAGTGAATAGGAGGCAAACATTAGCGCTCCCTGACAATACAAGCATTTTTGATGTAGAAGGGTAGAGCAAGATTAATGTCTGAGCGAGAGAAAAGGCGAGATACCACTTTGGGTGTTTGCTGGGAAAGCTGCAGCGGGAAGATGCTTTGAGAGTCTAAATCCCCCCCCGAGTACAATGCAGGGCTGCTGATACAACCAACAGACACGGGGTCACCTCCCCTCAGGGAGACAATGGAAGCACAACAACAAACTGGAGTGAGGAAGCACCAGGGACCGTGGCGGCACAAAGGCACCGGGAGGAAGGCGAATAAGGGGGAGGAATGAAGTGGGAAAGAAAAATGCAATTTGCCAGCGTTTTCCATCATGATTACTACTGCTAATAAGCATCAAGGGCTGCTGAATGTCAGCAGACGCAAGTGACCATTCTCCAAAAGTCCCATCCTTTGCTAACATTACAGGCGAGAAAATTAGGCTTGAGAGCTCGTCCGCCTCTGTGGCGCTGAATGACAACATATGGAAGCATTTAATATGCTAAAAGATGGTGAGGAGGGCCGTCTCGCAGCACAAGAGAGGTATGGATAAGCAGTCCTCTTTTTTTGCCACTTAAGCTTTCCAAACGGCCTCAGGGCTCCAGAACAACTCCGACCCTTGTGTCTCCTCTCCCAATCCAAGATTAGCCTGTCTTCTTGTCTTAATCCAGCAGAAACGCTGCATCCTGACTCCAACACCTCTCCACAATTACTGCACTCCATAATCCCCTGCCTGCCTCCATTTTCCCTACTGCTTTAAGAGGGGTAAAGATCAGGGGTGAGCACTCATCCCCGAGCCCTCCCCTGCCTCTCACCATGGCAGTTAAGTGTCTGTGGAAATCATAGAATGAGTAAGCCTTGTGACAGCTTATTAATACTTCTCTCTTCTCTGGGGTTTACCAATGGTCAGTCCTTAAGTATACTGTACTGGATTAAAAGGATTTGCTTGTAGCTCAGGTTGGCTTCTGCGAAGAGGTATTTCAGTGCAATTCTGCCGCTCTGTTCGTACTAAGATGTCACTTGAAGGGTCTTGAGTCGCATTGTGCAGCAGCCTGATGGTCTGTGAGATATAATGTGGAACATGAGGCTAAGGTCTTTTTCATGGTCACTACCTCCTATGATTTCAAGAGGCACTTGATCCTCTTTGGGGAGCAAAAGCACTCAAGCCCAGGTCTGAAATACAGCAGCCAGATGAACTGCGTGAGCCGCTCTTTATTCAGCAAACTTTGATAGTTTTTACTGTTGTTCCAAAGAATGACCACTGCAGTTCCCTTCCACTTAAAGCTGCTGTTCACTGCAGTGTACACAGCTGAGTAACAATGACTGTGGTGCTTACAGAGATGTGCTTAAATGAATCATCCTGCTGGCTTAGCATAGCTTGGCTGCTTCTGTGCTCTGGATGTCTTTAATGCGTTTGTTTGCCTGCAGGCCCCTCCGATTCTTCCTCCCTGCTTTCTCTGCTTTCTAGCCCAGATAGATTATACGTTTTTTTTTATGTTGTTGTTCTTTTTTTTTTTTTACATACATTTGTTTATTTCAAAACCCAAATGGACTGGAATCGATCAATACTTCATTGTGCGTGTGACGAAAGCTGTATGGGAGGGAGGCACCCAATATGACAGATGTTACAATTCAGATTTTCTTTTTTCAAGTAAACACAATGGCATATCGAAAGGCATTTCAAAAGCTGTTTTAAATTGATTTAAGTTAGCTCCTTGTCATAAAGCTGTGTGTTCACAAGTATCACAAAGATGACTGGGAATGGAGAAAGGGAGTAAAAGAAAGCTGCCTCCTTCAAGGAGTCTAAGCCATTGTAGGCTTCTACCCAAGCCATAGATTTAAAAAGGGACCAAGCCTGGACAGATTTGCTCAGAAGTCTTTTCAGAAGATTTTTTTTTTTTTTTGAGCCGGAGATAGTCATCATGGAGAATAAACAACTTACTTTCAGAGAAGGGAGGGACATGAAAGAATATGGAAGCAAAAATGTCCCACTGGTAACGAAATCAAGGAAAATAGAAGGGCATCAGAACCCTCTGAGCCTCCATATCAAATGTCCCACCCGATCCGGAATTCACAATAAAAAAGACAGCACTTGTGCATAATATAACGATTGACATGACATATCACTACAGCAGGGGAAGTAAAATGGGGAAAGGAGAGAGCCTTTTATGTTCAGAAAATATGATATGATTAGGGCTTTTGATGCTGGAAGCTACTCATATTTTTTTTCCCTGCATCAAAAGGTAAGATCTTAAGTTTTCCATATTTCTGGGCGTCCTTCATATCGTTCAATATCTTCAAAAATTATTACTGCCGCATAACTGAATTAATCGACAGAAGTACAATTGAGTTGAAACCTCTGTTGCCCTAGCTACAGGGACAATACCGGGGGTTTTCACCCAGTCTCATCTGTTCCATTTAGGCTACATGATTTTGGGAGCTTCTAATCTGCCATGCCTCATTCAGACAGAACAGCGACCACAAATACGCCGCATCCTCAAGCGGTGATAGATGGAGGAGGAAGAGAAAAGACGAGTGACTTAGAGAGTTTCTTGGAAGGGGAAGGGGAGAGATGCCTTCCTCTCTGGTGCGCCGCAGCCACAGAGAGAACAAAACATGCAATTAGAGCAGCAGTACACTGTGAAGTGGTCATTACTAGAGCTAATGAGTGCGCTATCTGTCCACACATTAAAGTGCTCGCTAACGAGGGCTTGTTCATCATCGAGCAAACACAAGTCATCGCATAATCCTATCTCCTGTCCTCTCATCCCCATAGCAGGCAGAGAGGCTCATTTGGGCGGAGGGGGGCGAACAAAAGATGCCAAACAAGGCCTGAGGATTTGGCTCAGAGAGGGCGACTTCAGCACTTCAAACTTGACCAGATCTCTCGGTAGTTCTGCTGCTTTTTCTTTTGTTTACTACAATACAAAGAGATTGCCAACAGTGTGCTCTTTAAATATGAGTTTCAATGTCTTAGCAGAGCACAAAAGAAGAGATAACAACATTTTTTTATGGCCGAACACAACTTCAGGCATGGTTACACTCACTGGAGACACTCTTTGAAGACTTCACCCAAGTTTCAACAACTCAAATGCCGTCAGCGGCCAGAAGAGGGCACTGCAGCCAAGCATTTTTCCCCTCCAGTGTGTGCTCTTTCTGCTGCAGCTGCTGTGTGGCATCCCATACTGTAAGCTGATAAAGAAAAGACAACCGATAGTTGCATCAGATAACCGAGAAGGGAACGCACTCCATAGGGTTCACGGATTCTTAAACACTTTTTATCTGTTTGATTCATTCCTGATTGCAAAATATTTCAAATCCTCCCACAGGGCGAGCAACCTCTCGCTGTCCCCGTCCCAACCCCCCCACAGAAACCCTCACTGCCCCCAACACTCTGCATCCTTCTATTTACTCAAGAAAAAGAGGAGTTGGGGGGGTTGAAAGAAAGTTTAGTCTGTCTCTGTCTCCAAGCAGAAGCGGGAAATTTGTCACAATAAGAGTGAAATCTTTGGCATTCAGCATCCTGAACAGTAAGCACAGCTTTACTGTACAAAAAAATAAAAAAAGTCAAGACGAGCATTTTTTAAAAAAGAGTGACTGACACAGGCCTGAATACATCTGTGTTCAAATAAAAGAATGAAAGAAAATAAGAAGATGAATTTGGATTTATTTTTTTTCTTCCCGTGTGTTTGTTTCCCTCCTGTCTCCACGGGGCAATGTTCTGGCAGTCACAATCGGATGAACAAGTTTTTTCCCTCCGCCATTGTTGAGTCTCAAATGCTCCGCTGTGACTCATTTCATACCCTGTAATTATGTCGAGGAGAAAACAGACTTTAATTCTCTTTAATTGTGTAAAGCTTGAGCAAAAAAAACCAAAAAAAAAAAAACGCTGCCTGACACAAAGTGTTTAACCTTGGGCAGCGATAGCCCCGCATAAGCCACAACTGCTCGACACCTTAAGATAAAAGAAATGGCATGAATGAGGTGGAGATAAACAGATGTTTCTACATTGGTAGGACATTTTTTTTTTCAGATTTTAATTTTGATTATCTGAGAAAAGGAATTCAGGTCAATGTGGGTTCTGTTTTCCTGATCCACTTTGATGGGAATAATACTGTTAATAAAATCTAATTGTTATATGGCACTGTGGCAGACCCCGTGGAGACAGCGTATCTGTGGTGCATCTCAAGAGTGCTTCTGATTACTTCCTCCCTATTCATCATTTTGTCGTCTGGCCCCAAGGCATCAATAAACAACTGTCATGGATCCAAGTGATGGCAAATCAGTCAGCTTTCACAGCACAAAGCCACTAATGCAATTTTATTGTTCATTACTTTATCATAATATTACATCTAACAGCCAGATTAAGAAATGTTTGATTATCTCACAAGTTTCAGGTAAAACCAGGTTTCCACCAAGGAGATTAGCATCTTACAAACCTGGTGCTATCTCAATCTGTATTTTTTTTTTTTTTTGTGGCATAATAGGGTGTGATATAGTCGATCAACTGTACCTTCGCTGTGTGTGGATGTGTCTGTGTGTTGTATGCATAGATAGATAAACACACACAGACGCTCGGTGTGATGTGTGATCAGAGGCATCAGAGGGTTTAGCTGCAAGTAGCATTGCCCCCAAGGGACTGCCGCTGTGCCTGTGCAAACATGTGGACCTCGCTCTGCCACCTGGGAGCGCAGAAAGGGGAAGACAATCAAGATCAGCGGCCCAGATAATCTCTGTTTAGGGTACTACATGCATTTAGGCTGAAATGTGAGACTACATGGGAAGTTGTTTTTTTTTTTTTTTTTTTATCTGCACGTGTTTGTTCAGCATCTATATCAGACAGGGCCTTTCTGCGACGGTGGCTGGAGAGAACGTGGGATGGGGGACAGGAATTTGCAAGTAAGCTGAAGTGGTTAATTTCAGCGCGAGCGTGCACAGTTCCTAGATTGACCTCAAATAAATTCACTATTTAATAGGACTCCACACAAAATCTGTGCGCAGAACCAATTTCAAAGCGCCCATTTCAGGGTCAGCCTCATCTCAGCTGTGCTGGGCAGCAATCATGGCGCGCTCACACAAATGATGCTTAACCACAATTAACCTGGAGGGCGTGCCGTGTACACCAGGACCATTCAATCTCACTTTCATATCGGCAGGAAGTTAGAAGTTAAGAGATTGTCTTGGATCCTCTCTCATCAAGCATCAATAATTGATTGAGCCTTCTGGGACACATTGCGCGTTGTGTCGTTCAGGGTGATCAGCAAACGGACCCTTCGCTAGGAAGGAGAGGGCACCCACTGGTGCTTCGCTTGACCCGACCAATCCTCTATTATTTATTACAGCAAAAAGGATCCTGGTGGACGGGTTAAGGAGGTCAGTCCACATTTAGTGCTTCCTCCACAGATGTCGTCGAGTTTAGATTGAGCATTTCGCGCAACGCTGCCTCTACCACACATGCCCTGATTTGATATTAATATCAATCTTCTTTTCACCCTTCTCTTCATTGAGATTAGCACCTCTCTCTCTTTTTCTGTCCCATTCTGATATTCATTTTGGTCTAAGATGGATACTCCGAAACAAGCATGGTTCTGAATAAAATCATAAATTGGTGTTTTTGTGAACATCTAAGTGAATATCATGTAGGTTTATGCTATGTAAATCTCTTCCCACCACGTATGCACACCCGAGACCAGTATCTATTCATGTAGCAATCGGCTGAAAGAGAGAGAGCTTTTTATTATGACTGATCCATAGGTTCACTTTTGATGACAAGCTCTTCAAGTAGGAAACACAGGCTGACTTAAAAGACAGCTTCTGGTATGTGTTTTACCATGCCGACAGCACTCCCGGCTAAAGGTTAGACCAAAGGCCTGTGGCAATGGCCTCAACCACACCATATCAGTACGCCCTGTCACCCCGCCATTGTTCAACACTGACACCAACATCCTACTCAGACATAAGCAGGGTCAAAGTTCGGACCTCCAGCACTTGCAGACGCTAACAAATGGCGTCTAAACGTGACCTTGGGCCCCGAGGCTAAAACAATGAGGTTAAACAACACGGCTCCCTACGCGCATTGTGTGTGAGCGCGACAATAATTCTGCATGAAAAGTCGGACCTGTGAACTAGTGACATACAGTCATCCATCAAAGGCTAACAAAGCTGAGGCCAGAGCACTGCGAGGAAGACGGCGAGAACAAACCTTTAAGTCCCTTATCTGCTGATGAAGGAAATTACACGGCTGCAACCCTGAAACATTTAATTAGCAGTTTACGTACTATCATGCTGGATCACATCACTGCCACCACTTCTCTACAATTGCGCTAAATGCCTGGGGCAGTTAGCAGGAGGTCTGATACTGAATACTTCTTTCAGGTCTTTTGTTTCAGTTGGCGTCTGGGTTCTGCCTCTGTCTCACTGTCAGGCCTCACTTTAAGTTGATTCTTGTCACAGATGTCCACGTTTCAGAATACAACCCAACTCATAACCACTACAGCATCTGAGGGAACACAACAAATTACACTCAACAATGTGACAGATTTGGAAGATTTGCCAAAAAGAAGAGCCCTTCTTTACAGCACAGATTTTCCCAGTGATCACATCAAAAGTGTGTCCTTGTGTGTGTGTATATGAGTGTGTGGTTGGTAAATTTGTCTTGGCGGGTCACCTTGAGTGGTGCGGTGCACATGGCATGAGGGTCCCGTCGCTGTCTCTGGCGCGCTTCGCTGAGTACTTCCTCAAGCGCGACACTCCCACTCCAGCAGGGATTTCCACACACCGGCAGTTGAATCTTCCTCTGGGCCTCCATTGCTAACCATTAGCGGTGGATTAGGAGAGCGGGTAAACGGAAGAAGAAAGGCCCCGAGGGGGGGCTATCAGGTGGCTTTCATAACTGACATCTACAGATGACCGTCCGGGAGTTAGAAACTTGCCTGGCCCTTGGTTTAAACGTGCAAATCCAACCATATGAAATCATATACCACAGCTAAAATCATGCTAAACACAACAGAGACTAGAAAGTGGCCATCATGTTATAAGGTGAACAGCTTTACTTTGACTAAAGTGGCTGTCTTTCCACTCAACATTAACATGTATCCTTGACAGTGGCAGTACATTAGCAGAGCACAAAGGCAAAGTGGGTGGCAATTGATGGTCATGGTGTCGCCCCATTTAACAAGTAAATGCTCTTCACTGGCTCCTGGCTTCTTCTTAATAAAAAAAGAGTTGGGGCGGTGCCAGAAGATTCTATCACTACCAGCTGGTAAACAACTCAACATAACTCAAGTCTTAGACATTTAATCAAGAGACTGAATAACTTGCAGTGTTATGAAATCATTAACTTAAAACTTAAACGCAAAGATTGTGATGTGAGATCAGGAAAAGAAAGAGAAGTGAATAAATAAAGAGCTCGAACAGATTCTTTGAAAATGTAGGCAAACATTCTTTTACCATATTCACATGACTGACCCGTGATTATGCTTTGCTAGCTACTGCTGCCAACAAGCTAAGCTCTGACCACTGACAACACAATGACATTTAATCACTTTGTTAAGCTGACATGGAGACATATTGCTGCTTAAAGAGGAAGCAGAGAATGGGCAACGTTCTTATTAGCATTCTCCTTTTAGCTGAGTTTTGGTTTCCACAAAACTCCTTTAACTGTTCAGTTGTGGTAGTTGCTGCTGAGGCATATGGTGGGTTTTCTACTTGTTGAGTTTGAAAACTGTTAAAAGTAGTGAACCAAACTGAACCAGAACATTTAAGTTCACAGCTGTAATATAGATGCAAAGGGATGAAGTTGCTGAAAAGCAACTGTTGAGCTGAACAGGAGAGCCACCTAACAATTTTCTATGTCAATATAACACGTTTCACATACAAGTAATCATGTGATGCATTGCTGATACAAAAAAAAAAAAACCTCTATACAGTAGCTTTAGTATCAGCAAAGTCATTAGTCCAGACCGCACATATACAAGATCTGAAAAGATTTTAAAGACGATAAATGTAAACATTGGGTTTTGGGGTCCACTACTAGAATCCGCAAAACCTGATCCACGTCCAAGAGCAAAGCTGTTGCTGAAATATCTTCAGCAGAGGCAGACATTGTGACCACATGAGGATCCCACAGGCCTCGCAACTAGGGACCACTGAGGTGTAACCAAGCGAATCTGAACGTTGAGCCTCTATTTGTCAAGGAGACAAAGGTCTGGTTTTCACGCTTAGGTCACAGTTGCATGGAGAAGAAAGCCGGACCCCGCCAGGTAAATAGGATGTCATTGTGCCACGACAAAAGCATAGTCTTAACCCTCTGACCTCATCAGCTTTGGGGAATGCTCCTCTATTCTCAGTCAGTCATCAGAAGAGGGAGGCTTGCTCTTTTCAAGACACTGCCCAAACAGCACAGGTATTAGTTCCCTCGGGGGCCTGCTTGCAGAACAGGACAGAATCGCTGCAACTTGTGGTAACATGACTGTTAAGTTAAATGGCATAAAGGAAGTAGTTATGACATAAAGAAACACTTCACTCTTTATGAAGGGAAATGCAAAGTACACCAGGGCTATTAACACTTTTTTTTTTGCTTGATTTGTTGATATGATGATGTCCTATATCACAAGATTAAAAAAACACATTTCTGCAGCCTGCAAAGCCAAACTGCAATCAGAAACTTTGAGCTGCGCCCGTTTGATTTCCTGTTCCTTTACTGCCCCACATTTCCTTCAAAGCCCATCAAAACGACTTTCAGAAAAATGCAGTATCACTTGTTCTGTGATCACGCTAATCTGGACGCTTTAGCAGACTGAGAGCTTCGAGTGCTGAAAGCAAAGGCAACTCAATCTTAGAATTTAAAAGGCTTTTTTTTGCCTCATTCAGCCTGCAGCCAAATGGCACTTGTGTTCTGACACGGCACATAAACACACACAAAAGAAGTTATTAGCGTAGATGCAAATCAAATTACTAGCAGTGTAAACTGCTATTCCTCCCTGCACTTGGGCCTGTAATTACTCTGGCTTATAGGACTATAATGAATGCTAATGACACACTACTGCAAGGCCATCAGCCGAACACTTGTGTGAGGTTGGGTGATTTTCACTTAAGTTATGAAAGCCCATTTTGGTTGGTGCAGCTTCTCCTTCCTTCCCTACTCAGCGCAAGATTAAAGAGTACAAGAATTTTAGCGAGCAACACTTGCAGGGAATGTGTTTCAACAGCACATCATTTAAAAATTAAAGGCCGTAATTGGATGCATTCAACCATATCATATATAAAGCACATTTTTGCATTTCAAAAGGGATTACAATTTCAGCTACACAATAAGTGCTTGTGGAAATGACAACAGTTGCGCATGCCCCAGAACAAGTATCTGTAAGTGTTCCACGCTGAATCTAATTTCACTGAGCTGATCTTCATTTTTGCTGCTGTTAAATCGATAGGCAAACAAATGGTGACACTGTACACAGTAAAAGGTCCTCTTAGTTCAGGAGCCTCGCTTTGTGAAAACACTCATCTCATTGTTCAGTTTAAAAGCATACGATCACCTTTCATTTACTGTTGACCAATTTGAACCTTTCGGAGACAAACATGTGTTCACGATAAGGTATACCACTATAGTTATAAAACAACCGTTTCACATTTCGTAATGGTTTTCTTGAAAAAAACAAAGTTCAGCATGTCAGAGCATCATGACAAAAACAGACTCTACCCAAGCACATGTCATACTGACCAAAATATTTCTATCATGTCTCTGTCTTTTGTGTCCTTCTTTACTTTCTCTGGCTGATTGATTTTTTATTTATTTTATTTTTTTCAGCCCACAACGCCATGGTCAGTGCTTAAACACAAAAGGCATTATGTTTCAGGTTCTGAATCCCTGGTGACTTGTCGCAGGTGTGGGACTCTCTCTGTGGTCGTTGGTAATGGTCAGTTCTTCAATTAACTTCCCCTGCCCACAAATCCTTTGCAGCAGAAAGTTGGTCTGGAGATGCTCTGTTGGGATCTGACTATGTTTCTGCAAAGATCTGCTGGACCAATCAAATTCTTTGGGCGGGCTTTATGAAGTGATGGACAGAAGAGTAACAATGACATAGTCACATATGGCATTTAAGCACCGTGGAGTTGAATTTGTTTAAAACAAAATGCCTCTGATTGAACCACACATCATAGCATAACCATATTCTGGCTACGCTATGATATGAAGAAACTGGTTTATGAGCTTAACTTATCTACAATGTCAAATACATAAGAATCAGCAACAAAACAACTGAGACGAACTACTAACATGCAGCTAGCGTCAGACATTTATAAAAATATAATCTAACATTGTCATTTGAGTGAGCGTAACGTCACTTTTAGTCGGTTATTGTTCATGGTGCTGGAAGAGAGGATGAGGAATGAAGTTCCTTTTAATTAAAGGCAGCTCTATTTATACTGTGCTCGAGATGTTCACAGAAAAAAAATGTCACCGTATTAATGTTCTTCATGATTCACCGTAATCATAGTAACTGTACAAAAACATGGCAACAGCTGCTTAGAAGACAAATTAGAAGATCATTTAAAAATCTACAATGGATGAAATATAAGGACATCTGTACAGCATTTGTTTCCATTTAGGTTTTCTAACTCAAAGGACAAAATAGCTAAGCCTGCCTGAATGTTAATAATACACAACTCTGGATATTTACCCTCAGTGACAGATGTGCTGCTCATTTAGGAAGCAGTGTCACTCCTGCAGCATAGTCAAATACGTGGCATCCAGTATAATACAAAGAAGGGAGCTTATTTGACTTGTGTAACCTACTGCTATAGATGTCTTATTCTACATTCACACCATCAGCCAACATCCAAACGGGCCCAACTACATCGCCACAAAGCGCTGATTAAGTGGCGCTCAACTGCTCATTGAAGCCACCATCTGTCAAGCTGCATTCTTTTTTTTTTTGTCAAAAAAAACTCCAAAAAATTAAATGTAGAATTATATAGCACAGGGAACTGACTAACGGCAAGAATTTCTCAGACAAACCAGAATAAATGAAATCTTGATGTGGAACTTGTGAAACAAAAACTTTTGGTTGGCGCTTCACTGCATCAGCGGAGGCCTGAAAAAGGCTGAGGTAGATAAGTACTTGTACGCAGCATGTTTTTATGCCTAAGTGGCACATTGGATTTAAATGCACAGTGACTTGTGTTCACCTTCGGTTTATTGAGAATATGCTTATTGAATGATATCATTGACTTACTGGTACACCGACCACCACCTCTGTAGATTTCTTTCCACAAACAGGAGTGTGAGCCAAAGCTCCCCATCAACTGCCTGAATAAGGGATTTCTCCTGACCTGAGTTAAAGGTCACCAGAGCAGAAGAAATGCTGCAATAGAGGGAATCCAATGTCCCTGAAATCTGTGTGGATAGCCCAGAGATAAGGACTGGAGGAGGAAGCAGAGAGGACAAGGAGCCAGTGAGCATGCATCACAGTTAGCTAGTGGCACAAGCGCCTCACAAGAAAGAGCTGGGAGCTTTCCAGTTACCATCTATAATGACACCAAGAGGTTTGAAGATAGGAGAGGATGGTCAAGGAGACGGGCTGTGTGCTAGGTTATGTAGACCTTGATGACAGGATTTACTAACTGTGCACATGAGGAATTAGAAATGTATTGCTCTTCCACCACACATGATTACAAGATGACATTGAAAATGTTACATAACACAACACAAGTGGCAGCTCAGAGTGTACACACTACTGTGAGAACGGATGGATAGGTCAAATGCAGAGAAATAATATGAGGGATCGATCATTCATTCATTCATTTTCTGTAAGCGCTTGCTGTCAATCATTGGATATGCACGTCTGAGGGTTTTCTTGAGTGTCTTTTGTCTTCTTTGAGAATGTGAGATGGAGCTGGGCTCCGTCCTGCTTTCAGAAGGTCTTTGGCGATTCTCTTCTCAGGTTGTTGTCTTTGATGAGAGCTCAAATTCATAGTTCATATATGCCAGCAAAGGAGTGGTTGGTGCCACTTTTTCATTTCACAGTGGAAATTCAATAAGTCTAAACAATTTTCCTTTATGTTCCTCATTCAGGCAACTCACACAACTTACTTTAACTTAACTTTAACTTTTTGCACCCTACAATCAAGTTCAAGTGCATTTGACATTTCCATATATGGATTGGAAGATCATGGAATAAAGATTGCTGCTAGCATGTTTACTATCGTAGCGGTTCTATTAGTTTATAATCATTATATTTGAGGGTTAAAGATCTTTTGACTGATGAACCAGTGAACCAAGGTGAGATATTATGAATCTTATGGATACAAACCATCCCTGTATAATACCTCCAGTAGTGAACATTGACAGTGTGGTTAAAGGCTGAGGAATAGTCTAATTAAAAAGACATTTCAAGGTGAATACAGGAGTGATACCATTAAACCACAAACAAAAAAATTATAATCAACATCAAACACAAGTTAAGGTCTTCTGTTTTGTTTCTGAACCAAAATTTTATTCTCATGTTCTGCACTCTCCTCAAGTGCCAGTTCGAGTCAAACCTATTCTGTTACTGAAAACATTCATTTAATCTAACTTCATCTTTTGTTAATATATTATGAGGCTGTACTATCATGTACTGTACTATGATGGGTATCCAAGGACAGTAGTAGCAGCAGCAGCAGCACATTTCTGTCACTACGAAGGAACAGGATGGTTTTTCAAACCTCAGTGGACAAAGCATCCACGGTAAATCTCAGATCAAACAACATGCTGAAAAGTTGGGCTCCAAAATAAATAGCTGCCGTCAAAGAGGCTGTGGGTAGGAAGAGGAAGAGAAGATTGTCTCAAATGAAAGACACCCCATTGAAATCCTATTGAGCTATTTTCAGTGAAGCCCCTAAAAAAAACGAGAGAAAAGAGTGCACTGGTAAAGGTCAGCGTGAACCCAGATCATAGAACCTGAAACATGGCACAAAGATAAAGGGCCCAGTGAGAAATATCAATTACGCCTTGACATTTTCCAGAGAGACAAAAGAGGCCTGTATAATACCCCAAGACTGTGTGGTGCTGTGTCCCCTGCAACCTCAAAAGTCCCAAACACTTTGGGTTACATTGCCGAATTACATCCCTGCTGTTTATTTAAAATGTATTGTTACAGCAAGTATCGTTAAAATAATTTTTCCTAATCATCAAAGTCTCCAATATATGTGTAAAAATATCAGTGCGCCGGCATGAATTCATTTCTGCCTTAAACCCTCAAATTTAGCATCTGACCTGAATTCGATTTGGAACGATTTGGCCTATTTCATTCCAAAGAGTAAGTTTGAAGCCTCAGCTTTTTGGAGACAGACACATTATTTTTTTTCCTTCATTACATTTCTCACAATGGCCCTCCAAGTTGCTCATACCTGATCCCTGAAGCTCAGAATCACTGCAAGTTTACCTCAACCACATGGTTGAAATTCACTATCATGTCATATTATTACAAGAATATTATGGGATTCAACTGACATTCTGATCTCATATGTTAAATTTAAAGGCAGCAGACGATCAGTTCATTAAAGTTGCTCATTTGCAAGGAAACCGTGACAAAAACAACCTAAACGGGCAGGAAGATGTTAGCAGCATGTCATTTAAGCCTTTTAAGCTTTTAGCTGGAGCTGCTCACAGTACCTGATGGTACTCACTAATGCTAACTGAGACCCCCTCACAAACATCTTAGAGATACTCTGACCCAGTCGTCTGACCAGAATCACTTGACCCCTCAGAGTTTCTCAGTTACTTACATCTTTCAGTTTAGAAAAGTGTCTGTTAACATACCATGTAATATATCGCAGAACATGAGCTGCATCATTGTTACAGAATAATCTGCATTATTCACATTTATTATTAACCTATACTGGATACCCAACTACACCGGAGTCACTGTTACAGAGGTCTTTCTTGAGTGTGCGAAC
Source organism: Chelon labrosus (assembly GCF_963514085.1). NCBI lineage: Eukaryota > Metazoa > Chordata > Actinopteri > Mugiliformes > Mugilidae > Chelon > Chelon labrosus. Next base: position 22,218,301 of record NC_140343.1, on the reverse strand, counting down.
TTGCTATCCAAGACTCTGGGCACGCAACTACTGACAGACAACAACAGGTCTAACTCACAGTTTTCCACAGTGATAATGATAAAGATATGAAGAGATACAACTTATGAGCCTTTTGCTGGGCTACTTCTGACTACACAAGTCTGATCACTTTTAAAGAAATCAAACATGTTTTTAAAAATTATCACAACACGGAAAAAATTAGTGGCAAATGTCAGGCCCATGTTACCCATTTCAGAATTTGCATCTGCATTGAAACTGTAATCCATCTACAAGCACAGAACTTTGAGTAGAACAAGTGCGTGTCTCCCAAGGGATAACATGGTGTTTCTTTGTGACCCAACCTTGGATCATTAGAATATGCAACACGACACAAATGCACCCACTAAAAAGGTACGGCTGATGATGACCTTTTTTTCCCCCCAGATGTTGTATACTTATTTGAGCTGTATGAGGTGTTCTGCAGGGAGGTATTTCCTCATTATGCTGGTCATTCGTTAATGTACGTTCTCCATTGCTTAGCAGGAGAAAATTGATAAATTAAACTTGATGTGATCCATCATTACCCAGCCATGCCACGATGGGGCTCATCTTCCAAACTTCAAAATTATTTTTCCTCATAGCACAACAGTTTCTTAGTTACATGACACTTAACAAGGAAATGTGACTTCAGAGAACGAAAATTACTTGACCAAACTAATGAGAATGTGATTTTCTGTCACGCAGGTTACATTGTAACTATATCCGCTGGCTTGTGAAATAAGATAATTATGTTCCTGTCTCAGTCATCCTCAGTAACATACAGCATGTGCATGAATATATGCAATACAATTTCCTCTCTGACAGCAATGCAACAATTGAAACAATGTGAAATTAACCAAGCATCTTGTCTGAAACTCACTATCATGTATGTACTGGGAGGCACCTGAATCTTACATTATTCAACAATACGGTGAATCAAGCCTCTCTACAAGGCTGATATCTTATTCATCTGCTCTGCGCTTCCTCAAGTATTTGCTGGCATAATTAGTTGGCATAATCAACAGTGTACGGCTTTGTGGTGATAACAGTGCTCATCGTTTTTTTGTTGCTATAGACTGAATGGAGAGTAAAGGAGGCACCACTCATTCAGGCTCTCATTCAGTTCCTGAGCCAAGGTAAATCAGCGCAGCAGAGCAAAATATTACCGTATTATTCACATATGAGGCTCCCTGCAAACGATCTAAATGGGATGCCTATTTCATCCTGGTATACTGGGGACAATCAATGTGGTTATTAACCACAGCTGAAAGGCACTCAAGGCCGTTCATTTGGTTTCATCAGATGCCGTGGCTGTCCAGTTCAGGATGTGTCACGCTTTGACTGTTCGCATTCAATAGGACTTCACAGTATAAACAGGCAAGGACAAACACGAGTTAGCACATCAGGTCGGGTACAGTCCAATGGCATGACTGGTACAACTGATTATATGTCATGATTGGGATTAACAATTTCAACAACTGCCAAATGTTAAAAAACAATCAAATACAATATCTCCTAAAAACAAGATTTATCTTATATTACATATGCAGAGACGTATCAATAATTGCAATAATCCGATACAGCAGCCTGACTGATTTGTTGATCTAGCGTCTTTAGTGAATGGTGGGAATACAAGATGTTGACACCGGGAGCCTGGGTTTGAATTCCGTGTGGCAAGGTTTGGGCAATGATGAACACTTTGATTTAAGTTCTGAGATACATCCCTGCTTTGGTTAGACAATATACACTATATATTGTATATATACATATCGACTTAAGAAGTATTATAATAATTTGTTGGAGTAAATAAGAAACCAGTGCAGTGCAAGTCATCAGAATAAGTTAAGTGACCATATATACATTGAACTGTATTGTGCCATAAGGGTTCATGCATTGGTTTTATACTTGGTCCAGCACTTGTATATTCCTTCTTTAGTCGATATAAATTAAAAGGCTCGCTTGTTTTGCAGCAGCTTGCGCAATTGACAGCACGTGTGGGGAGATCTCAGACTGGTCGCCCGTCAATCTGTCATAGTATTGTACGTCAAATGTCATAGTGACGATAAATGATAGACTAACATTTAAAAAAAATTTATGAATAGGACTCAATCTACCTGCACTAACTCTGCGATCTACTGGTTGATAACGATCGACGTATTGGGCACCCCTGAGTTAGACAGTGTACGCTGACTTTTTCTGTACTAATGCACTTTTTAAAGATTTATTTAATGGCGAGGAATTGGTTCATTCATTCATTCATTCATCTTCTGTAACCGCTTGTTCCTGTGAAGGGTCGCGGGGTCTGCTGGAGCCTATCCCAGCTGTCATCGGGCGAGAGGTGGGGTACACCCTGGACAGATCGCCAGTCTATCGCAGGGCTAACACAGAGAGACAGACAACCACTCACACTCACAAGCACACCTACGGCCAATTTTGAATCACAAATTAACCTAACAAGCATGTCTTTGGATGGTGGGAGGAAGCCGGAGTACCCGGAGAGAACCCACGCAGAATTGGTCCATTTTGAAACAAAATATCAATACATCCCAAAGGCTCATTCCTTTATGTTAGAGAATAATTTCTCTTCCCTACTGTTGGGGTCAGTTATCTGCCCTATTTTCTCTCTGAGGAACATGCCAAGGCCATGGTCCCTCTTTTGGCGTCTTCAGTCTCACTGTCTGGCTGTCTACAGACACAGCTGTAGAGTTAGATGATAACGTCCTCCGTTCCTGGAAGACAATTTGTATTTCCTAGTTGGTGTGAATGCTTATCTTCATGTTTATGTATTATAGCCAATTGGATGTTAACACATCTCCCCTTTGCTGCCTCGGCCCACCTTTCTAGTATAACAATCTGAGCTTTACTGTTTGTCCCTTAGAACTGAGGTGGACTCATGCACTTATGTTGTGATGACGAAGCTTCTGTTCTCCTCGATCGAACCGAAATAAAACTCCTTCAGCATAAGACATACAAGACTCTGGTACTTCTTCTTCTTCATCGGCATCACCACAAATTCCTCCCTAACACTTTAGATGTTGTAGCTTTGCCACTACCCATTCCCACTGTACCCTGATGAAAAAGTGCTAGATGATATTCTACGCACAGACCAGCATTGGATGGGCAGTGTTAGCATAGTACATGACTGGATTCAAAATATCATAAAACTGCTGTGGACCCATGTGAAATTTAGCCTGGAATTCAGTCCGACTTCAACCGCTCACAACATTTTTGTAGCGGCAAGTTGGTCTGGAACCACTCCGATGGGTACTGATAATGCCCCAGCAATCATTCAAATTGTTTGGGTGGGCTTTATGCGGTGATGGACAGAAGAATAACAGCAATGTGTCAAACATTTTGCTGTGGAGTTGAAATTGTTTACAGCTAAGTAGCTCTGACTGGTTGTAGGACTATCCAATTGTGTGAAGAGTTATTTTTTCTTTGTAATGGTTGAACACGCCCATAATGTAATCCAAAACATGTGCTATCAGACATATAGTTTAACAAGAATTTAGTCTGGCTTCATCAGGACACATGAAGTTCTAACAGTGGGTCGTGGAATGCACCCCTTCAACTTTAATGTGCATTAAATATGGTGCTACATTATGTGCTTATGTCTCGTCTCAAGAAACACCATTTAAGAATGACCAAGATGCCACCAAAACACAGCTGCACTTGGTCAGTTGTTTTGATCTTCCCAATCCTTTAGCAGATTTTAGTGCAGATTTTTGAGATGTTTGCACGAATGTAAATGATTTTGAATTCAGAATCAGGTCACAGCATATGACTTATCATTGGCACAGAGGCTCATACTCTTCCAGTGGAAGTCGGACAAACCTCCCTTTTGTGGAATATGTGGGCATCCTCATCTCTGCATAATGTAATCGTCCCATAAAGCAAACTATAAGCCGTTCACTGTAAGCTAAACATCACTGACAAAATGTACTGTACTTTTACTTTTCTGTCTTGGTCCACACATATACGAATGCCATACATGAACCATTTCTTTTTAAGCGAACCCCTGGACAGACAAGGAAGAAGAGGGAGGGATATTAGGGATGTAATGTAATGTAAAGTAACGTTATTAACCTTTCAGATTTGTGAACAGTATAGCCTGCAATACACGATGACTATATAAAGTGATTTCATTAATTACGATTGCTTAATTTATGTTGTCAAACCGTAGGGAAATGCCTGGTTCAGCAGCAGGACCAGAAGAGTGATAAGTGCATTGAACTGATGTCATAATGTTACACATTTGCATTTTTCTAATGTTTGCTAACTTCAGTTACTGGTCATCGTAGACCAAATAAGGCTGGAGCAGTAAAACCACTGAGATAATATAACTGAGCAATGATTGCTCAGTTTAATCCTTTTAAAAGTTCCATAGCCTTGCTTTAAAATACAGACAGATTACTAAGTAAAACTGCCTGTTCTGTTCTTCCTCTACAGGATCTTATGTGATACACATATGGTCTCACTTCAGTAATTGGTTCAGATGTTGTCAAGTACTGTTATCCTGATCATGTTTCCACAGTGTTTTAGCCCCTTTCACATGTGCTCCCATTAAGATTTCCCAATTGTTTTTGGATTATTTCGTCAAACAAGTAGCTGAAACTTGGATTAAATAACTTTTTTAATCGAGAAATGAAAGATAGACTAGTCAAATATCCCACATCCCTTCAAGAAATAGAGATTAATTTGAAGGTAATCATAAGTGTGAAAATTGCTGTTATCTTCTCACTATTCCTTTGACTGCTAACGGCCTGTCTGGCTCTGAAGTCATGCCTGTAATAAATATTCATATACCTTTCAGGGTCTTTGTTATGTTGACTACCTTCCATCAGTCTGATCTGTTGTGGCATGAGAAACACAAATGGTGAAAATAAATTAAGAAAAAAAAAGTCTAAATAATTATATAAATAATAAAGACAATGAGTGAAGGGGGGGGGGGGGGGGGGGATTTGGAACATCAAAGGCTCCTCTATCTTTGCAGCATGTAAACAGTGCGTGCCTTCAGTGAGTGGAAGAGCTCCTTTTAATGATTCCATGGAAGATTGCCACATCGACAAGCATCCTGTAATAAATAAAATTAACAAACATTTCTGTAGGGTCTTTTCAAAGGGAAAGAGAGCCCAATGTTTTTTTTTCAGATAAGTGGTCTATACATCCCCTGCTCCTTCCTGATTAGTCTAATCCAGTGAGAAGTGCGTGCAGGGTTTTGATTGAGTCAGCCGTCGAGGACCCCGAGGGGAACCCTCCTGATAAGTGCCTTTACCTTTCACCTCCAGAACCCCACGCACGTCGTTTCGCCATATCCCACTCCCTCTAATCTCATTTGGCCCAGGAAGACATGGTCAGGCACAAGAAGCTACGATTAGCATCCTCTTTACCGAGGGATTCCATTGGCTCGGACTGGCAGTGCTGCCCTCAACCTGAGTCGCTGAAGGCACTAAATCAGCCAGGTAGTTCAGTGTGTGGCTAATGTGTGTGTGTGTGTCTACATCCACCCCTCATGAGCGTGTGTTTAGCAGCTTGATATCAAAAGCTGGGGTTTCATCTATTTACCCAGTTTGCAGTATATGAGCGCAAAAATTCTCCTTAATTTTATGGCAGCGACCAAACTATGTGACCATTTTTAAGGTATTGCAAAAAGAAATTTTAACTATTCAGTTTCATCTATCATTTGGTTAAACAGGAAAAAAAAAACATCTCTTATAAGACATAGTCTTAATAATGATATCCCAAGAGATAAAGACTGCAATAAAACCAATGTAGACCAGTTCTGAGTTTACACTGCAATCATCTGCCATGGCCATACATACATGCTACATACTCATCTCTCTATTCAACATTCAACATTCATCACATGTTGTTATTGTCCTCTGGTATGACACATAGTCTGGCGAGGTATTTTTCCAAGGGGGCATTTTGTAAAGATGAATTGAGGAGATTGTTTGGCTGAAGAAGTAACCAATGATTAAAGAAGAGTATCACATGAGCTCATACGGTACAGAGGCCAAATGATTACAAAGCATTTAATGTAATATGTCAAGAGCTCTTAGAAAAAAACTATACAGAAATAAATCAAATACCACACAGTACGCAAACCGAATATCCAGAATGTATGAATGTATGTTAATGTGACGAATTTACTGAGAAAAAAACAACAACTTTATTAATGAGGGTATGAATAAATGAAGAAAGCTCATTGGTTGTGAGGTTTTGTCTTCATATCTGGAACAGAACTTTTTATTGTAAAAATAATAATATGGGAATGAAGAGTTAATTAATATTTACATGCCTGCAACAGAATTAGAGTTTATATCAAATATCAAAACAAAAGCTGTACACACACACACACACACACACACACAAAAATCCTCAATACAATTGTATAACTTAAATATAATCGACACCTAATAGCCATGCTGTTTATGCTGAATTAATGACATAAAATTTAGTAGAGGTCTTGAACACGTTGAATCAAAAAGTAGATTAATATCAAGTAGAAAACAGCAGCAAACAAACTCACTCACCCGCATGATGTGACGTGGGGAAAGTTTATGCCGCAGAAAAATTCAGAATAGCACACGTTCAGACACACAACTGTGACCCTGTGTGATGTCCCACTATAAATTCTGACATTAATGTATTAATGTGTGGAAGATATGTGACCTCACAGGACATTAATAATAATAATAATAATAATAATAATGAATATGCAGGAGAAAATCTGGCAGTATATGCAGCTCATGAGCTCCTGCCACTGAAACACCATCTATAAATGTAATAAGGAGTACAAACAGAAAGGTTGAGTTGCACGAGGCACAGAAAAAAAATGTTAAATGTAAAAAATGAGGTCAGCGGTTCCAAACCTGAGGGTCAGAATCATTCCAAGGGGTCAGAAAATAAATAGAAGAGGTCGCAAGTGTTAAAATAACAGCGAAATCAGCTTGTCGTCCAAAAAGGCAAAATTCTGTAAAGATTTTCCTCTGTTCTAATCATAGATCATGTTTTTTCTTTGAGGCTCGTACTCACTGATGTATATAACGTGTAATATGCGGGGTCAAATGTAGATACTGCTGAATTTTAATAGGTCAGATGATTAAGATTGGGGCCACTAACAATACACTGAGATCAATGATCAGTGCCACAAACTGGCATCAGTGAGGGGCAGTATTTAGTAACAAAAAGTATATGCTTAGACCAACAATATGATTATGGTTAACTAAATAAAAGTAAAAAAAAAAAAAAGTTTCTTTCTTTCTTTGTAAGAGACACTTTTCAGGTGTCCGGATTTAAATGATTATTGAATTAAATACCTGGCTCAATGTCTGCTTAAATATTATTTTAAACAAATAATATCCTATTATTAATTTTTTAAGTATCTAGGAAATGTATTTACTTGTAGAAGTTTTAGTTTGAGATAGCTCATAAGAAATGTAGCACTAGCCGTTTTAAAAATGCAATAACACCTTATTGTTCAGACGGGCTTTCACGGACCTGAAAAGACGCAGGAAAGCTGCAACGTGTAACACGAAATGACGACTGTTGGCAAACAACCAGGAAAGTGTGCACAATTAACTTTTCCGCACATAACTGAAACTGAACCTGATGCACTTTGTGGGGCGTTACGTCCGTATCCGGCCGATGCGTTCAGTGTCCGATGGGACTCCAGAGAACTGACCTCACAGGCCCACATGCATGTGTGTGAAAACATGCGAGAATGTGTTCGATAAATATTCCTCTTATTACTGATAATGACGAAAGTAAAAAGAGGACACGCACTGTCTTCATATCAGTCGGGGGGAATAAAGTCTTGGTGTAAATCACTTTTCCGACTGGCGCAGCGCATTAAACAACCGTGGCATGATTCCCTTTCTCTCAGCCTCACCCCTCCTTCTTCTTCTTCTTCTTCTTCTTCTTCTTTATCAGCTCGTTCACCATTTCATTTCTTTCAAATGAGAATTCAGGGACCCCCAAATTCAAGCCCCCGCGTCTTCAAACAACACAACTGTACGTTTTTAGTTTTTCTCCCGTCAGAATGGTATCCCAGATTCAATTTTAGATAGACTAGGATTTAGCTAGTGATGATTTTTTTTTTTGGTCTTTCGGAGACAATATTTAATGTGAAATGAGATCAGTTTTAACACCACCCAATCCCCCCAAAGATGAGAATATATTGTGCTTCGACTGAAAAAAATAAAAATAAATTAAAAATTTAAATAAAAGAGTGCATCTTGGTATGTGTGGCATATTTTCTTCTTCTATCATGATCAGGAGAAGCATCAATAATGACACTGGCATCACCGTCCTCATCATCTTCAAACTCTCCTTTAGGGGATTTTTTTTTTCTTTTCTTTTGATTTAGGAAATTAGCAGCCTAAATACAAAACCACATTCTCAACAGCCACTTATCAAACTCCATTTACCGCAGATGATTTCAGGGTAACATTAAAACACAATAATGTAAATGACCCATGGCTTTTAATTAAAAATGTCCACCCCCTCCTCTCCCTTCCTACATCCTATTTTAGTTTCATCTATTTTACTGTTTCTTAAGTGATGTGGAGGGAGTCAAATAATAATAAAAAAGAGAGTCAAAGCGCCTGCTTTACTCGGTGTTTCCCCTCCTCGTTGACTTTTATCACCAAATGAAGCATATAAATGACCTAAAAGCGCTGGCTGTCGCGTTAAATTAAATAAAATAAAGAACAATTATCCTCTCCTTTTTCCTCTGATCTCGCGCTGAAAAGGAGTCCTGGAGAGATAAGGCAGATTGAATTCTCTCTGTTGTGCTCCAATAAAAACGTCAGGGGGGGGGGGGGGGATGAGAGATTTAAACACACACGCACACACACGCACACACGCACCCTTTCCCCTATAATTTCAAATCATAATTTCCCTCCCATTATCCCTCTCAGATGCCGTTTATCGTTATTTATTTCGGGGCGTTGTAACCGCAGTCAATTTCCGTGACTAAGTTGGATAATTACAGGTAGTGAGTGAATCCTACTCGGCAAAAGTTGAAATAAAAGACAGCAGCAGGGTCTAAATATAAAGGTAGAAACGTGTATACGGGCTTGGTATCCCAGTCTGCGGCCGCTCCTCAAAGTAATTATAATTGTCTCATTTCAAAGTTGAATTTGGGCGCTTTAGGGGTTTGATGTAAAACTTCACATTCGGTTCAATGAAGTATCACCCTAATTTACAGCTCCTGATAAGGACTAAGTCTGTCATAAAAATCTGCCCCCCTCCTCCTCCTCCTTTTCCTCCCCCTCTTCCCCTTCCTCCCCCCGCTTCCCCAGGATTGAATTGCACCTTGGGCAACAGTGCAGAATGGTAACTTCTCTCCACATATGTTCCTGGCAGATAAGTAAACAATTTGGATGTGGAATGATTTTTTTTTTTTTTTTTTTTTTAATTAATACTACAGCATTAATATGGCCCAGCTACACACACATACACACACACGCCCCGCAGATCCATCCTCCATTAAGAGTAGAAGAAGAAAGCCCCGCGATGGATTGACGTTGAAATGCTGCTTTAATTCCTCCATGTGTGTGTGTGTGGTTTTTTTTAGTGGTTTTTAAAGCTGTGTTCATTCTCTTAATGTCCTAATGAGATCGGGGCCTATTTCACTCGCAAGTTCGCACAGGTTTAAACACGTGTGGATGACTTGATGATAAAGGGGTTTAGCGGGGTTTTGGCTGCTGCATTAAAACACACACGCAGAGGCATTTAAACCGTGTTGCAGCCAAGTACATGTGGTGGGCTGCTTAACAAGCAGCCAGAAAGTTGCACAAAAAAAATCACATCACATTGAGTGTGTTCCATTAGTTGAACCTATAATTAAGAACCTCCTTGAGGTGATTAAGCAGTCAGACGAGTCGGACGGGCGGAATCCCTCCAGGGAGGCCTCTCCTGAACTGTCAAACATCAAAAACCGGTTCATCTCAGTGTCACAAAAACACACCTTCACCACGCTGCACCGCTCAACATGCCCGAACTCTGCTTCTGTAATAATAATCAATCCAAACAAATAAAAATAATAAAATTAGAAGGAGGTAATTTAGCCCTATTGAGAAAATGATCGCAGCTTGACAGCTTCAACAACCTCGAGAAAAAGGATCCATTTGGAAAAAGGAGCATTGATTATTTTGTAGTTATTGTTCTAGTCCGATCTTTAGCCTATCAACACTATTGATTAGCTCATGTGTAATATCTGAAATTTAGAAAATTGTCACAAAGCCTTTTAGAGAATTATTACATCACTTTTAAAGACCTAATTAAATCAAAATGTCGTCATTAATATTGTTATTTAATATCTGATTAACAGGCTTTTATTTTGGCATTTTCGCCTACACACTATTATATTCTCTTTGTGATCTCAATAACCCTCAAATACAGGAAATTGGTATGGTTGAAGACAGATTGTCTTTATTCGAAACGTCTTTGCTCAGCACTTGAACAAAGAGCAGGAGGTATCAACCTTCTAGATACAGTATCCTTTCCATAACATGACAGATTTTAAATTACCATCTTAGATAGAAAATACACATAGAACTCCTTGAATTCAAATAGAAGTTATCCTCAAAAAACGAAAACCAAACTCAAATGACGCGTGTGACTATATTAGCACTAAACCACAGGAAAAATGCAAAATTAAACATTTGGATGTAGATGGTTGTTTTCTCCTTTTTGTCATCTTATATAGACCGTCTAGTTTTATGTGCCAGTTTTTTGTTGATAAATATAAACAATATAACCCGTATATAATCCAGCCTACATGTCCTGATTTTGACCCTATATTCAGAACATCACCGTAAAATTGCCAAAATGTAGACGACTTAGGCCTATACAGGAAATATGAACGCTAATTGTGCAAGCCAAATTTTCAAAATAAAAGAGAAGCCTATCAATAATCAACACAAATCAGCATATCAGCATTGAAATGTACACAATAAATAAAGTTAAAGGCCTCCTTTTCTGGTTGCCATAAACATTATAACATTTACATTTCTTACAGTTCACAGGGCTCCATCCTTTACACCAAACTCCAGCTCCTTTGCTCAGGCAGGAACTTGTTGGATTTCTGGAAAAGTTTCTTTTTTTTATTATTTTTATTTTTTGCCATAACAAGTCCAAGGCAGTTAACACTGTTCATGCCTTTTTAATGGGGCGCACTGTCCGTAATATATTTACATGCATTTCAGTATTCAAGTGAATTAAAAAGAGCAAAGGTGTCTTGAGGGTTACATGGCAGTGGCGTGTGCGGATGAATATGGGTCTATCCCAGTCTTGGTCATACCTGGAAAAAGTATGTAGGCCACCGGGGGCTGTAAACTTGACGTTGACCAGGCTGTGCAGTTACACGGGACGACATAACCCGGGTTTGTGGGCGACGGGTGGGTGTGGGTGTGCTGACTTGGGCACCCAAGGGTGCCGAACGCGCCGTTCTGGTATCCCAAGGAGGACGCGTACGGCAAACTGCTGGTGCTCAACGCGTGGGGCATCTCTGTCATCTTCTGGATTGCGCTGGAGCTGAACTGGCTCGGGTCGAGGAAGGAGTACGGGGCGGACGTCGGCGGCAGGAACGCTCTGGCTTTCTCCGAGCTCAAAAGAGAGTCCGCGGCCGACACGGGAAGTCCCTTCAAGTGATCGGTGTCCCCGAGGTAAGGAAGAGGGAAAACGTAGCGGTCCTTCTTCAGCAGGTTTTTGGGTTTGCGCCTGGGTCTGTACTTGTAGTCGGGGTGCTCCTTCATGTGCTGAGCCCGCAGCCTCTTGGCCTCGTCGATGTAGGGTCTCTTCTCAGACTCTGACAGCAGCTTCCACTCGGCACCCAGTCTTTTGCTGATCTCCGAGTTGTGCATTTTGGGATTCTCCTGTGCCATTTTCCTTCTCTGGCCCCGGGACCAAACCATGAACGCGTTCATGGGTCTCTTGATATGATCGGCGGGCTTCGACATCTTAAAACTGTACTTTTATCCTCAATGTTAATGGCGAGGAAAAGTTCTTGTCGGAAGGAAAGGGAAACTATTCACCTGTGTAGATGCCAGATACAAGTCATGCCACGTCTAGGATATCGAGAGTCTGGAAAACAGCAAAAAGGAAAAGAAAAGAAAAGAAAAATCCAGCGCCCGGTTTGGTTTTTCCCAGAGTTAAAACACCGACGATCGCTCGCTTAAGTCCAGTTACAACTCTGTGTCAGACCTGCGGCGAGCAATACGGGAAAAAACACATGAGAGATGCACACACGTTAAAAAAAATCCACAAAGGTGAAAGCGATGTTCCGCAGTCAGTTTGCAGGAGTCGTAAAAGTGTTCAGTGTTATTTTTTTCTGTCACATACACACTCTCTCCCTCTCTCTCGCTCTCTCTCTCTCTCTCTCTCTCTCTGAGGTTTGTCGTCAAGCACCTGGCTTGGAAATGAGCGGAAGAGCGTGAATACGAGCCAAAAGCGGTGAAGTTCAAAGGCTGGGCTGGTTTGGTTTCTGCACGCAATCTGACATAATCTGCAGGGCGTTCACTCACCAACCTGAGCGCCCAATCAGCACGGAGACCGGCTATTATAATACCTTCACGAAAAAATATATGTACGTTACAACATAAACAAAGAGCGGGCGGTGGTAGTAGAAGAAGAAGAAGAAGAAGAAATAACGAAAGAGGGGTGTATGCGTGTATACGTGTATGTGTGCGTGTGTGGAGGGGGTAATACTCTGGATCCCTACCAGATTCCATTTAATGTAATGAATCGCAACAAACACGGACCTTCAACCTCTTTTCCAGTTAAAACCTGACTTCAATCCAGGAGAGGTGACTATACCGTGCAACCAATTTACTGCTGGCCGACAGCATTACACAAAAATGCAAAGGAGCACTTTGTAAGGGCTGTCCCACAAAACACACGGCCTAGTAGATATACATTTATGTACACGGGCTTAAATGCATTTGTCTCGACATTTATTAATTTATTTTTTTATTTGTAGCTTATATTTAAGAGAGGCGTAATAATAATAATAATAACAGTAATAGTAATAGTGATAGTGATAGTGATAATAATAATAATAATAATGATAATAGCAATTTTTTTTTTTACTCCCAAAATGGCAGTCCCTCTGTAGCCTACCTGGCAATGCTTCCATGTCTTGCTCAAGGACACTTCAGCACGGTTTAAACCCCGTTCAGCTGCCCTGAACGTTGCTGGGATTAAGATACAGTGACATTACAAATGAAGCGAGTACAAAAACTTGAAATTTAGTTTCGGTGTGCCAAAAACTATTTACAAGACTGTAGAATTTTCTCTACAGTACCAAAAAATAAATAGAGGTCGGCAAACAAACACGCGCGAGCGAGTAGGCCTACACACCGGCACTCGCGCGCACACTTTCTTTTTTTTTTTTTTTTTTTCAGGCCCGCGCGTGCCGTCGATACAGTGAACCTATAAGCAAAGTTCAACTACGCAGCGACAGAATTACAAACAGCGAGAAAATATTACATCAACTGCAAGCGTTTGGAAAAGCCGTCATTGTGAGTCTGTAATTGTTGCATTAGTTCACATCAATTTGACAGTGCGGTTTTAAGGAGGCACGGAGTGATCGTTTTAAAATGCAAATTTCAATGAGGACCACTGCCTAATAGCCCTCGGGCTAATGTGCGTGATATATGATTCCTTCAGCTGTGATTATTAAACGAAAGGCAGACAGATGATTTTTTTTTTCTTTTGCGCCCCCCCCAGCCCCCCAAAACCCACCCACACACCACACTCACCACCGTCAAAATGACTGGATATACATTTATTTGAGGTATAGTCTTTGACATCCCCGCGCGCACTGACACATTTCCCACACGCGGATGTTGTGCTGCTGTGCCACATCTCATCATCTTCCCCTTCTCTCCTCTGTGTAGGCTGCGTTACACAAACAAGATGATTTTGGCTTCTTTGACGTGTCACCACAATGCCCCTTACATTTATAATATGTCAGGATGATTAAATAAATAAGATACTTTACAGGCAAAACCACTGATATTTGTGCACACCTCCGGGAGGTATATTTTCAGTACTAACTACAATATGTGATCTTAGACAAAAAGCCAAACTGGTTTTTATTTATTGGACTGAACGTGGAGTTTATTCCTCTGCCTCTGATATTCCCATATTACATCCCATCTGTGTCTCTTTCTCACGCTCTCTCTCCGCTCCCCATCTCCTCACACACGCATGCGTCAATCGGCAGCTTGTAACGAGAAGATTTCCATCATATTCTTCTATTCTTTACTAAACCTTGAAATTATCGTTAAAAAATCCCGTTTTTGGCAGAAAGATCGACCTCACCCCGACCCAGAGAACAATCAGCTCAGGACGCCCCCGACTTCTTCTTCTTTTTTTTTTTTTTCTTTTTTTTTATTCCAATGCAAGCGCCGACTGGATGCCTGAAAATAAAAGAAGCAACTCCTCAAATCCTCCCAATCGGCAGGCTATATCCCTATGATGCTCATCTGCGACCACGAGGTAGTATGCTGCATGTTTGCGCTGTATATTTTGGCTTGCATTGAAGTTTTAAATTGTGTTACGCTATCTTCCGCAGAACAGCGCATGCAATTTGACATAGCGTTTAGGCTGCCGCATACTCACACCGGCTTAGGCTTCATTTTGAGATCAATGAATTAGATAACAGGAAATTATTTTAGGGGCTGAGCCTCCTACTCACGAGGGAGAAGTCAGCTATGTTTCTTATTCAAAAACTGATTGTCTAATAAAAGCGCGCCTGAAAGTTCCCTCGACAATTTGACGGGATAATGAGAAATGCAATAGGTTTGGATTTGTCAAGGATTGAGATGATTATTATTTCCATCCGCAGTTTCTCTTCAGTTTTCTTAAATGCAGTCGTAATATATTTGCTACTGACGCTGATGTAAAAACCCAAATATACAATTAATAAATAAAATAGATGGTTCCCGCACCTGGAAGCGCGTCACCATGTACCTGCTCTCCATGTCTAAACTTCAGGCGTTTGGAAATGTTAACAGATTTGATTATCACAGCATAAAAATCACATTTTTGAAAAAGGGGTTAATATGATTAGAACTATCTGTATGTCTGTATAAGACATAATTGGTTTAGAAAAGACAGTTAAAGTGAACTCAACGCACCCACCCGTCTGTTAAATCATGCTAAAATGGAGGTGAAAGTTTATTTCCAGCTATTATAAATCTAATTGTTACTTTCAGTGGAGGAAACAGCAAATTCGATTCACCCACAAACACAATCGAGCACTGGCGAGCGCGCACACACACAAAACTAGGATTATCTAAGGACACATGTCCATCCATCTCGTCTTAAAAAGTGAATGGGGAGCGGCCTGACACACGGAGAGCCTATTAGCCAACTTGGGCTCCCGTGGAGAGCATTGAGGTAAGCTCCCCTACCGTAACTGTCCATGGTGCTGAAGCGGTAAAGAGGTTTTCTTTACTCCACACTTGCGTCCTCCCCTCAAAAACTCTTAAAAGCCAGGGTTGACATTTCAATGCCTTTTATTATATTTCCATCCTGTTTAGTGATGGTTCTCTGTGACAAAAAAATAAATAAAATGTTAGAAACCGAGACAACTCACATCATCTATAGTCTACAACTTTTCTAACTTTATTTTTTCCTCAGCATTCCTAAGCCTATTTTGTTTTTCTACCAGTGTGGAAGAACTCATGTTGAACCACATTTGGAACTAACAGACTAAATTATAGGAAAATAATTATTGCAAACACAAACACACACACACACGCTTTATGTTGTCAAGATGTAGGCCTGCCCCTTTGCATCAGTGTGGGATTAAGTCTAACCTAGCCAGTGCATGTTGGATATAATATGTTTCAGCCTTTTATGTTATTGCATCTAATTATTAGCAGCAAATTAAACTAATGATAGCTGACTCTGTGCTTAGATCAACACAGAACCGTACAGTAAATACCGGCCACATAGTGCCAGTAATTAGCCAGTGCCATTTATGGTTTTGCTTCTGTTGTTTGCCTCATCTACACTGACTTCCACTTTATCATTTTAAATTTATGTGCAACACTTTAACTTTCAACCAACACAGAGATGCTCAAAGTAGGAGTAATGGTTAAAAAAGTATCATACAATTCACTGGAATTCATCCAGGCTTCCTGTGTGCAGATTCCTCTACAAAGGGTCAGATTCTGAATGTAAAAACATTTAATAGCCACAGTAAGCAGGTTTTTCAGCTATGTTTATTCAAAATGTTCCATCACCTCATTTGAACCTTGATATGCTGAAATACTGAGGGTTTCATGGTCAAGGCTTTTGTCCCTGCAGATGGCGCAAAATGTGTAGGTACACATGAATTGTTACAATCATACTCGCAGTGTTAAACATAAAAAAGGCTTTCTTTGGCTGCTATGAAAGTGATTCTAAAACTCTGCGCACAATACTGTAGATAGGATCACATTAATCCTTCACAAGTACCAATCACTGACACTGAGAAGCAATGAAAATAGCAATGGGTCACATTTGAGTGGTATTGCGAACATGCAGACTATATTACAAATAAGATCCATATAAATCATATCTTTGTGGTGAAATTATTTCTCAGTAAGATGGGCCTAGAGGAATTGGACTTGAGAAAAAAAAAAAAAAATTAAAATGACTTAACTCAAGCTGCTCCCTTCTTTTATTCCTCAACACTGGATAATACAGAACAGAGCAGAAAAAAATTAACAGAGGTTCAAGGCATCAGGTAATAATGAAAGGATAGGGCCAACACTTCAAAGACCATGAAGTCCACATCACACAATTATACAATACAATTAGGATTAAAGGGGCAAAACAGAGATAACAGGAGATAGGGATAAATTATCACAAAAGGAAAGATGTGACTCTCTCCTGACCTTCATTAAGAGAAAAAAAAAAGCTCATTTAGAAGCAGCCTTCTTTGCAGGGGGATCGCATGAGACTGTGACTGACTAGATAAGATTTCCCCTGTATAATTGAGAATCTGAACCACGACTAAACAAAACACCATATAGAAATATGTGTATACTGTACATACACACACACATTATTCAGACACAGCTTCGTGCCCTACGTTTTGTTTAACTTTTGCAGTTGTCTGTTGAAGTTGTTGACTGTTGCTATGGTGACTGATGTCAACCGTGATGTGTTTCTGCTTTAGTGCCGAAGTCATTTAAGCAGTCTTTAGGCTTCTTGATCACTCACTGGAGGTGTCATGGTGAGCGTGACCAATGCCGGGTCCTACAGTGAAATCGTTTGACTCAAGTCCTAGGGATTTACGAGGTTCCTGAAGGGCGTAGACCCAAACAGTCACCACAACCACTCACGAGAAGCTCCATTAAACTGTTAAACGTTCATCATGTTGCTACGTGTTCTTGTGACTCAGCAAACATTCAGAAGTATCAAAGAACTTCTAAAGCATAAAAAACACTGCACCTGTTCTCTGCTGCTTGTTTATCTGTACTTTTCTACAAATCTGAAAATCTATATTTGGATATGAATGCCTTTTGCAGTTGTTGTATTAAAACTGCTAAACAATAAAGTTTGAAATTGGAAACTACTGAGGCCCAGGATGCCCGGGAAGAACAAAAGTACTGGGTCTAAAGACCCAAACATCCTGGTTTTCACAAGCAAAGAAAGAAAAGTGCTAGTGAACCATTTGGCCTGCCCTTTTCCTTCACTGTGCAATGTGCAAAAATCTCATGACTGATGTGCCCTTCCAACCAACAACTCTAGGGGGGACACTAGGCAAAGCAGACTATTTGTGTAGCCTCACTAAGTGAGTATGTTAGCAGATTCTCGTCTAGAAACTTCAACATGCCCAATCTTCCAACCCTCACATATGATCTTATTAACATGACACACTTCAACACAGAAAATGTAATGTCCAGACATCCTCTGGAAGATGGCACCACCACCAACGCCTTGAAGCCTGCTAACTTTGTCCTGCACCCTATGCTTCCTCCTGCCAGTGAAGGAAGATCAACCATGTCTTTTAACCGCAAGAGCTTCGACTGGATGTTGTATCTAACTCAGGCCTCCCAGTACATATTTTAGGTCTTCTTCTAGATCTTCAGCTAATTATTTTGCTAATCTGACCTCACATTTCTTTCCTCAGTCCTGCAGCCAGAGGGGACAATTTGACAAGGACCTTCAGAGTACCATCTGCTGCTATAGGGTGTTCAGAAATGGACTCTGCTGTCACATGTCATGAAACAAAGATGTGTATCTTTCCTTTATGTTCCCTGGAGGCTTCTCTTCAGAACAGAAGAAAGAAAAGAATATGGGATCACATTGTTTGTCAGTCAGACCCCGTGCTATGATACCAGAAAACAAAAACACCCTGTTTAAATCAGCACTCTTGGAGGAGGTATACACCAATAAGGCATAACATTATGACCACTGACAGGAGAAGTAAATAACGCTGACCATCTTGTGACAATTCAATGTTCTGCTGGGAAACTTTTGGACCCAACATTGGTGTGGATGTTACTTAGACATATACCACCCACCTAGACCAGACCAGGCACCCCCACCCTATAGCAATGATACTCCTTGATGGCAGCAGCCATCCCCAGCAGGATGCAGCCTGACACAGACACACACATAAAAACGCTTTAGGAACAACTAAAAAAACATGAAGAACAGCACAAGGTGTTGACCTGGCCTCCAAATTCACTAGATCCCAAAATGATCAAGTATCTGTGGGATGCACTGGAACAAGAGGCCCCTCCCCTCAACCCATAGGACCCAAAGGCCCCCACTAACAAAATTCTGTTACCAGACACCACAGGACAACCTCAGAAGGCCCATGTTCATTCTATGATGAGTCACAACTGTTTTGGAGGCTCAAGGGAAACCTACACAATATTGGGCAGGTGTTCATAATGTTATGCCTGATCGGTGCAGCTCTTAACCACGAGCCAGATTTCCAATATGAGGGTGAATACCTGAATCACTGCTTGTGCATCATGGATGTTGATCCCACAGCAAACATCCACTGGAATTAGTTTAAGCGACATAGCAATTAAAGTCCTCCTCAAGCCCTGGGCTGTTTTGGTTGAAATTTCTACCTAAAAAAAGAACATGAAACACCCGTGGGTTCTTTATAGGAGAGATACTTACGAATTTTGAAATACAATCAGTTCTCTTGTCACAAAGCAAGACCATGATTTGAATAACTCTAGAAAATAGTCATTTTAGTTGCACCTATTCAAAACTATCCACCAGAAAAAAGAAAGAAAAAAAAAAACACTGAACAATGATGCTACTGAACCTGTTCTACAAGTTCTTAACTGTAACTCTACTAAATGTGATGCTCCAGGGTTAATTAACCTAGAGGAAGCAGTCGAAAACACTGAGGCCTAAGCTGCTCCCAGTTTCAAGTGCACACTTGTGACTGTAGGTGCACAAACGTTTAGGATGAGTGTGAATGCAATCGTGTCAACGAATGTGTAGATGTGTCAATGGGGCTGTAAAGTGCTTCGAAGTAGAAAACCACCAAATAAATACAAGACCATTTAGAATAACTCTGCATATTGTGAAAAACTCCACAGTCTAACACTAAGACGAAGCCTGAAGACAGGGAAGGCAGAGTTCTTGCTGACTTGAACAACACAACTCCCTCAAAATCCTGATAATGCGATATTATTATTTCATTTTATTTCAGTAATATTCTTATTAAAAATAGATTTGGAGAAAGCTCTATTTTTTAATGTCAAGCAAACCTTGAGGTAAAATTCATTACTAAATACCACCATGGCTAACAAGATGATGATGTACAGGACTCGTCTCTGACAAGACCCCCCCCCCCCCAATCACTGCTCATTTCATTCACGTTACATTTTGTATTTAGGGGCATTCTCAAATTAAATAACAGCTGTTTTATAACCTTTTAAGTAAAATGTTCCTGATAACACCTATGACACATTTATACTCACTCATTACCTCTCATTATAGCCAGCAGCCATATCTCATCAGTAGGTGTAATTTGTCTGTTGGAGTGCATGCTCAGCATTGGCATTCAGGCTCTGTCAGTCCTTTTTAATTATTGGAAAATCCTTCTTCTTCTTTTTTTTTTTTTTAATACAGCACTTTATGAAATATAATGTTTTGATTAATTGGATTTGGTGGTTCTATAGGAGTGTAGAGACCCAGAGGTAATGCAATTGCAGCCTTTGTTGGGAGAGCACATTCTGGTGGGCGACTACGACCAGACTAATACTGCAAATAGTCTTTATTTAACCAGAGCTTAAATCTTTTTTTTTTTTTATCTTTCAACATAGGAGCACACTGATCTGGGACCAGAACTTCAAGACATGCTGCCATGAGTCAGGTGAATTCACAACTGAATTTGAAAATCACTCATCCACATTGTGGCCCTCAACTGTGCATTTGTTTCCTCTGTTTTGATTACAGACTTTTGCAACATGAATTACCAAGCAGGAAAACACGTACTGGGGGGAAAAAGCACCGCTGCTTCAAGGCTGCACTGTAGGTATTGTAAAATCAAAAGCAGAGTCAACTCAAATGTGCGCTAATGAAGAAGAGACAGTTAAAGAATGTAAGAGCTTTTGAAGCCAGGCAGATTGATGGAGAGAGAGAAAAAAATACAATTCTACATATCTGTATCAGTGAATGATTAATTAATTTTTTTTTTTTGAATGATCTGTCGTAGCCTTCCGAGATATCAGTTTCCATTTCTTTTACACTTTCTACAGAAGATCTCAAGAGACTAGTAGTTCAAAAGGCGGTTCAATTTAGAGCTCCCATTGGAAATGGTTTCAGAAAGTCTTTGCCATACATTGGGGCTTTGATGTGTTTTAACTGTCATAATCTTACTGTTCACAAACGGGGAAAATAAATTTGTTCCATTGTGAAAGCTCCTTTTTTTTGACTTCACAGTTGATTTAAGCTGCATCGCACTTCTTTGCGTATCTTCCCCTGACAAGTCTCTCTAGAAGACTTTGATTGAATCACAGCAATTTCCTAATCTCCTGAGCTTGACCTATATCATGTTGCAGGTGGAAGGTGACTCGGCATCAATCAGTCTGCTTTGGACGCGGCAGGTCATTTGTTAATCAAAGAGAAGATTGATTTCCTGTCATTTATAACACAATTTTTTAACCAGCAGGTGGCTGGCTTTGACTCCCGCACATTACTTCTCATTAGGTATCACATTCCGGCATATGCATTGGCAGGTAGATCTCTGATAGCTGTTTATTCAAAAGCAAAACCAAACTTGAAAAGAGGATATAACCTCGAGTCAGAACTCTGGAGGGGTGGACTAAGATTGAAATTGGTCTGACTCTCCCTCTCTCTTGAATTGAGGGTCCATTGTAGTACGTCAAACAAAAGGTTTTTATCAGAGGCTCTTAATGTAACCCCCTCCCCTCACTCTCGGCCACCAACTCGTTCTTCTCTTCCTCTCTTTTCTCATTCATTTATTCCACTGTGTGTGGAAATAGGCTGGGCAACAATTAATTTCAGAGTGAATTCAGGCAGGATCTATTACCCCTCTCTGCCTCTATTGCTCTAATGGAAATCTATTTCACTTCTCTTTTGTGTCCAATATAATTTAATGCCCATTTTATTAATGGCCTGAAATAATTACGGAAGGCTTTTGTGATTCTTGAGTATGTTTCATTTAATTGTGTAATAAATGTCTAATCAGAGCTCCCATCTGAAGCCATTATGGCATTAAAATTAACAATTACGCCACAAATGTCTTGGTGAATGCGTTAGGGTCTATAGAAATCGCTGCTGATAACAAGACACATATAAATCATTCATGAGAATTTTTCAGAGAAAAGCGGTGTGAGAGATAGGAGGATGGGAGGGAGAGAAAAGAAGTGGAGGAAGAAAAGACGAGAAGAAAGAGGCTGAGTTTTCTTTATTCCATTGAAAAACGGGGATGGCCGAAAGATAGGGCATTTTAAAACTGTGTCACCCTCTCCAGTTCCTTTCTTCCCCTGTCTCTCTCTCTATCTCCCTTTAATTTGCCTTCCTCTTTATTTTTGAAGTGACAGATTTCACTTTGGGAATTCATTAACCGTTCACTTGGGCGATAAAATATCTATCAGGCCCTCTGCCCGGTTCCTTTGCTAAGCTGCGTGGCGCTCCGGTTCAACGTTGTGGGTGACCGAAGGCAATTAAAGAAGCTTCACACTCTCTCACTCTCCCAGTGTCACTTTCTCTGTGAAAACAGGAAGGCTGCTCAATGTACCAGCAAGAATTGTTTTCTTAGTAGCCAAGTATACAAATTTCATGGTATGGGGAAACTCCGTCTGCCGCTAAAAACCCTCGTCAGTTCCTCTGTGTCATTTCCAAGCTAATATACTACAATTGGTTTTGGTGAATCTATTTTAATAGCATAAGGTTTTGGCCTTCTTTGTTCTCTATTACCATGATGCACAAAGGGCCTCCCCGGGCAACGGATTGCAGCCTGGTCCTAACCAGACTCTTTCAAGTGACATAGTCAAGGAAGTGACTTTGATGTAGATGATGTCTCATGTTAATGAGAAGGTTGATTTTATTCTCAATCGAACACCATCCGTTTGAATTGGGCAATCTTGTGTAAGATGGTTTGATATCACCCATCTTGCTTTCTGCCCCTTCTGAACAGTACAGGAGGACTATTGTGCGGAAATACGACTATAGGTGCAGCACAGAATGAATAGGATCAATTTCATAAATGTAACTGTAGGTTTTATGTTATATGTGCTGCTTTAATCCCAATGCTATTCGTCAAAACACAGTAAATCTCTAATAATATTTAAATCTTGAAATAAAGTATAATTTTAAGGCATTTATGCTACAGCTACAATACCTTGGCCAGTTACCAGCCAATCAGAAGATTTCTGGTACTTATGGAATTTATGAATACCTGCAAGAAAAATAAATCAAACAATTAAAATGATTTCAATTCAATATACACCGATCAGGCATAACATTATGACCTAATATTGTGTAGGTCTCCTTGTGCCTCTGTGGATCATCCCACAGATACTTGATCAGTTTGGGATCTAGTGAATTTGGAGGCCAGGTCAACACCTTGTGCTGTTCTTCATGTTTTTTTTTTAGTTGTTCCTAAAGTGTTTTTGTACGTGTGTGCCTGTGTCAGGCTGCATCATGCTGGGGATGACTGCTGCCATCAAGGAGTGTCATTGCTATGGGGTAGGGGTGTCTGGTCTGGTCTAGTTGGGTGGTACATGTCTAAGTAACATCCACATGAATGCCAGGTCCAAAAGTTTCCCAGCAGAACCCTTCCATTTATTCCCTGTTTACAGTATTCCCCGACTGAATCATTACAAATAGACTGAGATACTATGAGCCTTAAAACTAGACTCTGACACAGTGGCCCCATTCAAGACAGGGTCTCCAGACAGAGTAACACAGCAGGAGTGAACTTAATGTCCTGACTGCCGGTTAATACCAAAAAGTCCTATTTTCCAAAACAAAGAGAGGGATGTGACAATATAGCAGGATCAGAAAAACTTTGTTAATGCATGCTTGGTAATTGCCTGGTAACTGTGACTAAAGATTATTGAAGCTGTAAGCTTATTAAATGAAGTATACATTTAAGGCCTGTTTATAGAGAGGATTATGAAGAAAGTAGCGCAGTGTAGAGTCTGGAGTCTGGTGAGTCTGAACTGTCAATGACTAAATTAGAGAAAAAATGGGAAATTTACAATTTGTGCAGAATGTTGACCCTGTAAAACTCACCAGCCAAACACAGGAGATGACAATTCTCTGTATATTAAAAGCCATCAAGCAATTCTGTATTAAATCTAACAAACTTGTTCATGTTCACAGGAGTCCAGCAAACAAAAATTATAGTGTTAATCATTTATGTCTAAATGGAAGTGTTCAACAGACCCGGTTCCTGATCTTGACCAGAAACAACTGAAATGTGCTTATTGTGAGATAAAATATCATAACCGATCTATTTGCTGTTATTAATTCAAGCATTAGTTGCCTTTTCACTCAGAGGTTTTGTTATTCGCCCACAAGTACCACATTCCTGTAACGTAGATGGGCGTGGTGGCGTTTCGAGGACAAATTACTTCTGTGGTAATTAAATTCTGCTTTGGGAACTGTGCATGTCTCTCCAAAAATCCACTGGGCAACCTTTTAAAGTGAAACCAAAATTTCAACCTCTTCCTCTGCCATCTTTAGCCAGAATGGTTCAGCACATGCAGACACAGGCCACAGGTCAGCCACCACAACACACGGGACACCAAAAGCGTTAAATATATCAAATTTATTGCTAAGGCTGACGTATCCATTTTGACATCCTTATCGATAATAATTTTTAGGTGCTGATGCTAGCCCAAACTGATGAATGCGCTCCTGTCAGAGCACGACACAAAAGGCAGGTTGTAAAGGCAAAAACCAAGCAGGCAAAGAAGCAGAGAGAGCTGCATGAATGTAAATCAAAAGTACAGGCAAGGTTAAAATAATGAGCCAGATGTAATCAACAGTAGGAACAGGACACTGGATAGCTATAGGAAGCGAAAGTAAAAAGACTACACCCAAGTATTTGGAATTGGTCTAATGTGTACTTTGAATTGGCAGCAAGTGATGATGTTTTACAAGAACAAGTACAGACAAGAATTTATGCTGAGAAACGCCCGCGGACAATCTGGCAATGAGTAATGGTGAGCTGCTGTTGTGTACATTACAATAGATACTAATTAGCAGGCTGAAATCAGGTGAGCAGAGGGACGGGAAGTGCAGGTGGGAGTGGCTGGGCTGAGGTGGAAGGAGTTGGTGAACACAAAACAGAAATCAGAGGAGAGTCAATGACAAAAGGCCAAACCTTGATAGCGTCCATTTTATGAGCTTGAGTCATTAAATAAATAATTCAATTTAAATTGTTAGGTTACAAAACTATTTGTAGCAGAAAAAGTTGTGCAGGTAAGAGTTATTACACCTCAGTGTGAATCATTGAAACCATTCTCTTTAAGAGCTGGGCCTGGCTCTGATTCAAAACTGCAATATAACAATCCAGCAATCACTGCAAAGGGCACAGGTATAATTGTGTGTAATTATTTTTCAAAGCATGACATAGATTTTTAAAGTGATGAAAGCCAGCGCTGCTAAATACCCCAAGAAGGAAGAGTTTTCAAAACTTTCATTGTAACCTTGACTAAAATAAAAGTGATTTTGCTCCGATTGATCCAATGTCTCAAGCAAGTTTCAAGTTTTTTCAAGTGGCTTTTATGACTGTATCGACAGAGATGGAAACCAGTTGGTGCTTGAAAGGCACAAATGAAACCTTACCTCTGACCCTACAACTGAGACAACAATACCGCACTGAAAAATTGTAGTGGGGAATAAAACATGATCCAAATTTCTCAGCGTTGTTTGTAGGATCGGTTTAAGGACTGTGAAGGGGAGTGTCCTTGTGGCCTCTGGGGATGCATTCAATATGATTCAGTCTACTTGTTGCTACTACAGTCTACTAATTCGCTTGCATGCAATAGAATAGTGATGGGCAGTTCGGCTCTTTTCTGAGAGCCGACTCTTTTGCCACATCTCTCAAAGAAGAGCCAGCTCTTTCAGCTCCCGAACAGCTCTTTATTTAGTGTCATTTATAGCCTAATATTTTAGCCCAACACAACAAATACATATGGTTTGTGTATTAATAGGCCCTTTTGCATTCAATGTTTTTATGAGAAGTCTAATAATAGTCTCATTTTGTGCAGTTGTTCTGTTACAAAAGCATTTTTACTTTTGTTTAATATTTCAAAACAGAAGCAAACTGGGTAAACAATGTCCTTGTGCAGGTTTGTGGTGGAACCTGCTCCTAACATTATTCTCATCTTGCAGTGAAATGACGCTGCTTCGTTTACGGGTGTCACGCATAACTATGTGCGCCTGTACTTCCTCACCGCTGTCTGCTGTAACTCAGTCAGCCACAACATCTGATCGCCTCTCTGCTTTCACATAATTGTATGATCCTAAGATGTCACATGTGATTGGCCACATGACGTGCCCATCAAAACAAAGTTCTACCCTGCCCTGAAAAGAGCAGAGACGAACGAGCAAAAGGAAAAAAAATTGTGGGTAGCCGGCTCTCACTCAATGGGAGTTGGCTCTTCTGATTCACTACCAAGCATCGGCTCTTAGAGCCGGTTCTTTTGCTCATGACACATCACTACAATAGAATCTCGATCTCTCCCCATGTGTCATGTATATATCCATCAAGCTGAAGTATATTGAGAAGTCGTATTAATTCTAGCTGCTATGGAAACAACTTTGGCTAATGGTCGTTATCGATGTTGTTTGACTAATGTCAGTGTATTTCAAAAACTTGTGTTTCTATAGTTTGGAGGACGTTGCATTGGCACTCTCTGGCCCCTCACCTTTACCATCTCAACTAAGTGCCTAACCATAATGGTGTGTTCACACTACGGGCGACTGAAGCTAAAATTGCCAGCATTGCCAATGGGCAATCAATGGGCATTGAGAAACAGGGAAACAGGGAAACAGGGAAATCAGGATGCATGTGACTGGTTGACGCTTCACTACGTCAGAGGAGCGACAAAAAAAGTTTAGGCCAGCTTTCATGCTGAAGTGTCAGACGTCAGCTTGTCACTTCATAACGTCGGTTTCCACTGAAAATGTGTTGTAGCTGTAACCTTTACACTAAAACCAAGTATTTAACCCTCAACCCTTCTGCTGGGCCCCACACCAATCCCATAACGAAGGCATCATGTCTGACCATGACCAGAAAAGTGCCTGTCTACTTGCTAATGTTCTCTAATGGTCTTTCTGAGCTTATCACCTGTCCTGGCCATGACTTCTTTGCTGTCTGACAGGTCTGGCCTGTGGTTCATTTCATGTCGGGAGACACTATGAACTTGTTTTCAGTCATCGTGAATTTATTTCCACCATGGCACTAGAAGATGTTACACAAGGATACAGAAACTCCTGCCATTAAACTAACTGTTTTCGGGGAGACTGACTCGGAAAGACTCACAAAAAAAGGAAAAGAAACATTTGCTCGTCAAGTGAAATTAAAGATATAATCAATCCGCAATGAAATATTGAGAAAAATAATAAAGTTACACATGTATTTTTGTCTTTAATGTGTCTTTGTCTATCTCAAGGTGACTTCACATTTTCAAAATTGAAGAGGACAAAATGATTGTCTTCAGCTTTGGCATTCCCACATAGAAAAACTAGGCGCATATACAATGCCAATGCAATAAATAGCTTCTTTTGAAAAAGCATAGCCATTTGTGTTATAATAACAGAGTTAATAGAGTTTAATATAAAATTCTAAATCAGTGTAGGAACCAGTAGCAACTTTAAATGTAAAATGTGTCCATGGCTTACTATCATCTGTGTATATACTGTATATCATCATGATGTTTTTTATTCTTCTAAGACCCACCCTACCTGGTCAAGTACAACCAATCATTCCTCCTGCTCCTAATGTCCATTCTGCTACTGTTTTATACTGTTGTGTCAAACACAAAAATGACATACAGGACATTGTAAATGATCTACAGTTTACGAACTATATAACGCAATGAATGGCATGTGGAGGAGCACTCAGTGAAATGCCAAACCGAAACATAAATCACTAGCTCAGTTATTTACTACATTCTTCCTCAATAGGTTTTCCTTTGGCGAAACAGATCTTCTATTTAATTATTCATTTAACTGATGTGCAAATTAACCTTGGCGTGATGACAAAGACAAGTGTTTTTGTCATCACGCCTCACACCTTTCTCCCCTCCTCTTCTTCCAGCCAATTTAATTCCAAGCTCCAGATTTCATGGTCAATTTTATCTCGCTCACTCTCAAAGGGTCCGTCATCAATTCTTCACAACTTTTCATGTCCCCTTTCTCTGCAGATTCACTGCGAAATTGCCCATTCAGGTTTATAAATGACTGTGACTGCTATAAATTTATGGCAACACCCAGCACTTTGAATATGCATTTGGGATGCTGACCTCCAGCTGCAATTAGTTTTAGTCTTTGTTTATCCTTTCACAAATCACACAGGCCTATTCATTCTTTGTTTTACACCCGTTGTGAGCATTAGAGGGCTGAAATAGCCTGCGTTCACATAGCCTTCACCCAGCTTGTTTCAGTGCACATTCTGGTGGACTATCACACCAAGACTTCACATGATTATGGCTAAACAGCTTTGCAGGTTCTATGTTGTCAGTTTTCCCACATGCAGATCTGCAATAGGAACTAACCTGACCTGACTTTATAGACAAATTTGAAGTGTCACTTTGAGATGCGTTAATGCGGACAGTGGGGAAAAACAAAACAATTAATGATTGGATTATAATAGGGTTCATAACATAACACAACATAATTTAACCACCAAATAGCAAAATAAGTGTCTGTTTTAATGTAAGAAATTGAACTTATGGTCCTGGCCAGAAATTATTGGGAGTAAAGAGAGTTTAACTCCTCAATATATACACAACGAAGGATACACACAATACCTGCAGAGCTCACTTTCTAAACTCTCGTTTTTACTGGTATCCAGCAAGATGCTTTACTTCTATACTTTCTTTGGTTTTCTATCCTCCTGATACACACACACAGCATGATGCATGAGTAAGACAGACAAAACAAAATTAACAAACTACTAGTTTGGAACCCAGACCAACTTCCCCGTGCCTGCAGGTTTTATTTCGGCAGAAAGTTGGTCTGGAGTCTCTCTGGTGGGCACTGATTATGGTCTGGTGAAGATCTGCCATACAAATCAATTGTTTCTGTGGGGTTTATGCACTCATGGACAGGAGAGCAACAGCAACAAAGTCGAACACGTCGTCTGAGCGCTGTGGAGTTGCCTCTGATTGGTTGCAGGACTATCCCATTCCATGCAATTGTATATATATATTTTTTTATCTTTTTATCTCCGTATCTGTTGAAATGGCCCATAATGAAACCTAAATATCATGAAGAGAATTGAGTCTGGCTACGATAGGCTAGTCTGTTACTTCAGTGTAATGTATGTGAACTATGGTTTACAGAGCAATGTTACATATTGGTTAGTCTGGAACAAAGATCACTTTTTGTTGGGTAAGGCTGCTCTATACTACTGGACAGAGTAATTAAGATAAAAGCAATATCTTTATGACATTTAGTCACACAGTCTGAGTCCTTTCCTTTGTCTTTAAAGACACCATGGGCTATAATTGGAGACCAGTGCACATCATCTCTCGGATGAGAGGGTAAATGAGGGATCCCTAGACTCCAGGATTACCCTATTATTGAGAAGACGTTCCACTAAGCCTCCACCACTGACACATATTCCTGTTCTATGGCCTATTCACTTTGAAATATGTCTTGTCAGGGCGGCTTACAGAAATCTACATAATCCTTTTTCATCACAATTAAAGATACCACTGAACAATAAAATTGCTTGCTCTCTGGTTTGTTTCATGTTGCTTTGACAAAAAAAAAAAAGAAAGAAAAAAGAAAAAAGCGAGTGAGGGAGATGTAGCTGGCGTCGCCGAGAGTTGCAAAAGGCTGGGGTGAATTTTGGATTGCGTCTGAGGAAAAACTTGATTACATCGATTAACCTTTACGAGTTCACAGGCATTCTTGTGAAACAGGTGTGCAAAATGTCATGTTGTGGTGTAATCTGTCACAAATAATGTTTGATATTTTGATTAAAAAATGTATAAAAAAAGAAATCTATGAAAAATGTAGCTCAAATGAAGACGGAAATGATAATAGGAATCCTTTCAAGAAACCCAAAAGAAAATGTAAGGCATACTTAAGGTTTAATTTATCTGAAATTTCTATTAAAATCGTGTATTGGTCCGGAAAATAATTCAGTGTATTTATGTCCTCCTGAGGTGACTGTATAAAATCAATTGATAAAAAATAACAATCTGAAGATGGAACAAGCCAGGGTGTCATCCGTACTTTTCATTTTAGATACAGCTGTGAAGAAACTTCCATGTCCGACAACTGATTTATAAACTTCGGAAGTGACAGATTACTCATATTTAGTCAGGACCTTACAGGTTCCAGCATTTCCTTTGAAGCCAGATGAATTCCTGCTCGGTATGTTAGTTACAAATGATGGTAATTAACCTAATGTTGAGTAAATATAGCTTATTCATCACGCTCTGTCAAAGGGAGTCTTCATGTGCATGAGCTGAAGCACAGCCTACTCATATCAATTATGTTCTGAAACTGTAAGTAGACTTAGGGTACAATGGGAAAACTTTCTGAAAATGCACCAAATATATACGTTAAAGTCTGTTCTGTGAGTGTGTGAATGAATCATTCTCATCCAATGAAAGTCATTTAGCTCAGACACACGTAAAACGTTTATATTCATAGTCACAGGTGGAAATGTGTATAACTACTGAAATGTAAATATACTACACTGCAAGTTGAAGTCTTAATTCTTAACAGAGGTAATAGTGCTATCAGTTCTCTATATGCAGAATGGCTCATTTCAAGGTGTCATATTATTTTAAACTACGCATGACATTAATGAATATTTACTTTGGAAAGTTGTACGAGTACCCAAAAAATAAAAAAATAAAATATCACTACACTGCAGCCTTGACTTCGAGTAGGCAACGTTGTATCTTTCTACAATCCACTGGAAGAATTTGCTCGCAAC
Organism: Chelon labrosus; assembly: GCF_963514085.1. NCBI lineage: Eukaryota > Metazoa > Chordata > Actinopteri > Mugiliformes > Mugilidae > Chelon > Chelon labrosus. Next base: position 22,187,637 of record NC_140343.1, on the reverse strand, counting down.
CACCATGTTTCATGCTCAACACCCAAAAGGATCTTTGCAGTAATGTGCCTGAGAAAACAATGAGCACAAAGAATTATTAATGTTTTTAAGCCAAGTAAAGACACACGTAAATCATCTCCAAGTCTCTGCAGAGGAACGCAACAACAAGCTTAAAGACACTGTTAAGACAGGCTTCAAACATTGCACTGTAGTTTCGCTCATGTTATGATGTGGCAGTAACCTTCAAACACACTGTGTGTACAAAGAGATAGCAGCTATATCACAGGTGCATACCAGGTTACCGCCTGCAGCGGCCCTTTGTGTGCAGTGCAGAGGATTAATTGACATTTGGCTTTTGAAAATCAACCCAATCCAACAGATTTTTCAGTAAACAACCTGTTTGTTCCGACCTGAATAATGTTCCTTCTTCCCTCATGTAAACATGGGCTGTTTGCTGTCCGAGAACCAGCACAGTCGCTTAAAAAGACTTGCACTCCGCATGTGTCCTAACACGGCATGTAAATGTCATTAACTTGCCACGTATCTGAGAGAACTTGGTTTGAATAAAGACACAAAAGTGCACCAGTGTTGTATCACTTTTTGAATAGTATGGTTTTCATTTAACTTGAAGTCAGAGGTTTAGCCCTGGAGAGTTGTGAGAAATAAGAACTCTACTTACTGGCAGCGTTGGGGAGTGGTAATGTGGATGTTTTCAAAACCAGACCAGCAGCAATTACTTTTTTTCTATTAAGTAGTGAATCAGCCAACCAAATGCTCCACAATGCATTTTATTTTATTTTTTATTTTATTTTTCAATTTCAAAAATGCTAAAAAATATACTATTTTAATGGAAGTGAGGCAAACCCATCAGACACGACAACCCAAACAAACAACCCTACCAACCTCTCTGTAAACACCCATCACATCATATACTACACATACTTCCATGAATTAACTAATGTGCTGTGTATTCATTGGGAAAATGTATAAACTTGCAGACTGGCATCTAACATGAATAAATAACCTCATCAAATGGACAATAAATAATGGAACTGCCTCATAGAATGTTTGGTATTAAATATCTTCAACGCACAGTGAAAGTTTTCAGAGAACGTAACAACTCAGTCTAATGCAAATGACATTTACATAGTGGGGTGTACACAAAACTCCCAGTGTGACGTGTACTTTAGTTTTGGAGTCCTGTGCAATTTTAGTACAGCAGGGGGAAAAAGAACTATCAAATAAATAACAAAATGGCCAAAATAACATTTTTGTCATTTATTTTGAAAAATGTAAACACTAAAAAGTTTCTCATTTGTCACAGTTATTTCGGGCAACAGCAACTCATATGAATCAGTAAGAAACAGTAAATAACACAAATATCAATAATGCCCCATTGCAAGACTATAATTAACCTAAATTCATTATTTAACGGCAGCGGTGCAATTTCAGCTTTACATAAACTAACACCAGCTCCAACTATTTCAAACCACACTCAGGACACAGCCAAACTTTATTGGAATTGCCACTGTTCAACACGTTAGGACCTGAAACACAATTTTAAAATCAATGTAAAAAGACTGAAAACCATATCTTCTAAAAAGTAACACGTGTCATATCTGACTCTAAAGGAAGAAGCAAACAAAACATGGCACCAGGTCTTAAAGGGAAATACTGTCTGGTCTGGTCGATTGACGGCTACATGTAAACATGCAGTGTGAGTTAACACATTGTTTTGCCCTGACAACACATTCCTGGTGAATACAGCAACACAATTAGACTTCTGACACTAGGTGTATGGATCACAGGTTCTACCAAACCAAGCAAGTCTCAAACTGAACTTACGGTTCAACACAAATTGTACCTTCTCTATACATTTATACACAATCAATGGTTAGGGAAAGTTTAACAACTGGTTTAATCTCTACTGACTTCAGACACATCATGAACCAAATCATCTTTTTCCTAAAAACTAACTCAGATTTGAGTCTGGGAAGAATGCTGGACTCTGTCTGGTCTGGTTTTGATTGCTACACCAATCAAATGTATATATTATGACTTCACAGCTTCTAGCTTCACTAGTTACAGATTCAAAGGGGATCCCCGAACACTCTATAATCTTTGTCTGCCTGTATGACCTACTCCGAGTCTGTCACTAATTTCTATATGAAACATACTGTAATAATGTGTCATATACAATGTATACTTGCAGTGCTTGTGCTAACATATAGCCTTGTGTACACTGAGGTGTCTCATGGCACCTAAGGTCCTCATTTAAACTGGTATGAGTTCCTCCCTGTGTGACAGCGGTGAGTGTCTGAAGAAGTCCTTGCTCTTAAGACTCCACAGGCCTGACACCAAAACATGACATTTAACACGCGTGTTCACCTGCTTTCCTGTGACCTGTAATGAAAATTGCAAAACCTCACAGTGTCAGCCCGGCTTATTCACAACCGGGCTGCAGCACTGCCTTCCATTCCACGAGTCTGTAACCTTTTTAAAGGAGTAGTAGCAGGAAAGTTAACAAGTAAGACACAGTCCGCCCTCTCCTGCAGGATTATTTGAAGTACAGTGCAGTGAGGAGGGCACGGGGAGAAGGGCAAACCTAATCTTGCTCAGAATGCCCAAAAGCCTGGTTTTACATCTGTTGCTTCTTTCATCTCTTGTATCCGAATTCTCCAAGTCCTTGCCCACAGTACGGGGTCACCCGGTGTCATGACCCAAGCACAGGATGCGCATGGCCTTCTCTGTTACCACTCCATACTCACTTTGTCAGACGATAAGTCATTGTCATTGGCTTGTGACTCCTTTAAACATATATGAAAGTACCTTTCATCATAGATTATATGCTGTAAGAGTCATTCAAATAAGAGATAGTTTTCCCTTCAGTCCAGTTTAACAAGATAAGCTAAATTTTCTTTTACATACTCTGAATCCCTATAATCATCTTGTAACTGCTCATGATTACTTTTGGATTTCCGGGGAAGCCCCAATAGTGAGATTGGTAATCACTGACACAACATACAATTTGTTTTTTTTGAGTCATAACATGACACAGCACAAAAATATAACAGGCAATGCATTCGCCAACCTCAAGATGTTAGGTAACACTGCCTTGAATTACACAAGCCTGGAACACAGAGCTATCAGTGCCAGTAGTTTTGCATCCAACAACTTGAATCATCGGCTGATCCATTCTGAATTCCTCCACAGGCTTCATGTGACACCAGTAAAATCACGGCATTCAAAGTGTAACGCCGCCAGATTGGAGAAACTATGGAACTATGGTTGAGACTAAGAAATTCTGGCTCCATGTCTGTCCAGGTTGATGAGCTCAGTTCATTTGCAATCCAGTACTGAAGCTTCTTACTGATGAGTCTTTTTGTCATGTGACTGTTGAACAGGAGCTGGTTGCAAAGAAATTGCCTGGTGGTGGCAGATGGCAGCCTCAGTCTTGATCAGTTTATCAATCAATATGTAATAGTACTGCTACTGGTTACAAACAGCAGCAGGAATATACTATTACATGTTATAATGTGCATCACTATTAAGTTTAGATGGGAAGAACTAGATGGACACATTTATTTTCATATACTATGTTTGTAGACGTGTTTTGTTTTAGAGATGGATGGATGGATGGATGCATTTTCCAACAATGTAGTAATGCCATTGTTGGAATACTAAATTTCACTTTAAATCTCAAATTTCCCACTTAAAGAAAGTCTATAAACTAGTCAAGCTGATATATGTATTTGTTGTCAATGTCTTTGTCTAAATGAGGGCATGCATAAGTGACGGCCGGTGTGTAAAGAGATGACGAATGATATGTTACAATACAATAGTCTATAAGCATTTTGAAATCATTTTGGCCGCATGCAACGAAACCTTCAAGTGTGTTATGAACCATTAACCATGACTTACTGATATTTTTCCATTATGCTTATAATGGCAGGACATAGCAAAGTACCACTACAAAACAACTCTAAATCAATCATAATGCCCTATTCTACTAGGGTTTTAAAGAATATATTCAATACTGGCTACTATTTTCATCTGGACGTATTCAGATATACAGTACAAGAAGACTGTGTAATTTACAGAGACTCGTTGTGGCACTGTCACTCAGCAAAGAAGCGCTACTGTAGCATGTATACAGTATAATACAGCAGATAAAGTAGGTGCCACTATGTGGTACTACTTATGGCACAGGATTGTTTAAGTGTACTCTGCACAGCATTTACTAATATATCACTATGTGTTGTGGGAAGGCCATTGTAACTGCACTGTTTAAATCTGGATGCGTGCTCATGCATGCTCCAGCTTTAAATAGTTACTTTACATCACAAAGCTACTAAACTAGTTCTTCAGTCTCACTTCTCTTTATGAAATCTCAAATGGTACAAAGTTTGAAGTCGTAGTATTCCTGCCTGCAATCTGCAACCCTGAGGTCTCACAAATTGCGCTTCTTGTTTTGTCGTCGACAGCGTAATCCTTGAGAGTGAAGCTAATTATCTTCAGGAGCATGCCTTCCAAATACTAATGTGTAACTGTCTCTGCAGCTGGGTGGTGTCTAGAAGGGATACAGGAGATTTTAAGAAGTAATCTCAATTTGCTGCTGCTAGCTTTGGTTCATAGTGGATGTGAAACTGAGCGGAAAAAAACAGTATTTTATTTATCTGGCGGGCAAAGAGAAATTGTCAGAACAGGTGTCAAGGTGTCACAGCCGCTGCAGAGCCCAAAGTGAGTCATGGACATTGAAATTAAAGTTGAGCCTGAAGTTTGATTAATGTTCAAAAAGAGTCTTCAACTTTCCCCTTCTGATGTTTTCAAGTGGTGTTACTATCGGTAAAGACCCGTTTGTATTTTCCTCACAGCCTTGCATCTGCCATCTACACAACACAAAACAATCAATACCACTTTGAGAGAAGAAAGAAACGTTTTCACTGAAGAGAAAAAAGTGACATTGTCTGGATTTTCGAAGGAGTAATAACAGAGAGTATGGCTTTGCGCAAACAAGCAACTGCAGCAGCATTTAGCATTGGGATGGAGCAGAAGAAAACAGGGTAAAAAGCATGAGTGCATTCATTCATTTAGTCTATAATTGAAACATGAAAGAAGATAGAAACTCTTTAGTAAGTGGTATTTTATGTTTCTGTTTTTTTGTTCAACATCTCCAGTACCATCCTGACTGATTCACCAGGCCGACTGATTGGTGAGCTAAGGTAGCAGCTGGATGTTTGTTTACTTTGTCCAAGAAAGATGGAACATTTACGTTTGGTTCTGCCAGCCACCTGTTTCCTTCTAAGTCCTGGTTATTGTGATGGCATTACCCCGATTGCTACTGTTATGAGCCTGACTACTGTTGTATTAATGAGTGGGCAGTATTTGTTACTTACTGAACTGAAGGAATAATGCCAACTTAATGTCCGTTTTAAAATTCCAGCACTCTCTCCGCTGAGAAAAGGCCTCTTTGTCTTCAACATCATGGCAGCAGTGTTTCCCATACAATGTTACTATTATGGCTGCCCGCCACGGTCAAATTTGCTCCGCCATGGAATCAGAAATATTTTTGTTGTTTCAAACAACATTGTACTTCCATTGTTTTTGCTTACGAAAGCATCTTTAAGTGTCTTTAAAGACGGACTGATACAAAATGCATTCTCTTATTTTATGTGCAGTATACTGTATAAGTTATAGTTGTATCATATTTGGCGGCTTAGTTTGCCTATAGAGTCTATTGACAGAGGAATAGCTACTAGTCTTGAATAAAGTAAAGCCCTATTATTCGCTGTAGGCTTCCTGTTTCAAACCAATAATCAACTATTCTAAATTTTTAATATTCCTAAACAACATGCTTATTTTGATGATGGTGACGAAGGTCTACTGTTGGTCAATGTTTTTTTTTTTTTAAACTCTGACCATTCGATAACTGTACCCGTTTTTGGTGTTGTGAAACCCTGGGGCGTTCATCAGTATTTGTTCATGTCTGTTCTTGATTTCTCGTGGACTTGTAAAATGTCATGAGTTGCTGTCTGTATGCATAAGTATGCATAAGTGTAGTCCAAATACCAGGTTGTTTTCTTGTTATATCAAGTGCGCATTGGGTAGCAACTCATGCAGGCAGTTAGGCATCCCCGAATGTATTTCGCAGGTGTCATCAGGTACGCTGCTGTCCCAAATTCCTGAATGACCGTCCAGTATCCTCCCATCCTCCAAAATCCGTACTTCAGAATTGTCAAGCCCGAAATACCAACTACACAAGTTCAAAGTACTTGGTATTGATATAATCCGTTGATCTCACTCTAAACCAAACTGTTAACCCCTTTTTCTGTGCCTAAACACAAGCAATCCAAGAGCCAGTCACGGTTCTGGGGTGACCAATATAATTAATGGGTCATTTGTGGGCAGTATCAAACCCTCTCTACTGTATCAATCACAATGACATAGCGTGATGGGACAAGAGTTTGATCATGTCAACGAAATCGCAAAATCATTTGACTTTTCTCGGTTGTAAATAGAAGAAGACAAGCAGAGGACCTTGATACTCATTGTCTGTTTAACACACGAAGCCCAGAGCCAGTCAAACTGAACTGATGACTTATGACCTTGATAAAGGGACGCTGAACCCCTGCGGTCTCATAAGCTTTGTGTTGATGGGTCAGAGAGAGAGTTAGCTTAGCATATAATTAATGTTTAATAACCCCTGGTTGTTTGTCAACACTTTTCCCACTGTCTTTTTCCATGCCTTATAATCTTCAGAGTGCCTGCAGGCACAGCATTCCCTGATAACATCTTAAGCCTCTTGTTCCAATACCCTGGCCTGGCAGTAACAACACTGGCCAGTCACTCATTTACAAGCGAAGATAAATGCACAGTCCTTAATCTGTCTCCAGTTAGGGCTCCGGCAGCACTACACAGACCAGGCCCACGCCTTTAACCCCTCCTCAGGCTTAGCTTCTCCATCAGCCCTGCTGCTGCTGCCATGTAGGCTCACCTCTATCACCTGCCACAAAGGTACACGGTGATAAGCTCACACACACAGCCAGGTCCTGCCAGTAATTTGATGAATTTGTAGGAAATTTTACAGCTTTTGTGCAGAGTTCATTATTTTTTATCGCCAACGGTTGTCCTTTGCAACAATTAGAAATACCATCGAGAGAAGGGGTGTCAAACTAATTTTAGTTCAGGTACCACATACAGCCCAATCTGGCCGGACCAGTAATAATAATCTATGAATAAAGACGACTCCAAATTTCCCTTTGCCTTTGTTTTAGTGCAAAGAAGTACAAGTATACTATGAAAATGTTTACATTTAATGAAGTATCCTTCTACAAAACTTTTTACGAACAACCTGAAATCTGTAAAGAAACATAAGTGCAATTTCAGCACATGCTACCAGCTGTTTAGTTCTGGGTGTTGTATCCTGTCTGCTTCTCTTACTATAAGACTGGACAAATTAGGAATAGCAGTTCCTTTTATTGAAAAATTGCAGTTACATGCCGCGGGCCAGATTACACTCTCTAACGGGCCAGTTTTGACCCTCTGGCCGTATGTTTGACACCCTCGATCAAGAGTAATATTTAGATTACTTGACTCAAAAGTCCAACTATGTTGATGAATGGTTGATTATCAGAAAAATGCCAAACATCTCAACAGCTTCTCGGGTACAAGGATTGTTGTTTTTCCATTTAATTTCACTTTTTTGTCTATTGTGATAATTAATTGGATCTTTCTAAGTTTTGGGCCACCTTGGCTTTTAAGAAATTGTAACCCTAACTTTTTACTTACTCAAAAGAACAATACAGTTTGCAATAAAATTGTTAGTTGTGTAACTGTTTTTTTCCCTCTCAGTCTCTCAATTGTAAACCAAACACTATGCCACAGTAGTTACTAAGGGTGGGAAAACTATCAGAAAGGTATTTTAAAGTTTTATTGTCTTCATTTGAAGGTTGACAACAGAGATAAGTAAAAAAAAAAAAATGGAGGAAATAGAAAGGGTGATGACATGCAGCCAAAGTCTAAACCAACTGAGGAAGTGACAAGAGCTAGTAAATATCCTAAGCCCCCAGTCCACAGGGAAGTTAATGTTATGTGGAAAAAATAAAGCTGAAAAAAATGCGCACACATTCAGTCAAATGGCTATGCACATAACATACTGCACGTTTCAAGGAAATCCAGATTAAGTTGAATTTATCATCTGACACAGACAAGACCATGTCTGTTAAGAAGAGAGAGAGAAAGGAATTGGAATTTCGTAGTCAGAGCTGGTCTATATAAAGGAGCACTCTAGTGTCTATTATGAAGCTAGGACACAATTAGCTCAGTATAAAGATACCTGGCCTTCCTCCATACTAACAACAAAGTGTACATATCGGCTCTCTATTTCTGAGTCCATACACCAACAGTAAGCCACAGTATGCCTACAGTTAGGTCCATGAATGTTTTTACACTGACACAATTTGTGTTTTTTTTTACTAAAACATACCAGAGTTACAGTTATATAATAAATATGAGCTTAACATGTAGACTCTCAGCTTTAAATTGAGGGTATTCATATACATATACCCTATTTTTTAGGGGCTCGAAAGAGATTTAACACAATTTAAACTCATCATAAAATGTTGATTTTTGTAACACTTTGCAGTCAATGATTGCCTGACGTCAGGAACCCAAGAACATGACAACACACAGAGCTTCCTCCTTAGTGATTCCTTGCCAGGCCGTCACTGCAGAGGTCTTCAGTTGTCGTTTGAGGGTCCATTTGCCTTTACTTTTATCTTTATCGAGTGAAACGCAGCCCGATCAGGTTGAGATTGGGTGACTGAGTGTGTGCCATTGCAGAATATTCCACTTCTTTACTTTCAAAAAGTAAGAAAAATCACACGGTAAGTTTTGGGTCAATGTCCATCTGTCATGAACTTTGCTTCATTTAGCTCTGGGTGGTATCTATATCCCGATAAACTGCAGGATTTAGAATTGTCTGCTTTAGTCATCATCATCAATAAACAGTAGTGGCCCAGTGCCACTGTAAGATATGGATCCCAATGCATCACACTGCCTCCACTGTGTTTTACGGATGATAAAAGTACACCACACTTTAGATCATGAGCCATTCCAAACCTTCTCCATATGTTTTCTTCTTCTCATTCATGTGCAGATTAAACTATGTTTCATCTGTCAGATGAATGTTGTTAAAGAACTTGTCCAAAATCTACCAAACTGTTGATTGGACCACTCCTAATGTTCTTGCTATTTCTGTGATAGATTGGTTTGCAGCCTAAGGATGGTCTGTTGCACTTACATTGGGAGCTCCTTTGAAAATGTGTTGTGGGTTCACAGAAACAGTTTCCACATGCAAATGCCAAACTTGGAAACAGAGATTTTACCTTCTAAACTGATGAAGAGATAATGAAGGAACATCCCATGAAACAGCTTTCGAGTGAAGTGTCCAGTCACTTTTGAGTCCCTGAAAACAGGGTTCTATGTATAAAAATTGTTGTAATTTCTTCCCATTTGGATGTGAATACCATCAATTTAAAGGCCTTTCAGCCTGATTATGATTCACTAAACAGCAAAATAACAAATACCAAAACAAAACAATCATAAAAAATGTATGCAACCATATATGAACCCAACTGTAATTCTTGGAAAAAAAAAAAATAATCAAGGTGGATAGATAAACTACTGTATATATGTATTTATGCTAAACTAATGCTAATCTAGAACTGTGCTTGGTTTTAATTTGTTAAACTAAACAGGGCTGTAAATGTCCTGGTTTTTAATTCTCCTGGAGTTTGGATTGTTAATATTTCTCTCTCAGTCACTCCTGAGCTCAGGCAATTTAAACTGTCAGGCAAGCACAACAAAATCACTGTCAGTATAATTATTGAGGAAGAAAAAAAAAAAGAAAGAATTAAATGTGAGTCGGTTACACAAGCTCATTAAAGCTTATGCTATCCACTCTATTTTCCTTTTGGTTTGAATGAGACAAAGGGAGAACAATATCCCATTAAAGGCTGCTTCCACATCCTATTCATTTGAATTGGTAGTGAAGTGTCAGTGTTTTTCTGTGGATTAAAGTCTGATAGCACTCGCAGGAAGAATGATTCCCCCGTTTGAAGACTTGTGAATGCACACAAGGCAAGACAGACAGCGAGAGGCAGAGGAGAACAAACAGAAAGAGAGACTGAGCGAGAACAGATGAGTGGGAAACATAATGGAAGAATGCTTCTAATGCACTGTCTGCAGAGGGTGAATTAGGAGGCAAATAGTGTGATTATTGTGTGATGTGGTGGTGGTAGTGGCGGTGATGGTGGGATCTTGCCAGCCCAGGATGCAGATAGAAACCACCAGGGGTACAGGAGGGGAGCAGGCAATTGTGATTTATGGGTAGCAGCGGGCTGATAAGGCAGCTCCCTTCATTTAATGCCTTATCGGCTGTGTTAGAGAAAGGCCACAATTTGCAGCATTCTTAAAAGCCCCAGATGTGACTAATCTCTGCAACCTTCCAGACAATCTGTCTTAGGAAAAACTATAGATCACTCACTTGTCTCACTGATCTCAGCCTCTTCTCCCTTAGTGTACCCACAGGAAAGTGGTGGAGGAAAATGTGTTTGAAGCCCAAAGATATATCCTAGGAGTGGTAAACAATGAGTTCACCTAAATCAAGCTTAAACTTTACCATTCGAGGTTTACATTTAACTTAATGTTATGTTTACTTGATACTTATTTGCAACTGCATATATGTATTTATTTTGAGAGAAACAATGCCTGAAAAACATTTTTAAACAAAATTATTAGAGACTACTTTCAGTATATAATGCAGTCTAGGTCAACACCACCACTGCAAACTACAGCTTCCATTATGTAGTTAAATAGTTTAAGACTGTCCACTGTCTTTACAAAGGTACAATTAATGCATGCCTTTACACGAGCTGCTAAACAATGCATATATATTGTTCACACTGATCAAACCTTCAACATTTTGCCCTTCTAATTTTGCACATTTGAAAGGTCAAATCCAAATTAAGCCCGTTTTCATCATGCACCTCTTTCTGTTAATCTGAGAGCAGTTCAATGTGTCAGTCGCTGGTCAGTTTTCTGTAAAACTCAAGATGATAATCCTTCTAGGTCAGACCTGATAAAAAGTTTTGCATCACTTTCAATGTTTTTGTATGGGACAAGTTGAATAAATGCAGTCACACTGACAGTCACAGTCACACAAGGACATGGCATATTGACTAAAGTTGTAGGGAGTGAGGCCTACACACTTGAAACCTAATGTGAGGTACTGTTCGGAGGGTTTGATTATGTTTTTAGACAGCAAATCAAGAAAAAAATATTTTCAAAAATGACTAGAAACCCATCCAACAAGATCAGAGAGCGCTTTGTGGCAAGATTACTAGGATTCTTAACGAATTGCAAATGTTTTTGTACGTTATACGTAACTACCTTTGCTGTTTACCATTCCATGCTGGATGCTAAATATTGCTATTCAAAAAAGCAATACAGATCCTGGTGGAGAAAATATCACGGGCTGGGGATGGATGGGCAGGTCAGTCAGAGATTCGATTGAACAAGAATAGCTCCAAGCTGCTCAATTAAACAAACAAGCAAAAAAAGAACAGGAAGGGAAACGGACATCAACTAGTTCATGTCCCTGAAGGCATCGCGTGTGGGTGCTGAGACAGGACTGATGCTGCAGGTGCTGAATTGTTAACTTGAGCTGCTCTCTGAAAGCTTCCCGCAATGTGCACCCACCATCCACCCAGACCTCCTCACCACCATTCAAAAAAAATATCTTTCTGGGAGACCAGATTGTTTTTGTCTCATTTATGTATATTAAATTTACAGACGAGAAAACAAACTTGACTAAGTCATCTAAGTCACCACACTTTATGATTGAATTTCACTTGTAGACACACACACACACCTGCAGCGCCATGTCAGGCGTCTCGGCACTGTTCTACCAGTAAAATAGAAACTTGACATGGTCGTGCTGCTGATCAATACTAATCACAGAAATAATTACCCACCAGAGCTTAGGTATGCCATTGATTTTTAAGGCAGTTGTTTGCATTACTGTCATATCTGATCTTAATAATCTTAAAGGGCTTTTCTCCCCTTGAAGTTTAAGGTCCTCAGTCACGTTGTGTAAAATGTATGAATGTCATTGCAAGGTCTAATCAATGTGCACTGATGTCTTGAGCAGCAGCTATTGGAACTTTCATGTGCAGGGCTGTGTTTTCCTGGCTGGAACTGTGCATGAATAACAGTACTGAACATTAACGAACAATGTTCTCTACAGAAAACTGAATTTATACAAGACACCGGGTGAATATTGATCGGTTCAGCCAATATATCAGATAAACAATGGTGCATTCTACCTCAGCAGCCTCAAATTAACTGGACAATACTAGTCAAAAGAGGTGACAAACAATGCTTTGCAGAACTTTTTTAACTTATTTTAGAAATGTGATATGGAGCTCATTCCTCAGCTGGGTTCTGTTAATAGTTATGTGCAAATAGGCAGAAGGAAGTGGAGCAGTGTTCATCTTCAGGCCAATCATCTGCAACGTAACGTCGCCTAGTAATCCCTCCTGCTCCGTCACACACCTCTGTGGTCAGCACGAGTAGCTACAATCCTCCAAATCTATGCAATTTTCGACTTTAAAGCGCTTCCCTTTCTTTAAATTAAGTGCATATATTCATTTTTTATATGCCTCGCTGTGTTCTACAAGTGTAATTAGTCTGGGATACTCAGCAGTTGATTTTTTTCCCTCCTCCATTCTTAAGTATTTATGAAAGCCAGTGATCTGACAAATGGAATTTTTCAGCACGGTAGCATCTTGCATCTCAGACCTTATTCCAACAGATAATCCTGTTTAAATATCCAGCCTGGGTTACACAGCACAGGTAGGGAAAGATCAGCAATTGCATTTAAACACTTAAACATGCCTACTTTTGCATACGTGCGCCTTTGCGCACATACCTCCAAAAATTAGTGTAAATGCAAAACAAACAATATTTGTCTTATTTGTCTCTTGGTCAGTTATCAGTTCCCTATAGGACTCTTTCTGTATTTTCTGTTGCGTTCAGGGCTCAAGGGTCACCTGACCTGCATGCTTTTGTAATGTGAAATGTCCCACAAACTAACAGCATGTGCCCCTGGGCTGCTGCAGCCTTGACTTTGCTGTGTTGGTCTATTCTCAGTCCGCCAGGCTAATTCATCACGCGCGCGCCGCTAACACCAAGGTCACACACATAATAAGGGGGGTCAGTGCGATAAAAGCCAAAGCTCTGATTGGATCACAGGGGGCCGATGCCGACCACTTTACAGTTTCACGTTTCCCTTGCAACGTCCGCGACTTAACATGACCCACAGTCCCCGTGGCTGTTTCACATCCGATGTACCGCCCACCGCAGTGCCGGCAGCTTGCGTATTGTTTACCCTCCTCTCTTTGTTGTCATGGTCCACTGGGGAACATCCTACAAGTGAACTGGCATTTGACAGGGTCTGTATGATGTGGGAGTGGGAGGAGGAGGAGGAGGCGGCGTTGCTGTGTGTTGGGAGTCACCTATTTCCTCAGGAGGCAGGGCCTTTTGGTCTGCTGGTCGGCTCTGTGTGAGCCCCATGCACTCAGTCTCTTGCCCCCTCCTCTGTCTCCGTCCCCCTGTGTTTCCCCACCGCTCCAGCCCGCCTGCACGCCTGACAGACAGACAGATGCTATCTGCCGTGCATCTCCAGCTCTGGGCCTCTATCACTCTCTACAAACAGCCCATTGCTTGCACACAGGCTGCAAATTTCGTCTGCCTCTCTCCCTTTAGATAAGGGCCAATATCAGTGACAGAACATATTTTATGTATGAAATGTAGCTCACAACAAGCAGTCAAGCATTAGGTTTGTTTAAATAGATGATCCTTATCGGCATTCTTTCAACACACAGTTTTGACATTGTTCTCTGTTTATTTTTCTCTGCACTTAATTCTTTTTCTGCTATCTAGCCCCACAATTGGCTCTTAGAGAGGCTCCTGTCCAAGGGTTGAATTCATTGCTATTTTAATTATAGCCGCTCAGTACAGCAGGACGGAATATTTTCCCTTCCCCCGACCGCAGTTGTAGTTCTTCCTCCTAAACCCATCCAGTCGACATTCCAGCGGATTATTTGCCAGGGATTTCTCTTGTCAAAGAAGCGACACTTTTCCCTCTACTGTTGGCTGTTGTTAGCATCAGATATTGGATGATTTCCATTTAGTGCTTAGGTTATGCTTGTCAGTTTGTGCCCAGCATTTTTGTAATGATGGAAATAAGATCTCACATATGCCACAAGTCTAGCTGACATAATAGTTTGGTTTGTACGTGTGTGTGTGTCGGTGTGTTTGAGCTGCAACAACAAAAAGATTTCCGTCTCAGTATTTATGTGGTATATTTTCACTTTTTCTACAGATATTTAAACCCAGACATGAGCTTATTATTAATTACTTTGTGTAAAATATAATGCATTAAATGTATTTGAACATATTTTTGAATATTTCAATCCTCGTTTTGCCCTTACAAGCCCTGCCCCTGTATGTCCTGTCGGTTGTCCCTTCTAAACCGCCCCCCCATCCAAAAAAAAAAAAAAAAAAGAAAAAGCAAAGCCTCACCCCCACGGCACACACAGAATGGAGGGGGGCACGCAGGTCATTACCATAACAAGCTGGCGTGTTTCTGAAGATACACTTGTTCAGAACAGACAGGGGCAAGGGGGGGCGGGGGTAGGCCGGGGTGGCAACGCAGGCCCAGTTTATTTCAATAACAACAGCCAGACACAAGGCCTATCTAGTCAGACTTTGAATGAAACACTTGGGCTCTGATGGAGCGATAAGACTCAGATGCTAAAAAGGAGGACCGCAGAAACGGCCTCTTGACCCTGGCTCTGCTTCATCACAGAAGAAAGCAGATGAATCTGGCCACAGTAAATATTACAAATAGTTTTATGTTTCGTGTGGAACATATATTTTTATTTATTGGAATTCATAGTGTATAGTGTAGGGAATTAGTATTAATATAAAGGGATTCAAAAAAACAAAAAAAGACAGCACCCTCTCTAGCAATTTACTCTTGTGCAAACCTGAATTGTTAATTACATCGCGATCATTTTCACATGAATGGCTCTGTGTTTACTGTGGGGCGACCGATCTATCCCTGGGGAAGACGATGTCAAGTGCTTCACACATAAACAGATGTGTTCTCTGTCTCGTTTGTTTTTTCTCTCTCTTCTTTCTTTTTTTTTTATAACACAGGTAATCCTCGAGGTTAAATCTGAGCTAAACTGGACGGTGGAAAAGAGCCAGCGCGTCGCTATTTGTACAGATAGAGCGCACACTTAGATTTAGAAGGAGATGTCCTAAATCTCAGCTTGATTTCCTATGTTAACCGTGGCTTAGCTGTGGCTGGGCTGGATGCAGGAGAGCCTGTTGAGAGTTAGTGGAGTAGTTGTAAATATGTGGTAACACTTTCAGTGGTAATCCTCCTGCACAAAGAATTGCCAGAGATTATGGACCGGTTGTCTGACAGAGAGAATCCTCCGGCACAATCAAATTCCTATGGCTGCTGAGATTTGTAGAGGGCACAATGCTGTACTGCTCGGCTTGCCGGTGATGTGGGGGCAAGCTGTTCCCTAGATGGAGAGCTAAGAAGCAAATATAGCATGAAGTGCATGTTAAGTAAACAGAGGAGGGCTAAAAATGTAGCATTATAGCTGGGGATGGTAGCAGGAGAAGGGTGTTTGCCTTCTATTTAAAAAAAAAAAAGACGACGGTTTCTCTCGGAAGGAGTGCACTTCACCAGGACGGTCTGACCTGTGTGTGTCCTCGCCTGTTGATCCCTGCCGACCCTCCGTGCTGACCCAAACCGGGGAGACGTGAGAACCGGCAGCCTCCTCCTCAACCTCCTCAACCTCCTCCCCCTCCGAGCGCGACACAATCGCCCCGGCTGACACATTTTGAGTGGGGTTTAAGGAAGTGAAGTGAAGAGAGAGTGTGAGGGAGCGAGAAACCCCACCACAGCCCCACAGCCCCGAGGATGAATAGAAGATAGAAGCCGTTTCATTTCAAAATCGGCCTCTGCACTTGGCTGAACCTACAATAAAAGTTGATAATTGAGAAGTGAAAGAGTAGGATCAATATGACTGTGAAAAAAATGGAGGCTTGGGCTTATGTTTAATGCAGTATAACTGATATTTAATATTTTCTGCTTTCTCTCTCTTCTTCTCCTTTTGTCCACATTAAAATACTTCAAAAAGAATTCTAATAAAGTGGAAATTAAAAGGAGCGTAGATTGGGGTTGGAAAGAGAGGCCTCTAATCCCGCTATCTCTTAATAATTCAAAGTCTCTTTTATTTTCTGAATAAAAAGCGGAATTAATCTGGCACTGTGAAGCTGTCCTCTCTTCTCACTGTTTAAATAAATCCCCGTTCGTACATTAGACGCGAGGAGGCCGGCTCTGGCTCCTCGCCAAGCTCTGTGTCAATTCCCTCCTGCCTCCTTCCTTTCTCTCCCAGCCCCTCTTTATTCCCTTTCTTTTGCTTTCTGCCAGGGAGGGACCTATGAGAGAAGCCATGCCACCAGAGAGCTGCTATCTCCAGAACCTGCTCAGCACACAGGCCTATCACAGGCAGCTAAGACCACTTAGCTCAGGCCGCCAAAAGGCACCCTTATGAAACTTTACCCAGATATTAGGGCACTGTGAAGCCAAATGATATATTACAAAGGCATTGTGTAAGGGGGCGACCATTTATGGTATTTATATAAGGCTGCCCCAGCTGTCAGAAGGAGCAGAGTTTCTATTTTAGCCTTTAACAGAAATACCGAGGTGGGCATTTTATGCTCCAGCACAAGTATGTGCTCCACACAGAATTTTTATTGTGCCAATAATAAATACACATGGAGAGTGACTTCTAATAATGAATTATATCATTGTGTGTTTTGTTTCACTCAAGATTTAGCCAGTGTTTCTGTACAAGAGACAATTTCAACAATTCAACAATAAGTCCACTCCACGAATGGACGGCTAAGTCGCTCAGCTTTTCACAAGACAAAAGGCAAGCCTTTGAAAAGTGACACCATGAAATAAAAGGAGCTTAGGCTCCATGAGTAAATGGAGTAGACAGAAGAGTGGGGATATAGGAAGAGGCCCGAGCGTGAGCACAAGGGCCTGCAGGCTCCTTGATTAGCGCTGCCCTCTCTATCAGTTCATAGGCTGCCTGTCTTCAGAAACCTCTCGGCAGCATGTCCCCGCCCTCCTCCGCGTCCATGAACTCCTCCTCTGGCGGTGCCACGGGGCAGGAAGCTGATACAGTCGACACGCCGCCGCCCTCCGCACACCAATGATGCATCTGTAGAGATGAGCACCGAGGCTGTCCTTGCTCTGATAGACGCCTTTTGTGGCACTCTGGAATCTAAGATCCTCGGCTCGATCCTGGATCAGCCTTCCCGCTCTCCCCTATGCACTCAGAGATTTGCGGCATCACTTTCCCTGCTCTGTCTTCCTCAATGTCTGCATATGCTCTGGCTCAGACTGCCCACACTTGCAATTGTAACGATACTTTCCTCCGAGACTCCAGCTGAAACGCAAACAATAGCTCCGGACTCTTTGCTTTTTCTTCCGTGGCCATTCATCCAGCGACTGACAGCGTTTGAAAAGCACACCAGCATCACGCAACTGGCTATTCATGATTTAACCATATGCTGGAAAATATCAGTATCTTCTCAAGATGAAGCCTTGGACTTCTGCGCCCTATAACCAATACACACGTCTAATTTTGTGTGTTGAAAACACCTTGATTTTGTGAGACAGTCTGAAATGAGATTGACATGCCCGGTCTAGGGCCAAGTCTTTCTAAAACCGAGCATGATTCTTTTTTTCATTGCTATATTGCTCCTCGCAAAAAAAAAAAATAAATAAAAAAAAAATCTCTACTTTATACGTTATCAAATGATAAAAAAATATCAAGAGAAGTACGAAATAGAGGAGGCCCGGAGGGAAAGTGTAAAGGTGTGTCTTAAGTTCCCTGAAGGCAACAAAAAGTCATTTTCACAGAGGTGTGTGCTATTTTTATTTATATACCTCCTTCGCTCTGTTTCTTCATACATACTGTTTGTGGGGCTATCATTATACCAGACAGAAAGGTGGGGGTAAAAACCATTTGCATTAGCATCACTGTCTGACTCCAGGCACTAAGCAATGATACTTTATTCCATACCATTCAGAGGGGCCATTATCACTCTACGCCCTCTGTCCCCTCTTGCAGCAGGAGGCTCACACACACATACATGCACACGCAATTACACGACGCGCCGCGCACACTATTCCCATCTAGCGCTATCGCAGGATAGCATCTCGCGCAACACTGGCACAGAGGTACAGGACGGGTGAGGGAAGTGGAGGGGAGGGACATTTCCGGAGGGGGGTCCTGGCATGTAATTGTCCTGGTGAGCACTCAATAGCACCTTAAACCAAGCAGGCAATCTACAAAGCTGTGCAGTGAAGGAGGGAAAGGCCCCGTGGCTATGGGGACCCTAATAGGAACTTCTTTCTCACAGAGATAAATGGAGAAAGTTCCTTTTATTTATCGGTAGCTGCTGTTTGGGACTGGGGCTATCAAAGCGCAGCAGTGCTATTTATCCCTCCAAAAAGGATTCGCCCGACACAGAGCTGAGGGCGAAAGAGGGAAAGAGAAGGCTAAGGAGGGGGGCGACCACTGGAAATTGGCAGAAACAGAAGGTCAAACTGTTTATCTTTTTATTCCCATGTCTCCCCTTCTCCTTCATTCTTCTGCAACTGTCCTCTCTCGGTTTACCTGTTGTGGTAAGATACACAGCCGCAGTAATAAAACTCTTTTGGTAGCTGCTACTGTATGGAAAGCAGGTGGATTTATATCCGCAGGAATTAAGTCAAGGATCAAACCAGCAGGGTTATTCCAATATAGTACAGTCAAGGTGAGCAAATAATTAGTTTTTTATACTCTTCAAATGAAGGAAGTTTTAGTTACAGCAGAATTCAAGAATATGAATGAAGATGGAGTAAAAAGAAAAAAACCCACAACCAGCCATATCTGGCAAATTGGACTGCCTTGACAGTGACTTTAACATGCTAATGTACGCGTTAGCTTATCAAACGCACAAGCAAGGAGAGGGCCCTCAAGCCTCAGTCAAGTAATTCACAAAAACAACAGCGAGTAAAATATCACATCCTCAAGTGCTTGTCCCCCCTGTGTCCTGAGCATCGCATGGAGAACAGCTCCATTCACTCTGCCGTGGATGAGTGAGCATTGTTCAACAAACGCCTGTCAGCAGTCATGACCCTGCATACATATCCTGCACAGTGCATACGGCACAGATGCACAGAGAGGGGAAAGCTGTGGGTTCATGTTGAGCAGAGCCCTTTTCAGTAAGAAATGTCACATCATGCAACCAGCTAATGAAACATTTAAAGAGTCCTCATGTCTAAATCACACTATAGGTTGGCCCAGCGCTGAGTCATGTGCATTTCTGTTAAAGCTGCTGTATATATGAATATTTTGGGTCAAATGGCTATTAGTCAGGTTAAATCGGTCAGTAATAGAGTACACAGAGTTCTCTAGCTCCCATTAAGATTTGGGTAGCATTTTAGGCGCTTGCAGCTCATTGTTTTGGTTTTGTGATAAACAGTTCTCTGATAAACCCAGTGTATGGTATAAGCCAAGCACCAAACAGACATATTTAACAATTAGCAGATGAACAAAGGACAGTATGTAGTAGCTAAAAAGCCAAATATGAAAGAACTTAAAAGTTGAGTCAGTATTGGACTTAACAGGTGGCAACATGACGCCAATGAATTTCCACACTACTTCTAAGATTCAAGATTCAAGTCGTGCTTATTGTAACTTCCACAATATGTGAATGAAAACATACAGATGTTTCTACTCGTCCTAGTGTGCTACATATACAGTGACAAGACAATAACTACTACTACCACAACTATGTTTGCTTTCATAGCACTCTGTGTTCCCAGCTGATGGTATTTCTCTTGCGGCCATATAAAGAGAAAAGGTGAGAAAAGATCATCCAGAAACTAAATTAATCAAATTAATTAGTTTTGTTTGCTTTATTGTACATTTTAATGTGATTCTGGATTGGATTTTCTGAATGATGTAAACCATACCCACCACTCCCTGCTTGATGTTTTCTCGCTATGTTTAGATACCAATGACTAACGTACCCTATACCAGTGTTTTTCAACCACTGTGCCGCGGCACACTAGTGTGCCGTGAGAGATCGGCAGGTGTGCCGTGGGAAATTATCCAGTTTCACCTAATTGGTCTAAAAAAATATTTTTGAAAACGAATTAATTATTATCTGCAAATAATATGCCATTGTCAAGTGTCTGTGTATATATATTATGTCTGTGTATATATATAAGACTTTTTTCTTTGTTTTTATTTGATTCCTATTCAAGACAATTTGACAAGAATGACTTTATATTGTTAATATAGGCTACAGAGTTTAATTTTTTTTTAACATTTTCGGTTGGCGGTGTGCCTTGTGATTTTTTCAATGAAAAAAATGTACCTTGGCTCAAGAAAGATTGAAAAACACTGCCCTATACAATAATTGACTAATAATACCAAGCTACTGCATTAACGTGCAGATGTGTCTTAGATGTGGTATAAAACCTTAAAAAATCTTACTTTATTATTAGCAATATCAAAATAGCAGCATCATTTGGACACCATAAAGAAGTGACCTTATGACAGTGACAGATCACCAAGCCAATGTCAAATTATTATCATCACTTCCTTGCTCATTTACATCAGTCTCATCTACAGCAAGTGTCCTGGCAGAAGGAGCTCAATGGACGGCTCTCTTTGAAGCCGAGCATGGTTTAGGAGGTGAAGGAGGACTGGGCAAACCACACACTGGTGATGAATGACTTCACTGATCCATTACTGTCTATTTTAGTCCAGTAATCCAAGTGGGAATGCCCACATCAAAGCCTGGCTCCTTCCTAAGAGGAATTCCCCTCATACTTGGACATGCAAATGAGCAAGGCCTCCTCCGGGCCCCCACACCTGATTGAGGCGTGCAACGCCATTGCCAACGACGTGCCATGGGAATTACATACCAAGGGATGGCATCCAATTGGACCTAACTCTCCCTAAGCAATTTGCTTTGGCATTATTCACTGGCATAGTCAGGCATGGCAGCACTTTCTTTTATTTCACGGCCATGCCGCAAGATTTCTGGCTGGACCTTGCTTGGAAGCCATATTATGGGAAAGGAGGAAAAGAGGGATTTGGTTTTTACAAAAGAATGGAACACGGATCTGTGTCAGTGTCTCTGCTCATTCAGGTTTTGGGGATGTTTTCACTTGTTGCCTGAGCTTATGATGAGATGTTTATGATTCTCTTCCTGTTCCTGATCCTATTTGAACAAAACAATTTTCGCTGCCGCGAGCTGAAGCTGCCAAACTAGTTTTCACTTCCAAGGAACAAAAGAACCGCACGCATGTGATCATCTAAAGCTACTACAATGCTAAGTCACTTGTTCGATTGCGTGTTTGAGAAGCAGAGCACAAAAGCAAAACATGCACGTGCGTCCTTTGGAATTCAATATTTCAACTGCACAACACATTACACGAATACAATACATCGGAGAGTGACGCAAAATAAACTGGAAAAAGACGGTAAAAATAGAAACGTGTGCGACCAGACGGATAGCTCCTCGCACTTTTAGTGAGATTTGCTGTCCCTGAAAGAGAAGGTGTGATTTTCTGCTGCACTGCAGACGAGACTGAGAGAAAAAGAAGAAGGTCACCCAGCTCCCTGGACACCTCAGCCAGTGAAACGGCAAGGGAACAAGGGAAGAATAATAGATATTTCAGTGAATAATTCTTAGCAGGAAAGTGAATTTATGTACATGCAGATGAGAAGGAGGAAAACGGGTCAGTGAGTGCGATGGACCATCTATCCGGAGAAGAAACCTGGCTGAGGGAGCAGGAGCACACGTTTAATTTCTGCTCAGCCATGCATTCACCGGCAGGAACATCAGACGGCTGCTCTCACTGCGACTACAGCCGGAGACCAGGGTTCTCTTCGCATCGGGGTCACAGAGTGGAGGTTTTCTCCCCTTGTAGATAATGAGATAGCAAATGCCGCGGCCCCCTTTTTCTTGGAGGGCTTTCTTATGCGGCTCCGACACCTCTGTGAGTTCACGCTTTGGCTGGGCCGCACTCGCACGCCCCCGCCATAATTAATTTGTCTTAATTGCCCTGCTGCTCTGGTCGTTGTCCCAACATTATTTCTCCACTCTCTGCAGAGTTGACGTTTAAAAAAGTGTCTCTGATCAGTCGGCGAGGGGGGGCCGGAGGAATAGTGAGCCTTTTGTGTCCTGAACAAAGTAGACAAAGCAGCCACAGCGCGGAGCTTTGTGTTGTCACCACCGGAAAAATGTTTATTACTTACAGAAAAGAAAGGAGAGCGGCATCCAATTAATATTAATACCTTGTAACTTTAAATATATCAAATCATTTATGGCGTCATTACAGGGTATAGAAATATATTTATTTTAGGGGTGGTTTAAAGTTAGCCCCATTTAGTTGTATATTCATATGGGTAATTTTGTCATCTGTTATATGTAATACTTAAAGCACACTCTACTTTATTCGACAAAAAATACTGAAAACTGAAAATGTAATTCTCTATTGTAATTTTTTTGATAAAGATGATTTTTTTCAGGTTTATTTAGTGTAAGAGGAAAGAAAAAGCACATAATGTCACTTAGTTTGTCTGATTTTTTTTAAATGGACGCAGGATTTTTCAGACTGTGATGTCATATACTATCATTATTAAATATATGTCATATGATTAATATTAATTGTAATATTCTGTATGTATAATCATAATTTATTTAATGTAGTTGGTTTTGGCTCTGTTTATTTGCATGTCTCACATATAAAACTACCTATTTAGTAAAATAACTTATTGACACAATAAGTCAGTAAGTGAGTGAAAATGTAGATGTTTCCTCTTCTTTCTTTTTTTTTTCTTACAATGCTGAAAGTGTCATAAAACCCTGTCTAAACCATGTGGACGCATGGCTGCATTTCTCCACAGGTCATGGAGAGCTGGTGATGTAATTTCAATGAAGCAGACTTTTACATAAATGCTTTGGATTTAGAATCTTTTCTTCTGTTGCGAGCCAACCTCCACACCTTGTTCTTTGGCAAAATGCCCTTCTTCCCTCTTCCACTAGGCTTCTCCACACAGAAAGCCCTGTCTGGCAGATTTGTGCCTTTCTTGTGCTCCTTTCATAGAGGAGAGAATGCAGCTGAAAGGCAGGGCAGGCTTCCTCGCTGCCCCGGGACCAGTCCAAATTGTAATCCTATTCCTCTGTTTATCAAAAAGAGGGAGAGAGCAGAGAGAGGGAGGCATTGAGCTGACAGCTTGATTGTGATGCTCCTGTCTGATAACTCAGCTAACCTTATCCATCTATTTCACCTCAACCTTGCAGCCATGTCCCCAACCCCCTTCCACCTGCTTCATCCTCTATCCTGTGAGAGCCACACACACTCACACACACACACACAGGCTTACCTTGCACACATACTCCGTCTCTCTCTCTCTCTCTCTTTCGTTGGCGTAATACACACACACAAATAATCACTGCACACCTCTGACCCCTTTATCGAGTGTCGGTGTTAATCCTCATCTCTCCGCTCAATGCAGAGCACAATCACAGAGACCCGCAGGACCTGCAGTTAGCGCTGTGGTTAAGTAGCCCACGGTGAAGAAGTCTGTGATAAAGGTGGCACAAAGGGTCAGTAGCTGCTAGGAGCAGGGGCCCAAGCCCATGACCGGCCATGGCCTTGAGACAGGACAAAGAGGCAGGGTGCGGAGGACCCATGGAGCAATGGAGGGAATGAAGAGGAAGTGGAGGACAAAGGGAGAATGTGCACGGCAAGGGTTGGGCTAATATACCGGGATAAGGTGGAAACATGCATGTTCACGAAAAGCTGTCTTCAGTACCTGAAGTTCTTTGTTAAAAATCTGTAGTGCTGAACGAATCAAAGGAAGGATTTTTAAAGACCGACAACAGCACATTTTTAAACCTACAATATATTTGTTTACATTTTGAGCCTTTTTTTTAATTCAAGCTATACACCAGCAACGCACATGACTCACAACAGCAGATATACAGAGATGGAATAAAACACAGTAGAGGAAAACTAAAAGTCAAAAAATAAAATAAATGAAATAAAATTTTTGGAAATAAAAGCATGTTTGCACTGCACGGATAAATGTGCAGACCACTATGAGTTGATATTCGTACTGAAGAAAACTTAAAAATCAGGCAACTTCTGGATCTCTCTATTACTTTTAAGCAGATCTGCAGCTGTACTTTATTTCTAATGGACAATGAAAATATTGTTTTGACACTGTCAAAGTCAAACTGACTCCATAATTTGTGTTTTTGCTGATGCAAATTGCAGAGTTTTGGTTAAAACACCTCCCATCCATCACGTCGATAAGCCGACCAAATCAGTGGGCTCAACGAAAACAACTAACTTCCTGTTGCACTCGTCCCTCCTTCAGTCTGAAAACCCCTGAGTCCTGTACAGTCACACGGAGCTGAACTAGCATGTGCATTAGTCAGCCTGGCAGCCGTCACACGTCATCTAAGTTAACAAATGTTTTGTAATTAATGTCATCTAATTACTGTATAATGAAAAATTACACACTTCCCATTAAATTAAAGCTTCCAGAGGATTTTTACTTTGATGGACTGTGGAGTGTTGATAAGTAACATATTTAAATTGAAGCCATTTGCAGGTTTTATGTTAACATCCAGCCACTGTGATTCAGCAAATCAATCAAGCGCAGCACAGGTAGCGTTAATGATATTCTCCTATGTTCAGAAAACATTCATCTTCTCTGCTCGTTCCGCTGCAGCCTGCTCTGAGGATTGTCCTTGGGACACGCATGTGATACGCGGCGACACGCACCCGGCCAGCGCAGAAACACGGGAGGACACACGAACACAAACACACGCACGGTCACGTAGACAGACAGACACACTCTAGACAGCTTCACTGTCAGAGCTAAATGATGCCTGACACTGTGGCCCGGAGAGATGGGTTGACTGAGCAGCAGTGAGATGAAGATACTTCTCACAAAGGTTCCCTGAGCCAAACAAGTAGTGTCCCCGGGAAACCTGGACGCTGACTTCTGTTGCTCGAGGGCCACACGTCAGTCAAAACACGCTCCAAACAACCACTCTGAAAGCTGACAAACTTTATCACCCAGACACAAACTTGTAGATTGACAACTTAATGGCGGGATGTATTCAGTCCGCAGAAAAAAAAACAAAAAACGGCTGCTTCCATTCAAAAATAAATCAAGAACTGTGCATTGATTTCACGTTAATAGACTTATTACTGCACGTCCCTGATATTCATGAATATTTTTTATATTTAATTGTCGGGGCCGATGCTTGGTTTTGATTCTTCTGTTGACAAAGACTAATGCGAGTTCAAGATGATACAGAGGACTTTTAATGTGATGTCTGTCTTTTGTGCTGAGAAACAATAGCAGCTGTAGCTCAGGGGTTTCTCAGTGTTGTGGGAGCCCCAGATACAGACAGGAAGGGAAGGCTACACACAATGTTCGGAGACTTCCTATCCCCTTTAGGATGATCGGATCAGTCTGTCAGAAGGCCCCTCCGTGGGCCCCGGGGTCAAGGGCCACGCCAGTCAGACAAGACACAACAGAGTCTCTCTGTCTCTTAGTGCTAGGTGATTGTGTAAAAATGCACGCAGAAAAACTGTTAAACGCCGCGTTGTATGAGCTTTATCACGCGATGAAATGGGACAAAATGATAAGAAAGAAAGAAAGAAAGAAAGAAGGAAAGAAAGAAAGAACAGAATAAAATTCTCTGTAAAACTGCTCCAAGTGCCTCCCTTCTAAAAATATCTATCGAGGGAGGGAGGATAAAAAAAAAAAGTGAGAGTGTGAAAGAAAAAGGAAACAGGCCTTTTACAACTTTGAAGAGAAAGAGACTGTGGAGTGAACGGGAGAAAATATTTACTCAGGGAATTAGTTCAGGATCATTGTGTGCGTGCAGGGCTTTAGTTCCCTGGCTCCATTTCAAGGCCCAAGTGGCTCAACTGGAGCTCCCTCCAGGGCAGGCCTAATTATCACAGGGCTAGGGCCATTAAAATGCTTAACTAACCTCGTTTCTCCAAAACGCACAGATTAACGGCAGCCTCCAGCAAAGTGTCGGGAATAACCCTGCTGCCTAATACCCTCTTTGATTTTTTTTTTTCTCTAGTGTGGAGAGGCGAGGCAGAGGACTGGTGTGGTAATAGTTCTGGATGGATAAGAATACTGAAAGTTGGGTCCATTCAAGCCGACTCCATACATGCTGCGCAGGTTACGGGCTGCATGTGAAGAAGCACAGGTGGAATTAAACAGTAGACTAAGCCTGAAAGTGAATATTCTTCTCAAAATCATAAGCTGGTGTATATTTTGGTCAGTGAAGACATGCAAGGACAGGGGATTCTGAATACCAACTCTGCCACTCAAATTAGCTGCTCTTTCATTGTTTCCTAAACTGACCTAAGGGTAAATTTTTGCTGTTTTGACAAATAAAGACACATTGATTAGATCATTTACAAAAAAGCTGAGGGAATCAAATCTGTTCAGCTCGAATAGCAAGAAAAACTGAGGAGGTGAGTCAGAGGAGGTGGCAAAGAAAAGTAAATCTGCACAGCTACACAATATTTTGCTTTAGAAGCTTGGTCATGGAGGAAACACTCAAAGGGCTAGAAAAACAGCATTTTGAACACCAAGTAAATATTTATCACCTGAAATTGTCTCACACTTATAGATATATGACCTTAGCCTTTTTGACCACTCAGAGTCACCATACATGCAAATGTTGTTCTGTGGTCACTTGTGGCGTTACGTTTAAAAAAGTCCTGTGCAGACCAAAGGATCAACATTATAGGGGGGCCATAAGAAAGAACGGCTGACTGGAAACAAGATCAGTATTTATTATTTTAGAAGCAGATGATATAACACAGCTAACAAGATACTTTCCACAAGCTTCCTCCGTCTAGACAGATTGCTGTTGGGCATTGACTGAATTGCTGAACAGCTGACATGTCAAAGAAAATTGTCAGTGTGTTTTAGCAAACCAACTCATGTGGAATTCTGCATTCAATCTTAGACTCTGAAACCGGTCAATCAGACTACAATGCACGGTTATTTACACTTAAGGATTCACTCAGGATTAGCAGTACCAGCAGTGCCTAGACTTTGTCCATAAATTATCCTGAAATAATGGAAAATATGCTTCTCCTTCTGTTATTATGACCTCGACCAAATCGCAGTTTGGGAACTCAGGTAAAGGAAGAAAAAGCACCAGTGGGGAATGCAGAGTCTGATGCAGAGGGTAGTAATCAAAACTGACAAATATCCCTAAAGCTGCAGAAGAAGGTAGCAAGCAGAAACGAACAAATGGATAAAGAAATAGGTAATCTGAACGGTGATGATTCTCTGGGCAAGAACTAAGCTATTTGTGTTTAGTGTGGATGTAAACTGAGTTAGCTTCCGATCAAGAACACATCTCGAGCAGCCGAGAAGTTCATAAGAGTAAAAAAAAATAAAATAAATCCTTTCAGGTACATTTAAAACAGATTCGAAAAACAAATGAATCTGTGTTAATCATACTTATGGACTATGGAATATGGTAAAAAACCTGTCACAAACTGGTTTACTGACGTATATATAAACACAAAAATGTGCTACCAAACAAACCTGGTTTTGAAGTCCTGACAATCTGCTTTTTATACTGTATGTCAAACGTATTCAGAACATGAATGAATTGTGTGAATTTAAGTTTGACAAGGTCAAAAAGCAACTTAGAAACACAGAAATGACAATATAAACACAACTCTAACAATGACAACACAAACGGGCCAAGCATTCTGTCACACGGCACGGCAGATCACAGCAAGTATCCAATTAAAAGATACATATTTGATGACCCAAGGGACCAGACAAATAAGTCAGAGACAAAAACTCAGTACTAATTTTAAAAGATGACTTGAGCTGACAAGGCGTAACAAACCTGGACATATCCGGACCAGTACTGATAGAGCAGCTTAACAGGGACATCTGTCAACCACTGACTGAACAGTATTTAAGCTTAGATGAACATACTGTATGCTCACAGGTAAGAATAAGAGTTTGTACATAATCACACAAACTCAAATGCAGCATACAAGAGGGGACCAGGGTGGACAATCCAGCTGTCAAGCAAAAAGCATGTTTATGTACGGTGTCCATCATTTATCTGCTGTTTAAAAGAGAAGTACGCATTCAGTCATGTTTTCTAGAGAAATGTGCAACACAGTGTGTCATCAATACAGCTGATGTGTGGCTTTAGATCCCATATGATGGTAAAAAGTGTAAAGTTTTGAAAATATAACCACAAATTTGTCCAATGAATAAAGTTTTAAGCATTTAAATTTTTTTATCTCAGAACCAAGACCAAGTGCAACAATCAGACTTTTGTTGTCTTCTAACTACAGGACACCTATGACCTCAAGAATATGCACCAAACATTACAATCATCCACAAGAAGCACTGAAATTTATTTTAGATGTACATTGATTTTAAAATAATAATAATAATAACAATAATAAAAAAAACAAGCTGCAAAGTCAATCCTTTTTTCTATGATAGTCTAAGATGGTAAGTACATTTCTCTCTTGAGGATCTTTGGATATGATCATTTATAACATTACAGTGAAGTATACTGTGTGTCTAAAACTGGCAGAATGGTTTAAACCTTGTTGTAATATATCAAACATATCCAACCTTTACTGGACGTTAATGTGATCAAAATGTATTTTTCAAATAGCTTCATTTCCAACCTTAAAGATTTTGATATGATGATAACTAGTACAACCCTATAGTATTTTCTTTCAGCATCTACACACCTACACAAAAAGAGCGGGCAGCAGTGGCACTAACATCAATTGAAGTATTACATTCATTCAAATAAAACCATGATCACCTGTTGATACAAATGATATACATATATATCCACATTTTACCATAATGAAAGAAGCATGATGACCCAGACAAGGGGGCCCCTAAAGAAGATGTGATAATGCCACAGCCCTCTTCGACCTGTAAAATTCCTTTTCAACAACCAAAGCGAGCCAGCAAAAAGCGGAGTTAATGCAGGCATTTGTGTGTACGTCTTGATAAATCTGCTCTGTATACAATATTCAAAAACAGCGCATGCACTGAACAGGGAACAAGGTCATTTGTACGCGGTGCGCTGTATAATGAATATAATTAATCTTGGCAATAAGACCTCACGCCTATACAGATGCCGATCATGTCTTGGCACTGCTCGAAAATGAATTTGTTGTGCTACCCACTTTGTCTTTCAGGCATTGAGAAGACATGAATGAAGTGTCTGATAGCAGGATCACGGTCTTTGTTCAGGATAGCACGAGGATTCATTGGTTCATTTAAACAACTGTCTAAAAATCAGTGCAATACAGAATGATCTTTTTTTTTTTTTTTAAATAATCGTTTTTCTTTTTTTTTAAAAAAAAAACAAAAACATAAAATAAGCAGGGTTTCTTGATCTTAAGGAAATCAAATTAAACTCAAATCAAATCTGGATGACTGGAACGATGTGATATATCCTCACATCCCAATTCAAGCACAGCATGCTTGTGAAATCTTACCCCATTGCCTCTTTTCTACAGCCTTATCATTTCAGCTTTGTTTTCCACATATGTGTAATTTTTCCGATTAACTGCTGTTTATTGTTCTATTGAAATGACTGAGTATTATGTATGTTATGTATAGCACCACCAATATTAATTTATTTGCCAGCTGCTGCACTAAATCCATACTGTGATCTTGTAGGGGACGTATTAATGTTCTCTCATCCTGTTTCACTACCTTACAGGTGCTCCTCTGAAGAACCAGTTCATCTTTCAGGCATGTTTTGTTTCTTCAAAATCTTTCATCTCCAATTACATCACACCATTCATCATTCTGTCAAAGTCTTTTTTTGTGTAAACGTTCTCTTGTATGCAACAACAGCTGGCTTCTCCCTTCAGGGGACCATCATAGTGTTGACGGTGGAAAACACTGAGAAGCGATTGGGAAGCAGATGCAAACCAGGAGTGGAGTTAACCGGCATTGACTTTTCATTTTGTTCAGCTCAAGCACTGTGAGAGAACCTTATGTCATCACGATTAGCATTCTTAGCTCATGCTGTTGATACAATGGAACCACAGTATGAAAAGTTTTCCACTTTCTAAAAGTTGACTTGAGATCCATAAGGGCATGAAAGTCACTAACTTCTAATAATGCAGATTAATCATCCGAGTATCCCTGGAATTACATCTGTACTGGATGATACTGCAGCTCACAGTTTACAGTGCAGTTCTAATGTTCACTGCCATCGCATACTTGTACACCCGTTTTATTAAGGATGCATTGAGAAACAACTTGTGTGGGCTAGTTACAGCCAGGTATCCCAGAATACATGTCGCTGCATCTTCCTGTCCCCCAGAGTCCGTAATTAAGAATTGAATCGTTACAAAACTCAGATGACTGAAATATATTTGTGACGCTTCATAAAAAGAGGAACAAGTGAGTATTTAGCACAGAATTCTGAATGGCCCGTTCTGAACCAAATCGTACATCGTTCGGAAGCACAAGGCCTCATGATTCAGACGGTGTTAAACCATCTCAAGAGATTCCTCTAGACCAGCAACAATAGCAGCTGCAACAGCTGCGCACACAGCAGAAGCATAGTTTCTTACTGTTTTAACAGCAAGCTTACACCAAACTAAATATTTTACAAGCTTTGATTCTCTTTAAGTAAAAATGAAAGATTGTACAAATTAACAAAAGATTGCTTTGGCTGCATTGGCCCTGATACCGATCATAATGATTGGCTCAGGACATGCCTAGTGATTGACATGTTTTCACAACCTTTTTTTGACTTTGACGTAAAAAATGATCTATCAACAAATGGTTACGTCATTAATCAACGATTGTCTAGTTACAGCAATAAAGGTTTCCAATTCTCCTCAGTGAGAATGAAGGAAGTTGATAATCCCCCACCCTCAGCCACTTTAATGAGATCTTTTTGAAAATGTGGCCGCTGAACATTTCAAGACTTTGTCACTAAACACAGTGTGAGGTTTTGCAGATTAATACAGAACATCAGTCTTCTCGTCTGGCAGTATGGTTAGAATGATGACCTTCTTGCCATAACCCTGTACGTAGACGACAATGTTGAAGTCTAAAACTCAAAAGGACTAAATCTTCATTGATGCTGCTATGAAAGTTTGACGATACATTAAGGTGAACACTTAAACTTCTGCCACTACTATGCTCATACAAATCAGTCATTTAGTGGCTGTGACTGAACGACTGTAGTCCCTCTTTCTAACCTTTTGTTAGTTTCATTGGCTCTCACCTAAAGGGCTGTATCCTAACGCTAATTTTTGGATTCAAGGAAAATACAACCCGGTTTGCCTAAAATAAAGAGGCATGGGCATTGCTAATTATTGTGGTTATTCCACAAATAATCCTTTTAGTGATTTTGTGCTGCGGAAAAGGGGAGAAAAATGTGTTAATAAATAAATAAAAAGGCAAATAAATAGAGACTGATTTGAATGCAGTGTCAGGGGAGATGTAGTGCAAAGGCGCGATAATAGCTAAGCTAGCTTATAACATCTTTGTTTTCACTGAGCACTGGGCTGTGCTCTCCAGGGCCACGAGAGGATTTTTGGCAAAGCTGTTCTTCTCAAGGTCCACACTTTGCAAACACTTTCGCTTCTCCGCGCTATCAGGGAATCACTCTCATGCTATAGGAGGTGGAGGAGGCTACTCACATTCAACAACTTTCTCCACGGACACGTGTTCCTGTATGTGACACTTTGGGACGGCTGAACACGAAACAAAGAAGCCAAACAGAAGTCTTTTTGGAGAGATTAGTTCCACATTTTAAGGTCTTGAATGGAGAGCTGCATCCTGGATATTATTCTGCTCCACAAGCAAACAGCACTCGCTGCTAAGACGCTGAGAATTTATTGTGATTTCTTACATCCACAGTGAATTTATTGTTGTTTCTCAGAATTCCATTCTGCCTCCGTTTTTGACAAAAATAAATGACTTTGGGACCTTGAAGGTTTAATTTGAAATAGCACATGTCTTGCAGTTGAGATGCTGGAGTGAAACAATTGCTTTTCAGCTGGTAACCAGACTTGAGGTGACATGGCAGAGGAGAAGTAAGGCATAATATTTATCTCCCTGCCCTTGAAGATGCGGTACGCACATCCAATTCATCCATGTCTCCATCAGAGAAGAATGAAATCGTGGCCACAAAAAAAAAGAGTCCTTTTCATTACGGCCACATGGATCATTTATCTTGTTGAGTTTGTTCCGTCACATGTCATCGATTACAAGAATTTTCTTGAAACAGTGGAACACCAGAGTTCAGATCTCAAGTAGGAAGGTGTAACACAACAACTCATCATCCAACATGTGGAGAGGACAGCTCGGATTATTTCCTTTCACAGAAAAAAAAAATCTTTAAGGTGGGACAGACATCAATAAAAGGCTACGTGAATAAGACGCATGCACATAAAAAAGGCTAATATTTGATTTGCATCTCAGCCAGTGAGGAGCGCAGAGGAAAAAAGTCCAGTACTCCCCTCTGAAAGGCTCATTTGATTTCCTCTGGAAACTTCTGGACTCCTGCGACCAACATGAGATGAGGCCCCGCAGACTTAATTTCATCTTCAATGCAAACACATTACCTCCGTGGTAGTCCAGTACTCGCTGTTCCCTCCTATCAATGTTACTGATACTACATTTACGGTCAACTTAAGCCTGCTACTGCTGTAAGCTTGTATCTAACAGATGATAAGAGGATTCACCCCGGCATTGACGTCTTAAAACACTGGAAGGCCTGATATATGAGATGGAGTGAAATGATTATACAGCATGTCTCAGTGTTCCCTGTCCTGCCTGTTGATCATCAGATGAACGGTCAAGTGGGTCAGAGACAGAGAGGATCTTTGATTGAGCTAATCTGACTGGTTTCCCAACTATTTTCAATTAAAACTTTTTCTAGCCACTAACCAACTTTTTTGCCACTTAATGTCAGAAGTTGTAGCCTACCACTTCTTTTTAAGGCCGTGTTGAGATCCACAGTAGCGCCACATTAAAACAAAAACACACTGATGTAAAAGAAAGGGCTTGATCAATGCAGAATATGAAGAAACAAGGAAAAGATTCTTTGGCAAAACATTTTTTTCAACCTTGTTTCCCATGCAGATTACCAACTAATTGACGCATCACTATTTTCTGAATGCTGCTTCAGCCAATCCTTCTGCCGTTCCCTTCACCAAGGACCCACCGAGCACTGCAGGCTTTTTCTTAATGATCACTTGTTTAAGATTCACAAGATAGCCCGACAAATAAAATAAATAATTTTGATTTTTTTTTTAAAAAAGCTCATGTTCATTTATGAAAAGATCCAAAATGAACTCTGCAAGCAAGCTAAAGAGCATTTTTATAGAAACAAGCTGTCCCCAGCTTGTTGATCCATATATCTGGTATCCCTGTAACCATGGTCCCTGTAATTGGTTTCCACGGTAATTTTAACCATTCTTCAGTTCATTATTTGGAATAGGAAATTTCAGAGAGTAAATCCTCACTCTAGGATGCTGGTACCAGCTGATATTTTACCTTTCTGGCTTGAAAAAATGACTCAGATAAGTTACCTAGTGATTTGCTGTCACCTAAACTAAAACTGAATTCAGACTGCAGCGTAAGTTTATGCTGAATTGTTCTAAAGTTTTCTTGAGTGTTTTAGGTTAGAGTGAGCCTTCAAACTCAAGGATTTAGCACTGACACAGGCCTTAACTTTGACCACAGAATTATTGTCTTCATTTATAATGAATGAGATCCTTGTGTAATGCTACCTGGTTTTATTAAAACAGGATGAAGTGTACCTTTGAACAACAACCAGTCTGTGTAATACATCTGCATAACTGAGTTGTCTGAACAATACCACCCCACTCCAGGAGAATTGCAAAAAAAGGTTTGAGGAACTAAAAGAGAAAAACATTATAATAAACAGTCTTTATGTATTAATACCAAACAAATGCAGAAATCACATTTGGTGTGAATATCCTTTCACTTTAAAACTGCACAATAATTTTTAAATGAACTTGCCACAGTCCTTCTGTGGATTGAGTGTCTTCTGTCTTTTCATGTAATCCAGGCTGACTCTGTGATGTTTAGATCCAGGCCCCTGTGGGGATCAGACCATCTGTTGCACTACTTCATTGTTCTTCTTTATGACTGTACATTTGAGCTCGTAGTGATGCAGCTGAATCAGATGCCTCGGTGTTGCTGTGGTGTGAGTTTAGTTTAGTTTAGTTTAGTTTATTTAGTTTATTTCCTACAAGGACCATGTACAAAATGCATTAATCACAGAGGAGAAGATACACTGTACCAGATTTAGCAAATTGCTAATTTCCATCTGCAGTCCCAGGGTAGGTAGGATACAAGCATAGACAGAGGTATACACACACAAGTATTATCTTGGAATCTTGCACCTGCGTTACTGCTGTAAGCTCGCTGAAACAAAATAATATTATAACTACAAACCCTGCCAAAACTCTATAAAATAATTTTATAACACGACTTTGTTTCATCAAACTGACCGTATCATATTTTCATCATTTTACCCAGTGTTCCTAAGCTTCACATTAGAGAGCGGTGACAGGAGTGAAATGCTCAGCTGTCCATCTCAGCCTGTTTAGTATTCCGCCAGTGAAATGGTTTAAACCTCATCCCCCATCCATCTATCTACCAAAAGATATGAGATAACTTTTTTTTTCTTCTCAACAGATGATATTAAGTGCCTCCTATTATCTCAGTAGGTCTGTATCATATTAGAATCTGCAATCGCAGGTCAGAAAGTATACGCCGCTCTTGTCTCGGCCGGTGCTGCAGAATTACTTTCCGGCACACAATGGCTGAATGGGTTGAGGCTTTGTCATTTAAACTGCATAAAGAGGCCAGAAATTGATTTTTATTGTAGATCTTCATATCTAATAAAGCTCTGAGGATCTCCTTTCTTCATTGTCTGAATGGCCGGTGAATGCTTTCAATCTACCTCTCTGTTTCATGCATAAAAGTGGTAGCCGGAATGATAGGAGAAGAATGAGAGGGAGGTGTGCTGCCATGCAAGTGAAAAGCATCCCTTCTCTTTTTCTCCTCTCCTTGGAAACCAGACGTGGGGAGGATGGGAAAGGTGAAGGAGCTGGGGGTAATTGAAAAGTGAAATGTTTTTTTCTCTTCCTCTTTAGAAAGAATGTGTCTTTTTCAAAGAGAAAACATAACCAAGACTTGCTTCTGCTAAAGAAATCCCCTTTAGGACTACAACAGCACACAAAGTCTACAAAGATATCAGTCCTCTTTCATTTGAGGTCAGCCGATTTTGTCATTTACTAAAGTTTAAATAAATAACAATAAATCCTCTATTGTGGTATGGAAAATCGGTCTTATTCTTCATCAATGGAAGCTTACTTTCTTATTCAGTTTCTAAAATACATGAAAAACACTTGAAAGTTGAAGTGCGCTTTAAGATGTAAAAAGTACAAATGTGACAAACTGCATTAAAAAGTGTTTTGATCACAGGATCATCATCCTACACCTTCGTCCTCTAGATTCTTTGAATTCATTCCATTTAGCATCAACCACGTCATCTCTGCACGAACATAAGGAGCTTTCAAGCAGATATAAGGTCATTTTAGTGTTCTAAAGCATTTCTAATGCATTTAAGTCAGCCGTCATATCATGTTTTATTTTCACTCGCAGGTCATTCTAAACCCATCTGTACAAAGCAGTGATGTGACACAGAAATCTGGACCATGTACATATCGCCTTAGTAAGCCTTCCTCCTCAATGTGTCCCATCAGTACAAATAACTGAATCATTACGTGAATTCATGTGTATATGAAGTCTGAGTCAATGAGGGAGAGGGCCAGGGATGTTTAAGTCAGCGTGTCTAAGGCAGACAGATGGGTATCATAGCCTTGATACTATCTATCAAATCATGATTTAGTTTATTTATTGTTTTTAACTTAGTGAAATAATCAGAACTAAACTAATCAAAATTAAAGCTGCAAGAATTAACTATTATGTTTTTAACTGACTAATCTGTTGATTTTTGGTTAGTTGATTAATGTGTTGGCTGTTTTTCCTGTTCATATATTGATTATTTCCGTTTTCTAATATGAAATCTACAAATGAAAAAAACATTTCAAACTGGCTTTTGCTGACTAATTGGAAATGCAGCTGTTTTAGCAGCAAAGGCTGCTTAAATGCACTTAGAGTCTAATGTTAATGATAATCAACACTGTTTAGTTTTACAGGTCTACATAAACAGAAACAAACTGCTTACAACTTGCATACGCGCTGGAAAGCAGCGCTGCCACACAAGTCATTGCTCTAGAACGTCTTTGTTGGGTTCTTGTCTAAAAAACAGATGGGGACACAGCAACAACAACTCGAAAGCACTGGACATCAACCAACGGTCAGAGAAAACTCTCTATACATGTCCAAATACTGATGCTGCTGCATTGTTTTGAGGTCAGAAAGCTGGCGGAGTCT
The DNA here is from genome assembly GCF_963514085.1 of Chelon labrosus. NCBI lineage: Eukaryota > Metazoa > Chordata > Actinopteri > Mugiliformes > Mugilidae > Chelon > Chelon labrosus. The sequence goes on along the minus strand of NC_140343.1, from coordinate 22,150,897 downwards.
CTCTGCTGAGATGCTTGTGCTGCTGTTGTAGGCCGTTTCATTTTTAGCTGTTTGAAGAATTCTAGCACTTCTGATGATCTGACGATTTTTCAGATAACGTCTATTCTCCAGCATAAACATTGTGATCTGTTGATGTATTCTGCACAAAGATGCTTTTTCGTTATAGGTCAGATTTGTCACAAACCTAAGCGAAACTAAATACGTGCAGTATAGTAGTTGTTAGTAGCATTTTAAAAAGTCCACATAATTTAATGTCTCTCAGTATACTGATTTGGGCTGTGTATCGCTGCCATAGAGTGCATATTAAAGATGGACGACTGGACAGCTCCTCAAAAGTGAAGCAAAAGCAAGTAGAGCTCCCCCTGGTGACTGGATGCAGTGTAGGTCATAAGCTCCACCCCCTCCATGTTAGTGGTTGGGACTAGGGCCAAACTAAAGCACTCAAGTATACATCCAAAAAAAGGTAGTTAATATAATACTGATTTGATGAATGCTCCTTTTAGTTAGTAACGCTATAGAAATAGGATGTGACATCATGATGACTACCAGTTGCCATGCCAACCGCTTGGTGAAGTGGTCCTGTAGGACCGTGACAGTAAGAAAGAGTAAATAAATAAAAATCAATTCTAAGATCTCTAGAGATATTTCAGTTTTTAAACAAGTCAACTAAAACTAATGTTGTCATTGGCTCGAGAGATTTGTAGTATTTCCACAATATTTTACCTCTAGGCTTTCAGGCCAGGCGGTGCGCTCAGTGTCGTAACTTCTGTCATGCTTCGGATCTCCCTCAAACGTCGACTAATCTCGTCGTTGGGTCTTGCAAGATTTGTTGTGATTCCTAACAAGAGACAGGAAATGGCGTGCGTTTAAAAAAGATTTTATTAATTGATATCAGAACTTTTAAATTAAGGTCAGTTTGATTTGGAAAATATATACGTATATTTTTTAAATCCAGCCAAAATACTAGAGTATATATTTTATATGCAAGTATAGCACAAGAGATTGAAGCATTATACAATACTGAAGATAAATCACCTTACTCTCGCCCTACACTGAGAAATGATTACTGCCTTTCTGTATTTAAAACAGAATAAAAGCCAAGTGAAACTGTTTAATGGAGCAGCAGACAACCTTTTTATACTGTACACAACCATCAAGTGTTCATTTTATCTGGGAAGCCAATATGAGGGGCGTTTGAGCAAAGTCCTTTATATTTTTATATTATAGGAAATGTATGAAATCAAGGCATGAACTGTAATTATGAAAGAAGCACACAAGGATTAGTTCTATTTGAGTTTCATGTTCGACCGGACACAACAACTCTTTCAGTTGTAAAACAAAAACTGCCCCTTGTAGCTCGTGCCATAAAGCAGATTAACTTAGGCTGCCTTTGGTGGAGCACTACATAAGATCGTTTGCATTCACCCAATCAGCCTGCATGTGAAACCACTGCAAAGATTTGTTGACTTGAGCCTTAGTTCTTTTTGACCTGTCAAATTAACAGCTTGCTTATGAGAAATATAATAAGTTACATAAAACGCTCTGATCTGGAAGTGATTTGAATGAAAAATGCCCCCCTGTTCATGTCGGTGCTGCTCAAAACAAATCATTCTCTGCTCGCTTGTTTAAACTAAATGTTATGTAAATGTACACCTCACCTAACTCACAGGGCTGCACACTCCTCCCTCGTTTTTCTCATTTGAGGTGATCGCAAATATGTAAACAAAATTTGTTTTCATGCATTTGAATATGATTAATTATCTCAGAGTAATCCAGCTGCACTTTTCAGACCAGATTAGGAATTTCAAAGTGACAACCATGATAGATGGGAGCCTTCTGTAAGTCGTAGATTAAAGGTCACAGCGATGAACTGAAGAACTCACAAGGCATCATTTAAGTTGAGGCAGATGCAATCAAAGCTGTGCAGCAAATAGAGGAGCGCCTCAAACAGGCAAAATGATTATGGAAATGGGTATCGCCGCACAACTAAACATATGGCAGCGCCTAATGCCACATAACACTAGGGGCTGGGTTTAATCAAACTTTACCAATTAAAAACACAAATGATATGCAAACATCTGAAAGTCTGAAGAGAAAATGAGCAGGATTGTTATTAATGATAGGGAACGAATCTATCTCCACTGATTCTCTGAATGTTTCCTCCACCGCTCTCCTTTCCACAGATAAGACTGATCGTCGTCGCTGAACGGTCTGAACGCCGCTTAATAAACAGGCCAAGAAAAATGGTGCAATGTCAAAAATAAATGGGACTCTACAACAGCGTGCTTTTATAGGCAGGCAATAATAAAAGATAACTGACCTGTTAAGAGCTGGAGTTCAGATGAAACCAGTTGTACATGATTTGATTAATTGTACATTTGTTAGGACATGTACTACTGAGGCACAACATCTACTCATTTCCTCCACGTTCAAAATGTCGAAACTGATTCAAAACTGGATGACACTTAATAATTAATCATTTGAATAGTTGCTTTTTTTCCCAACAAGACATAGTCATTCTGGAGATGTGCCGGAGAGATCTACAGTACGATCTACGATTACATTAAAACATGTAAGAAAAGATCACAACGTCATAAAATGTTGGTTACAAACAATGATAAAGTTCTATTAATGATGTCAAATAATGACAATAAACTATGAAAGAAAACGTACTAAAGATATATTCAAATATTAATTTTGTCACATCAGCAGTCCAAAACCTAAGAACAAGTGTAGTGTCTTAGACAAGACAACACTCAAGAACCAGAGTTACTGGCTGTTGGTGTTCAAATGTAATCAACTAACTGAATCTTTTCAGCAACCAAACTACCAGTACTTGGTCTCTGGGGGCCGATAGGGCACCAACAACAATTATTTGCTACGGCAACCCAAACAAAACATGTGTGGATATGTTAAGATCTTTAAAATGATCCAGTGTTGTGTGTGGTAAGTCTATTCTGATGCTGTGAATCCTATCTAGACTGAATAAAAAATACTCTAGTCACACATAATCAATAACATGCAGTCATCTGAGCTGACCTCACGGATAGAAAGGAAACATTCAAACACTTCTATTCATAACCTGCTCTCTGTTCTGCTCATTTCTGCTTCCTCTGTGAAATAGTCCTCCGTTCATCTTATATACTATTATCAAACTATTATAGCCTGACGTTAGTCCTACAAACGATTAGAGACATTTTGTTGTAAACAAAATCAGCTCCACAGTGCTCAGATGACGTGTGTGACTACATGGTGGTTACTCTTCTGTCTATTCCCACATAAAGCCCAAACTATGTGATTGGTCCAGCAGATCTTTGCTGGAGCATAATCAGTACCCAACGGAACCACTCCAGTATATAGCTGTATACTCATACAACAGCATTTACAATAGTCACAGCCTAGAGTCCTGGACCCTATTAATTGGTTAATTTTGCACTTGTTGACACTTGCCCTTCTGGTTTGATGCAAAACTGCATTTTGTTGTGTGTGTGTACCTGCACTATATACTATGACAATAAAGGTGAATCTAATAATCTAATTTAATTATTGATGGAGAAAGTTCCAGTTGTTTAAATGTAACAGTGTATTCTGTATCACAGTTCCCTCATCATTTTGTTTTTATTTATTTACTGGTCAGCTGGTCTGGTGGGACAGCTTTACTGTATTAAGCCTGCATTATTTTTAATACTGCAGGTAAAATACCAGTAAAATCAAACAGCACAAAGGCTTTGATGCTATTCATGGATGTTCATAAAACAAAGAATATTCTGATTTATCATTATTACTCAGCCTCAGTCTGAACAGGACAGGGCAACATCACAATAATTCAAACTGTGGTATCGTCATGTGTAGTAGTAGCTGTCACTTTGAAATGACACCAGAGCCAAGGATGGCCTGTTTCCTCCATACAGAACATATAGTTCCTCCATCCTCACATCTCTCTCTCTTGCATCCTTCGCTGGGAGGAGCAGAGATGAGAGGTTCGCTGAGCCACATTAGCCAAATAAAATGCACTCTTAGACTGATCAGCTTCAAAAAACAGCGCCACATCGTGGCTGGATGAGACGAGGGGTGCTGTCACCTAACACTAACACATCTGGAAGCGAATGAAATCCAAGGACAAAAAAAAAAAATCTACGCTGAGATTTGCATGATGAGGTTCCATTAAAAGTTTAAGAGGGAAAGGAAACTTGCTGCACAAGGTGTGAATGGTGCATTCAGGGCACAGGTACGTTCCTGTTTATGCACTATACCTTATTTCTGCCTCCACGAATGCACAATGCAATAACCATTTAAACAGGGGTCGATATTGTGCCTTCTGATGGCAAACTGTTGCCTGCGACGGAGTGTGTCAGCATGGAGTCATGGGTATTTGTGAAGAATTTGGATCCCTTAATAACATGCGACGTGATTCAGGTGTCTGCCTCCATATCTGCACTGATGTCAGTATTACTCCAGCAGCAGCAGCAGCAACAGCAGCAACACACACACACACATACACACACACACACACACACACACACACACACAGTATCTAGCTCAATCATCCCTCCCTGAATAAACAGTGCTGTTATTCCATCAGCTGGTACAGTCTGCACACAAACCAAATCCATTTAAAATCCTGAAATACTTACCCAAAATACAGACTTACAGTATACAGCCCTGCATTTGCTTTATGGTCACACAGGTTAAGTGAATGCGCGAGCATATGGCTGCAAAATACACCAGCTCTTGATCAAATCTTTCTGCATGTTTTTCGATGTTTTTATGCACATTTTTGAAGCAGACAGGAAGTCCAGCTTTCTTCAGAGAAAAAAAGAATCTTTTAAAAAAATAATTTCTTTATATTTTAAAAAAGTGATGCTCCTTGCTGCTTTTTTCTCCTATCGCATGAGTATTACATTACTTATCCTCAGTGACTTACTGTAAGCTTTAATGTATGTGAACATCACCAAGTAAATCAGAATATTTTTACTCTAAGCTCCTCAGCGCGGGAAAGGTGAACCTGCCACTTGTCCATTATAGACATGACACGGGTACCCCCCCACCCCCACCCCCCACCCTCATCTCAGTCCCTCAGGAGAAGGTAGGGATGTAGGGTGTGGAGGAGGGAGGGGGCATTGAGAGGATTCTTTATGCAGCTCTGTGTATTGCTTTCATGTTGTCCAGCCGGTAACTAAGTTGGGTTGCCGGGGGCAATGGCTAATTCACACCCTCAGATCACGAGCATGAAATGAGAGAGCAGGGAGCGCTAAAGCCCTCGGGTTAATGATAGCTCCGTGGCACCACACACCCAACACCCCCTCCATATAAATCTGGCCAAATGGTTTCATTTTAGATGATCCCCGGAATCTCCTGCACACACTTAACAGAGGGCAAGAAGCCAAACAGGACACACCTGAGATTTTAGCGACGGCACTAGAAAGCGGTCCAGTTTTTGTTTTTCCGAAGCTTAACTGCTGCCGTCGTACACACACTTTCTGGCGTGCTGAAGCATCTGCACTTTTCTTTGTATTATGCTAAAGCAAGCCGTGAATGAATGGACTCAGCAGACAGCCCACACACAAGCCATTTTGTCATGATGGAGGCTGTTTTTTCTACGGAGATCAGCAAAATAAAGAAATAAATATTTAAAAGAAGAATACAACTGTGAAGGACTTTAAAAATCTTTTACTCCTCAGTCGAACAAGCTTGGTGGATGAAGACCAACCACCCCCCCTTTTCCTTTTCTACCACCACCACCACCACCTCCCTTTTCCCCAAAACCCCTCTTTAAAGTTATTTCAAATTTCCCAGCATGGCTTTGAGAAATCTGTTTGTTTGAGGGCAGCATTAGATGTGACCAGCGTTTTATTGTGACATAAAACCGCATTTCTTCCTTGGCAGATTAAAAATAAAATCGGTTAATAAGAAAAGCTGTCAGCAGCAGAAAATGGCTGACATAATCCGTTTATCCTCCAAGCAATAAAGATATTGGTCCTTGGGAGTCTATCTTTCCTCTTATGTTATTTCGCCCAAAACATTATCTTCTATGCATTCAGATGGATTAAGAAGTCATACGGGAGATAGAAAGAAAATGACAGATACAAAAAAAAAATGTATAATATCCCTTTCATTCCTCATCACGTTCACAGGAGGATACAAATATGATCCCACATTAAGTTAACGAATAAATAAAAAACGGAGAAGAGGAAGAAAAGGAACCGGGTCACGAGCAGCTTTCTGAAAAGTGTGATTGGGGGAAGATTATAAAAACTAGAGGGGTCAGCGGGACAGGAGAGCAGAGGGATTCACCTCAGCGCAGGCTAAGACGGCAACATCCTGACTCTCTGCTCAACCGGGTTTACAAGCAGATAACTCGAAAAGAAATTAATTGCGGGCCGGTCTGAGTGAACGAAAGAATACAGGATGAGTGCCGCGAAGGAGAGGAAGCCGAGAGTTTAACATCAGAAACAGTAAGAGCCTCACAGGCTTATCTCACCTAATGCTACATGGCATGAATCATGCTCGTACATGAAATAGAAACCTTCGCAGTTTTAAAATTTAATTTGGACTTCATAACACGGGTTATTTTTTCTGCTTCACACACGCATGACAGTATTTGATCAATATTTAACACACGATACGAGGCAGGTATTCACTGTAGAGCTGTTGTCTTTATCCCGCCTGAGAGAAAGCAGGCAGGCATCCGTTGAGCTCTTTACGAGGGAGGCCGTCAACGGCAGAACCTCCAGACGAGCTGCTCCCCAGGGAGTCACATGACTGACAGATAAAGGCGCGAGCAGAGTAAACGTGTGGTCAGAGATGTGAGGCCGGTCATGAAATGCTGATTTGGATCTGCGTGAGCCAGTGGGGCCGTGCTCGGGCGTAGGGGTGGGCGCTGGGGGGCGGGAGTTTGTGAATGATGAAGGGGGTGGAGACGTCTGTGAGTGGCAGCCAACGTGTGCCGCAGTGTGAGCCTCCGAACTCAGACTCTGTTCTGTTTAATCATGTCGGTTTGGCTGGTAATGAAATTTGATTATGCCTCTAAAGCCAGTAACGCTGAGCGGGAAGTGGGAGGGGGGGCAAAATATTAATATCTTCCGAGATTATGCATGAATCCCCGGTGTGTAATTTTCCCTCTCTCCTTGTCCACCACCAAATTGTTAGTAGTCCATCATTAGAAGAGAACCTTTGCATTTCCATTCGTCTTTTCTGTGTGGCCTGCAACGTGATTAATGCGAGCCTTGATTCATTAGTTTATCATCAATGTGTTTTTAACTGATCACTACAGATCCATCATGCACTGCACAGGGCCCCGCAGTGTAGATAAACAGTCAGCCTGCTCAGAGAGGCTATCTACAGATCTTTTTTGGTGGGCTCTTACAGGGGCGGAGGTACATAACTCACAGCGCCACTGGCCCCAGCCCACCACCACCACCACCACCACCACACTCAATGAGCAGCTATTGTAAGTCTACGCTTGACAATACACAGCTATTAAAATGCCATCACATTCATTTGTTAAAAATAAAAATAAAAAAATGAAGGAAAAAAAAAAAAACAAGCCAACCCCCCCAAAAAAATATGCTGGCAAAAAAAGAGGGCATTTCATCCAGGCTAGGAAAGTTCCACTGCGGGGCTTCACAATTATAACTGTCGGTAAGTTAACAGAATGAGCAACATCCGCTTACAAAGTGTAGAGCTGTTGGCTCTCCTTCTGACTAATGGATAACTCCACCAACTTTGCGAAAGAATTGTCAGCTTGACAAACAATCGCTGTAGCATTTACACTATGCTCTATATTGTCAAATCTACTTACTCAGTAAGCAGATAACCAACCAACAGTGGTGGTTTAATTTGGTTTGAGTTGGCTAGCAAGCCATTTGATTTCAAATAAAGTGCAGGCGGAGTAGCTTAACAGTTAATGTTCAAATTTATTATCAAATACGCAACTGCATGCCTACGCCCTTTGCCTACAGCAAGAGCTATATATATATACTTTCATTTTAAAGAAAACCCTTTAAGTAAATGTAAACCTAAATACATTTTAGATAGTAAAGTGATGTGCTGTCCACTGTAATTATTGAAACATTATGAACAAACATGCAACTGTTGCCTATTGACATGCCCGGTTCAGCGGTACCAACCATTCATTTTAAGTGCGTCTAGCTAAATAGATGGAAAAATATTCACTCCTTGTAGTTTAGTTTTAGCGACTGTCAGCTCCAGAGAAAATATTTGCCTGCTAAATGCTCCACCACATTCAACATCCAGTTGCTGGCTTTGTCTAACTGCATATCGGTGCTGGGAATGGACTGTGACGTGGATTTATCTGAGGTTTTCAGATCACAGGTGGTTACTGCAGCTAAAACTGAGGATGACATTAACACTGTAGGGTGTAAAATCAAAACAAAGAGCTGGAAGATGCTAAAGGGTTCTGTAGGGAACTATAGAATATAACATATATGTAACATAATACAGAATAAATACTGATCTGTGCAACTTCAACCCCAAGAATTCAATGGATTCATTTTTGTGTTAAGTTAGGAATAATGCTGTTAAATTGCAACAGATGGAAAATATTTGTTTACTGTGTTCATGTGATTCTCTACTCAGACACTCCTTGTTTTTTTTCCACTCCTCCCGTGGTGAGTCATTTGCTGGTGTACGTAGATGACATTTTGCTTTGTTTGGAAAGTGCAGAACTATGTGAAACAGATACCATCACATTGCTGAAATTCCTTTCAACTGCAGGACACAAAGCCGGTCTGAATTGCGATTTTGTGAAACACAAGTGAACTGCTTGGCCTAGGAAATCTCTGCAGAGGGACGCACACATGATCAAACCAGAAAAGACGCAATATGCAAAGTGCCAAAGTCAATAACTAAAAACAGATGATGTCATTTTTAGGAATGGCTAATATCGACCATAATGTTGAGCATGGATCCAACTCATTAGCCAGAATTATATGCCCCATTACAAGACCTTATATCTAGAAACATGATAGCGGGACAGGTCAAAATCACACGGACCAAGGAAACACTGACATTTGCCTACGTGGATAGACCCATTCCAAGTTTTTCTCGACACTCCTTCTGCTGTGAAACTCACAGAAAGGACTTCCTGGATCCATCTATCACTGGACGCAGTATTGCTTCATCCTTCTGCTGAAAACACACTCATAGTGCAGTCTGGCTACAAGGGGGGTGCTACCAATACGTTCCACGTTTACTGCTACTTCTGCATACAATGACATTCCTTAGTAGGTTTGTGACATCTCTCGTTGGACGCTCTCAGCTCAGTCGGCCCTGCTGGAGAGGCCCAACTATGTTCTTCTTAGTGCAGAACAGCAAGATCCAATTGACATTGGTATGTGATGGACTTGCTGGAATGTTTGATTATAATGTTTTGTTTGTTTTTTTTAATTGTGTCTCTGTATGATCTGTATTATGGAGACTCCAATTCAGGGAAGGGATTTCTGTGATATTTTTGAGATATTTTCACTTTTTATCTTCCTTGTTATCTTAAGGACAAAAGGATGGAATTAAGGAAAAACATTTGTTACTGCTTTCATGTGATTCTCCAGCTTCCAGCTAATGGTTCACTTGTTGCAACAGTAGACAGAGAGTGGTCTTCTATAAAACTGTTTTTACTTGCGTTCCAGCCTGTTTATGGGACATTCATCCCCACTATCCACTCTGCCACAAAAATAAGATGTGCGCAAAAAATACCTTCGACATCATATCTTCATTCACTGACAGGAGTTATATAATGCCACTTAATGGTTTTTGCATCCTTCAGACATGTCTTCATTTCTTCATTAAAATGACTCAGTAAAGTCTTGAAAGCAGACAAAGAGAAACCAATCAAAAGAATGAAACAGAAATATTATACTTGGAAAATGAGCCAATATTACATATCTGTAAGCACTTCTGGGATTAGCAAATTTCAAAAACATTTAAGCTGCACCATGAGCTGGTATGTTAGTGGTTCTTTCTTGCTGAAGATTGAAGCAGAAAGTGTATTTTAAAATAAGGACAACCATTTCCAAAAAGTGTTTAAAAAAGGCAAGTGGACTTGAGAAGACGTTTCACCACTCATCCGAGTACTGGGATACCTGACCTGGATGAATGAGAACCTTCACAGACAAGGACAACAATTATTATTCATATAATATATAATTGCACAACATTATGACCACCTGCCTAATGTTGTGGTTATTGGATCTAGAGTATTTGTAGGCCAAGTCAACACCTTGTGCTGTTTTTCATTTTGTTTTTTAGTTGTTCCTATACCGTTTTTGTGTGTGTGCCTGTGTCAGGCTGCATCCTGCTGGGGATGTCTGCTGCCATCAAGGAGTGTCATTGCTATGGGGTGGGGGTGCCTGGTCTGTTCTAGGTGGGTGGTACATGTCTAAGTAACATCCACACAAATGCCAGCTCCAAAAGTTTCCCACCAGAACATTAAATTGTCAAAAGAAGGTCAATGTTATTTACTTCTCCTGACAGTGGTTTTAATGTTATGGCTGTTTGGTGATTGGTGTATATTCCAACATGTAGAACTTAAATACGCTGTGTTGATGAGTTGAATGAATCAAAAGCTGAGACATCATATACCTCATAAAATTAAAGAAACTAAATTAGCATATTATTCAAGAGTTAAACTCTGAAGAGACTCCTGAGAACTAGTCAAGGCGAATAAATAATGATGCACAAATCTAGACATGTTATATGTTTTACCTGCATACGCACCTGTTTAAGAGTCAACACAACTGTGAGCAGCTTGCCCTATTTTCATTTTTCCTCCAATGGACCCAAACAGTCACGCCTCATGCCTCAATGGGTTCTTTTAAGAGATGGCCAGGTACTTTGTCTTCAGAAAGAGAGACAGTAAGAAGAACTGTTGTTTATATTGGTTTTAATACAAGTCAACCTGGCCTTTAAGAGCAAAAGTCACTTATCTATGACTGCTCACTGTGAAAGCAGCAAATTTCATATTTGGTTCTCACAAACCATCACAAGATAAAGAACATCTCAGCATAGTTGGTTGAAATGAGTAAAATAGAAATCATTTGAAGTCAAATGGCTTTATTACCAAAGCACTGGAGGTAACATTTAGTGTTGAGTCATTTAGTATGAAAAGAATTAAGCAGTGATATACCAGAGTGAGATTTAATGGAACATTATGTGGAACCAGCCAAATCTTTTATGAATTTCTTATATTAATCAAGTCTTTCACCTTAGAAAGACTAACCAGGGTGGCCTTGTTTTCTTCAGAAACAGCGTCTCTCTAACTCATCAAATGTACAAAACATTGTTGGTCTGCACAGTTCAAACCGCAGAGACAAAGTAATAATGGATCCCTTAACATACATGACTTGTACTCACACTGCATAAGAGACACTGGTGAAGAATTTGCAAGAGATTTGCCACGTGAACTGCAGCACAACTAAACACATAAAGTAAAATTAAAGTAGGCTGTGAGGAAACAGAATAATGGCTGCATGTTAGATCACATGCAGTTCAGTTACAATCACAATTATTAAATGTTAGACTTGAACTATGAAGACTAAAAGGACTGTCTTTCATAAAAAGGACTGGGCCATTCAGTGAGGAGAGATTTGCCATTAACAGAGAACATCAGTCATATTCAGCTTGTACCAAGTAACTATGCAAGAGATGAAGTTCGAAATCACTGTGAAGGAGAAAAGATGAACCTTCGAAATGCAATAATTGTGCTAAAGAAATTAGTTTGTAATTGTATGATAGAGTTCCGGAATGCATGAAATTAAATAACTGTTCATAGATATTGCCTTCGAAAGGAAGAATAGAGAGGCCAGCATGAGAGCACATAAGGGCTCCAATTATCACAAACCTCACCTCTTAAGTCAAGATAAATAAAGAGAATGTAGAAGATCTAATATAATTGGCCATAACAGAAAGACCTTGGGTATTTTGTTTCTAAAAGCCAGCCAAATGAATGCACAGCCTTGAATTAGAGGGTTCGTCTGCTTCATATCTGCTTTCACTCCCCTATATTTTATCTCAACCTTGTGTGAAAAGGATTTAATTGACTTTAGAAGCCAAATTTTCTGATGAATGTCCATACAGAATAAACACATAATAATGATGCGCCCTCACCTTATTTATAGCTGACCCCTGAATGGACGCAGCCTCTGAGGAGTGCATGTTGACAAGTTCACAGAGAGGGTTCACAGATGGAGGTGAACAAGGGGCCATATTCAACGCTGCCCACAACAGGCTTCTCTTTTCCTGGTGAAATGTCGGAGGGGGGCTGAAGTCCGGGTCTCTGCGGAGGAGAACTGGCCAGTCAGGTGAGACAGTTCCACGTGAAAACACAGGCGACACCGAGAGCTTAATAGAAAATTCAAATATTGCCAATCGTTGCACAGTTGCGACAATGTCAGCGCGGCGGCGTATTAACTGACAGCTACTGATAACCGGGTCTAAGTCCAGCGCAAATCCATCGGTGTTCATTTACCGTGGCCTAGCAACCCATATCAGCCCAGGCTGGAACAGACACAGACTTAGAGCATCAGAAACTTAATAAGCACTTGGTCCCACTTAACACTAAGTGCAACCAGATATGCGTTTAATATCTGCTAGTCCAGGTAGTCAGGAGTTTAAGCTATAAAAATGTCATTTTAGTCTGTAATCCTGTCTATTAGTCAGAGGTTTTAGGGGTCTAGTTGTTAGGGGAACACTGTCACACAAAGTGAGCAGCGAAGAACCTTACTGTAGAGATGTTCAACACGAAAGGATGTGTAGTGTCACTTTATTTGGCAGTTTAAATACATTTTAACGGGAGCTGTGTCTAGGTGTGATGTATATTTGTTTTATATTATTTAATGAAGTTGAACACCTACTATAATTTGTGTTTTAGGGACTGGGAGGAGAGGAAGTCTTAAAATAGCGGGATGGATGTTTATTTTTTGTAGGAAGGAAGATTTTTAGGGAACATAAAAAAAAAAGAGCTTTTGAAGTTTTGCGAATTCCAGATTTTATTTCATACATACAAGTCAATTTAAAAAAATGTTTTTTTTCCTTACAGAGAATAATTATTCTATCCATCCATCAAGGTTTCATTTCCTTGTCAAAACACAATATTAAGGTACTGGGACTTAACTTAGCCTGTGGTTTGTTACTGTTCGCTGCACTTTTGGTACACTGGCACAGATACAATGTTCCTTTTTGAATTATCCGTCACAAGCATTGCGTGATTGTTTACAGTTCGACATATGAACATAGACATATTCTTTGGAATCTCCAAAGTGATCATAAAAATGGGGTCCATCATCACATTTGTAGATGGCTATTTAGGTCATGTTAATAAATGCCAATTAATGGCATTTATTTGCAAACTGATCATTTCACTTGTACTTTTGATACTTTATAAGCTATAAAATAATCACTGAACTGTTAGTATACTGTTGTTCATTTTGACAGCCATTTTTTTGATTAGTCTTATTCACATTATTGTCATTTTATCTTAGTTTTGCATTTTTGTTCACTTTTAACTCTTACATTTATTATCCAAATTGCAGCTAACAACATTCATTTTCAGCAGCTACTTTCTGTCGTCCTTAGACAAATTAGTAATCAGAATTTTCTCACTTTAGACCAATTTAATTAAGCTTATAAACAGTAAGTAGCAGAAATATGAATCCATGTAACAGGCTGTATCGACGCTGCACTCTTAGCTGCAGCAAAAACACAAAATCTCTGTCTTTAGCTGTTGTTAAAAAACAGCATTTATCTTCTGAAACTTCAAATTAAAGTTAAACACAGATGTTCAGAGCAGTACAATGGCTGAACACTCCTTTGATAACTTGTTCTCATAACTATTGTTACAGTGAATTGTACACAAGAAGGGTACATTCTAGGAACTACATTTATGGACAGTTTTAGTTTGCTAAATGCTAATCCATGAAACACTCTATTGTTCACTGTTTAAATTTGTGTTTAAAGTCAGTGGAGGGCAATAACTTACTATAAAACACCAACTTGAATGTGAAGCACTTACGTAGATGAGACTTATTTAATTTCATAGTTAGCTTACTTGCCATGACGGAGGCTGCGTAAATAACAGGTAAATGCACCTCCAAATTGCCATATTCTTCTCACCTAATTTGTAGCCACAGCTTGTGGCAGCTTGCTACTTTTGGTAGGCTACCGTCAACCGCCTGAGATTAAATTAGGCAAACATCCCTTATCCAATGACTGGGACGCACATTTTGAAAGACAGTCGGCCCGTACAAAAGATGATATATATTTTAAATGTCCGATATCCAAATAACATTTTATCATATCAAATAACATTCCAGTCCCGTCTGGTTTTGTCAGCATTTCGTATCTTCTAATATTCTTAATGAACTTTCGCATTGTATTTAACTACTGATGCCACTTTTATTAATCAAGGGGAGTCCAAAGAAAATAATAATTGAAGAAAATGATTAAAAAGTCAAACTAAAGATACTGTATATTCTTATACAGTTCCTTAGTTTATTAAGCTAATAATAATAATAATAATAATAAATCTATTTTAATGTTTTCTGCTTTATATGTGTTTGAAATATACAATTTGAATATTTCCATCTGCTAGCGGGGGAAAAAAGAAAATAAGCTGACATTGTTTGAGACAAAACGCCTGTTTCGCTTTGGTTTAAAAGGGATAGAGGACTGAAATTCCCTTTCTTTCAGCCTAGACGTACACAAACAGTGAGGCTCCCTTGCTGCCTCTCTCCTCTTCTCCAGCACGCCTCTAATGCGTCCTAATCCTGGCTGAAGACAGACGCGGGTTGTGTGTGTAAGAAATATCTCTTTGCTTTTTCTGCCTCAGTTCATTATTTTTCTTTCTTGTCACTTAGTGTGATAGGTTGGACAGAGGCGCACAGATGAGCACTGAAGACACAGTCACAAGGCCTTAATCTAGTCTTTAATGCGTGACTTCAGAGATGTCATTTATCTTGTGACTGCAGCAGGCGTCCACAAAACTTTATCTCTAATAATATATTGATGGATTAAAGGGGTCAGGCAGGAGACCAGGCAAGAAAAATTGCTTATTGACATCAAAATACAGTGCCCCAAAACC